>NC_072383.2:48885000-49510000 GCF_028885625.2 Pongo pygmaeus | reverse complement strand
AGATGGGGATCTCACTTTGTTGCCCAGGCTGGTCTCAAACTCCTGGCATCAAGTGATCCTCCTGTCTTGGCATCCCACAGTGCTGGGATTGCAGGCATGAGCCTCCATGCCCTGCTTGTATGTGTTTTTAACTAACATGTTATGAATTGTGCTATAGAACTTATTCTGTTAGTTTTTTCTTTTTCACTTAAGCTCCATCCTTATTGCTTTAAGTGCAGTGTGTCAGTTGGATGTGCATTTGGTTTTTAGTAACCAAAAAAGCTGAGTGGTATGTTGTCCATAATAGACAGGCTCCTCAACATTAATCTAAAACTGCTTTCAGTGTTTCTTCTGCGCTGCAGAAGTTGGAAAGCTGAAACAACACTTCCCAGATTCCCTTGAGCTATGACTCTGCGGTTTGGGTTCTGCTCTTGTGCAAGATATAAATTTGGAACAGAGCTACATAGCATGGGACATCCGTTTTACTGTCACAGGTCATGGCAGCAGCAGCAAGGCTCTGGTGAGCAGCTTCCTGATTCATCAGCTTCCTGTAGTAGTGACTGTTGTTTTCTCAATCACAGGCAGAGGTCATGTGACTCTCAAAGCTGGGGGTTGTTCCTGGACCTAAGCCTGCTTCTCCATCCCTTTCTGTTTAAACTGATCAGATTTCTTTCTTTCTTTCTCTCTTTCTTTCTTTCTTTTTTTTTTTTTTGAGACAGAGTTTCACTCTTGTTGCCCAGGCTGGAGTGCAATGGCGCAATCTTGGCTCACCACAACCTCCGCCTCAGGGGTTCAAGTGATTCTCCTGCCTCAGCCTCCCCAGTAGCTGGGATTACAAGTATGTGCCACCACCCCGGCTAATTTTGTATTTTTAGTAGAGACGGGGTTTCTCCATGTTGGTCAGGCTGGTCTTGAACTCCTGACCTCAGTTGATCAGCCCACCTCGGCCCCCCAGAATGCTGGGATTATAGGTGTGAGCCACTGCACCAGGCCCAGATTTATTTCTGTTGTCTGCAATTGAAATCTGACACATGTAGCTTAAACAAAGAGGTGCTTGTTTTTAATATATGATAAAAAGTTCAGGAATAGGAAACTGTTGATGTTGATTAAGAAACTTGTCAGGGCCTTCTCTGGGATTCTCTTGACTTTTCCTCCTAGGCACGAGATGGCTGCTAAACCTCTAGCCATCACAGCAAAATGGGATAGATGCACCCTATGGAATTCTACACAGCAGTTAGAAAAAAATCTATCAGATGATAAACCAGACATCTCTGATTATCTAACACAATCCCTGTTCATAACTACCCTTCTCTCTAGTTACTTTCAGTTAGATGTTATCATGTAACGCAGTTTTGGCCAATGAAATGCAAACAGAAGTCTCATGGGTAGGGATTCTAGGAAAAAAGTTCATGCTGTTGTTGTAAATAAATTTTCAGTGCTGCAAGGAAATAGCACTCGAACATAAATTTAATTTTCTCAGCAAGGCAATTTTTACTTCTATAGAAGGGTGCAAGTCGTGAATGGAACAATGGCAAGAGCACACCTGGACAGGGGAGGAGAAGGAGTTCTTATTCCTGACACACGGCCCTACTGCTGTGGCATTCCCCTATTGGCTAGGGTTAGACCGCACAGCCTAAGCTAATTCTGATTGGCTATTTTAAAGAGAGCAGGGATATGAGTTAGAGTGGCAGAGTGGGTAGTTTGGTGGGAAGGTTGGTTAGGAACAGGGAACTAAAGGTGACTTAGGTCAGAGCAGGTGACTGGGGTGACTCAGGTCAAAGCAGGTGACTGGGATGACTCAGGTCAAAGCAGATAAACGGGATGAGTCAGGACGGAGCAGCTGACCAGAGAACAGATGTGAACTACTGATTAGGACTAGAGGGAAAGTTGTTTACTGAAACCAGGAGCAAGGGAACCGAAGAGAACCAGGAAGCTAAACTTTAAAATGGATAGTCAAAGAATAAGAGAGCTGAACATACTGACATATTGATTCTTTGAAGAGAAACTTGGGGTTCACTATAATTAACACTGTCTTGATGAAAGATGTGGGGTGCACCACTTTTTTTCTTTCTTTCTTCCCTCTTTCTTCCTGCTTATAGAATTCCATAGTGTGCCTCTACCTCATTTAACCTATCCCTTCTTCCTGAGATAGATGCTTAGGTTGCCTCCAACTTCCTGTCACTATAAATAATGCCAAAGTGAACACCCTCATACGTATCTAGTTGTGGACCCATCGGGGTCTCTGAGATCACTAGATCACAGGGCATATACACACTTACTGAGTGGATACTGTCAGGTTGCACTCTGTTTCACCATGTGTGCCTACCAGCACTGCATAAGAGTCTCCCTACATCTTAGACAACACATGTCATTATTCAGCCTTCTAATGTTTGTCAATCTGGTAGAACTATGAAGTGATATTGCTATTTTACATTGAATTTTTCTGATTATCAACAAGGTGAGCATCTCTTCACATGCCCTGCTGGCCACTCTTGTTTTCCCTCCTGTGAATTGACTGTTCATGGCTTTTGCTCAGTAGTCTATTGAATTTTCCTATCCTTTTCTTATTGATTTTTCAGGAATTCTTTTAATATTCTAGATAATAAACCCATTGTCAGATGGGTTATAGATGAGGCAACTGTACTATATAAACCTTTCTGTTAGCTTTATCTATGGTGACCTTCATTGAAATAGCTCCTGAATTTTGATATGGTTAAATTCACCAGAATTTCTCCTTATACTTTGTGCTTTAGGATCTTGTTTACTAAGAACTTTCTACTCCAAGATCACAAAGATCTTCATTTCTTTTATTAATCTTGCAGTTTTATTTTTAATATTTAGTCTTTAATTCATCTGGAATTCACTTTTATAATATTGAAGAAATAATCTGTTATAGACTAAATTGTGTCTCCCTCAACCAACCCCAATTCATATATTGAAGCCCTGACACCAAAAATGACTGTGTTTGGAGACAGGGCCTTTAAGGAGGTAATTAAGGTTAAATGAGGTTATTAGGGCAGGGTAGGGCCCTAATCCAATAGAACTGTTGTCCTTATAAGAAGAGGAAGAGACACGAGGACTCTCTCTCTCTGTGCCTGCACAAGAAAAGGACACGTGAGGACACAGTCAGAAGGTACCATCTACAAGCCAAGGAGAGAGGCCTCTCTGGAGACCAACCCTGCTGACACCTTGATTTTGGATTTCTAGCTTCCAGAACTGCAAGAAAATACATTTCTGTTGTGTAACCCATCCAGCCTGTGTATTTTGTTAAGGCAACCTGAGCAGACTAATAAAGGATCCAACCTTATTTTTTTCTCCATTTAGCAAGATAACTCCATCTGTTAAACAATTCTCTCTCCCTTGATTTGTGGTGTCGTTTTTATCACATGTAAACATTGAGTTCTCTTTTATGTTTTATGCTATGTTTCAGTTATCTTATAGCATCTTATGAGGGCATTCCTGTGCCAGTGCTACACTGATTTTATTACTGTAGCCTTGTAGTCTCTCTGACTACCTGATAGAGTGAGTTCTCCATATCTGATTTTCTTTTTCGAAATTGATTTTTATTGTCTCATATAAAGTTGCATATAAGATTGTTGGGTTCTTTTAAAATTTTTGCTAGAGTTTTGATAGGCATTTATTTGAATTTATAGAGTAATTTGGAGAAAATTGACTGCCTCATAATGTTAAATCTTCTCTCCTCCCTGAACGTGGGATACGCTGTGATCTGAGTGTTTGTTTCCCCCAGAATTCATATGTTGAAATCCTAACCCCCCCAAGGTGATGGTATTAGAAGGTGGGACTTTTTAGGGGGTACTTAGTGCCTTTATAAAAAAAGACCTCAGAGAGCTGCCTCACCCCTTCCACCATATGGGGACTGATATGGTTAGGCTGTGTCCCCACCCAAATCTCATCTTGAATTATAGTTCCCGTAATTCCCACCTGTCATGGGAGGGATCCAGTGGGAGGTAATTGAATCATAAAGGCGATTACTCCCATGCTATTTTGTGATAGTGAGTTCTCACAGGCTCTGATGGGGTTTTTGTTGTTGTTGTTTGAGATGGAGTTTTGCTCCTGTGGCCCAGGCTGGAGTGCAATGGCACGATCTCGGCTCACTGCAACCTCCATCTCCTGGGTTCAAGCGATTCTCCTGCCTCAGCCTTCCGAGTAGCTGGGATTACAAGCGTGCACCACCACGCCTGGCTAATTTTTTTTTTGTATTATTAGTAGAGACAGGATTTCACCACATTGGCCAGGCTGGTCCTGAACTCCTGACCTCAGGTGATCTGCCCGCCTTGGCCTCCGAAAGTGCCAGGATTACAGGCATGAGCCACCGTGCCCAGCGATCTGATGGTTTTGTAAGGGGCTTTTCCCCTTTTGAATGGCACTTCTCCTTCCTGCTGCCCTGTGAAAAAGGTTGTGATTGCTTCCCCTTCTGCCATGATTGTAAGTTTCCTGAGGCCTCCCCAACCCTGCGGAACTGTGAGTCAATCCCGCCAAAGTGCTGGGAATGCAGGCATGAGCCACTGCGCCTGGACTCAATCTTGATAATACTTTACAGTTTAACATGATTTCCCTGATATAGCCCCAGCCTCTCCTCATCCAAGGCAGCTATAATCCTAGTCTCCTGTCCATTATTCTTTTGCTCTCCTTTATATATTGTTTTACTACCTCTTCATGTATTGCTTCAGAGTATTTATATTATGTATATATACATATACAATTTTAGCTATTTCATTTAGAAGCATATAATGCTTTATGACGTCATTTGCTGTCCACTTTTATTTCTTAATATCATATTGCTAAGATTCATTCACATTGTTGTGTTACTATGGTCTACTCATTTTGATTGCTGTATAATACTCTATTGTGTTGATGTACCATGGTTATTACGCACTGTCTTTTTTTTTTTTTTTTTTTTTGAGACGGAGTTCTGCTCTTATTGTCCAGGCTGGAGTGCAATGGCGTGATCTCGGCTCACCACAACCTCCGCCTCCCAGGTTCAAGCGATTCTCCTGCCTCAGCCTCCCGAGTAGCTGAGATTACAGGCATGCACCACCAAGCCCGGCTAATTTTGTATTTTTAGTAGAGACAGTGTTTCATCATGTTGGTCAGGCTGGTCTCGAACTCCCGATCTCAGGTGATCCACCCATCTTGGCCTCCCAAAGTGCTGGGATTACAGGCATGAGCCACCGCACCCGGCCTATGCACTGTCTTATTAATGGATATTTGGGATGTGTCCAAGTTCCTGCTATTATAAATTCTGCCACTATGAACACACTTGCATGGTTGTTTATGGAAAAATATTCCTTGATGGCCAGGTGTGGTGGTTCACACCTGTAATTCCAGCACTTTGCAAGGCTGAGGCAGGCTGATCACCTGAGGTCAGAAGTTCAAGATGAGCCTGGCCAAGATGATGAAACCCCGTCTCTACTAAAAATGCCAAATCAGCCGGGCAAGGTGGCACATGCCTGTAATCCCAGCTACTTGGGAGGCTGAGGCAGGAGTATCGCTTGAACTCCAGAGGCGGAGGTTGCAGTGAGCCGAGATGGCGCCACTGCACCCCAGCCTGGGTGACAGGAGCAAAACTCCGTCTCGAAAAAAAAAGGTATTCCTTGAGTCCAGGCACAGTGGCTCACACCTGTCATCTCAGCACTTTGGGAGGCTAAAGCTGGCAGATTGCTTGAGCCCAGGAGTTTGAGACCAGACTGGGCAACATGGCCAAGCCCTGTCTCTACTAAAAATGAAAAAATTAGCTGGGCTCGGTGGCACATGCCTGTAGTCCCAGCTACTTGGGAGGCTGAGGTGGGAGGATCACCCAAGCCTGGGAGGTTGAGGCTACAGTAAGCCAAGATTGCATGACTGCACTACAGCCTGGGCGGCTGGATTGAGACTTTGTCTTAAAAAAAAAAAAAAAAAAAAAAAAGAAAGAAAGAAAGAAAGAAAAAAAAGTATTTCTTGAGTGTATACCTACAAGTGGAATTGCTCTTATTTTCTAATTTTTTGAGATATGTGTGTAGCTAATTAATTTTCATCCTTTCTTCAAGTCTTTGAATATAAGCCTTATAGACCTTAAATTTCTCATTGAATACTACTTTAGTTGTTCCATTTTTATTTCCTCTTTGATCAATGAATTATTTAGAAATGTCTTTAATAACTTTCAAACATATGGAAATTATTTTTGTTACTTATTTCTAGCACTGTGGTCAAACCTTTAAAATCAATCGAGACTTGCTTTATGATCTAGTATATGATCAGATTTTGCCAAATACTTCATGTGTGCTTTAAAAGACTGTGTATTTTTCAGTTGTTGGGTGCCGTGATGTGTGGAAAGTATTTCACTGGTTTCTGGCTTTCATTGTCTTGTTGAGAGTTCAGTGTGTCCCCTTTAAAGATTGTCTTTTCTTTTTTAAAAAAATTTAATTATTATTTTTTTGAGACAGAGTTTCACTCTTGTTGCCGAGGCTGGAGTATAATGGCACAATCTCGGCTCACTGCAACCTCCACCTCCCGGGTTCAAACGATTCTCCTGCCTCAGCCTCCCGAGTAGCTGGGATTACAGGTGCCCACCACCACACCTGGCTAATTTTTTGTAATTTTAGTAGAGACGGCGTTTCACCATATTGGCCAGGCTGGTCTCAAACTCCTGGCCTCAGGTGATCTGCCTGCCTCGGCCTCCCAAAGTGCTGGGATTACAGGCGTAAGCCACTGTGCCCGGCCTTCTTTTCTTAAGTCTTCAAGGTATTCTTCTTGTCTTTGGTGTTCTTAAGTTTTACTTCAATGCTTAGGTATGGATTTCTTATGATTTATCTTTTTTTTTTTTTTTTTTTTTGAGACAGGGTTTCACTCTATGAGGTGATCCTTTCACCTCAGCCTCCCAAGTGGCTGAGACTACAGGCACCTGCCACTATGCCCAGCTAATTTTTTTTTCTGTTTTATAAAGAGGAGGTCTCACTACGTTGCCCAGGCTGGTCTTGAGCTCCCAGGCTCCAGTGATCCTCTTGCCTTGGCCTCCCAAACTGCTGGGATTACAGGTATGAGCCACCACGCCCAGCCTAGAGATTTTTTTTTCCTCTGTGAGCTATTTATTATTTTCCCTAGAAAATGATGTTGGAAATTTCTTGAGGCTGAGGACTAAGGTATCTTCCTTCAGAGAATATGAGTTTTTTTGTTTTGTTTTTTCCTGCCAGGCATGTAGAGGTACTAACCAGTCCTGAACCACTTTAAACTAAATACCTAACTTGGATAGTTTTGGGTCATCCAGGGCTGCAAATAAGTGCAAAGATCAGCTGGTGGTTACAACTCAGGGATACAGCCTTGCTATCAGCTCAGCACTGAGGCAGTTTTCATTAAAGTCCTCTGGATGTGACAGTGGGACATATTTATTTCAGGTTCAATCTTACATGAAGGATGAATCCTTCGGAGTCACAGCTTTTTAGAGAATCTGCTATTAGATTCCTTACCTTGGTTCTATCAAAAATAGAGACTGTGAAAGTTGAAGTTCAAGTTTGCCTAATTCGACAAATATCCTCACACTAAAGAAGGATTCCTTTGTCTGTTTCCCTGAGTTCCTGCCTTCCCTTAGACTTTAACCTAATACTTTCTTGCTATCTGGCCAGCTCATCTACACTTTTAAAATAATTTGCGTACTTCAACCAGCATTTTTACATGACTTATGCTGAAAAATCAGTCCAGAATCCAGCCAGTCATATTATTGGAAATAGAATTTCCTCGATTCCTAATTAATTGTAAAAAAGCCCAATAGGAGACAGATGTGGTGGCTCATGGCTGTAATCCCAACACTCTCGGAAGCCGAGGCAGGCAGATCACTTGAGGCCAGGAGTTAGAGACCAACCTGGGCAACATGGCGAAACCCTGTCTCTATTAAAAATACCAAAAAAAAAAAAAATTAGCCAGTCATGGTGGCCTGTGCCTGTAGTCCCAGCTACTCAGGAGGCTGAGAGGTTGGCTTGAGCCTGGAAGATGGAGGTTGCAGTGAGCTGAGATTACACCACTGCACTCCAGCCTGGGCAACAGAGCAAGACCCCCATCTCAAAAATAAATAAATAAATAAATAAATAAAATAAAAAGCCCAATAGGAAATGGGCAAATAGCATGGTCAATTAATTCATAAAAGAAATACAAATGGCCAGGCCAGGCGCGGTGGCTCACACCTGTAATCCCAGCATTTTAGGAGGCTGAGGTGGGCAGATCACCTGAGTCTGGGAGTTTGAGACCAGCCTGACCAACATGGAGAAACCCTATCCCTATTAAAAATACAAAATTAGCCAGGCGTGCTGATGCATGCCTGTAATCCCAGCTACTCGGGAGGCTGAGGCAGGAGAATTGCTTGAACCCGGGAGGCGGAGGTTGCAGTGAGCTGAGATCGTGCCATTGCACTCCAGCCTGGGCAACAAGAGTGAAACTCCGTCTCAAAAAAAACAAAGAAAAGAAATACAAATGTCCAATAAATATATGAAAAGATGCTTAACCTCACAAATAGGCAGGAAAAGGCAAATTAAAATAACAATGAAATATTGCTTTTGGCCCATCAGTTTGGTAAAAATTAAACATTAATAATATTAAATGCTTACACTGTGGGGGGAATGTAAGTTAGCGAAGTATTTTTGGAAAGCATTTTGACAGTATCTATCAAAATAACAAATGTACATACACATTGACCCAGAAATTCTGCTTTTAGAAATCTTTTTCAAAACAGTGCTTGCATATGTGAGCAAAGATAGACTGAGTAGGCCCGGCATAGTGGTTCATGCCTGTATCCTAGCACTTTGGGAGGCTGAGGCAGGAGGATTGCTTGAGGCCAGGAGTTCAAGACCAGCCTGGGCAACACATGGAGACCCTGTCTCTACAAAATAAATAAATACAAATAAATAATAAAATAAAATTTAAAAAGACATACTGAATATACCTGAAGCATTGTTTGTAACAGTAAAAAAAAAATAGGAACAATTTAAATGTTCATCAATAGAGGAAAGGTTAGAGGCACGTGTAGATTATGCCTCCATTCAATGCCTCCATTTATCTTCAAGAAGAAGATACATATCTACATGGTTTGCCCTGAAAATCTCTCTGAGCCATCTTGTTCATGATTGGAAAAAAAGCCAAATGTAACGACACACACATACAAACACACAGGCACGCACTATACTGTATACATATATACACACACACATACACACACACTTGAGGCCAGGAGTTCAAGACCAGCCTGGGCAACATAGTGAGATCCCATCTCAACAATATACATATGTGCGTGTGTGTGTGTGTGTGTGTGTGTGTGTGTGAGAGAGAGAGAGAGAGAGAGAGAAACTGGCTATTTACATGTTTTTTGTAAATGCATAGAAAGAGCTGGAGTGGTTATTCTTTTTTATTTTATTTTATTTTATTTTTTGCGACAGCGTCTTGCTCTGTCATCCAGGCTGGAGTGCAGTGGCACGATCATGGCTCACTGCAGCCTTGACCTCCCCAGGATCAAGCAATCCTCTCACTTCAGCCTCCTGAGTAGCTGGGACTACGGGCATGCGCCAGCACACCCAGCTAATTTTTGTATTTTTTGTAGAGACGGGGTCTTGCTATGTTGCCCAGGCTGGTAACTCCTGGGCTCAAGTGATCCACCCGCCTTGGCCTCCTAAACTGCTGGGATTACAGGCATGAGCCACCGTGCCCGGCCAGAATGGTCATTCTTAACATTGGCTGCACAATGTAATCACTTAAGGACTTTTTAGAAATAGTGATGCCTGGAACCCACTCTGGAGATTCTGAGGCTATTGGTCTGGGGCACAACCTGGGCAACAGGAATTAAAAAATCTCTCCATGTGATTCTAATGTACAGCCCAGATGGGGAACCACTAGACAAAATGATGCTCTTTAAAACATGGTTAACTTAAAGAAGAGGAATAAGAGAAGGGTGAAGAAAAAGGTTTTTTGTTTGTTTGTTTGTTTATTTTGAGATGGAGTCTCGCTCTGTCGCCCAGGCTGGAGTTCAGTGGCGCGATCTCCACTCACTGCAAGCTCCGCCTCCCGGGTTCACGCAATTCTCCTGCCTCAGCCTCCCGAGTAGCTGGGACTACAGGTGCCCGCCACCACGCCCGTCTAATTTTTTGTATTTTTAGTAGAGATGGGGTTTCACCATGTTAGCCAGGATGGTCTTGATCTCCTGACCTCGTGATCCGCCCTCCTCGGCTTCCCAAAGTGCTGGGATTACAGGCATGAGCCACTGCGCCCAGAGGGTTTGTTTTTCAAACTTGTACAATGTTTGAATCTTCCACCTAGATAATTACTACTTGGTAATATAGAAAAAATATATAAAAGAATCAGAAATATTTCCCTGTTTCCTTCTTTTCCTCTGCACACAGAGTTCGTCATCCCTTGGTGGTAGCTCTAATTCATTCATTCAATCACTATTAATTGAAAACTACCCTGCGTCAGGCACACAGTTCAGCACTTGTGTTTTTCACACTAGTTATCATTAATCTCATTCTTGGCCAGGTGCCATGGCTCACACCTGTAATCCCAGCACTTTGGTTATCTCTGTGTCTCCTGCAACTAGTACCTTGTCAGCCATTCAGTAAATGTGAGTTCCCCGCCAGATTCTCCTCTGGCCTGAAGATCACCCCCAGCATCATGCAGGAGTGATGGTCAGGGACAAGGAGTCTTATTTTTGTTTGTTTGTTTGTTTTGAGAGGGAGTCTCACTCCGTCGCCTAGGCTGGAATGCAGTGGCCCGATCTCGGTTCACTGCAACCTCCGCCTCCCGGGTTCAAGTGATTCTCCTGCCTCAGTCTCCTGAGTAGCTGGGACTACAGGCACACAAATATGCCCAGCTAATTTTTGTATTTTTAGTAGAGATGGGGCTTCACCATGCTGGCCAGGCTGGTCTTGAAGTCCTGACCTCGTGATCTGCCTGCCTCGGGCTCCCAAAGTGCTGGAATTACAAGGGTGAGCCACCGCGCCTGGCCTAGGGACAGAGTCTTTAACCTGTGCAGAGAGACCGTAAGAACACGTAGGTAGATGAATGGGGATTTCACATTTTGCTTTTCAAATCCTCTTTCCCCCAAGCCCAGAGTAGCTACTTCTAGCACCAATCACCCCAGCCTCAGCAAGGGTCTTGTTACTGCAAGGCCACTGTCAGCCAGCAGGTGGCAGGCCTGGGCAGGAATTGGAAGAGCATCCCCACCCCCACAGGCTTGAGGCTATAGCTGAGGGTTCTAGGGTCAGGTGCAGTGTCTGGGTCTTGGCAGGGCAGATGCACAGGAGGGTGGTGGGGTTCCATTTCTGGCTCAAAGGAAAGGGAGTTATTTCTGTAGTTATTTCTGTAGATCAGCTTTAGCCAACCTGGATGGGTACCCCAAGTGTGAGGATTTTTTTTTTCAGAAGGAGTCTTGCTCCGTTGCCCAGGCTGCAGTGCAGTGGTGCGATCTTGGCTCACTGCAACCTCTGCCTCCCAGGTTCAAGCGATTTTCCTGCTTCAGCCACCCAAGTACCCGGGATTACAGGTGTGAGCCACCACAGCCAGCTTACTTTTGTATTTTTTTTCGTTTTTTTGAGACAGAGTTTCATTATTATAGCCCAGGCTGGAGTGCAGTGATGCCATCTTGGCTCACTGCGACCTCTGCCTCCAAGGTTCAAGTGATTCTTCTGTCTCAGCCTCCCGAGCAGCTGGGACTACAGGCATGTGCCACCAAACCTGGCTAATTTTTGTATTTTTAGTAGAGACGCGGTTTTACCATGTTGGCTAGGCTAGTCTTGAACTCCTGACCTCGGGTGATCCGCCCATCTCAGCCTCCCAAAGTGCTGTGACTACAGGTGTGAGCCACGGCGCCTGGCCAAGCGTGAGGATTCTTCTACCTTCTACCTGCATTGATGCCGTGTCTTGAAGTGCCCTGTCCAGGCCTCCCTCCTCAAGAGGACTCCTTAGGGATCCCTTCCCAGCCCCTGCCAAGTTCCCCAGGCCTGGTCTTGGCCCTCTCATGTATGCCTTTGTTGATAGAAATGACTGTGGTAGTGGGGCGTGGAGTTGTTGGTTAATGAGTAAAATAATGGATAGCTCCTGGATGATACAGGTACACTTCAGCCAGGGCCTTCCACAGTCTCAGGTTGGTGGTCTTAAGGATTAAAAGCAAAGGCCCTTTATGGATTACCCTCCTTTGGACCTCTCAGCCGCTGGGGTCTGACAGGAGTTCACAAGGATGTTCCTTTGCCTGCCGCTCCTATTTCTCAATCACTCTCTTCAGTGTCTTCTGCTGGTACTCCTCTTTCTGCCTGCCTGTCTTCCCCTTTTCTTCAGCTTGATCTTTCTCATCTCGCCATCTGGC
The DNA here is from genome assembly GCF_028885625.2 of Pongo pygmaeus. Lineage (NCBI taxonomy): Eukaryota > Metazoa > Chordata > Mammalia > Primates > Hominidae > Pongo > Pongo pygmaeus. The sequence goes on along the minus strand of NC_072383.2, from coordinate 49,497,687 downwards.
TGTTTCCATCTCCCTCTCCCTCTGATGCTCTCTCTTAAGCCCTGATAACATACACTGCTTGCTCCCTAACTTGCTCTCTGACTGCCCTGTGTAATCTCCAGCCATCTAATCCTTTGGGCTGGATTTTTGACCGGAGTCTTGACTTGCGGAATTCAATCAGAAGAGGTGGTGGGGCGGGGCCAGGGGGGCGGTGCGGGGGCAAATCTACAGAGAAGGAACTCAGGAAACTTTTGAGTCTGGTTTGGGAACCAAATACTGTGTCATCTCATCCCTTTCCTTTCTTCTGGGATCTTTTTCCAGCAGAAGCCCCTCTCCTCCCAGCCTCCAGGCTTGGTGGCAGTTACAGCTGGAGCCGGCAGTCAGTGGGGAAATGGCCCAGCCCAGCTGAAGGACTAGATGCAGGATGGGACCAAGCAGAGCAGGGCAGAGAATGGAGGAGGTGACCTCTGACCCCAGCTCTGGCCCCTTCTAGGGGTCCTGTGTGACCTGCCATAGGTCATGCCCCCTACTCCCCAACCATGATCTACATCACAAAGCCCACAGCTCGTAACTCAGAGCCAGCCAGGAAGGTCTGGGATTGATTTAGGGTCCACTCTGACCAGCTCACCCTCACTGGACTATGACCCCTTGGGTGGGGGTGAGGACAAGGGTCATGGGTGAAGTTCAGGCAGGGGTGTCCTGACCACCGCTACAGCATACCTTTGCAAATCCTTCTGCACTCCTAGTGGACTGGAGGGGAGGTCTGGGACATGAGTTCAAGGCTCTCGCTAAATAACCCATTCCCTCTGGCACAGCTCAGGGCCTTGGTGAGGGAGCCACGGTCATTGCCTAGTGGGCGTTCAGGGACAGCATTCTCAGGAATCAGGCTCAAGGTATCTTACAAAGCAGAGAGAGTTTCACTGCCCACCAAAAGGGCAGTCAGTTAAGTCCTAAGTAAACCCTTCCACCCATCACCACCAACCGCAGTTACACTGAGCTGCTCAGAGCCGGTGTATATTTTTGTTTACAAAAATTTTTACATTTATGTTTAGCTTGGTATATTTCATGTTGTCAGTTTCCATTCATCCACCATTCCCTTCTGGAGATATCACTGAAGAATATTCTCTACTCTGAGTATTTCACTTTTTTGACCGTCATCCACAGTAAATACATTTACTTCTGGACCCAGGACACATGAATGCACATGTAACTACAAGCAGCGTTTCCTAAAACTGTAAAGCACTGTGATGTTTTCTACTCTATTCTATTTTGTTGTAAGGAAGAAAAGGTTTTTAAAATGATTCCGTCAACAACCAGTGGACCGGCACTTAGAGTTTCCAGTAAATAACCTCTTACATCTTTATACCTTTGCAAGTATTTAAAGCCCATTTTTCAAATACAGAATCCATATAATCTTCATAAAAGCCAGTGAGGAAGATAAGGCGGGGTTTTTCATTGACCCATCTTACAGATGAGAAAACAGAGACTCTGTGAGATCTGCTGAAGATCACCCAGCTGGTGTGTGGCAGGGATGGGATTCTGAGTCAGGTCTTTTGTACACCTGTTCATGGTGCCCTAATGCCCCGTCGCTTCTCTCTTTCCCTGTCCTCTGACAGCCTCCTGATTGAGGTCATTGTCTGTTTCCAGTCCGAAGGCCATCCCCTTCCATGGGGAAGATGGAGAGACACAGCAGCTGAGTAATTTTGTTTCCTGTCATCTGTTAACACCGCACCATCTGTCAATTCCACCCTCAGCCTCCCACCCACTACCCAGAGGCCAGCGTGGGGGAAGAGGCCATTTTCTTAGAGTCTGAGCCTTCAGGCCCCCTCCCATAAAGAGACTCAGAATATCCACAGAAAGCTCATTTTTCAGCTCAGAACCAACAGCTGTGGACTAGAATTACGGGGGACAGCACAGGAACAAGATTAAGGACTTTCTGAGGTCAGAGGTATAAAGCAAGGTGAGTCACCCCTCCCTGACCACCAGGTCTTGTCTTCATGCCCCCGCACCTCCACCCCCCATCTTGCTGAGGATCCAGAGCTGTGAGGAAGGTGAGCTGATCCCAGCAGCAGGAGCCCTGCAAGCTGCTTCAAGTGCGGCAAAGCGAGTCCATCTCACAGGGGCCTGGGCAGATTTATGGGGCCTTGGGTGTGGCTAGCTGTTGCTCAGCTTCTGTCTTTCTAATTCTCCCGTCTCCTCGATCACCCCGCCCCCTCCTCAAGAAAGCCTTTGTGCAGGACAATGAGGAATCTATAAATTCCGGGGGACAGGGATTGGGGGAAGGGAACACTGGTCACTTCAGCTCTCCCCGTCCACCCTGGGGGCCCTGCATAGATAGCAAGGAGGGGCTTCCATGGAGTGGCCCCATCTCGTCTGATTCACACTGGAGCCCAGAGACAGAAGTGGGCCAAGCCCCACCACTGGCTTTCACAGATGAAGAAACTGAGGCTCAGAGGCAGAGGGCGTCTCCAGTCCCTGCTTCATTCACTCTGCCTCTCGCTCATGTATTTATTCTCCTCCTCTTACCTATGCCCTGGTCCTTCCCTCACTCAGCCATTCACTCCACAAACCCCTGTGGAGTTCTAGGTGAGCACCAGGCCAGGTACAGAGGTGGCAATGGTTGGTGAGACCCAGCCTCTCCACCAGCTCCCCACTCTGGAGGGTCATACAGCAGTGAGCTGTGTGGTTCCAGAAGAGCCAAAGCATAGCTCCAGCCCCAGTTTTCCTGGCTGGCAACCTGTACTCTTTCATCAGCAAGCCCTACACGGCTTTCATGAGCATTTTGGAGTTTGATCCTGGTGGGGGCCCTGGGAGACAGGTATTATGTACGCCTCCCCCACCACTTTGCTAATGTGGTCTCAAGAGGGTAAATGGTTGCCCTCTGATGGGCGAGATCACCCCTCTGGTGGGTAGCAGAAATGAACCAGGAACCATCCTCTGCACCACTCCAAGTGCTGTGGGGACCCAGAATATGGGCGTGGGCTGAGGCTCAACTTCCTCTTCTACCACTTGTCCAGCTGGTCCTGTGCCTGACCCCCATGCTGAGCTTTCGCTGGTGTTCTTCCCATCTTCCCGCAGTAGTTATTAAATGTCCCAGGCTCACCCTGATTTCTTTACCCCACTCATCTATCTGTTGGATAGTAATAATGAATTCAATGTTTATGCTGCCTGTGTGTTGTGGTGTGGATCTGTGTGTGTGGTATATCTGCTTGTAAACTGAAGCTATTAGTGTCTACTTCACAGGAGGATGGAACGAATTAAATTAAACTATGTAAAGGACTTAGAATGATGTCTGGCACAGTCAGCTGATTAGCTGTCAGCCAAGATTATTGTTATCGTAAGCCACGGGTCTGCCCATGTGTGCAAGGCATCTAGGTGTGTACCAGGTGAGTACAGGTACTCACCTGTTTGTAGCTGGCCCCACCCAGAGAGAAGCCCTCTCGGAGGTGACCAGATGAACTAGCATCCAGTTTGGTCCCAGGAACTCCTTTCCTGGAATGTATGGAGCATGTATTGAGTGCTTCTTGGTTTGCACCAGGCATTGTGCTAGAGAATAAGAAAGACAAGGTCCCCGCATTCATGAAGCTGACATTCTGGTAAGTGAAACAGACCACAAACCAAGTGAATAAGAAAGATAATTACAGAATGTGGTGAGTCCAGTGGAAGAAATACATAAGGTTAAGTGACAGACTGGATCGGGCAGATGGGGCTGCTTTATTATTGTGGTCAGGGATGATGGGAAGGTGACATTCCTGGGAAGGATCTGGGCAGAGCAATCCAGGAAAAGCACCAGCAAAGCCAAGGCCAGAGGTGGGGGAAAGCTTGTCAAGTTCAATGAACAGAAAGGTAGCCAGTGTAAGCAGTGTCTGGGCAGTGGGGAGAAGGATAGGAAGAGAGGTCTGTCTGTGTAGGTAGGGGCTGGGGGAAAAGGTTTGGGCTTCCTTCGCAGGGAAGCTGGGGATGGCTGTTAAGCGAGGAGTCACATGCCCTGGTGTTTTCCTGATTTGTATTTTTAAAGGTCTCTTTGCCTGCAGTGTGAACTGATTGTTGGGGACCCTGGGAGAGCGGACAGGAGTCTTTTCGATTGTGCAGGGAAGTAACAGGAGCTTGGGCAGTTGAGTAGGGGCAGGGGCAGGGGCAAGGGCTGTTTTAGGAACTATGTTAGAGACAGAGGAACAAGATTCAGGGTGAGGGTGGGAGAGGAATTCAAGAAGAAAGAAAGGCCCAGGGAGCCCAGTTGATCCAGTTGTTTCTACTCTGGGCCAGGAGAGTCCCCTTGTCCTCTTTGGCCCTGGCCCTGACCCACAGGGGCCAACCCTAGCCATTTGCTCTCCCGCTGTGTCTACCCTCAGCAGCCCTAAATCAAGGGCAGGCCAGGCTGGCTCATCCGAGACCTTTGTGAGAAACGGTGCCCCCTGTCCTCCTTCAGAACGAGTCAGCACCTGCCAAGGCCCAGCTTGGAATCCCATTCACCCACAACCACGCCTCCCACCTTGTATAGGTCACAACCTGCACAACCGTACAGCTCCCCTCTCCCTAGCCTGGGCCACTGGCTCGACCTGAAAATCTTCGGAACTTTGAGGACCTGCAGGCCCGGAGCTGGTTGCGGCCGGCCCTGGCCTGAAACAACTCTGGGGGTGGGGGCGGCCGGAGACTCGGCCTTTCCAAAGGGAATCTCTCAGCCCTCTTCCCGGGAGAAGGAGATGTCTCCACCGGGCCCTCACATCACTCTCCCCTAGAAGCCGGGATATCCGCGCCCCGGCGGCCAGAGCCGCCCCTCCCGGACCCCCTCCCCGCCGGTTCCCGGCCGGGGAGGCCGCCGCCCCTCCCGCAGGAGCGAGCTACCGATCCGATCTTCCGGCCCCAGGCTACGGCGGGGGAGGGTCCGAGCCGTAATTGCCGCCATCTGCTCCCTCCTCCCCACTCTTCCCCCACAGCCTGGGGGAGGCTCCGAGGCTCGCGCGCTGGCCCCGCGCCCCCGCGTCCGAACGTCCCCCTTTTACGCGCAGCCCTGGCCACCGAGGGACGGGAGCTCCAGGTTGCCCGCGAGCCCTGGGGCGAGTGCGGGGGTGAACCCAGAGCACCCACCAGCATCTCTTTTGGTGGGGGGCGGGCCCTAGTCGGAGCCACACGGCATTGCGAGACAATCCCACCGCTGGGGTTCTGCTCCTCGTGGAGCCAGGCCTTGGGAAGCACGGGGGTGTCCCTCGGCCACTCGCTCGGCCGGCGTGCACACGGATGGGTAGTTCACGCCCGCCTCGGGATACGGAGGCGTGGATCTGGATCTCGGACCTGGACAGACGTGTCCGGGGTGTGTAGGAGGGAGGCGCAGAGCCGAGGCCCGAGCCTGAAGTCGGTGGGGAGGAGGCAGGACTCTGCTCTTAGGGCCTGGCGGGCTGGAGTTATCCTCGGCTGGGGAACCTTGGGCAGCGCTCAGAGCCGCGTCCTTATCTGTTAAATGGGGACCCAGTACCTGCTTCTTGGGTGCATCCAGAGGATTTGATTCCACAGTCTGGGAAGCAACACCTGCGGGTGGGAGAATGGTTAGGCCTGGGAAGACCAGGGGCATCAGGCCTGACCCTCGCCTTGGGAAGGTGCTGTGACAGAGCTGCGAACCGGGAGGCGGCAGGGACTGTGGGGGAAGAGGGAGTGTGGGCTGGGGATGGGAGGCTGGTATCAAGGCCATTTCCTGGGGTCTCCAGCAGCATGGGCTTTAGAGGGTGAAGATGTCTGATGACAGTGCTGGGGGGCATTGGAGGAGTTCGGGAATGTTTATGGATCACCCCCAGAGCTATCAGAGTCTCAAATAATCTGTCACATTTTTCTCATAAGAACACTTCTGCCTAGCACCCTGAGTTCTGATGTTTTGCTCCTCTTTTTTTCTTCTGGATTTCTGCTCACTAGAATACTCACAGGGTAGCAGAGAGCACCTGACTGCCCTGGTACAGGAAGCCACTCACCTCGGTCCCCTGGTGACACAGACAGCCGTGCTGCCCAGGATCCAGAAAAACTCACCTTGTGGCACAGAAGGTGCCTGCTGCCTCCCTCTCCTGTAGCCTTGCTGACTCCAACAAACCTGTGTTTGTCTCAGAGGCCAGCTCCTGCAGGACTGAACTACACCTCCTTCCCCTAACTGTCACTGCCACCAGTCTGATGGCCTGACTCCTCAGCACAGTGAGCCTTGGGGTGCCGAGAGCAGGCCTCCTCAAAACCCTGGAGAGGCTGTCACTACAGGGAGGGGATACATTGTGAGAATTCTGGAATCACAGGGACCATTGGACAACCTGAGGGTAACTGACTTCTGCAGGGGTCAGGAGGATGCCCCAGAGTCAGTGGCTTCTGGGCTGGGGTTGGAGGGAGGAATAAAATAAAAGTTCACCAGTGCCGGGAGGCTCAGCCCCAGGGAGGATTGTTTGAGGCCTGAAGTTCTGGACCAGCCCAGGCAACACAGTGAGATACCATCTCTGAAAAAAAAAAAAAATTAAAATATTAGCCAGCTGTGGTGGTACGTGTCTGTAGTCCCACCTACTCTGGAGGCTGAGGCAGGAAGATTGCTTGAGCCCAGGAGTTGGAAGCTGCAGTGAGCTATGATTGTGCCACTGCACTCCAGCCTGGGTGACAGACTGAGACTCCATCTCTAAAAAAGTTTAAAAGTTCACTAGAGAAGGAAGAGAAGTGGTGCTCCAGGAAGAAGGAGCAGTGTGTGCAAAGATGGGAGTGTGAAAGTCCAGCGCAGCCTGGGGAAGCATGGCAAGTGTGATGTACCTGCAGGAAGAGTGTTGGAGGGGGGGAGTTGACTGGGATATGGAGGGGAACCATGTGTGAAGGGAGTCTGAAGGGACACAAATACCGGGTCAAGGAATTTCGACTTGAGTTTGTTACAACAAATTGAAGTATCTGCAGGAAGGGGTAGACAGGAACAAAAATGGCCAAAGACGTGAAGCTGACAAGAAGTAAAATAAGGCAAGGGCCAGCCTAAGTGATAAAAAGGCTATTCACTCATCTGGGCCTCAGACCTGGGAGACAATAGGGATTGGTGAGGTTTCCAGAATTCCCTCAATGGTGCATAGGTAAGCCCCAGGGATCCCTTCTAAAGGCCACAGTTGTTACTCAGCCCCAGCCAGTTGTTGCCATCCAGGAATGCAAACATATTGCCAGTGTTTTCAAGAAAATTTAAAAATAGAGCCATGCGCAGTGACTGGAGCCTATAATCTCAGCTACTCAGGAGGCTGAAGCGGGAGGATCACTTGGGCCCAGGAATTAAGGCTGCAGTGAGCTATGATTGCACCACTGCACTCCAGCCTGAGGGACAAAGCAAGACTCCGCCTTAAATTTTTTTTTTTTAAAAAACAGGGTTTCACTCTGTCACCCAGGCTGGAGTACAATGGCACCACGCCACTCAGCTTACTGCAGCCTCTGCCTGCTGGGCTCAAGCGATCCTCCCACCTTAGTCTCCTGAGTAGCTAGGACTACAAGCACACACCACCACACCTGGCTACGTTTTTTTGTTGTTGTTTTCTTTTTTTTTTTTTTTTTTTTTGTAAAGACGTGGTTTTGCCGTGTTGCTCAGGTTGGTCCCTAATTCCTGGGCTCAAGTGATCTGCCCACCTCGCCTCCCAAAGTGCTCTGATTACAGGCGTGAGTCACTATGCCCAGCCAAAAAAAATTTTTTTTAATAAATGTAGATTTTTGTGTTGTCTCCTGGCTTTTAAATCTTGACAACTATTTTTAAAAAAGTTTAATCATGTAAGTGCCCTAACTACACAGGACACAAACATAATGGGACTAGATTTGGCCCACTGGCCACCAGTCTTCAATGGCTTCAGAGTTGCTGGAAAGCTATTGGAAGTCTTGCAAGGAGGGAAATAATCTGAATAACAGGCCTGAGTTTTAGGACACTCGCTCAGGGGCAGTGTGGAGGAATGGACTGGTAGCAGGTCAATGGGGGCAGTTGCAGTTGTCCAGGCCAGAGGGGCTGAGGCCTGAACAAAAGTGGCTGACCGGGAGATGGGGAAGACTCCCCAGGCACACTTGTAGGGATCTTCAGGGATTAGCCCACCCTGGGAAGTTAAAGGTTTAAAGTCTTTGTCCCCTCTGAGGGATTGCAAAATATCATCATCTAGTGGGTGGAGAGGCCTATTTAGAGTTGGATACCCCTGGAAATCCCCAAGGGTGGGTGCTGGCAGGCCACCCCATGGGGCTAGTAAGACATTCCAAACTGCCGAAGAGGGAGGGGTTGTCCTGGGGGAGGGGCTCAGGAATCTGGCCTGGCCTTCAGGAAGACCCCAGCCAGCCCTAATGGGAACCACACGTGGGGTGAGTTTGGAATCCCGGATTGCCTGTGACGTTTGGCTTTGGAATCGGACACTTGGCTGGGGTCACTCCTGACCTGCTGAAGTCTGAGGCCTCCCAGCCCCAGCTCTCCTCCTCCCAGCCCCAGCTCTCCTCCTAATCGCTGCCAGACGCATTCTGCCCTGGGGCCTGCCTGGTTTCTGGAGAGAGGGTGCTTCTTGGACCCCACTTGCTGTAAGAAGATCATCATCTACGCCCTGGGGGAGTAGGGGTCCTCAGGCAGGAATTCCAGGCTTCCTGCACGGCCAAGGGTTGATGCCCTCAGAGATAGCCGACCAAGAAGTTCCTTCCAGTGTCCATCAAAACAGTATTCCCTGAATTTACAACCCTTTTGGAGTCCTGATGGCTTCTGGCCTTGTAGAGACCAGTACCCTCAGCCTCCACCCGTCCCCTGCAGCGTCTGCGGGTGCTGTGTGGCTCTGGCAGTCGGAGCCTCCCCCCATGCCCCACAGGGCTAATTCCTTGTACCGTCCTCAGGCACTAGGAGCAGGGAGCAGTCCAAAGGGCAGGGGACAAGCCCTGTGAACAGGTGGTTTGCTCCTGAGGAGTCCCTGAAAAACCAGAGGAGGGAAATGAGTCTCTCCTAGCACACTTCCCAAGACTTTCTCTTCCTCCCAACCCAAATACCTCCTTGTCTGAGGACTAGAGCTGCCGCGTGAAGAGATGTGTCAATACATCATAGAGGATCTAGAAAAACTCTTGGTCTTTATTTGAGTGGCTCACCCAGTCCTTGAGCCATGGCTGTCATCACATCTGCTAAGCCCCCTTCATAACCCTCTGACTATTGTGTGTGTGTGGGTGGAGGATGCACTTTCTGCTTAAGTCCCTGACACTCCCAAGGGCCCCCTCAGGCCCAGCCCCCTCCCCCTTGGTACCCTCTTTGAGAACTTCCAGGCAGCCTGCTCAGCATCAGGCCAGGGGCCCAGGAGCTTGGACAGGCTGCATTCCTGAGGGCAGGGAAGAGGAGGGGAGGACTGTACAAAGCCCACTACTCCCTTCCAGCACAGACCCGGAGCTGCCCAGACTGATGCTCTGTCTAGCCACGCTGAGGATGGCCAGTGTAGCTCCATAAAAACCCGGCAGCAGGGCCAGGGAAGTAGGGGCTCTCCTAAAGATTAAGCCTTCTGTGCCCTGGAGCTCTTCCACTCCCGGTGGGACCTAAGTCCAGCATGATAGGAGCTCATGGTGGGCACTGGGTAAAGGGTCGTGCGGCGAGGTGACCAGGCGTGGAGGAGACACAGCCCCCTTAGCATAACTTAACATTCCTTCTGCAGGGCAGCTCAGTCTCCCAAAAGTCTCTAGAGAGGGCGCAGAGACTTCCAGAGAGAAATCAGGCCCAGCCGAATGGGAAGTCCGGCAGCCGCTGCAGAAGCTGAGAGCGCGCTGGCGAGGAGCGGCACCTCCTCTGGAGCTGAGGATTCGGGTAGTCCCTCCAACCCAGTCCGTCCCCATTCCCCAGCCCGATTTCGGGAAGCTCTCCCAATGAATATTTAATAGCTCAGCGCTAGGCCTGATTGAATTTTAATGCTGGCGACCCGAGCCCGGAGCCCAAGTCCAGGCAATTAGTCAGGAGCCATTAACGCTGACGGAGCTGATTTACGGGCGGGACCCGGCCCCGGGCCGGGGGCGCCCAGGCTGACGGGCGGCCGGGGATTGGGCGAACTGAGCCTCTGCGGCAGCCAATCTTCGCGGCTGCCTTGGCCTACTTTACATCTCATTTGCATAGCGTTCCCAGGGGCAGCCCGGGGCACGGCTTGGGGAGGCCCTGGGCCGGGGGTCGGGGAGGCGGGCGGGTGATGGGGAGTGGGGCCCAGGCGTGGCCCTTCTCCCGGGGCCGGACTAGAATTTATGGCAAAACCTCCCTCGGTTTGCACGTGGAATTCCATCAGACAATCCCGCTGTTTCCTGGTAGGGTCCAGGTCTGAGGGCAAATTCCAAAGGCAAAGGAGGGGAGCAGAGACCAGGGCCGACCTGGAAGCCAGGCAGTTCCGCTGCGTCTCGGGACCTAACAAAGGGCTCCGCGGTTAGCAGAGCGAGGAGCCTTTCCCGCCTTTGCTGTGTGCCAGGCGCTGTGCCTGCCTAGATCTCCACCTTCCTGCCCTGCTGCCCACCCCCTCCCTGCCCCGCCCTCCTCCCCCGGCCTCTCAGAGGGGGCATCTACGCTGATGGGAATGGTGCTGGTGGTTTTCAGGGTTTTTGTGGTTTTCAGGCTGGATTATGCCCCAGAAGGCTAGGGAGGAAGCCAAGGGCCTTCGGAGGAGACGGCCCTCCTCTCAGCCTTGCCCCTCATCCCTCTGACCTGTGTGAATGAGCTGGGACTCTGCCTGGAGTGCTCTATTGAACTATGCCCGACCCCTTAAATCATAGGTCAAGGATTTAGCTGGCCTGTCTGCTGCCATTCTGGCAGGTGGCCTCCTCCTCGTCAGACCCACCCCTTTCCCAGCGGGTCCACGGAGCTGTGGTGGTGCTGCGGTGGAAGGCGGCATCCTTCCCTTTGCAGGCAGGCGTCCCCATGGGTTCAGGCCTCCCTTGAGCTGGCACGGAGGAAAGCCCACGGTTTGTACTGGGGGCATGGGCAATGGAGTGGGGTGGATAGAGCTCTGGGTTGGAAGGCCAGAACCTACACGGAGGCAGTGGGGAGGTTGGCAGAGAATGGAGAGACGTTAGTCAAGGAAGGCTTCCTATTAGAGGCAAGGCAGAGTAGAGACTGGAAGGGAGGGAGGGAAGGGGTTAAGGAAAAAGGAAAAGAGAAGAAATCTTCCACAGGGGATCATCCTGTTTGAGGCAAGAGAGAGTAAGCTGAAAGCCCAAAAAGCCCCACGCTGAGTTTGGCATTCTAGTGCAGAGGCTCAGCAGGAGGCTGCCCTCCTAGGCCTAACCCGAAGATGAAGGCGCAGGCTGTGAAGGGATGAAGGGATGATGACCTTATTATCACCGTTTAAGGAGTACCTGCTATGTGCTAGGCACTATGCTAAGCACTGCCAATATATTGTTTCATCTAATCTTGTTTTTTCTTTTTGTTATGTTTCATCTAAAGTTTTGTTTTGTTTTGTTTTGTTTTGAGATGGAGTCTTGCTCTGTCGCCCAGGCTGGAGTGCAGTGGCTGATCTCAGCTCACTGCAACATCTGCCTCCTGGGTTCAAGTGATTCTCCTGCCTCAGCCTCCTGAGTAGCTGGGATTAAAGATGTGCACAACCACGCCCAGCTAATTTTTGTACTTTTAGTAGAGACAGGGTTTCACCATGTTTGTCAGGCTGGTCCCAAATTCCTGAACTTGTGATCCACCAGCCTCAGCCTCCCAAAGTGCTGGGATTGCAGGCATGAGCCACTGTGCCCTACCTCATCTAATCTTTATAGCAACCCAATGAGCTAAGTATTTTTAGAATTCCCATTTTACAGATGAGGATACTGAGGCTCTGAGAAAGGTGGTAGTTTGACCTAGATCACATAGCTAGTGGGCGGCAGAATGCTTGCTCTTGTCCACCACTCCGTACTGCTCACAGATACCTCAAACTTACACTTTTTTCACCCCCCAAACCTGTTTCTCCTACTGTGTCTCTTCTCTCCTTTTACCGGCACCTACTTGGTGTTGAAAACAGATCCTGCATGTAATCTTTGCCAAAAGCCTGAGAAGTGATCCCATCCACATTGTCACCCATGCCCGAGTGCTTGGCGTTATCGATCATTTACAGTCCCAAAGGTTTCTAAGTTCTGTTCCCTCCTCTCTGCCTGCCCCTGCTTGCTTCATGCTCAGGTCATCCTTGCCAGGGCCAGGGGAGGTACACCACATTGAACCTCCGCCTGTGCCAGGCTCTGTGCTGAGAGCTTTCAGGCATTGTCTCTGCATCAGCCCTCTCCAGAAGCCTAAGACTAGGTCCTTTGATTACCAGGGTCTCCATTTCACAGATGGGCTGGGGAAGGTTGGGGAACTGTGGGAAGAAATCCCCAGCTATACTGGGCCTGATGGTGGAGCAGCGAGCAGACCCCACCGGATCAAGCGCGATTCAGAGTCTCTTGCCTTCTCAGCTGCTCCTCAAAACCCACTTCCCCAGGCTGGTTCTGGACGCCTCTCCTCCCCCTTGACATAAAGGTGTTTTGGGTTTCCAGCTGTGAGAGACCCAACTTAAAAATGGCTTATACAGCATTTATGATGTCACAAAACTAGAAGTCCCAAGGCTGTTGGTGAAGTCAGTGGCTCAACAGTGTTATCAAGGACCTAGGTTACTTCTGTACTTCTTTGTTTCTTGTTTTTTTTTTTTTTTTCTTTCCTTCTTTCGTCAGCTTTATTGAAATACAATTTATATGCAGTAGGATGCACAGATTTTATTTTATTGTTTATTTATTAAGACAGTGTCTCCCTCTGTCACCCAGGCTGGAGTGCAGTAGCACAATCACAGCTTACTGCAGAATTGACCTCCTCGGGCTGAGGTGATCCTCCCACCTCAGCCTCCTGAGTAGCTGGGACTACAGGCATGCACCATCATGTCTAGCTAATTTTTGTGGTTTTTGTAGAGATGGGGTGTCACCATGTTGTCCAGGTTGGTCTCGAACTCCTGGACTCAAGAGATCTGCCTGCCTCGGCATCCCAAAGTGCTGGGATTATGGGGCATGAGCCATTGTACCTGGCCAGGATGGACAGATTTTAAAACTACAGTTTGATGAATTTTGACAAGTGTTTACCTGGTCACCACCATTCTAATCAAGATGTGGAATATTGACATCATGCAGCAAGTCCCCTCCTGTCCATAGGCAGTCAGTCCCCCTACCCCCGGCCACCTCCTGCTACAGGTAATCTGATGTTTATCTCTAGATCAGTTTTGCATATTCCAGGCCTTCCTGTGAATGGAATTATATTGTATGTACTCTTCTGTGTCTGGCCCTTTGGCTTCAGACAATGGTTTTGAGATTCACGCATTTTATTGTATCAATAGTTTTTTTTTCTTTTTTTTTTTTTTTTTTTGAGATGGAGTCTCGCTCTGTCGCCCAGGCTGGAGTGCAGTGGAGTGATCTCGGCTCACTGCAAGCTCCGCCCTCGGGTTCACGCCATTCTCCTGCTTCAGCCTCCTGAGTAGCTGGGACTACAGGCGCCTGCCACCACGCCCGGCTAATTTTTTTGTATTTTTGGTAGAGATGGGGTTTCACCATGTTAGCCAGGATGGTCTCGATCTCCTGACCTTGTGATCTGCCTGCCTCGGCCTCCCAAAGTGCCGAGATTACAGGCGTGAGCCACCGCATCCGGCCTCTTTTTTTTTTTTTTTTTTTTTTTAGATACAGGGTCTCGCTATGTTGCCCAGGCTAGTCGCAAACTCTTAGGCTCAAGCAATCCACCTGCCTCAGCCTCTCAAAGCATTAGATTACAGGCGTGAGCTCATGCCCGGCTCATTGTTATTGCTGAATAGGTTTCCACTCAAAATATTCCACCACATTTCTTTCTCTTTTTTCTGCCATCCTTATCCTCTGGATTTTTGTCCTTGTATCCTGACTTCCCTCAAAGTCACAAGGTAGATACTGCAGCTTCAGACACCACAGGCAGGCAATGACATTCAGAGGCCAAGAAAAACTGTTTCTCTTTCAGCCTCTGTGAAATCTTTTTAGAAGCTCCCCACAAAACATCCCCTTATGTCTCATAGGCCAAATCATGCCACGTGTCCATTCTTAAATGGAATTTGAGACCAGCCTGGGCAACATAGGGAGACCTCGTCTCTAAAGAAAACTAAAAAAATTAGCCAGGCATGGTGGCACACACCTGTAGTCCCAGCTACTCAGGAAGCTGAGGAAGGAGAATCACTAGAGCCCAGGAGGTCGAGCCTACAGTGAGCCGAGATTATGCCACTGTACTTCAGCCTGGGCAACAGAGTAAGACCCTGTCTGAAAAAAATAAATAAATAAATTCTGTAATGTCGCTTCTGCTATTAGGTTATAAAAAGACTATGGCTGCCAGGCACGGTGGCTCACACCTGTAATCTCAGCACTTTGGGAGGCTGAGGCGAGTGGATCACCTGAGGTCAGGAGTTCAAGACCAGCCCAGCCAACGTGGTGAAACCCCATCTCTCCAAAAATACAAAATTTAGACGGATTAGACGGGCATGGTGGCAGGTGCCTGTAATCACAGCTACTCGGGTGGCTGAGGTGGGAGAATTGCTTGAACCTGGGAGGCGGAGGTTGCGGTGAACTGAGATTGAGCTATTGCACTCTAGGTTGGGCAACAGAGCAAGACTCCATCTCAAAAAAAAAAAAAAAAAAAAAAAAAAAAAAAAACCTGTGGCTTCTGTCTTGAATGCTTACTTGTGCTTTCTCTTGGATCATTTGCTGTGGGGGTGGGAAGCCAGGGCCATGTCATAAAGACAGTTAGGAGGCCTATAGGGAGGCCCATGTGGTGAGGCCCTGAGGTGGTCTCTAGCCAGTAGCCAGCTAGGAACCAAGGTCTGTGCGCAGCCATGTAAGTGAACTTGAAAGCGGGCTCTCCAGTCCCACATGCCTGCAGCCCCCAGAGGACAGCTTGAGTGCAGCCTCATAAGAGACCAGGAGCCAGAACCACCCAGTTAATACATACTCAGAGTCCTGACCCACAGAAAGTACAACATAAAATGTTGATTGCTTAAAGCTGCTAAGATTTGGGGTAATCTTTTTATTTTTATTTTTATTTTTGAGATGGACTTTCCCTCTTGTTGCCCAGGCTGGAGTGCAATGGCGTGATCTCTGGCTCACCGCAAACTCTGCCTCCTGGGTTCAAGCAATTCTCCTGCCTCAGCCTCCTGAGCAGCTGGGATTACAGGTATGTGCCACCACACCCGGCTAATTTTGTATTTACAGTAGAGATGGGGTTTCTCCATGTTGGTCAGGGTGATCTCGAACTCCCAACCTCAGGTGATCTGCCCACCTTGGCCTCCCAAAGTGCTGGGATCACAGGCGTAAGCCACTGCGCCCAGCTGATTTGGGGTAATCTTTTATGCAGCAATAGATGATTTGATACAGCACTTTTTTTTTTTTTTTTTTTGAGACAGTCTCGCTCTGTTGCCCAGGCTACAGTGCAGTGGCACAATCTCGGCTCACTGCAAACTCTACCTCCTGGGTTCCAGCGATTCTCCTGCCTCAGCCTCCTGAGTAGCTGGGACTACAGGAGCCCACCACCACGCCTGGCTAATTTTTGTACTTTTAGTAGAGACGGGGTTTCACCATGTTGGCCAGGCTGGTCTCGAACTCCTGACCTCAGATGAACTGCCCACCTTGGCATCCCAAAGTGCTGGGATTATAGGCATGAGCCACCGTGCCCGGCCCACTTTTTTTTTTTTTTTTTTTTTTGAGACGGGGTCTCACTCTGTCACTTAGGCTGGAGTGCAGTGGTGCAATCTCAGCTCACTGCAACCTCCGCTTCCTGGGTTCAAGCAACTCTTGTGCCTCAGCCTCCCGAGTAACTGGGATTACAGATGTGTGCCACCATGCCAGGCTGATTTTTTTTGTATTTTTAATAGAGACGGGGTTTCACCATTTGGCCAGGTTGGTTTTGAACTCCTGACCTCAAGTGATCTGCCCACCTTGGCCTCCCAAAGTGCTGGGATTACAGGTGTGAGCCACCATGCCCAGCCTGGTAGAGCACTTTTAAGAAATGTTCTGTATCACCAGTACTTGTAAGATGGCCCAGATGCTGATTCTGTGTGGAAAAACAGATATTGACAGCTGGGAGTTGAAAAGTGATCCAAGAATCAGACTCTGAATGGGGTAAAGTTTTAGGAAAACCTTAACCAGTTTATTTCACCCATGTTTTCCTTGTTACATAAGTACAAAGGTAGCTAAGTTTAAGAGAGCCTTTTCAGTAAGTGTAAAATAAAAATTCTAAGTGACAAGAAGTCATCGTCACTTTAATCAGCAGTTTTAGTGTTTTTTCTTTTTGTTTCTTTTTTTTTTTTTCAGATGCAGTCTTCCTCTGTTACCCAGGCTGGAGTGCAGTGGCAGGATCTCGGCTCACTGCAACCTCTGCCTCCCGGCTTCAAGCAATTCTCCTGCCTCAGCCTCCTGAATAGCTGGGATTACAGGCGCCTGCCACCACGCCCAGCTAATTGTTGTATTTTTAGTAGAGACAGGGTTTCACCATGTTGGCCAGTCTGGTCTTGAACTCCTGATCTCGTGATCCACCCGCCTCGGCCTCCCAAAGTGCTGGGATTACAGGCGTGAGCCACCACGGCCGGCCAGTGTTTTTTCTTTCTAAAGTACATGAAGTATGGTGGTTCATGCCTGTAATCCCAGCACTTTGGGAGGCCGAGGCGGGAGGATGGCTTCAGCCCAGGAGTTCAAGACCAGCCTGAGCAACATAGCAAGACCCTGTCTCCGAAAAATCAATCAATCAATCAATCAATCAATCAATCAATCAATCAAGTACATGAAGCAGCAGTGCTTCTTAATATCATTGGTGTCTAAATTGGATGAAATACGATCATGTATTTTCCTTATTGTAGGAGCCACTATGAGGGGAGTTTTCTGGCACTTGCAGCAGAGGATCTGAATTCAGGGGAGCATAGGAATAGGGCTGAGGAGGAGGTGAGTAAGGGGAAGCAGGGAACAAGTATATGAGGGAGAGTGAGCAGGGATTTGTGGCAAAAAGCTCAGGAATATTTCCAGGGGTAGCTTTGTGAATGGGTCCCTGTTGAAGTGTGTTTGTTCTAACCCTCCAATAGGTTAATAAGAGCCTGGGGTCTATGCCACCCATGATGCCTAGCAATTGCTGGTGGCATTGGAAATGCCTGCATTTCCCAAACAAAAATAAGGACATATGACCTAACATAAGAGTTTTCTGGCTGGTGCAGTGGTTCATGCCCATCATCCCAGCACTTTGGGAGGCCAAGGCGGGCGGGCAGATCACTTGAGGTCAGGAGTTTGAGACCAGCCTGGCCAACGTGGCAAAAATTCGTCTCTACTCAAACGAACGAACGAACAAAACCCACAAAAATTAGTTGAGCGTGGTGGCGCCTGCCTGTAATCCCAGCTACTCAGGAGGCTGAGGCAGGAGAATCACTTGAACCCGGGAGGTGGAGGTTGTAGTGAGCCGAGATCACACCACTGCACTCCAGCCTGGGCGACAGGGTGAGACTCCGTCTTTAAATAAATAAATAAGAGTTTTCCTATATTTAAAATTTTTGTGTGCCCCAGTAAGCCTTTACCATTTACAGCTTTAGGGCCTTATGACTGATGCAAGGGAAGATGCAAACACGCTGGGGAAGGATGCTTCTTCAGGGGCATCAGGTGCCCGTCGCAGCTCCCAGAAGTGTGGCCAGTTGTTGGGCAAATGTCCAGGGGCCAAAATCCGCACAGGGCATGAGGGGGCCTGGGATTGGAGATCTGGTTAGTATTTTGAGCAGAGTTACACATGGATCGGGATTCATAGACTTAGAAGAGTTTGCCTTCCCATCGGGAGGGAGTGGAGCTGTATCAATAAACACACTTTGCAGAGAGGGAAGCAGGCAACCCAGGGGCTTAAGTTCCCAGGGTAAAGGGCAGCCCAGAATTTGAACTCGGGCAACCTGGCTCCAAAGCCTGTGCATGCCTTAGTCACTACATTTCGGCCTTTGAGATCTGTAGGGAGTTTTGCAACCACTGAATCCAAGCTCCTGATTTTACAGTTGACGGAGCAGGACTCGCCCAAGGTCCATGGGGATGGGGTGGCTGAGCAGGACTCGGCTGCGGGGCGTTGTGGATTAGTGTTGGTAAAAGGAGGGGCGGGGGTTGTAGGCATGGATGCTAGCTGGCCTCCCCACCCTGCCGCAATGCAAAGTGCCCCTGCTTTCCATCTGGGGAAAGGGCGCAACTTGATGGGGGTGGAGGGCGCAGGTTCGGGAAGCCGCCCGCCTCCTTCATTCCCGGGATTCCCAAGGCAGCCATTGTCCAGGAGGAATGTTGGGCCAGCAGCACGGAGGGCGGGGCCTCTTCCCTTGCCCCAGACAAGCCTGCTTTGTGCTCTCCACCCCGGCCCCTCCTGGCCGTCACCAGCCAGACCTTCCCAGCATTTTTCAGGGGTCTCAGGGCAGGTCTCTAAGAGATGAAGCTACTTGGAGAGGAAAGGACCATGGGAGATGTACTCAACCCTGGAGGTCTGGGAGGGCTGCCTGGAGGAGAGGTGAGAGCACTGCCCAGAGGCCTGGGCTCCTGGCTCCTCAGAGATAAAAATATGCATTCCTAGCCTCTGGTCACTAGAACTTTATCCTAAGGCAATAAGTAGACGCGTGCACAAAGGTGGAAGTTACAGGTTTGTTCATGAAGCTTTTATTTCTGGAAAAAAATCAACAACAAAGGAAACTTTTTTTTTTTTTTTTCCCCAGAAGAGTCTTACTCTGTTGCCCAGGCTTGAGTGCAGAGGTGAGATCTTGGCTCATTGCTACCTCTGCCTCCCAGGTTCAAGCTATTCTCCTGCCTCAGCCTCCCTAGTAGCTGGGACTACAGGAGTGCGCCTCCATGCCCACCTAACTTTTGTATTTTGACTAGAGATGGGGTTTCACCATGTTGGCCAGGCTGGTCTCAAACTCCTGACCTCATGATCCGCCTGCCTTGGCCTCCCAAAGTGCTGGGATTACAGGCAAGAGCCACTGAGCCTGGCCAGGAAACTTCTTAAATTAATTTAGACATGTCCACTTGATGGAATATTAAGCTGTCATTAACAATTGTGTGGTATAAACGTATTATAGACAGGAAAAGCTGTTCAAAATATTTGTCCATTGGCTGGGTGCGGTGGCTCACGCCTGTAATCCCAGCACTTTGGGAGGCCGAGGCGGGTGGATCACTTGAGGTCAGGAGTTTGAGACCAGCCTGGTCAACATGGTGAAACCCCGTCTCTACTAAAAATGCCAAAATCAGCCAGCTGTGGTGGCACATGCCTGTAATCCCAGCTACTTAGGAGGCTGAGGCAGGAGAATTGCTTGAACCTGGGAGGTGGAGGTTGCAGCAAGCCGTGATCACACCACTGCACTCCAGCCTGGGCAACAGAGCAAGGCTCCCTCTCAAAAAAAAATTGTCTATTAAGAAAAGTATATTATAAAACACTGTGAAGATCTCTCTATATATACATGTGTGTGTGTGTGAGTGTGTGTGTGTGTGTGTGTGTAGAGAGATAAATAGAACAATATCTAGCTGACTCCAAAATGGTTTTTTGTTTGTTTGTTTTGTTTTGAAATGAGGTCTTGCTCTGTTGCCCAGGGTGGAGTGCATTGGCGCAATCACGGCTCACTGCAGCCTCAATCTCCCCGGCTCAAGCAATCCTCCCACCTTAGTCTCCCAAGTAGCTGGGACCACAGGCCCCCCACCACTGTGTCCGGCTAACTGACTCCAAAATATTACTGGCGGTTATCTCTGGGTGGTGGGATTAAAGGCGTTGGATTTTTAATTTTTTTGTTTTCTGCTTATCTATTTTTTCTTATTAGTGTTTTTTAAATAATAGAAATAGGTTTCACTATGTTGCCCAGGACTCATGCAATCCTCTTGCCTCGGCCTCCTGAGTAACTGGGGCTGTAGGCACATGATGCCTTTCGAATTTTTGTAAAAAGATGTTCTGCTTGTGTAACTAAAGTGTGTGTGTGTGTCTGTGCGGGCAGCTTAACTGCCCACTGCTCCAGGGTGGGTGTCCTTCACCCTCAGAAGTTTCTCCAATGTGGTACCTGCCCTGGGAGGGTAAGAGAGACAGCTGTTGAGGCATTAGAAAAATGAGTGTCAGATAGGCAGCCCCTGAGCCTAATCATAATAGCAACAACTCACTTAGCACTTTGCAAGGCGTTTTCACACACATTATCTTATTTGAATCCCACCACGACCCTGTGAGGTCACATCATCGTCCTTTTCCAGGTAGGAGACAGGCTCCCCAAGATTAAGTGGCTCCCCAGAGACAGTGCAGAAAGTGACAGAGGTGGGATTCAGTCCAGGGTCTCTGAACTTCAACCTTGGCACCCCTCTGTCTCCCTGACTCATGTCCATTACAGCATGCAGCATTTGTTCATCCACCTGTCCCTGTCCCCCACTGACCCTGGGATCTTACTTGAGTCACTGTTCCTAGAACTTAGTACACTCAGGCATCAGTACATGCTATTGAATAAAAGAATGAATGAATATTCAAACCTGGAGCCCTGGTGGAGCAGGTCATGGTAGGTTACAAACTTGTTCTTTAGAGTCCGTGCATTCTTTTTTTTTTTTTTTTTGAGACAGAATCTTGCTTTGTCACCCAGGCTGGGGTGCAGTGGCGTGATCTTGGCTCACTACAACCTCCACTTCCGGGGTTCAAGTAATTCTTCTGCCTCAGCCTCCCAAATAGCTGGGACTACAGGTGCCCGCCACCACACCTGGCTAATTTTTGTATTTTTAGTAGAGATGGGGTTTCACCATCTTGGCCAGGCTGGTTTCAAATTCCTGACCTCATGCGATCCATCTGCCTCAGCCTCCCAAAGTGCTAGGATTACAGGTGTGAGCCACCATGCCTGGCCTAGACTGTGCATTTTTATACTTGCTATATTCTCTGTATTTATTTCTCTTTTCTTCTTTAACATTTTGCAAAGCCTTTGGAAGACGGCTGACAGCAAGAGTTGCCAAAGGAATGGCTCTGCCTGGATCTGAACTTGTTCCTCCCCACTGTACACACCCATAACTGGAGACAGCCACCCCTGAGGCCAAGGGAGCAGAGGGGAGGCTCTTGCCTGGCTCCTTTCCTTACCTGAAGGGAGGGTTTCTGTCTAGGACCAATGCTCGGGAAGGATGAGATTCTACACACTGAGTCTTGCTGAGCACACACCCTCCCTTCCACACCCTGGCAGACTCCAGGCCCAAAGAGGTGGAGGTTCAAGGGTGGGGTGCAAATACCGAGGCTGGGCAAGTTAGGGAAGGCATCCTGGAGGAGAGACCTGGAAGGCTGGTTTAGGAAGGGGAGGAGGCTGGGGCTGAAGGGAGAGAAGCAGGGAACCTACTCCAGTAGTGCTGGATGATTTAAGTACAACCAGATGTGCTGGGAATCTCCTGTCAGGCTCAGGCCCAGAGAGGGCAGAGTGGGGGTGGAGAGACCTCTGGGCCACCTGGATTTGCAGTTCCCTATTTTGCCCTGGGTCTGTAAGCTCTAGGGAGCGAAGAAGCCCAGTAGGATTCCAGAGGTTCCAGATGGCCTCGCATGTTAGAGGGAGGATCATGCACGACTTGGAGGAGGCTTCTGCCTTTGGACAGGGTGGAGTGGGCTCAACCCCTAGAACCTAGGGGGAAAAAAGATTGGAAGTGCTCTGCTAGGATGCAGGACAGATAGGGAAGACTTTACAGAGAAGGGCATACCTGAGTTGGGTTCTGAAGGATGAATAGGAGCTCAACAGGCAGAGTAGGGAAATGAGATTCCAGGCAGAAAGATTCTGAGGTATTAAAAAGGTATGCATGTTTAGTGAGAGTTTCTGTGTGACTGTAAGGTATATGGTGGGATCAATTTGGGGTGCTGGCTGAAAAGCTATGCTGCAGGATGGTGCAGGGTGTGCCTCTGTTCACAGAACAAACAGCAGGGCCATGTGTGGGGTAACGATTTTGGAAGCAAGGTATCAGGGTCCCCAAGTGTTGGGCCCCAAGGAGTTAGCGGAGACTGATAGCCACCCAGCTCCTCCTCCCAAGTCTGAGCTGCATAGAGGAAGGAACATGTTTTCTAGTTTGCCTACAGGCTTTCGAGGGCTCCTAGGCTGGATGTGGGGTGGGGATAGGATCCAGACCAGACACAGCTGCTAGCACAGTGGGAAGGCAAAGCTGGTATATGTTCATGAAGAGTAAGAGTTTTGAGAGTGGTTTGATCAGGGTTGGGGAGGCACTGGGAACTGGGCCTTGATGGGCAAACAGCAAGAATGAGAAGGGCTAGAGCTTCCATTTGTGGGGACAGCAGCCTGAGTCCCGGGCAAGTGTGGTTGGGGGAAGCCCAGCTGGGTGTGGTGCCCTCTGGGCACGAACCCCAATCCCCAAGCCAGGACACATTTCCTTCCTTTCCTGCTCATAATGACTCCTGAGTGGCCAGTCCAGAGGACCACAAAGAGGCCTCCCCGCCCTTTCCTCTTCCTCTCTTCCATTTCTTTCTCCCTTCCTCCCCCCACCCCATCCTTCCCCCAACCCGGGGCCCTTTTCTTTCCTTCCTCCTCACCCTACTTGCTCCTCCTGCCCTCTCTCTCTAGCTTTTACTTCCTCCCTCTAACTCTCCCCCCTCCCTCCAAAATCCTTAGTGCTGATTCTCCCTAGACCCACGGAGTTATTTTTCTTCTTAATGTTTTTAGAAAGCCCTTGTTGCAGGTCTCTGGACCAGGAAGGTCACACACTCCCACACTTCTGCTGCACACCCACAGGCATGCGCCCGCAGCAGGTGCCTGCACTCAGCCACACAGCCAAGCATAGCACCTGTTTCCCCTGGGGGCGGGACGGGTGTGGGATTCTCCACCTTGGATGTGATACCAGCAAAAGGGCTGGGAAAGAATGGAGAGCCCTCTGCAGAAGCCACACATTACCACCATCATTACCACTATTATTATCCAATCCATTGCCAGGCACTTGACCTGCCTGTGGATGATCACAACCACCTCAGCAGGGGCTCTCAGGGCACAGATCCCTTGACTGGGGACAGCCAGGAGTGAGGTCAGCCCAGAGTCCTCAGAGATCAGTCTCTCAGGGCCCCGCCCAAGAGGGCAGGAGGTAGAGATGTGATGAACGGCCTTCTGCCAGGACGGAGGATTTGTCAGCCCAGGAGGCTGGATGATGTATTAACAGGACTTTAATGAGCTCTGGGAGGGGGAGCCACACTTCATCGCCCAAGCACTGGTGCAGGGTGGGAGGTGGAGGGGTGAAGTGATCAACCTCATCCCCACCTGCTAACTAAACCTCTTAATGTCACCCACAGCAGTCTGCCCATTGGAAACAACTCAGTACTGCCAAGCTGCTGGCCTTGCCCCTGGAGTCCAGCGAAGGCCTTCTCCAGCAGGCTGATGTCTTCCACTATCTCACTAGCAAGGCCTTCCTTAGCTTTAAGCTTGTCCTTCCTTTACTCCTGGACTCCTAGAAGATGAAGGAGAACTGGATCCCCACTACAGGGGAGCGCATGTTCAATTCCTTCCTTCACGCTGAGCCCCTCAGTCCAACCCCACTTCTGTCATCCCCCCTTGCCTGGAGCATGGTGGAGCAGGATCCCCATTGGCAATGCCAGACTTGGCTTCCTGGCACTAATCCTGCTGGCTGAGGCACCCAGCTCATGAGGATATTAGTCTTTCCCTTAGTTCCTGTCTCTGGCTCTCGGGGAACCTGACAGGTAGGGGTGGAAAAAGTGCAGTGGATTCTAGATCCAGCTTTGCCGTGTGACCCCAAGTGTGTCACTTCTCCTCTCTGGGCCTCCAGTGCTCCAACGATAAGGAAATATTCAAGGAGTTCCTTCCAGCTGGTATCCTGGGATTGTCCCTCCAGCAAGGGTTCCAGTCTCCTAGCATGGTGGCTGTGGCTCCCTTCATCCTGCCTGATTCTGAAGCCAGGGGCTACTCTAGCACTCTGAGCCTTGACACATCCCTCCTTCTGTGCCAGGGCAGGGCCCTGGGGGTGTGGAGTGGCAAGGAAGAGAGAATTCTGGAGGTGGAAAAGACACTGACTTTGGCAAGTTCCAGAACCTGCGTGGGTGCTGGTTGCTTCCATATGTGGGCTGGGAAAGAAGTGGGAGCTACTGAGGCCCTCCCCTTCTGTTTCCCTGAGTGGCACCTAAAGAAGTGCCCCAGACCTGTCAGACCCCAGAGCCTGCAGGGGAATCTGCATCAGAAGAAGGGAGGGGGTAGTGTTTGGAGTTCTACAGGCTAGTGGGTGAGGGCCAATCTTGCCCTACTGACACTCAGGCTAGGCAGCCACTCAAAAGGAAATCAAGCTCTCAGGAGAGAGGACCCTTAAGCACCGCCCTTGGGTGGAAACACGATTGCCTTGGGACGTCTGGAGGCTCAATATCAGGAAGGTTCTCTGGACCCTCCATCATCAGCACAGCCCTCCTCCTACCTTCTCCTGGGGCAAAGCCGTTTCCTGGCCTTTATCCCTAATGAAGCCTTGAGTGTGTGTGTGTCGGGCAGAATTCTGTCTACCCTTCGACTGGGAGCTTCAGGAAGACAGGGCTGTGCCTCTTGGACTCTCTTGGGTATCCCTGGTGCCCAGTCCAATGTTTGGCACAAAGTTAACACTCAGTATATATCTGTTGAACGGATGTCTTTGGACACTCTCAGTGGACTAGAGGTCTGGGACTCATTCCTCATCTTTTCTTCCTGCCAGTCATCCTGCTTGGCTCAGTGTGACTGCCGCCTTCTGGGGAAGCCCTCCAGTGGAGCCCTCTGTTTAGATCTCACACCCTACAGTCCGCTGCCCCCGTCCAGTGCTCGCCCTCCTCCCCCGCAGCCACCCACTCCCGGAGTGGCATCAGCGCAGAGCCGCGGCCTTGCCTGGCGGTGCGTCCTGCCCTCTGCAGCCCGGGAGGGCAGGCGCAGCAGAGTCCCGCGCGCAGTGGGTTCTCAGCTCACCTGGGGGCGGAGGAAGTGAGCAAGAGTCCTCCAGACTGTGGCCAGGGGGCCAAGGCAGTCCTGGGAAAGGGGGTCTGGGGCGGCCCGCGGACGGGGCGGGCCCAGGCCGGCTGCCTTCCCCTTTGCCCTTCGACCCAGGAAGCCGCCCACATCCAGCGGACACGCTCGACGGGCTGGGCTGCTCAGTCCCGGCCTCGGCCTCGGCCCCGTCCCCGTGCCGTCCCCCACCCCTACCCGCCGGCCCGACCCCCACCCCTACCCCAACTTCCCGCTCCGACGGCCGGGAGAGGCGGGGCGGACGAGTCTGAGAGTGGCGAAGGACACTCTCCACACCGAGGGTCATTTGCTCTTTTTTCCCCTCTGTGGCTAATTTATTTTAGAGCCAGGGGCGGGAGGGGGCGGGGCCAGCCGGGAGGGTGGCGAGGAGGGGCTGGGCGAGCCCAGGGGAGGTGGGGGCGGGGCGGGGGCGAGGTGGGGGAGGGCGGGGAAGAAGCCGGGGGTGGAGGGGCCAGAGAAGGGGCGGGAGCTGGGGGAAGAGAGGGGCACTAGGAGAGGGAGGAGCAGGGAAAGGGGAGGGGAGCGAGGGCCTGCGAGGGAGGGCGCTGGGGGCGGGCGAGGGGAGGCGGGGGTGGGGGTGGGGGTCTTGCCTGCGGGGGGAGCCGGGGCCGCCCCTTGTCCGGCCACCCCCACTGCCCAGTCCCGCTCCCGCCCGCGGCGGCCGCAGCCGCAGCAGCAGCGGCTCCAGGATGGTGAGCGCCACTGCCCCCCAGCACAGGCCTGTCGCCCCCGGCCCGCGCTGCCGCCCCGGTCCCCGGGCCGGACGCGCCCCCAGGCCGCGCACACTCACCTAGGACCCGGCCGTGATGCCGAGGTACGGGGCCGCGGGCGGGCCGGGATGGGGCGGGGGGAGGTGACCGTTCGGTCAGGGTGTCCGGAGCTTTGTCCGCCGGCGCGGAGCCAGAGAGGGCCGAGAGGGCGGGGGCTGCGGGTTGCGGGGTTCAACTCGGCGGGGGTCGGAGGGCAGGGCCGGCGAGAGACCCTAGCGGGTACGTGGGAGCCGAGGGTCACTTCCCGGGGGGAGGGGGCGGGCAGAGCAGGGGATCGCCGCCCGGCCGCCGACGGGCACCCGTCTCGCAGCCCCCTCTGGTGCAGAGGCTGCAGCGAAAGCGAGCAGCCGGCTCGGGGGCGTCTGCTGGCCTGGGGGTGGGGAGCCAGGGTTTGCGGGTTCGGGTCCCAGAAGGATCCATCGTCCGGAGCCCGAGGGCCGGCCCGCAGGCCCCTCCCACTCGGTCAGGTCTTTGTCCAGCGGCCCCTGTGTGTGTGTGGGAGGGGTGGGGGCTGGGTTACTGGCCCGGAGATTCCCCAGCATGGTGACGGGGCAGTGACAGGAGGCCGAGGCTACTTAGGGTCCCCGCGCCCCTAACGCCCACCCTCTTCATGTCTTCTCCTCTGGCCCGGGAGAACAGAGCCCGCGTCTCAGAGTCAGGGGGTTGTAGGAGGCTGTACTCACCTTCACCCTAGGGCTACAGGCAACAAGGGGGACCCCCGGAGCGCCCAGCTCTCCAGAGAGGGCCCCTCAAACTTCCCCACCGCAAGAGCCCTCTCCTGTTCTACACAGAGATTCGCATGCTAGCAACCCCCCTCTGCAGAGGGTCCTTCGCAGATTGTTGAGCACCCTGTAGGTGATCAGCAAATGCTAGTCCTCTTCCCCAGCCCCGCTGGTCCCCCTGCCCCCGCCAGAGGAGAAGACCTGGGAAGGGGTCTGCGCCGGGCAGAGAGCGCGCGGCCTGGACCCTGCGCCCAGCGGCGGCCCGGAGCGCAGGGGTGGGTGGACGGGTGGGTGGGCTGTTAAAGGGACGGTCACTAAATCAGGATTAGGCCGTAGGGCTGTCAGGCTGCCGGCCCTGTCTCCATGGATACCTAATTTGGAGGAGAATAGAGGACGGAAGAATGTTTGTGTTGTCGTCCGCACTGGCTGTGGCGGCCGAGCGGTCTCCTGCTCTCCGCCCGGCAGCGAGGAGTGGGGACCCGGTTCCAGCCCAACTCTGGGCTTACGGCGCAGGGGGGCTTCTCGGTTCCTGGGCCCTGGGGCCTCCCCTGTGGAGCCGCCCAGTCTCTGGAGTGGGCTGGGTCCGCAGATGCCACGGTGCGAAGTCCTCTGACCCTGCTGAGGGAGTCCCAGACCCTCCCGGAGCCTACCCCGAAATCCCATAGCATCCTCCTAAAGCCTCCCCGAGCCTCTCAGTCCGGAGCCGACGCCATTCCCCGCTGTGCCTTAGCCCCCAAGGACGGGCGCACCGGGCAGCCCGGTGCTGTGGTGCCGCCGCCACCCAGCTGTGGGACGCGGGTACCGGGCGGCCGCGCGAGCTGCGGGCAGGGGGCGGGGCGGGACTTCCTGGGGTGGGCGAGGAAAGGGGCGGCGCTTGCTGGGGTGGCTGGGCTGGACGGGTGACAGGCCTCGTAAATCCCCTTTCCCATGTTTAACACCATTTCATTTCTTTCCACTTGATTCCATTGGCATCCAAGGCAGACAGGAGCGACACTCCTGTCCTCGCTGTAATATCTTCTGGGCGAAGCCCTTTTGGGCCAAACGGAATTAGGCTGTGTGGGGCAGAGGAGTTGCTCCTGGGGAGGCCTAGATGACCCGCATTCCTCGGGGGGATTCCTGTTGCCCCCACCCCCGCCCCAGAAGAAGAAAAAGAAGGGGCTGAAAGACACAGAAATGAGTTTGGCTTCTGAGGCCCTGCCCGATTCTCTGGCAGTGATATGGCTGAGGGCTGGGCTGAGGATCCCGTGACTGTCAATTCCAGTACCAGCCTGGGTGAAGGCTGGGGAGAGCCACCCAGACTGAGTGTGGTGTCGCAGAGCCCTTTCCTGCCTTTCTTCTGCTCACCCATGGCCACAGCTTTTTATGGATCAGGACTCCCCTCCCTGCCCTGCCTGGGCCGCAGCTTTATTGCTGAGATCTAGGGCTCTCTCCACGCAATTTCACGCCTCTCTGCCTTGGCTCCCGCTGTTCCTCCAGCCAAATGCCTTCCCCATTGTCCCTGTCTTTCCACAACCTCCTTATTCTTCAGGGCCCAACTCAGATGTGCACCTCCTCCGCATCACCACCCCCGCATCACCTCTCCAGCCCCGAGCTTCTGTCACTCGCTCCTCCCTCCGTGGCCCGCACCTGTGCTCCCTTCTGCCTTTGTGGCGGGGTCCACTCAGGGCTTTGACTGAAATGGAGCATGTACTCCCTGACCCTGCCCCCACTGGGCTTGTCACAGGGCTTGACACCTTGTGGGTGCTCCATAAATATTGGTTGGCTGAATAAAAGGCCTTTAGCCAGGCAGTCTGCATAGCATGGAATCTGGCCACCTTCAGGTAAACAGCTCTGTGCTCTTGAGTGGTGGAGACCCCTGGGTGGGGTTCCTCCTCTCCCTTTCCCTTCTTCGCCTCCTCCTCCTCCCCATGACCCTACCCCACCCCCCCAAGTCCGGGGAGGACTTTGCCCCTTCCCTTCCCCACAGACCAGCATTCTTTCCCTGCCATTCTCATTCTGTTAAACAGAGAGGCCAGTCAGGGTCCATATGGATCACATTAACAATTGCTTATTATCTGGGCCAGGACTCCCCCGACTCTCCCCCCAGCTCCGACTGCTGCCATTGCTGGACCCTTAGGAGCCCTGCCTTCCCCTCCCCCTGCCGTCGGTCAGCCAGGGAGGGCAAGAGACAGGCTGGTCTCCCTCATCTTCCCTGTGCCTTCTAGCAGAACTTTGCCTCTTCTGGACTTGGCAGTTATCGACTCCTTTACCCGATTTAATGAAAACCAGGTTCCTGGAAGGAGCATGGCTCTGCGAAGCTCCAGGGCTGCAGCAGGGAGATGTGGACTCCAGGCCCCGGTGCCCCTGTGCTCTGCAGCCCTGAGACCCCCTTCAGGGGACAGAGACTGTGGCGGGGGGAGGGGTGAGCCACAAGAGGTCAAGCATGGGGTGCTGGCATCTGCCACCTTAGCCTTGGGCTGGACCTGCCCCCTTTTGGGAGCTGGCTGTCTGGTGAGGGAGATCAGGGCAGAGGGACCCTGCCAGGCTCTGTGGTGTTGGGCTCCCAGCCTTTCCCTGCAGTCAAAGAAGCGAGAAATCTGTTAGAGCTTCCCAGAGCAGCCACTGAATTGGCCTTGAAAGATGGGGAGTGTACTTCACGTTTAAACCCATATATAACCCAGGAATACTATTGCATGGAAGAAGCCTCCAAGATTACCCATTCTGGGGGTCCATAACTTTTTTTGATTTACAGAGCCCTTGGAGGCACTGATGAAAGCCATCCCCAGAAAAATGCACTTCCATTAATTGACACCAGACTTTGCATTCTGCTTTGGAGGATTCTTGGATCCCCTGAAGCCCATGGGGACCTTATGTCAAGAAACCCTCACCCCAGTCCAGCCCTCTCTGATGTGCTGAGGGCAGAGTCATGCCTGCAGCCTGGGTTTCCTGACCTCCCCACTCAGTGCTCACTCCACGGCCTTATTACTGGCAGTAGGACCACCAGAACCAAGGGACCAGGGGTATGAGACCGAGGTGCTAGGCCAGCCTTTAAGTGGGAAGAGTTCACACTGGCTGGGTCAGGGTCTTGGCTGGTCATCTCATCTCTGACTATGTGGCTTGGAGAGAGGCTGTCCAGCTTTTTTTTTTTTAGGGTCCACTTGTCTCCAGGAACAAGTGGCAATTGCTCTTCTCCGAGCAGTTTCATAAGCATCTTGATGAATCATAGTTAACGCTTCCACACACTTGTTAAACACTCTGTATCTCATCTGTGAGGTGAGAAAATAGAGTGAAGAATGGTGTCCACCTCCTAAGCAGGATATTGTGAGGATGAAAGGAGTCAGAGTTGGGAGACCTGAGCCCTAGTCTTGAATGACTCTAGGTGCAGGTGCTCAGGGCTGTGGTTACTGTTGAGGCCAGCATTTCCCCAGTTTGCTTAGCCAAGGAAAGGGGACTGCAGTGCGAACCCCCGAGTGCCTTCTGTCTTTTCCTTTAGTACCGAGGTATGGACAGTGTCAGCCTTTGGAATATTCATCTTCAGGGCTGGAGGCAGAGTGGGGGTTCTCAGTGAGTGGGAGAGCTGAGCAGTGGCCATGGCGTGCCTCTGTAGCCCCAACCCCATTTTATGATGACCAGTCATGACCCCTACCCTAGAGACCAAGCCTTGTGCTTCAGCAACCCCTTGCTGCTAATCAGATGTAACTCTGGACAAGTGACTTCATCTGTTTGGGTTTCAATTTCATCATTTCTAAAATGAGGATAAGAACCTCATATGATGGTGATGTGGCCCTGGTTTCAAATAGTCTGCTCCTTTGATTCTGAAGCCTACCTTGGGGACCCGCTTAGTGACTCAGGGCCCAGGGACTCCAGAGAGCGACCTTCTGGCATAAGAGTGAGGATGGGGAAAGGACATGTGTGCGTGAAAGTTCTGGCCCACGGCAGTGCTTGCCCAAGCCATCTTAAAAAAAAAAAATTATAGAGGCGGTGGTCTCACTGTGTTGCCCAGGCTGATCTTGAACTCCTGGCTTCAAGTGATCCTCCCATCTTGCCCTCCCAAAGTACTGAGATTACAGGTGTGAGCCATTGCAACCAGCCTGCCAGGCCATATTTGAAGCCCCCTCCAACATGGAGTCAGGGCAGAGAGGGGGCGGGGAGGTGGATGGGAGGAGAGGCAGCATGGATGCCTGCAGGAATCTGGAAGGTAGCAGTATACCTCCCTCTGTCCCCTCTCACTGCCAGGGCAGACTCAGGCCACATGGTCCCCAGCCCAGTGTTGTGATTAATCAGGGATGGATGTGAAGATGTGACAAACAGGCTGCATTGACTCTTTTTTTTTGAGATTGAGTCTCTTCTGTCACCCAGGCTGCAGTGCAGTGGCATGATCTTTGCTCACTGCAACCGTCACCTCCTGGGTTCAAGCAATTCTCATGCCTCAGCCTCCTGAGTAGCTGGGACTACAGGTGCACGCCACCATACCAGCTAATTTTTTTTGTTTGTTTGTTTTTATTTTTAGTAGAGACGGGGTTTTGCCATGTTGGCCAGGCTGGTCTCGAACTCCTAACCTCAAGTGATCTGCCCACCTCAGCCTCCCAAAGTGTTGGGATTACAGACGTGAGCAGTGAGACTTCATTTACTATTAACAAACCTGTGTTGAGCACCTACGCACTGTGGCCAGTACTGTGCAAGGCTCTGGGTGAACCTCAGCTGCTCCCGCGGGTGCCCAGCCAGGACTGGCCTTCCTGAGCCTCCCCACACATGCAGTGGACACCTATGGACCAGGCTCTGGGCTGGGGCTTTTATGCTTTGGCTTCCTTAACCACCTGCAGCCTCCCACACGGCCAGGGAGAGCCCAAGGGTGGCCCCAGCTTTGGTGTTGCTTTGCCACAAGTGCCCAGCATGTATCATGGCTGTGAGGCCTTGAATATTTTATCCAGGTAGCTATTCATCCAGCAACCGTTATTTTCTGATGTGGTGCCACCTTCAAGGAGCTCACAAGATGTTGGGGACCAGCGAAGAGGCAAAGGGACAGGCTACACTTTTAGGACCACTGTCCCTGCATTCTCTAAGCAGAAGGAAGCCACAGAGGGCATGTGAGCTGGGGAATGGCAGCCTCTGGGCTATGGTGAGGGTACAGGACAGGTTTCAGAGGCTGTAAGGGGGAGGACCAGCGTTTGACAGCAGGGGCTTGCCTCAGAGGAGTCCTGAGCAGATTGCCTTTTCCTGGGGGAGGCTGTGTCAGTGGGCATTAGAAGCAAAGTGAGACAAGGGCCACTGCGTGGGGAGGGTCCACCTGCAGCCGACTGCCCTATTTGACCCTTGGATGCTTAAGAATCTGGAGGTGTTTGTTCTTTCCAGGCCAGTGGGGAAAGAAAACTGGTAGGATTTAGGTTATACCTGAAAAAGGATCCCTCTTCCCCAGCCCTCATATCATGCGGCTCCCTCCCCACCCAGCCTGTCTGTTGGCTTCTGCTGGAGCAAAGGGGCTCCCTGGGAACTCTATGGACACCAGGAGAAACTGCACCTTCCTCCTTGCTCTCTGGAGAGACAGCATTTCATCAGTGGCCGGGTCCTCGCTCCTCTAGGAAGGGGCTTCCTTTCCAGGCACACCGTGTCCGGCATGGGCTGGCCATTCTTGTACCATCGTCTGCCACACCGTGGCTCTCCTCAGGCCTGAGTTTTGGGGACTGAGCCCCTTGTTGAGAAAAAAGGTGCTGCCTAAAATGGGGAAGGCAGCTGGGAGGCTGAGGTAGGAGGAGGTCAGGAGTCCATTCTGGGACTTGTTGAGTTTGTAGTGATCGTTAGATATCAGAGAAGAACTGTGGAGAGGAGGGGAGAGCCCTTCCACCTGCCTGGCAGGGCTCCTCCCGGGAAAGGCATTCTCTGGTGCTGAGTGCCTCCACTGATGGGGACTCAGCACTTCTAGAGATGGCTCACTTGTTCTCAAATGGGGCCAAGTCCTTCCGTAAAGCCAAAAATCTTTCATGGAGGATTTGCTTCTTTTGAGGAAAAGGGGAGGAGGGGCTGTGCAGAGCTGCAGGCGCCGCCACGGTCATGCAGAGATCTGGTCCTCGGGAGCCCTTCTCCTCCTCACTCCTCTGAGCACAGTCTCAGGCTTGCCGTCCTTTCTGATCACTCTCTGCAGCGTCTGGCTGAGACCCTAACCAGAGTCCTGGGTCCTAGCCTTGAGGCCAGCGCCTCTCAGACCTGGGCGAGGATTTATTTGGTCCCATGAGAACAAGTTTGAGATATGCTAAGCTCCAGGGTTGGTGGCTAAGTGTGGGAGGGGGTTCAAGAAAGGAGGGCTGGGGGAGCAGGGGAGGTTGAGGAAGAGGGTGGGAATGAACTGCTCCCTCGGTTTTCTCAGCTGTTCGATGGGAACACCACCACCTGCTGTGGCAGGCAGAGAAGTATCTGGAGCAAGACTGCTGGGGGTGGCATCTGTCCCAGCTTGGTGACTTAGACGAGTTAATCAAGCCTCAGTTTCCTCATCTGCAACATGGGAATA
The DNA here is from genome assembly GCF_028885625.2 of Pongo pygmaeus. Lineage (NCBI taxonomy): Eukaryota > Metazoa > Chordata > Mammalia > Primates > Hominidae > Pongo > Pongo pygmaeus. Next base: position 49,464,818 of record NC_072383.2, on the reverse strand, counting down.
ATGTCCTCACTCAGGTTAAATGAACTGATGTGTGTGAAGCACTCAGGGCTGGACTTGGCTTGTGTTGAGAATCCCATATGGGAGCAGGCAGACAGGAGCTGTTGTGGTCGCTCAGTCTTTTCCTAGCACCCTCCCCCCAGTATCTTTTTCCCTCTGTGTCCCTGTGGCCCTGCAGGTGTGGGGGGCCACCCCCTTGAGGACAGCCCTGCCCACTCACACCCAGGTGGACCGGCCGGGCTGCATAGCTGGAGTTACTCGGTTCAGCACCCCCAGGGCTGGGAAGAGGGCAGGAGGGGCTGAGGCAGCTGCTGGGGACTCCTGGGTGGGCTGCCTGGGCCTGTTTCCTCGCCTTTGGTAAGGCCTGGCCCTGTGGGGGCATGTCTCTCTCCCACCCCCATGCATGGGAAGGGGCCATATTTGGGGCCAGGGCACACAGGATCACCCAGACTTTAAAGCTTAAGACTTTTGGAGGCCACCTGCCACACAAACAGACTCAAGTCAACCTTGGATCCTAAAACTGGCTACGGGGAGGGCAAGTGTGGGGTCCTCCAGGAGACTCGAGGCTCTTGGGCTGAGCCTTGTGGTCCATGACCCTGAGGAGTTCCTGCAGATAACTGTATTCCAATGTTTTTGTTTTTGTTTTTGTTTGAGACGGAGTTTTGCTCTGTTGCCCAGGCTGGAGTACAATGGTGTGATCTTGGCTAACCGCAACCTCCGCCTCCTGGGTTCAAGCAATTCTCCTGCCTCAGCCTCCCAAGTAGCTGGGATTACAGGCATGTGCCACCACACCTGGCTAATTTTGTATTTTTAGTAGAGACAGGGTTTTGCCATGTTGGTCAGGGTGGTCTTGAACTCCCGACCTCAGGTGATCCGCCTGCCTCAGCCTCCCAAAGTGCTGGGATTACAGGCGTGAACCACCATGCCCGGCCAGTGTTACTAATTCCCTGCGTAGTCCCATGTATTTTTCTTTTATGCATTGAGAAAGTATTTTTGAGAACAGGTCACGGGTTTTCCAGGCTGCGAAAGGGGCCTAAGGCTGAAAGTGGTGAAGAGCTCTGGCCTCATCCTCCATCTCTCGCCCATGCAGGGCCAAGTCCCAAGCAAAGAGGAGCCCCAGATGCAGACCCAAGAGGAGACAGGCACTGAAAGGACCTCACCAGCCCCAGATCACAGGGGCATCCCAAGTGGACAGAGGACAGTCCACGGCGGCCTCCACTGAGCACCTGCGCCCTCCCCGCAGTGCCCCTCACTGAGTGCACAGGTGCAATGCGTTGTGTGCTAGAAATAGAGCCTCAGGGAGGGGAACTGACTCCAGACAGGGCAAAGCGCAGAGTCAACTGCAAATCCCTGTTCCTCAATGAAAAAGCAAGTCATCTTTTTAAAAAATAATTGCTGACAAAAAGTCATGACTATCATTAAAAAGTCCAGGTCATCCTCGTTCCCGGTGGCCCTGCTCTTTCTACCACTGTGTGTCAGGGAATGTTTTCTGAGGGAGGGGACTTTGGGAAAGAGCAGGTCAGGGTAGAGAAAGAGCTGCAGAAAGGGCTAGAGAGCTACTTGCACCAGGGCTCACAGACAGGGGCTGGCTGAGCAGCCGAGGGAATGGGAACCCAGTTAACAAGTGATGTCACCTCTAAATTTAGCATTGGAGTGGAAGGGCAGAAGTGCCCGGAACATGCTTCGGGGCACCAAAGAGGGAGACAGGAACAGCCTCAGAGAGAATGGGCTGATGTGACTGGAGGAGCTGGAAGGGGCCCGAAGCTGGAAGGAAGGACAGACTCATCCACCTCTAGTGCCAGGCTGAAGGTTTAGCATCGTCTCTGTGCTTGGTAGGAGGCTGATTCTGTTTTAGACAGAAAGACCACCCTAGCAGCCATACAGAAAAAGGATTAGGAAAGCAGAGAACAGAGGCAGAGTTCAGAGGTGGGGCCAGCTGTGGTGGGGAACATGAGAGCTGTGGGTTGTTCTAGAGAGAGAGTGTTAACCTGACTTCATGGCCAGCTAGATGAGTGGAGGCTGGAGAGACAGACACAGGGGCTCCTAGGTTTCCAGCCTAGCTGAAGAGATGGAATCAGGAGAGAGGAGGTGGAGACGTTTTCCTTGGGCATGTTGAGTCTGAGGTCTCTGTGGACCCTCCCAGAGGGTCCTAAGATCTCACCTAGATTCCTATACATCTCCTCTTAAGATTCCTGGGGACAGTGAAGAATGTGGCTCAATATCAAGTTACATCTGGGCATGATGGGCTGTCAAGAGGGACCTGAAGCAGGAGCATGAGACTTGCCTGGCAGTTTCTAAGTGGCAGAGGGTGGGCTGGGGGGGGGGGGGGTCATGGGAGGGCCCTGGTGCTCCTCCCTCTATTAGCAGAGGAGAGGCTGGTGACAGATGTCCCAGGACACAGGTCAGAGCAGCCAGGGGTCAGGCGAGGACATCCTGGGAAGCTGTGGTTTGGGACTGCATTTTCAGCGATGGTCAGCCGGTCAGGGCAGGACAGGGAACTCACTCCTGCAAGGCAGAGCTCTTCTGGGGCCCCGCAGGCAGCTCCAGGATTGTGTTTTCTCTTTGGAGTCCTCTGTCTAACGAGTCGGGTCCTTCTGGGCCTGGAGAGCAGCCCCTCACCTCTTTCCCAGGCCATTGCACCTAGCCAGTCTCTAGGAGCGAGTTGGAGCCTGCCCTGGGTCCTGCATGGGTGGCCCCTCCAGCTAGTCAGGAAAGTTCCACCTCTCCTTCACTGCCCTCAGGCCAGCCTGTGAGGGGGATGCTGCCTCTCCACCCCCCATTTCACAATGGAGGAAACAGATCAAGACATTGTCCCGCATCTCAGAGGCTGACTCTGAGGCCAGTGCTCACTCCCTGCAATGCCTGAGTCATGGCAGGGGGGAAGGGCTTGCTAGAATGGGCTCAGAGACCCCTGCAAGCCGTGGGTCAGTCTTTCAGGTTGCCCTTCAGACACCTGCCTTACCCAGGTTACTAATGGGTCCAGGCTCTATTGGGGTGAGGTACCTGGAGCAGCCAGTGAAGTGGAGAAAGGGGAGAAGGGAAGGAGTGTGTCTCACGGTAGAACAGGCTCACACCACAATCCTCCCAGCAGCCTGCTGAGGGGACTAAATGAGACAATGGAGATCCAGCCCCCAGCCCAGTGCACAGTGGTCTCTGGGAAGCCCAGAGACAGGGCAGCCCTTACTCCTTTCTTCCCCCAGGGCCCAGGAGCTGACATCCATCTCTGACCTGCTCCAACATAGCTCACGTGTAGTGAGAAGTGGGGTGTGGTGTGGTGGGCAATTCCCAGCCCCAAAGACTCGCTTTCCCCGGCCTCCATGAACACTTCTAGTGGCCCATACAGCTCACCTCGAGCAGGTGGGACGGAAAAGAAGAATCAGCCTTGCTAATCCTCCTGGAGGTGTGACTGGCTGACAGCCTGGAGCCTCCCAGAGGTTCCATTTGGTTTAAAAGAGAATCCTTGTTAACCAGAATGGTGTTCTCTTGGTGAAATTGCAGGCAGCCTAACCAAGGGGAGCAAACAACACCTAGGCAAGAGGGAGACACATTGTGTTTTCTTTGGCGGCAGGGACTAGGGTAATAACAAGGCTATTTCTCTCTACCTGCTTTCTCCCAGAAGATGGGCTGGGGACAGAGCACCAGCCTGGAGCCCCTTGTGTTCCTGGATATTGCCTAGCTTTGGGGTGAGACGAGACAGTGGAAGGAAGGCGGCCTGAGCATCCCAGGGCAGCTTCTGGCGGAGGGTCCAGAGAAAATGTGGAGGGGCTGTTGGGAAGAAGGGGGCAGGGAGGAGAGGAGAGCTGGAAAAGTGATTAGCAGCTCTGATGAGGCTGGAGTCAGGCCTGGCGGCCCCAGGGCAACACAAGAGAAAAAAGGAGCTGTTATTCACAGAGGGTGGACAAAGATGGCTGCCTGACTGAGGCAGCCCCCCAGCCCATCCCAAGGCAGCCAGGTCACAGGGGGTACCGGCAGGCCCCACGGCCTTGGCATGGATGCCCCTCATGGGGATTGGGAATGGGACTGAGTCTGCAGGGAAAATATTGGGAGCCTGTGTCCTATGAACAGTTCCCAGCTCCCCCAGACCTTCTTTGAGAGCAGGGGAGGCCCAGGAGCCAGCCCCAACCTCCTGGGGTAGTAGATGGGCTGTTTGATCAGTGAGTGTGTAAATTGAGATTTTATGGATCGCTTATTCACGGCTGGAGCTGGGGCCCCCAAATTCCTGTGTGCCCCAGAATGCTTAATCTAATCTTGAGCTTCTCCCTGAGAGGCAGATGGGAGGAGAGCTCCCCACAGGCCCCCACCCCTCCTGCTGTGTCCCCTCCCTAGGCCCCAGGCTTTGTCAGTTGCAGGTTGAGCGGTTCAAATGTGCTAATACACTCCCTGGGGGCCACCGGACAGTGGGACTTACTCCTCAGTGCTGTGATTGGCTAGAGAGACCACAGGAGGGGGGTTTCTGGCAGCAGCTGGGAGTGTGTGTGTCTGCGCACCCACCCACCGGCATGTGCGCCTGTGTGAGGGGAGGAGGGGGCTGGAGGTGTCCACCCTGCTCAGACCACTGGGCAGAGACAAAGGACCTTGATCTAGCCTGGGACGGGGATTAAGCCCACCAGCCATGTCCCTACCTGGTCAAGCTGGTTAGGAAGTCCACTGCCCACCTCTACATCCTCCTATTACACTGTGACATGGTGGGGGCTTATTCAATGTGTGTTGAATGGATGGATGGATGAGTGACCACAAGAGTGACTGCATTTCTAACTGGGGTGTGTCTGCTGGAGTAATCCGGCACCAACAGATTCCTCCATCTCCCCTTAGGATTCCGAAGTATCCGCCCCCCACCAACTGAGACTCACTTTAGCCCAGGCCTGACCAGACATCAAGGCTGGACATGAGAGACTGGCCAGGCCTCGGGGGACACAGCTGTGACCCCCGGACTGTGTTACCACTTGAGAGTGCTTTCACTGTGGTCACGTTTCTCCCTCTCTGCTGGCCTCCATCTGTCCTTGGGATTGGATGAGGATGAGGATGGTGGGCGGGGCGGGGGAGGGGTGTTGAGCAGCTGATGGGGGAGGGCAGCGCGGCCCAAAGGCCAGATGACAAAGTGCCCAGTCCTACCTTCCTCTCCTCCTCCTCTGCCTGTCCCTCCTTTCCTGAGGCAGGGCAGACAGGCGAGGCTGGGGCGGAGGGAGTTGACTCAGCTAGCCCATCCTCCCTCCCCTGGTTCTAGGGAAAGCTCCAGTCCAGGGTAGCTGTAAAACTGCCTGGGAATCCTAGGAAAAGAAGCCTGCAGGGCGCGGTGGCTCACTCCTGTAATCCCAGCACTTTGGGAGGCTGAGGTGGGTGGATCACCTGAGGTCAGGAGTTCGAGACCAGCATGGCCAACATGGTGAAACCCTGTCTATACTAAAAATACAACAATTAGCCAGGTATGGTGGTGCACGCCTGTAATCCCAGCTACTCAGGAGGCTGAGGCAGGAGAATCAATCACTTGAACCCAGGAGGTGGAGGTTGCAGTAAACGGAGATCACACCACTGCACTTCAGCCTGGGTGATAAGAATGAAACTCTGTCTCAAAAAAAAAAAAGAAGTCTAAATCTGCAGGAAGTCTACCTGAAGACCTTAAGAAGCGAGACTCCATGGAAATTCAAGATAGAGCAGCTCCGTCTGCTAGAACTTTCTGTGGTGATGGAAAGGTTCTGTGTCTCTGATGTCTACTATAGTGGCCACTTCCACATATGGTTGTTGAACATATGGAATGTGGCTAGTACCACTGAGGAAGTAAAATTTTTATTTTATTAAATTTTAATGACTGCAAATTTAAATAGTTACATGGGGCTAGTGCCTGTCATTGGACAGTACAGGATTAGAGGTTGTGTTCAGGGCTGAAGCAAAGTCCTCGAGTGCAAGTGCCAATTCTGCCCCTTTTTGGCTGGTGGCCTTGGGCAGTACTCTTCCCACCACACTATGTTCCTTCCCCAGGTTGCTGGGCTACCTCGAAGGGGAATGCGGTGTGGGCCATCTGAAGTTAGAGAATCATCTGTTCCTTTGGGTGACTGGGCTTCCCTCAAGAGGTCCTGGATCACAGAGGAGATAAACATTCAGGGACAGCATGGCAGTCACAGTGGGAAAGAAGTGGCTGCAGGGAGCTCTAGACTTTGAGGCATCTAAGGAACTTCCTTGGGGGTCAGTCCAAGAAGGCTTCCTGGAAGAGGGGGTGGTGGGGGAGGGTTGGGCAGGAGCTGAGCCCGGGGATGGGTGGGAGGCTGTGCCTCAGAGCCTGGCCCTGGAGATCTGCTTATTTTGAGCCTGAAATGAGGACCCTGTGCTTTGAGGCACCTTGGAGAGCCTTACTGCCTCTAGGCTGGGGTAGGCAGGTGCTGACACATGGGCTGAGTCCCACTTCCCCTCTTACAGCTTGTATGACCTTGGGAGAATCTCTTTCCACACTTGAGTCTCCATTTCCTCTTCTGTAAAATGGGGAGAATAATGCCCATCTGGCAGGGACGTTGTGAGGACGAAAACGATGGATAACTATGAAAGTTCTTTGCAAACACTAGAAGGCTGGGTGAAAGGGAAGGTTCATTCCTCAGGGGTGCTGGGCCCCTGGCCTGGCCTCTCAGAACAACAACAGATGGTCACAGCTTGGCTGTGGCCCTGACCGCGGACACAGGCAGGGATATCTGTGCTCTCCCCTCCCGTCAGCGTGTGCACGCGTACACAGAGCCCAGATGGGGGCCGCTTGGCCAGCTTCTCCCGGGCCGACCTCCTGCTGTTTGGCATTTGACATATGAGAAGACCAGGGCCAGAGCACACCCCTCACTACACCTCCCACCCCAGAGAGGAGCCAGACTGGCGGGGCGGCCTCCGCACCTCCAGGAAGCAGGATCCTGAGGGCCCTGATCTCTTTACCATGTGTCCAGAGGCCTTTGATGGGAATTCCAGCACCCCTTTTGTCCTCTCCCACAGAAGCCCAATGGGTTGGGGGGGTAACAGAAGGAGAGAGATTTAAAGAGAAAGAGGCCCTGTGGAGTCTCTGGGGGGCTGAGATAGGTGCCTTTGGGGGCTGGACACTTTCCTCTGGTGTTCACAGACACAAATGCCCCTTCTGGACTCCCCTCCCCCATCCATTCCTGAGGTGATTCCCTGGCTTCACCCCTTGCCACCCTCACCATCACATGTGGACTCAAATTTAGTCACCCTGATTGCTTTCTTTATTTGGACACAGAGGCCATTTCAAGCCTCTGGGATCATCCATCCATCCATCCATCCATCCATCCATCCATCCAACCATCCATCCACCCATCCGTCTGTCTATTCATCCATCCGTCCATCTGTTGGTCTGTCCACCCATCCATCCATCCGTCCATTTGTCTGTCCATTCATCCATCCATCCATCCATCTGTCTGTCCATGCATCCTGTAGTCTATTGAGAACTTAATCTGTGCCGGGCACTGTCCTAGGTGCTTGGGATAGAACAGTGAACAAAACAAAGTCCCTGCTCTCATGAACTTTCTAGTGGGTACACAGACAATAAAGCAACAAATAGGATTGTCTCCTTCAACCTGTTATTCCATAATCTGATGGATGAGTGTTACAGGGAACATCAGGTTGAAGGGGACAGTGTCTGCTGAGGCAACAGCTAAGCAGAGACTTGATGCTAGGAAGGGTGCGAGCCCGGGGAAGGTGTGTTCCAGGCAGGGCAGAGGCGGGAGCGCTGAGGTGGGAAGCAGCTTGGTGGGAGGAGCTGCGAGGAGTCCAGGGTGTGGAAGGGAGGGAGGAGGGGCAGTGGCAGCAGGTGAGGCCGAGAGGTAATGGAAGCCAACCGTGAGGACCCTGTATGCCAGTGAGAGGACTTTGGCTTTTATTCTGAGTGAGATGGGAGCCACCAGAAGCTTTTGGTGGAAGAATGACTTATGGAACATGTTTTCAAGAGTTACACTGGCAACTGTGTTAAGAAAAGAGAGGACAATGTAGAAAGGGGGAGGTGAGATGGAAGTGAGGCCAGGCACGGTGGCTCACGCCTGGAATCCTAGCCCTTTGGAGGCCAAGGAAGGAGGATAGCTTGAGCCCAGGAGCTCAAGACCAGCCTGGACAACACAGTGAGACCCCCATCTCTACAAAAAAATTTTAAAAATTAGCTGGGTGTGGTGGCCCACCGCACCTATGGTCCCAACTACTTGGGAGGCTGAGGTAGGAAAACTGCTTGAGCCCGGGAGGTCGAGGCTGCAGTGAGCTGTGATCACACTGCTGCACTCCAGTCTGGGCAGCAAAGTGAGACCCTGTCTCAAAAAACAAAACAAATAAAAGAGAGAGAGGCTGCTGCTGTCGTCCAGGTGACAGCATCCCTGGAGGTGGTGAGAAGTGATTGAAGAATCTGATTTGCTGTTCTGAAGAGTGAAAGAGAAGTTAAGGATGACTGCAAGGTTTCTGGCTTGAGCAACTAGAAAGGATGCAGCTGCCATTTCCTGCAATGGGGAAGACTGAGGGAGGGCTAGGTTGTGGATGTGGGAGCCCGGAGTTTCACTTTTGGGCATGTTAATTATGCCAATTAAATATTCCAGTGGAGATGTCAGGAAGAAGGTTGAATAAAGTGCGGAGTGCAGGGGAGAAATCTCAGCTGGAGAACTATGTTTAGGAAACATCAATACACAGGTGATGGTCAAAGCTAGGAGATGGGATGGGATCATGCAAGGAATTACCATGGAGTGGGAAAGGAAGGCTGCAGGACTGAGCCCTAGGTCGACAGGGTTTAGAAGGGAGTGGGTGACGGGAAGGCAGCAAAGAGGCTGTGGAGGGGACGGCAGCAGGGGCCAGGAGAGCGCAGGGCCCTGGTTTTGCAAGAGGAGGGAAGAGCATCAGATTCCGCTGTGTGGTTATGAGGCAAAGGTAGTGGAGTGTTGGGGGTAAATGCCTGCTTGGAAGGGGCTCAAGAGGGAATGGAAGGACAGGAATCAGAAATAGTAGCATAGAAAAGGTAAAAGCAAGCAGAGAGAGAGAGATAGAATGTAGCTGAAGGGGGACTCAGAAATTATTTTGGGGCCAGGCATAGTGGCACACGCCTGTAATCGCAGCACTTTGGGAGGCTAAGGCAGGTGGATCACCTGAGGTCAGGAGTTCAAGACCAGCCTGGCCAACATAGAGAAAACCTGTCTCTACTAAAAATGCCAAAATTAGCTGGGCGTGGCGGTGGGCACCTGTAATCCCAGCTACTCAGGAGGCTGAGGCAGGAGAATTGCTCAAATCCAGGAGGCAGAAGTTGCAGTGAGGCGAGATCGTGATACTGCATTCCAGCCTGGGCGTCAGAGCAAAACTCTGTCTCAAAATAAATAAATAAAATAAAATAAAAATTAGCTAGGTGTGGTGGCATGTGCCTGTAGTCCCAGCTGCTCAAGAGACTGGGGTGGAGGAATGCTTGAGCCTGGGAGGTGGAGGCTGCAGTGAGCTATGGGGACACTTCTACACTGTAGCCTGGGCAACAGAGCAAGACCTTGTCTCAAAAATGTATATATATTTTGGGCTTTTTTTCCTAAAACGGGAACTATAACAGCATATTTGCGAGCTGATGAGAGTGACCCAGCAGAGAGGGAAATGGATCAGGTAGGAGAAGGGGGAACTAAGGGAACAGTGTCTTTGTTGAAAGAGGGTGGGATCAGTGCACAAGAGGGAGACTTCAGACACCTCACCCATCCTCTGTTCATCCTTTGTTCTATCCCCTCTCCTGCCAAGGAGTGAGCTTAGGGACAGGGAAGGAGAGTGTTCGGCTCTCATGCCCCGCTCAGGGGTGTGCTCCCTGACTTGTATCCTTGCCTTTCCACAGCCTGTGGAAGTGGGAGGAGATCTGCTTTCAGGTCCCAACTTGGCCTCCAGAGGATTGTGTGACCTGGGGCCAGCCACATCTGTCTGGCACTGTTTTATCTGCAAATACCTGCTTAACTGGGGTGCTGTGGGGAGCGGGTGCCAGCGCTCCCTGCTCAGCTCTGCACTTTCCTTGTTTTCTCCTGGAGCCTCCGAGCTGGGACCTGCTGTCCCCTCCATGCCCCAGTGCTCTTCAGGACTGCTGCAAAATGAATTCCTGACTCCCCAGCGAAAAGTACCTCCACTGTCTCTGAACCTCCAGCATTATTTCTTTTCCTCTTTTTTTTTTTTAGCTATATGACCTTATTATTTTTTTTAATCTATCAACTACATTTATTCCTGTAATTCTTCATTTGCACAGAAAATCAACAGTTGTCTCTGTTTTAAGGGTAATACAGGCTGGGTTTTGTGCTCACACCTGTAATCCCAGCACTTTGGGAGGCTGAGGGGGTGGGCTGCCTGAGCCCCGAAGTTTGAGGCCAACCTGAACAACCTGGTGAAACAAACAAACACAAACATTAGCCAGGCTCAGTGGCATGTACCTGGCACCTGTGGTCCCAACTACTAAGGAGGCTGAGGTGGGAGGATCGCTTGAACCTGGGAAGTTGAGGCTGTGGTGAGCTGTGATCGTGCCACTGCACTCCAGCCTGGGCAATAGAGTGAGACTCTGTCTCAAAAAAAAAAAAAAGTGTAGGCGGGCGCAGTGGCTCACGCCTGTAATCCCAGCACTTTGGGAGGCCAAGGCGGGCGAATCACAAGGTCAGGAGTTTGAGACCAGCCTGGCCAACATGGTGAAACCCCATCTCTACTAAAAATACAGAAAATTAGCTGAGCGTAGTGGTGGGCGCCTGTAATTCCAGCTACTGTAATTCCAGCGCCTGTAATTCCAGCTACTCAAGAGGCTGAGGCAGGAGAATCTCTTGAATTCAGGAGGTGGAGGTTGCAGTGAGCCGAGATCGCACCACTGCACTCCAGCCCATGCGACAGTGTGAGATTCTGTCTCAAAAAAAAAAAAAAATTTAATATTTTTATTTTAAAATTTCTTTTTTTAAATAAAAATGGGTATATTTATGGTATACAAAATGATGTTTCGAAATATGTACCCATTGTGGAATGGATAAATTGAGCTAATTAACATATGCATTCCCTCACATACTTATTTGTGGTAAGAACACCTAAAATCTACTCTCCGTAATTTTCTTTTTCTTCTTTCTTTTTTTTTTTGAGATGGAGTCTAGCTCTGTTGCCCAGGCTGGAGTGCAGTGGCGCGATCTCGGCTCACTGCAACCTCCGCCTTCCAGGTTCAAGCGATTCTCCTGCCTCAACCTCTCAAGTAGCTGGGATTACAGGCACCCGCCACTACACCTGGCTAATTTTTGTATTTTTAGTAGAGATGGAGTTTCACCATGTTGGCCAGGCTGGTCTCGAACTCCCAACCTCAGGTGATCCGCCTCCCCCAGCCTCCCAAAGTGCCAGGATTACAAGCATGAGCCACCACACCAGGCCTACTCTCAGTAATCTTCAAGTATACAATACACTTTTATTAACTCTAGTCACCATATTGAGCAATAGATCTCTTGAACTTATTCCTCCTGAAATTTTGTCTTTTGACCAACCCTCTTTTTCCTTCCTTCCTCCCTCCCATTCTCTTTCATTCCTTTTTTTCCTCTCTTCTCTCTCTCCCTCCCTCCCTCCCTTTTCTCCCTTCCTTCCTTCCTTTTTTCCTCTCTTCCCTTCCCTCCCTCCCTCTTTTTGAGGAAACACTTTGTTTTCTCTTCCCTGTTAGCTGATCAAGTCTGCAGGCACGGGTCCCAATGTGGTCCGGTTTGCCTCTCAAGCTGGGAGTCATAGCTGGCACACAGTGGCTGGCACACTGAAGGTACATGGAAGGAAGAATCATGCAGTCACCCCATGGCATCCTCTAGCTCATCCCTAAACATGTGTTGAGCCCTACTCATACTAGGCCCCTTGCCAGCTCTAGGGCAGCCCCCAGGCAGGTTTTGAAGGCTATTCTCTGGCCCAGAACTGGGGAAAGAGGTTCCTGTACGGTAGGTGCCAGGACTATGGCAGGTGACCAGTCTTCCAGAGTCCCCTTGTTACCCCTCCCTCTCCTCTCCTCTTGCAGTAACTGGGGGGTTGGCATGAGGAAGAGGGCCTAGAGGAGGGGGCACAGTCCTGTTCAAGCTCTGCCAGGCAGCCAGAGACCCCCTGGGGCACCCGTTGTAAGCAGTAGACAAAAAGCCTGGGACAAAAGGCCTGTGGGAGCCTTGGTGAATAGATTAATGAGATTTCCATAAGGGAGACCGACAATGGGATTCTCCCTTCCAGCCTCTTTGTTCCAGGCTGATATAATGGAGCTCAGAGGAGGCTTGCCCAGAGGCATAGCCCCTTCTCCACACCCGCCTGGAGCCGACTCACAGCTGCCCATCCTTGCCTACCCTGCCCCCAGCCCAGTTTGGTCCAATCCCTTCCCTCCCCTATGGGTGATGGAATCCAGAATCAGAGAATTTCTGGAAGATCTGGAAGGAATCTTAGGGGTCTCCTTCAGGGGTTGGAGGAGGGTGTTGATGCTGTGTTGTTGGGGTTTCTTCCTACCTCACCCTGTACAAAATTTATTTCAGTGTTTCTAATGAGAAAGGAAGGTTAGAGGTCCACCGATCTAAACCAACGGTCTCAATGGACAGATGAAGAAAGTGGAGCTTAGTGAGGTTAAGTGTCTTGGCCATGATCACAGAGTGACAGCTCAGGGCATTTGCTGCCCCAGGAAGCCAGGGTGGGCTGGGGGGATACCTACCGCCTGCATCGGGCCCTGTGCATGGAGAGCCTGTGGTCCTCAGGGATGGGAGAGGCACCCAGAGGACCCGACGGCAGCAGGACCACGGGGGACATCGGTGCCTGACTGTTCTGGCAGCTGTGAAGGCTGAATCATCTCTCATGAACCTTGTAAGACTTCCTAAAAATGAGGGGAGGGGTTTTAGGAATGACTTTACTCTTCCATCCAGTAATTCTTTCCATAACTATTGATTGATTGCCTGTGAATTTGAAGGACTGCGTCCTGTGGGTAGAGTCAAGCAGGGTTCCAGCTTCCTATGTGCACAGCAGCACTTCACCTTCAAGGTCTGCAGAGAAAGAGCTGCCGCAGGAACAAGACCTTGCTCCCCAAACCAGGCAGTTTGAGAGAGAGAGTGTTTTCTCCACAGAGTCCCAGCTACCACCTGGGAAAGCCACAAAACCCAAATAAGGAACTGTGTGCCCAGCCCAGGGGTGTGTCTGGTTATCTGATGGCCCTTCACAGGGAAAGACAGGCTCTACTTGGGCATTTTACCGGGAAGGAACACAAATTCTCCTGCCTGCTCTGAAGGGTAAATACACAGCACTTGGGGGCACAGCCACTGTTTCCACAGGCCCAGGAAGTGAGTATTGGTGAGTGTAGGTGTGCAGTGTGGAATGACTCAGGCTCTTCTCTGGCTGTAAGAACAAAGGGCTGGGCCAGAGAGCCCTTGTAGGCAAGTGGTTCAGGGCCTGGGCTTTGAGTCCTGTCTCCACTCTGTAACAGCCATGTGACCCTGAAGATGTGTTAATCTCTGTACCTCAGTCTCCTCATCTGGGGAGGCGATGGGGATGACAATAACAGTATTGATCTCAGAGCTGGTACGAGGGCTGCATTAGAGATGTAAAACATAGAACAGGCGCTGGTTCTGTACGCAGTGCTTGGGTTTTGGGGAAATGGCGTCAGCTACTGGCCCGTCATATTAGAACTGGAAGGAACCTCTTTTCACAGAACATTCATCAAGTTTCCCCAGCCCCAAGGAGAAGTTACTTGTTTAGTGTCACTCAGCAAGGTTGGGGCACTGCTTGGGTTCTGAATTTGTAATTTGTGCCCCACGCTGGACTGTGTCCATTATATACATTATCTTTAAATCCTCACCCCACTTAGCATGACATACGTTATGCCCTTTAACAAATGGATAAATTGGCTGGGTGCCGTGGCTCAGGCCTGTAATCCCAGCACTTTGGGAGGCTGAGGCAGACAGAACACTTGAGGCCAGGAGTTTGAGACCAGTCTGGCCAACATGGCAAAACCCTGTCTCTACTTAAAAAAAAAAAATACAAATAGAAATGGGGAAATTGAGGTTCACTGAGGTCAGGCAACCTGTCCAGGGTCACAGAGTGTGTGTTTGGCCTGGATTCAAATTAGGTCTCTGGGATTCAAAGCCTATACTTTCCCCCATGTCCTCTCCTCACCTCCAGCATCACTGATCATTAGAGTGTGACTTGTGAACCTGGACAGGAGACAGGGGGTCCCCGTCCTGGGGAGATCCTTCCTGAGGCTCCTGTGGGAGGGAAACTGGCAGCAAGCCCAGGGTCTCTGTGTTAGAGCAAGAGGGCTGTAACTGGCCTGGGGGTGGGGGCAGGGAGACAGCATTTTCCACCTATAGCGGGCTAGGGGAGGAAGGCAAGGCCTGGCAGGCCTGGGTCTGTCAGGAAGCATCTAAGTGAGATCGCACTTTAAACATGCACGTGCCAGGAACAGGCACGAACATATGCACATGTGCCTGCAGCTGCGCACATCCGTACACATCCCTGGCAGTATGCACATGCATGTTGGTGTGTATTCAGACTCACGTGAGACATCGTTTTGAGCCGGTGTACAGGTAAGGCAATCTCACCCACTCTTCTCAAACTTCTGCCCTCTTCCCGCCCTTAGGTTGGGGCTGGTCCTTTGGCAGCTGAGTTCTTTCTCTTGGAAGGGGTTAAAGGAAAACGTAGCGCTATGGAACTAAGTTTAGCAGAAGTTGCTGACCTGGTGCCCTGCTTCCCGGTTAGATTTTTTTTTTTTTTTTTGAGATGGAGTTTCCCTCGTCGCCCAGGCTGGAGTGCAATGGCGTGATCTCGGCTCACTGCAACCTCCACCTCCCAGGTTCAAGATATTCTCCTGCCTCAGCCTCCCAAGTAGCTGGGATTACAGGTGCCTGCCACCACGCCCAGCTATTTTTTTTTTTTTTTTTTTTGTATTTTTAGTAGAGAGGGGTTTCACCATGTTGGCTAGGCTGGCCTTGAACTCCGGACCTCAGGTGATTCACCCGCCTCAGCCTCACAAAGTGCTGGGATTACAGGCGTGAGCCACTGTGCCCAGTCCCTGGTTAGATTATTGAAAGGATCTCTAGTAGATGTCATGTCACTGCATGTAGACAATGATGCCTTAAAGAAGGAAGAAGGGAAAAAGGGATGAGCTGGCAGCTAGTGGGGAACCCAGGGTCAAGAGAGATCATTTTGAAGATGAGAATTAATCAAGCTAACTGTGGGGTGGGGGCGGGCCCGGCACCTAGGAGGGATAATTGATGGGGCCGAGGACTGGGGTGGATGGACCCTGAGGCCTTCTGGGTGCAAGATGGATACAGATACAGATAAAGGTAAAAAGAGGGCCAGAGGTAAGGGACCTTCGCCCAATGACTTCATTTTTTGCCCTGGCTAATATGGGAGGAAATTCACCTGGAGTGGAAGGGCCAGGTAATGAAGGGCCAAATGAAGACTGAGAATAGAGATCGGGTGGTCTAGATAAGAGTGTCATGGACAAGGTCCCCTCTCTGGAAGGGCAAGAGGGTCTGAACCGTGGAGTAGAGGAGACATCGTGGGTATGAAGCTGGGAGGACGGGGTGGAGGACTGGAGGTGGCTTACTGGAGTCCAGTTTCCAAGGTGGAGCAGTTCTCAGTGATGGCCAAGGCCAGAGGATCTTCGTTGGCGGGTGGAGGTTTCAGTAAGGATTGCTGAAGGCCAGGCCAGGGGCTAGTGAGAGGGAGCCTGGCCCAAAAGTCTGGGGGATGAGGGACATCACTGACAGCTTTAGGAACACAGGGGCTGGCGGTGGGGAAGCAGATGTGTGTGGACAAGTCCAGATCTGAGCCTTCTTCATTTACTGTGTCTGTGCCCTTGGGGAGGGTGTCACTCTTTTTCCCCAGCTTGTCCAGTTTAATATGTTCAGGGTAAATGCTATCATCAAGGTCAAATCTCTCTTTCCATATTAAGCAAGGAAACAAAGCACAGAAAATAGTAAATAGAAAAAAAACAGATTTGTGGTCTGAGTAGTAACACAATACTTGGATTTGTGTAACTTTTGTTTGTTTTGAGATGGAGTCTCACTCCTGTCGCCCAGGCTGGAGTGCAGTGGTGCCATCTCGGATCACTGTAACCTCCGCCACCCGGGTTCAAGTGGTTCTCCTGCCTCAGCATCCTGAGTAGCTGGGATTACAGGTGCCCACCACTATGCCCGGCTAATTTTTGTATTTTTAGTATAGACGGGGTTTCACCATGTTGGCCAGGCTGGTCTCGAATTTCTGACCTCAGGTGATCCACCAGCCTCGGCCTCCCAAAGTGTTGGGATTACAGGCATGAGTCACCGAGCCTGGCCAATAACTTTGATGTTACCCCCTAAGACTCTGCTGCCAGAACCATTTGTGATTTTTAATGTTCCAGGAAATTACCCTCTTTCACACCAGGTAATGCCTCTCAATCTTTGGAGATCCTTCTCAGCAAGAGCTGGAGGGCTGCATATCTGCCCCCCAAGAACCTCGCACTCAGCTCTGTTACTCTGTTCTCCCTCCTGCCCAGTGGCCAGCATCACCTCTCAAATGGGGGCAGGACAACCTCAAGAACTCAATATACCTTCCTTTTTAAGCTACACTTTTATGGCTCATGCCTTCCCTAGGGCAGTGGGGATGAGAGTAAATAGCTTTATTTTCAAATGTCTTCTCCCATTGATGTCAGGTCACACCCACATGAAGTAGAGAGCATCAACACAGGTGGGGTGCTGTCAACAAGCTGCTGCTAGGAAGGCCAGCTGTGGAGAACTGAGAAGCCACCGGGTTATCTTCAGCTTTCTCTTCTACTATATACACTCACTTTCAAAGCTCTGGTGACCCAACATTTCTTGATGTTCTCTATGGACTCGAAGTATATGCATGGTTATGTAGGTTGTGCACAAGCCTTACTTCCAACAGGGCACAATTCACAATTCCAGTGCAGCAGACACTAGATTTATGAGCTTTCCAGAAGGTGGCAGTAAAGTGCCTTGAGGAAGGGAATATGGCACGTGAGCTAGCGCAGCCCTGGCTTTCTGAAGGCACTGTGCCCTGCACCTTTGAAGGTGTTGTTCTTGTGATCTGGGATGCCCTGCTCACTTTAGCCTGTCTGGTCGACTTGATCCCTCACTTTTCATGGTGCAGCAAAGGCACCACCTCCTTGGAAAGTTGCCCTGAGCCCCAGTGCCCTTGGCACATACCTCTGTTTTCTCACTTCACAGAGGCCATTGTCTACCTACCTGTCTTCTCCACCCGGCTGACCCATCCTATTCACCTTTCAATCTTTCCCATGCCTAGCAAAACACTTGGGATTTGCTCCATAAAAATCCGTTGAAGAAAGAATACTGAACCTATGAGAATACATGAACCTGTTAACTTGTCTTATCAAAAGCTTAGAGAAATCATCATCAGCATCAACTGTCGCTGGGTGTGCCATGGGCCTCTTAGTCTTCGAGATATTTTATCAGGCTGGCCCACAGCAGCCCTGTGCCTGGGTAGAGCCATTCCCCAAGCCCCAGATCCCCTTACCAGACTCTTTGGCTCATGCTGGGAGGTGCTAAGGGAGTGTCAGGAACAGCCAAGGAACATCTCTGCTGTGTTTACAGCATGGATGGCAAGAAGGAGGTTGTTTATTACATCTCACAGGTCTGCTTCCTGAGGACCACGAAAAAAAGTTCTATGATCTCTAAGACAGGAACACTTTTGCTTTGAGTAATGGTGCTTTTTTACTTTGCAGTGAGTCTGATGACCTCTCCCTATTTGGCTACTGGGAAGCTCAGACAAATTGTGGTCCACATCCTATGACGTGCATTGTGTATTAACTTTCCCCAGTCTTCTCCAGCATATGACCTATTTGTTCTACATATTTTTGTACTGTGGTGATACCTGTTGGGAATAAAGCAGGTGGCAGCACCTGCCCCAGGCACACAGCCATTACATGCAGCTGGGTCTGGAATCCAGGTGCTCTGACTTCATCAGGCAGAAGCCAAAACCAAGTAGGAAGGAAATGAATGCTCTGGGTCAGCCACTGAGGTTTCCGATGGATAAGGCAGTGCCACACACGCCAGCATCTCTGACCTCAGGCCCAGAGGGGGCCTTGGAATCTCAGGAAAGGCTGAGGTGAACAGAGCATTTAGGAGTAACAAACTTCTGGGTCACTAGGCCAGGGACTCTGGGCAGGCCTCATGCATCTCTTTACATAACCCTGGTGCCTCTGTAGTGGCCAGCACACGGTGGGTGACAAACATCTCTTACTGAGCGAGCTTCACCTGAGTTTGACTATTCCGAGGGCTGGGGTGTCCTGCCCATTGTCCGATCCTTCACTAGAAAGTAAGGATCTCGTGTCCTACAGAGCACATGGCTGGAGTGGCCAGGACAAAAATAATAACCATTGCCTACAAGGTGAAGTTAGGGCCAACCACATCATTTCCAGACCCCTTTGGGCGCTGAGGAAAATATTTTCAGACAACTTTAATCCTGGGACATAAGAAGTGTATTTGGTGCCTGGAGGGAGGGCCCCTAGAGAGTGGGGCGGTAGGTGGTGGAT
This sequence comes from Pongo pygmaeus, assembly GCF_028885625.2. NCBI lineage: Eukaryota > Metazoa > Chordata > Mammalia > Primates > Hominidae > Pongo > Pongo pygmaeus. Next base: position 49,446,343 of record NC_072383.2, on the reverse strand, counting down.
GCCGGAAGCCCAGCCTGTCCAAGCTGCAGTCTAGGCGCACTGGCCTATAGCTAGCAGTGGCCCACTGGGTCCTCGGTGGCTAGACCTCACCAGACCTCCTGTCTCTTGCCCGCAGCTCTGTTGAAGATGCACTGGACACCGGAACACGCCCAGCCCCTCAACCAGTGGCCAGAGCAGCACCTGGACGTCTCCTCCACCACCCCGTCGCCGGCCCACAAGTTGGAGTTGCCCCCTGGGGGTCGCCAACGCTGCCACTACGCTTGGGCACACGACGACATCTCCGCCCTCACTGCCTCCAACCTCCTAAAGCGCTATGCAGAGAAGTACTCTGGGGTCTTGGACTCTCCCTACGAGCGTCCGGCCCTGGGCGGGTACAGCGACGCCTCCTTCCTCAACGGCGCCAAAGGGGACCCCGAGCCCTGGCCAGGGCCGGAGCCACCCTACACCTTGGCCTCACTCCACGAAGGCCTCCCAGGAACCAAGTCGGGCGGTGGCGGCGGTTCCGGGGCCCTGGGGGGCTCCCCAGTTTTACCCGGGAACCTCCCTGAACCCCTCTACGCCGGCAATACGTGCGGGGGCCCGTCGGCGGCGCCCGAGTACGCGGCGGGCTACGGCGGCGGGTACCTGGCGCCGGGTTACTGCGCACAGACGGGCGCCGCGCTGCCCCCGCCGCCCCCGGCCGCGCTCCTGCAGCCCCCACCGCCTCCGGGGTACGGGCCCTCAGCGCCGCTGTACAACTATCCCGCAGGGGGCTACGCAGCGCAGCCCGGCTATGGCGCGCTCCCGCCGCCCCCAGGCCCACCCCCGGCCCCCTACCTGACCCAGGGCCTGCCCGCGCCCACGCCCCTGCCCGCGCCGGCACCGCCCACCGCATATGGCTTCCCCACGGCCGCGCCGGGCGCCGAATCCGGGCTGTCGCTGAAGCGCAAGGCCGCCGACGAGGGGCCCGAGGGCCGCTACCGCAAGTACGCGTACGAGCCCGCCAAGGCCCCCGCGGCTGACGGGGCCTCCTACCCCGCCGCGGACAACGGCGAGTGTCGGGGCAACGGGTTCCGGGCCAAGCCGCCGGGAGCCGCGGAGGCGGCGTCGGGCAAGTACGGTGGCGGCGTCCCCCTCAAGGTCCTGGGCTCCCCTGTCTACGGCCCGCAACTGGAGCCCTTTGAAAAGTTCCCGGAGCGGGCCCCGGCTCCTCGTGGGGGGTTCGCCGTGCCGTCGGGAGAGCCTCCCAAAGGCGTGGACCCCGGGGCGCTGGAGCTGGTGACGAGCAAGATGGTGGACTGCGGGCCCCCGGTGCAGTGGGCGGATGTGGCGGGCCAGGGCGCGCTCAAGGCGGCGCTGGAGGAGGAGCTGGTGTGGCCCCTGCTCAGGCCGCCCGCCTACCCGGGCAGCCTGCGCCCGCCGCGGACCGTCCTGCTCTTCGGGCCGCGTGGCGCGGGCAAAGCGCTGCTGGGCCGCTGCCTCGCCACGCAGCTGGGAGCCACGCTGTTGCGCCTGCGCGGTGCGACACTGGCTGCGCCCGGCGCCACCGAGGGCGCGCGCCTCCTCCAGGCCGCCTTCGCGGCCGCGCGCTGCCGCCCGCCGTCCGTACTCCTCATCAGCGAGCTGGACGCACTGCTCCCCGCCCGGGACGACGGCGCGGCGGCAGGGGGCGCGCTGCAGGTGCCGCTCCTGGCCTGTCTGGACGGGGGCTGCGGCGCGGGGGCTGACGGCGTGCTGGTTGTGGGTACCACCTCGCGGCCCGCGGCTCTGGACGAGGCGACCCGCCGGCGCTTCTCTCTCCGCTTCTACGTGGCGCTGCCCGACAACTCGGCCCGCGGGCAGATCCTGCAGCGGGCGCTGGCCCAGCAGGGCTGCGCGCTCAGTGAGCGGGAACTGGCGGCGCTGGTGCAGGGCACGCAGGGCTTCTCTGGGGGCGAACTGGGGCAGCTGTGCCAGCAGGCGGCGGCCGGGGCGGGCCTCCCGGGGCTGCAGCGCCCCGTCTCCTACAAGGACCTGGAGGCGGCGCTGGCCAAGGTGGGCCCTAGGGCCTCTGCCAAGGAACTGGACTCGTTCGTGGAGTGGGACAAAATGTACGGCTCCGGACACTGAGCGCGCAGGGGAGGCCGCGGGAGCCGCCGTCCCTCCGTCCCCGCCGCCTCCGCGTGGGAGGGATGTCACTGAAAACCCAGCTGGCAGGGGCCGGAGTGGTGAATGTGGGATCCGGGACAGGAGGGGTCTGCCGGTGGATTTTTTTTTTTCGTGGGAAGGAAAATGCTTCTGCCAGGCAGATAGATGCCATTTGCGCCGTGTACTCAGGTTTTTCCTATTTATTGTGGACTGGAAGCTCGCCATCTCCGCCCGGCGGACCGGGCAGATCCGGCATGGGCTGGCACCCGGGGCCTTAGGAACTCCTGCTCTCTTGCCACAATGCTTTTGTCTCCTCGCTATCTGAATGGCACCCTCCTTCTCCCTCACTCTCTCCACCCCATTCTCTGCATTCTCTTGGCTTTCTCTCCCTTTTGTTTTGTCGCTGACACCCCTGCCCCCCATGCTGGCCCTGTTTCTCTCCTGCCTCTCCCTCCCCAGCTCTCTATCCCTCAACCTCTGTGCTTCTGTCTCCATCCCTGGCTCTCCACCGTCCCTGGCCTTTTGGTCCCTGAGCTTTAATGCCTGTCCCTGCCTTCTGTTCTTATTTGGACTGCAGTGGCCCTTTGCAGGAGCTCTGGAGGCCCAGGGGCTGAGGAGGAGGGTTACCCCTCTACCCATCTGAAACCTAGGGTCTAGGGGGATCAAAGAAAAAAAGTCCCCAAAGAAGGGGAATTTTTTGTTTGTTTTTGAGGGGAGATCCCAGAAATATAGCTTGTTTCATATTTTAGGCTTCTTATTTTTGTAAAATGTGTAGAATTTGCTGTTTTTCTTTTTATTTTGACAACTCAGGAAGAAACTGACCTCAGAAAGAATGTTAGACTTTGGCTGCTCTCCTGTGTGCCCCTCACACCTGTCCCCCCGCCCCCTCCCACTCCATCCAGGGGACCAAATTCTCCCAGAGACTCAAAAAATGAGACTTAGGGGAAGGGGAGAGGAAGACCCAGAGGCCTCACTGAAACCCCAGCTATTCCTGGTCAGAAGCAGAATGTATTCCTAAGGGCTTCCTCTCCAGGGCCGAGGCCTAGGCATGAATCTGGGGAGTGGGCTGTGGGGTTTGAGAGAGGGGAGGCCTTATTCCTCTCCTGCTGCTCCCCACCCCCTGCCCCACCCAACCCCTCCGCTGAGTGTTTTCTGTGAAGGGCTATCCAGAGTTAGGATGCCCTTGCCCAATTCCTTCTTGAGACCCAGAAAGTAGGCTGGGAGGGCCCAAATGGGAAGGTGACCTAAGCAGAAAGTCTCCAGAAAGGTCATGTCCCTTGGCCCTGCCTTGGCAGAGGTCCCCAGTGACTTATGCTAGGAGGATTCCATCTGGGTAGACAGTCTGGCCACAAAATCAGCTACTGGACCTCAGCCGCCTCTGCTGGAGGCTCTGAGGAAGAGTGAGCATCCCTTACTTGGGGGGCTCTGTGAGGAAATGTGCCTTCCCCATTCCCCCGGAGTCCTAGGTCTGGAGCTCCAGGGCTGGGAGAGGGTGAGGGAGATGGGCAGGGGTGTTTCCTCTGACCTTGGGGGCTTAGTCTCAGTCCTGCCTGAAATTTCCACTAGGCTTGGAACCCTTCCGAGAACCATATTTCTCTCCTTCCCACCAATTTTCCCTTGATGAGGCTTTAGCAGTTTGCTCCCACCACCCCCCAGCCCATTTCACAACTCTGATCTTTGTCCAAAGCAGGGGACATGCCCCCCCCACCCCGACCACCACTTTTTCTCTCTCCCACCTCAGCCTTCTGTGCAGTTCCTTGCCTGCCCGTGCATTTCTTAGAGTCTGCTGCCTCCCCCGCTGGCTGGGAGGGTGTCTGGGGGGGACCTTTCAGGGGCCCTGGCACCCAGGGCCTGTGCTGGCCTAGGAGTGCTGACCGGAAGGCTGCTCTGTTTCACCCCCTCCCCTCCCCCTGTTGCTTTCTGACCCCCTCTTTGGAGCCAGCCGCCCGCAGGGCTTTGGTGCCTCAGAAGCAGTGGGCTGCAGGGTCACAGCCGCAGGCTGCAAAAGACCCTCGGAGGGAGCAAGGAGTGAGGGGTTCTCTCTCAGGTGTGTATGTACTGGGGGGTGGGAGGGTGGAGGGTGTCAGGGAAGTTGGGGTGGGATCCCAGCCTTCCCTTCAAGAGGCAGGGAGCTCTGGGAGGTGGAGTCCCCACCGCTTCCTCTACTAGGCTCCTCCTGTTCCCCAGGCTTGGGGAGCTTTGCACAAGGAGACTGCCTCCAGCCTAGTGGCACCTACCTCATGGGCTCTGGGGCAGGTAGGGGAAGGGGCCGGTCCAGCTCTGGTAATGTTGGGGGGAGGCATACCAAAGAATCCAGGGGCAGGGAGTGGGGAGGGTGACTTCTGAGCTGGCCTCTCCCCTTCCTCTACCCAGACTGGGGCTGGGATCCTCTCCTCCCGCTGTAACCATTTCTACCTCATTTTGCTGCGTGTTGTACATGGACGTATTTATCTCCTGTCTGACGATGCTCTGCAGTTGTGGTCTGTCTACCTCAGAAGAGACTGTATTTTAAAAGAAAGTATTACACAGTATTAAAGTGATGACATGTGGTTTGCAGAAGATTTCTTGGGGGCAGTGGGATGTGGGAGTCCTCTGGGAGATGTCTGGACACGTGGGTATGCCGGTGCCCCGGGCAGGGTGTTCCTAATCCCTTAGTAACAAGGAGCAAGGATTCCTGTGACTCACTGTGATACAGTGAGTACCTACAGGAACGGGCACTGAGGCTGTGGGGAAGAAGCCATGGGTAAGGGGCCTTCCTGCCGTTCTGAGCTCTGACATTCAGCACTGGGGCAGGCTCATTGTATCCCCAGAGCCACAAAGTAGGGGGACAAGGAAGGGCTCACATGTTTGTTGAATGAGTGAAGAAATGAATGCATGGAGGAAGGGGGTTGCTGAAGAGAGGGAGGAGCCATCCAGAACCTGCAGCAGCCTTCACTGAATAGAGCTAGGGTTATACTTGTATTCCATTCTCAGTGGAGATAAAGTGGGCAGAGGGCGGGGTGTGGAGACGGCCGAGTTCCAATGTTTCAGGTCACGTGGTGTCCTTTGTCTACCATCCCCCCATCCATCAGTCCCATAACTCTGTCTGTGACAGCTCATCATAAACTGGGAGACTGAACAACCTAGCAACACTTGCCGAAAAAGCTCTGTAGAGATGCCAGTGAGAGATTTGGACCCACAACTCCTAGGTCCTTGAATACTGTAGGCAAGATTGCTGAGCATGCGCAAGAGCACAGGGGAGTAGCGCACCCAGGCTCCCTGCTATGGCTCACTGCACACATACAGGAGGCAGAGTGAGCACCAGGGAGACCCTGCAAAGCAAAGAGGACACGAATGTGAGTGTGCCTGGAGGTGGGGGCTCTAAGGCACTGCCCCAGAGTCCATTACCACAAGCCTCTCAGCCCTTGCAGGTCTAAACCCACCTGCCCCCACTCCTCTATTTTGCACCTTACTGTGTGCAGACATTGGGCCTGGCACTGAGGATACAGAAGGGGTCAAGCACAGCTGCTATTCCTGGAGCCCATGTCTAGGTGGGAAAAGCTCAGAAATTGATCATTTAAAAATACAACTGGATAAAGCTGCTGGGGGTGGGGGACCACATCAAATTAGTCTTTATATTCATACACCTAGTGCAATTATCTGGTACATAGAAGACATTGAATAGATGTTTCTTGAATAAATCCTCTAATTTCCAGATGAGTGCCCTGGTGGAGGATGCACAGGTTATCTTCAGAATGCCAAGAAATGGCTGGGGGCGCGGTGGCTCACGTCTGTAATCCCAGCACTTTGGGAGGCCAAGGTGGACGGATCACTTGAGGTCAGGAGTTTGAGACCAGCCTGGCCAACATGGTGAAACCCAGTCTCTACTAAAAATACAAAAATTAGCTGGGCATGGTGGTGCACACCTGTAGTCCAAGCTACTCAGGAGGTTGAGGCACGAGAATCACTTGGACCTGGGAGACAGAGGTTGCACTGAGCCGAGATCATGCCGCTGCACTCCAGCTTGGGTGACGGAGATTCTGATACAAAACAAAACAAAACAAACAAACAAAAAGAATGCCCAGAAAAGATTCTGACTTGTGGTGGTCTTGGTGGGGTGTCAGGAAAACTTCCTACCCGGGAGGGGAGGGGGATAGCTGGGCAAAATATGGAGGCTGGAAACTGCATCTTACGTGCTGTGCCACGAGTGTTGATGTGTTACAAGATAGTGAGGGCAGGAATCGGAGGAGTGAGGCTGGAGGAGTCAGCGGGGACCTCACTATGGAGGGCCTTCCATGCCCTGTTAGGAGCTGGGGCTCAATGATGAAGCCTTTGTGGGAGTTTAGGGGGCTGAGGACAGGACTGATTTGCAAGTTAAGAATTCACACAATGGCCCTGCCTCGTGGCTCATGCCTGTAATCCTTGCACTTTGGGAGGCTGAGGCAGGAGGATCCCTTGAGCCCAGGAGTTCTGAGACCAGCCTGGGCAACAGAGGGAGACCCTGTCTCTTAAAAAAACAAAGAATTCACACATTGACTCAACAAATCTTTACTGAACACTTATTATGCTCTAGTTGCCATGGGGACAATGTATGGACCTTGCAGTCTAGCGGGGGGAGACAGTAAAAACGCCGAGCTGCAGTGTGCTGTGGGGCAGATAGGAGGAGTCCCTAATGGGGACACCACTAAGGGGTGTGACTCGGAGTCAGGGAGGGCTTCCCAAAGGCGCCTGACAGCAGGAGTAGTGCAGGCCGCGATCAGAAGGAGAGCCAGAGCCAAGCTTCCTTGGGGGAAATGGAATAAGTGCAGGTAGGCAGGGCCCCAGTGTCGGGGGGGCAGGGATGGGGGCGGGAGGACCAGCAAGAGAGGAGGAGGGTCTGGACTAGCACCGGAGTGGGGGAATGGGATGATGGATTCATTTAATAAATACTAAACTTTAGTATTTGGTAGACAGGAGAATTTAGGAATTGAGGCCAGGCACGGTGGCTCATTCCTGCAATCCCAGCACTTTGGGAGGTGGTGGCAGAGGCGGAGGCCGGAGTTGGAGACCAGCCTGGGCAACACAGCAAGACCCCCATCTTCACAAAAAGAAAAGAAAAAAAAGAGAATGTAGGAATTGATTGAATATCGAAGTTAATGGAGAGCAAGGGGCCTAGGGCTTCTCGTAAAGAGGGGAGCGGTTGGGGAGTACATGAATTAGAAGAGATGTTGGTAACTTGTTCAGTTTGAGGTATTAGTGGCTATTAGGAGGCCTAGGGCAGGAGCTACAATGTAAAGGCCCAGAATCCTAGCTTCCTGGGGGGCTGAGAACCCCCTTCCTGGGTGTTGCAAGCCCTCTTACCCCAGTTCCTGAGTTTTGTGAGACCCTCCAACAAGTGCCATGTCGGAGTCCCCGTCTCCGTCGCTGGGTGTTGGCAGCCCCCTCGTCCCCAGTCCCCTCCTCCACTAGGCTTCCCGAGTGTTCGGAGCCTCCTTCCTCCCACAATCCGCGGGCGTTCGGAACCCCTCCCCCATCGCCGGCGCTCGGAGCCCGTCCCCGTCCCCGCACAGTCCTCGGTCCCTGGTTCCCGCCAGGGATGGCGGCGCGGACTCTGGCGGGCGCCTTGGTCCTGGCGCTCTGGGTTTGGGCGCTGGCTCCGGCGGGGGCCGTGGACGCTATGGGCCCTCACGCGGCCGTCCGTCTGGCCGAGCTGCTGACCCCGGAGGAGTGCGGCCATTTCCGGTCGCTCCTGGAGGCGCCGGAGCCCGACGTGGAGACCGAGTTGTCCCGGCTTTCTGAAGACCGGCTGGCGCGGCCCGAGCCGCTCAACACCACGTCGGGGTCTCCGAGCCGGCGGCGGCGGCGGCGAGAGGCGGCCGAGGACTCGGCGGGCAGGGTAGCCGGGCCTGGAGAGGTGTCCGACGGCTGCCGGGAGGCGCTGGCGGCCTGGCTGGCCCCCCAGGCCGCGTCCCTGTCCTGGGACCGCCTGGCTCGGGCCCTGCGGCGCAGCGGCCGCCCAGACGTGGCCAGGGAGCTGGGCAAGAACCTCCACCAGCAGGCGACGCTGCAGCTGCGCAAGTTCGGGCAGCGCTTCCTGCCGCGGCCCGGCGCCGCCGCCCGCGTGCCCCTTGCTCCGGCCCCGCGCCCCCGGCGCGCCGCGGTCCCCGCGCCGGACTGGGACGCCCTGCAGCTGATCGTGGAGCGCCTGCCGCAGCCCCTGTACGAGCGGAGCCCCATGGGTTGGGCGGGGCCGCTGGCGCTCGGCCTCCTCACCGGCTTCGTGGGGGCGCTGGGCACCGGGGCGCTGCTCGTCCTGCTCACGCTGTGGATCACCGGCGGCGGCGGCGGCGACGGCGACCGGGCGTGGCCCGGCAGCCCCGGCCCGCTCGCCACGGTGCAGGGCTGGTGGGAAACAAAGCCACTCCTTCTTAAAGAGCGGCGCGCGCCCCCGGGGGCCTGGGCTGCAGATGGGCCAGATTCTCCCTCACCTCACAGTGCCCTTGCCCTCAGCTGTAAAATGGGAGCACAGTCTTGGGACAGTGGTGCTTTGGATGGTTTATAAACGTTATGAAATACCGAAAGGGCAGAGAGTTTGTTAATCCGTTGGAAGGGAGCAGCAAAGCTCGTGGGACTGCCGGTGGAAGAGGGTCTCAGGTACCAGGCTCCCAAGGTGGCAGGTGCACCGAATTCTTGTCAGCTTAGCTTTTTTTTTTTTTTTTTTTTTTTTTTTTTTTTTTTTTTTTGGTAAGACAGAGACTCACTCTGTCGCCCAGGCTGGAGGGCAGTGGTGCGATCTCTGCTCACTGCAACCTCCGCCTCCCGGGTTCAAGGATTCAAGCGATTTCTCCTGCCTCAGCCTCCCGAGTAGCTGGGACTACAGGTGTGCGCAGCCACGCCCCGCTAATTTTTGTGTTTTTAGTAGAGACGGGGTTTCGCCTTGTTGGCCAAGCTGGTCTCCAACTCCTGGGCTCAAGTGATCCGCCCGCCTGGGCCTCCCAGAGTGCTGGGATTACAGGCGTGAGCCACCGCGCCAGGCAGATTCCTTTTTATCTTGCAATTATTCTTCCACGAAGAGTTACCACTTATTGAGTACTGTGTGCCAGGCCTCATGCTAACCAGTTACATACATTATTTGATGTACTCTTCAAAACCCAAGGAGGAGGGTATTGGCTCCATCACACATGCGGAAACTCGGCCACAGCTAGTTAGTGGCGTAGTCATGTTCTCGAACCTACGGCCGTCTGACCTGAAAGTTTGAGCTCCAGAAGGAATGGTGTGTGCGCAATAAGGGGCTTGAAAAACATGATGGGGACCAGAACAAGATGTGCAGCTCCCCCTCGGGGCTACTCTGGGGCTCTGCTGGAGTGTGCAGAGGCAGCACCACTAGAGAGGGGTGTGCCCATGTGCAGGGCGCCGCCTCCAAGGTGCTGCCCCCCCAGGCAAGGCCTCCTGACATGCTGAGTGGAGTCCCAAACCTTTCCCACACACCTGGGAGTGGCTAGGGCACTGCCTGCCCAGCTAAGGGGCTGAGCCGGGGTGAGCCCTCACGCAGACTCTGTCCCCGCCACAGGACAGAGTCGGGTCCTGCGAGGTGGTGGCGCCTGTCCACCTTGGGCTTCAGTGTGAGGGCAATGACAGAATGACAGGCCAGTCCAAGAGGAGAGTTGAAAACAAGATTGACGTAACCGTTTATTGCAAATTCTAAAGTAAAAAGATGTACAGTACAAAGTAAAATTGAAATTTCATACTATAAACTTCCAATCCACTTACACATTCTCATTTCTCAAGCATTTCTGCCATTTCCGCATAAACAGAACAGGGAACAAGTCGAGGAGGTGAGGGAAGGAGATACAGCAAGGGGAAAAAATTGTCTTGAATAATCACAAACCCCAGAAGCAAGTGAAAGGAAAGACATTTTCTTGACCTGCTGTCCTGGTGATGAGAAGCGGGGGTGGTTGGAGCAGTGCAGTTTAAAATGGCTCTCAGAATAGCAGCATTTATGGTACCATTTCAGCTTCCTTAAGTCCAATAATACTTTGCCCTTCCCTAGCGCCTTTGCCTCTGTATCTCAAAACGCTTTACAAAACATTTAGTTAAAGCCTCACAACACCCCTGTGAGGTAGGTCAGTATTATTATCCCCATTTTACAGACGGGGAAACTGAGGCACAAAGAGGTTAAGTGACTTGCCCAAGGCCACACAGCGAGCCAGCGGTCAAGCTAGGGATAGAACACAGTTCCGTCCCTTTTCTGGAACCACTGGACCACACTCCCCTTTACCTATATACATTCTTCACACACACACACACACACCACATGTGCACACCCACCCACCCCACCCCACTTAGCCTCTATGTACAGCAAACAGCAGTAGGGGGCAGGGACAGGGGGTGTCTCAGGAGTTTTAATGGAGGAAATCTTGGTAATCTTGGAATCCAAGAAAGCACAGAGCTGAACAATGGAAACTCTGTTGCAAAACTTGGGCCCCTCCCAACCCAGACTTCCTCTTCTCTCCTGATGTCCCCCTGGCTGGCAAGTTGCAGCCAATTCTTTAGGGGGTGGGGGGGTACCTGAAAATGAACGAAGCTTTTTGCTAAACTGTGGGCAACATCTGAGAAAAGAAAGAGGCATCATTACAGAAGATGCCCAGGACTCAAGTCACAAAGTCATGACCCATGGCGATCTCACCTCCACAGCAGGCCTGGAGGCTGGGGGCCGAGGGGAGGAGGTTGGGGACTGACCTACCAGCCATCTCGCTCCAGAGTGGAGCTTCTGGAGCGGACTAGAGTGGGCACTTCGAGATCCTCCTGAGAGAGTGTTCCTGAACCAGGAGACATGGCCTAGGCCTAGAGGGGGATGTCCCCAAAGGGGGACAGGGAGAGAAGGAAGAGGAAGGGTGCCCCCACCCCCACACAAATGTGAAGGAGACCAGCCCTCGTCTGTGGGCCTGTCTGGGGCGATGGAGGGCAGGGCCTGGTAGGAGCTTGCAGAGTGGAGGCTGTTGGGCATCGCGCATGGCCTAGCTTTGAGGCATGGGGATAGGTTTTTTTTTTTTTTAACATACAGGCGAAAAAGGCAGAAGTAAGGCCAGTCCAGCTGGGTTGGCTGACGTCATCTCTGAGGGCTCTGCCAGGTGGATTAGGTGAAGAGAGGTTTTATGGGCCTCTAAGCACCGGCCAGTAGTGGGGAATGCCACATGCAATGGGTGAGTGGGGATCTGGGGGGTCAGGACCTTGCTTTTCTTCCAATCTCTCCTTCTTAGCCAGAACTTTCCGAGAGCCCCTTTGATTTCTCTTCCCTCCATTCCCCTCCTTTCCCCAAATGTGCTAAGGTCCCAATTCCCAGACCTCTCCCAGGACTCAAGAATTGGGATAGTCAAGCAACAAACACACCAAGACAGGCTTCCCTTGTACAGTAAAAAGGGTCATTTTTATTTTGTTTCCTTTTGGCTTAGAGGAGTGATGGACTTTTTATCACGTCTCATTAGGGCAGCATTGGCCTCCATGCATTCACTAATACACTAATCTTCACGGTTGATCTTTTACAGGTTTACGTTGGTTGCAGCAAAAAATAAAAGAACTCTGGGCACTGTCGCTTTAGGGGTTTTGACTGGGAGTTTGTTTATCTCTCTCCAGTCAACTTCTGACACCAAAAGTGGCTCGTTTAGAAAGGAGTGAGAGGCCATGTTAACATGGAAGTTTCTTCCTCCTCTCGTCCTCTGCTTTAAATTACAGAGTCTCCTCATACTAAGCAACAAGGAGGTTAAGGAAAGAAGAGGGGGAAAATGTTTTTCACACACAAACCAGCAACCATGTCAGCTGCTGCTCAGTGGCTTTGGCTCTGCGTTTTAAATTAACAGCATCACACATCTTTTTGCTTTTTGTCCTTTTTTTAAAAGGTGGATTGTGGAGTATAAATACTGCACCAAGGACCTGGCTACAAAAAATAAATATTTATATTATATTTATATATCTATATATATATGTGCAGTGATACTGTGGCTGCGCTGCTTTTTGATTGGCTTCGTTAATATTTGGCAAAGCATTGCCACTTACCCACTCAGCGAAGATGCACAAAAACGTCATCGCTGATTCTTTCAGTTCAATGCCTGTTAACTGCGGGTGTAAACTGCTGGTGATGGTGTCATTTACTACCAAAGAAGTGTGGAGCAGGATGGGTGAGAGAGTGAGTGAGTGAGCAGGTGGAAGGACAGTGGGTGAAGGATAAAAAGGTGGGAAAAGTTTTTTTTTAAAAAGTGAAACTTCAAATACAGTGGAGGTGGCTTCTTTCCTGTGAGGCTGGCTGATGGGTGCCAGATACCAAGGCCCATGTGTTACTGAGGAGACAGCCTGCTGGGCTGGGGTCAGGAGCTAGCGGAGGGAAACGGTTAGATCTCAGAAAAATCTCATCACTATGCTCTAGTAGCTTAATGACATCACTAGCATGAGCACATGGTGTACTTGGCGGGATCTTACAGCTCTGTTGCCCATCTCAAGACCTAAGAACAATTATTAAGTTTAGCCAAATCTTGCATAGACGTGGTTAGAATTTATTGCACATTGGAACAAAAATATATATTTTTTGTTGTTTTGGAAAAGACCATTAGCAATAAAAAATTTTTTGTCTGTCTGTCTGGTTTGGGGATGTACATTGGCTGACAGCATCTAAGTTCTAAGAAGAAAGAAAAGTATAAAAAATAAAAATAAACATGACAATGGCATAAGCCAGAAGCCATTTCCTATTTAATAAGTTAATAATTTGTATTTACAAAAAGGCATGCCAATAAAATAAAATTATATATTACAGTATTTATAATTCTCTTAAAAAGAATAACCACACATGTCAGCTTCTGTTTTGTGCTGTTTACAATGTAGCCTGTACATGTTACTATACATTCATCCTAGCAGTTAGCAGGGTCACTGAAAGATAGGCCTTCCCAGTCTGGTATTGGGTGTAGTACAAAAATTCTACGGATGCTGCTGCAGAAGCAGGCTTTAGAGAGCTGGACAGAGTTTCTAGTGGTCCAACAAGATAGAAAGCTCTGCTTACCGACTTACTGTGGTTTGTTCTATGCAAAACTAGTCAGGTGGACTGTGAAATTACCTTCAAAGTGCTTCTACTGCAAGGCAGATCGGTGTGTCTGATTATGGGTTGGTTCTTCTTCCCCCTCTAGTGTATGGTTCAGGAAGAATTTATTTTGATTTGGTTCACATGCTAAAGTCTCTTTTCACTCTTTGTATAGACTTCCTGACACATTCAACTGCAGCATCTTGGCTTTGAAATCCAGTCATTAGGTGAGAAACCCCTGGACTAAAAACTGTCTTTCCTAAAGCAGGAGATGGAATGGAAGATATGACGCTCCCCCAGAAGCCACACTTCAATGACAATGGGCAGGTCGCTAAGCAGATAGCAAAACTGGCTGCAAGGGAATGCACTGAGGGAAGCTGGAACATCCTAAAGAATTAATATTAAATTGCTTTCTCATGAAAACCAGTGCAGTAAAGAAACCAAGTGGGCTTGGTTCAGAGGCGGCTCCATCTCTACCTCAGGTCCCACCAGTGACTATTATTCTAATAATAAATGAAAGAAACCACAGCCGTAACCCCAATGCTGCTACCCTCACCCACCTCTGTGGGCAAGGGAAGCCCTACTCAGTGGAGAAATGTGATGGAGGCAGGGGGAGCCATGCAGTGTGTGAGTACGCGACGACCCCTCTGCAGAAGAGAGAGGTCAGTTCAGAATATCTGAACCCCTCGCGGTATCAACCGATGCCTGGAGAAAGCCACAATGCAGAGGACATGATACGAAATGAAATGAGCACCCCATAACTCCCAATGAAAGGTCGTTTTAAGTTCCCCAAATTACCCCTAGAGATAACTGGTGCTACTTTGAATAGCACTTTTATCTCTACCCCAAATAAGTGTCAGTTCTCCAGTATGAAGGCTAAACGATCATCATAAATATTGCAAGATACAAATGAATTTTTTTTTTTAGCCCTAGGATTTGGTTTTACAGTGACATAAATAGTACAAGCCATTTGGGATCAAAGTCTCCCCCATGTACTGGACACAGAGCAGCATTAAATAGTTCATCTTGCAAAATGTGCAACAATGGCTGTATGTTAGAGATGTCTGTTAAACATATACACGCAACGGATCCATCTGCTTGTTGGATTGGGTTTGTTTTTTGTTGGTGGTGGTGTTAGTCAATTAGTTGGTTGTTTCCCTACCCAGAAGGTGTATGAAGGACTTTTAAGAACTCATAATAAAGAATTGTAGCCGGTATGGAACTCTTACCATTTTCTCCAAATACAGTGAACGGTGCAGGGCTGGGTCCTGTCCAAAGGCTGACCCAATGCAAGGGACTAGATTAGTAGTGTCCTGTGGTGTATGGATCTCATGCATGACTTCTGATCACGGCATGCCATCATGCAAATCATTTCTACGCATTGAACGAGCACAATGTTTGGAATCGGCCTGAGCAAGTCCTCCTCAGCCTGAAGAAACCTGATTGTTTTCCCCCACCCATCTCCAAACCACGTGAAGCCCATGTGGAGAAGATGCGCTTTATGTCAAAGAAACTGACAATTTAATGACATGGGCTAAATGTGAGTGTGTGTGTGTGTGTGTTTTCTTTTTGCTGCTTAGCTTAACTAATGTAAGAATGCAAATATAGTTTGCATGAACAAACGAACTTTTAAAGTGATGCTTTCTGCTTCTGAGAATCAATAAAATGAAAAAATAAAATCCATTTGGCTGCAACGGAAATATGCTGGTCCCGGCAGCCTCTCTTCTGTTTCTGTATCTGGTTAGTTTTGTCCTAAGTTGCATTGACTGATGTGGAACATGCAGTAACCACCTGCCCAAGCATTAGAAAATCTGTAAGTCTAGGGAGCGGGGTCCTTTGCCCTTGGCAGGTCACTGCTCAAGATGCAGCTGTGTTGCGTGGTAAGCGGACGACGTTTGGTATAGATCTTCAGGTTAGAGTCTCCACAGCTGTTCTGCATTGATAATATTCAGGAAGTTTGTAAACAATCTTTCACTTGCGAGTTTTAGATCTGTATAATATTGAATTTTTGTTCTCCTCTAACACTTGGATTCTCTGACCTCTTTTTGTCTTTTGGCTTTTTCCCTTCTTCCTTCCTCTGCCCGCTGCTGTTTCTCCTTTTCAGGTTTAGTTACACTGTCATAGGACGGGAGGGAGGCTGTAGATGGGGTGCTCTCTTTTTTCTCCCGGTGTGTGCCTCCATTCTCCAGCTTATTAGAAGTTGTCTTTTTGCAGATGAAGCCCCGCCTTGCCAAATGTCCCCGGTAGGCACGCTGCAGGACCACTGCAGATACCTCCTCCTGCTTGCGACGCAGCGTGGTTGTGATTGGCTCGTAAGACACTTTGGAAGGATTGGATGCCACGAACCGCTCTTCCATCTGCTGCCGCAGGATGTCCAACTCCCCGCTATCTCCCAGGACCCGCTTGGTGAAGGCAAAAAGGATGTCCAAGCAGTGGATGCGATCCCCGCTCACCATTGGCAGATCCATAGCGATGAGCTCAATGGTATTGGGCTTGGGCACTCGGAGAGGATGCTCCAAGGCATCTGCAAAGTCTGCCAGCTTACAGTACTCAATGAACTGGGTGGCATCGGGGTCGAACTTCTCCCAGATCTCATAGAAGGTCTCAAAGTCATCCTCACTCAGAGGGTCTGCACTTTCCTCTGTGGCTACACTGAAGTTCTCCAGGATGATGGCAATGTACATGTTCACGACAATTAGGAAAGAGATGATGATGTAGCTTACAAAGAAGAAGATGCCCACTGAGGGGTTCCCACAATCTCCCTTAAAGCCACTCCCTGGGTGTTCCTTATCTAGGCTGCAGTCAGGGGGGCGGTTTAGGATGGGCAGCAGCAGGCCATCCCAACCAGCTGAGGTTGTGATTTGAAACAGGCAGATCATGCTGTTGCCAAATGTCTCAAAGTTGAACATGTCATCGATACCAGCCTCGTGCTTCACATATGCAAAATTGGACATCCCAAAAATGGAGAAGATGAACATGACCAGGAAGAGCAGAAGGCCGATGTTGAACAGGGCAGGCAAGGACATCATTAAGGCAAAGAGCAGGGTACGAATCCCTTTAGCGCCTTTGATCAGACGCAAGATGCGCCCAATACGGGCCAATCGGATGACTCGGAATAGGGTTGGGGAAACAAAGTATTTCTCAATTATATCTGCCAGGAACATTCCTAAGAAGAAGAATAGAAGAAGTTATGTTATTGAGATTGGAGACATCCTTTCTCTTTTTTTTACCTGGCATTGTGGAACCCTTAGGTTCAAAGGGCTTTGCAGAATAAGTGCCTTACTATTCGGTCTGAACTCTCAAAAAGTGACATTTTGGCTGGGCACGGGGGCTCACGCCTGTAATCCCAGGACTTTGGGATGCCAAGGCAGGTGGATTACTTCAGGTCAGGAGTTGGAGACCAGCCTGGCCAACATGGTGAAACCCTGTCTCTACTGAAAATAAAAAATTAGCTGGGCGTGGTGGTGCACATCTGTAATTCCAGCTACTTGGGAGGCAGAGGCACAAGAATCGCTTGAACCTGGTAGGTGGAGGTTGTAGTAAGCCGAGATCGTGCCACTGCACTCCAGCCTTGGCGACAGACCAAGACTCTTGTCTCAAAAAAAAAAAAAAAAAAAAAGTGACATTTTAAACATATAGGAAAGTAAACAATAAAATAGACACCTATGTGCCTAACACACATAACACACAAATTTGTCTTTTGATGTTGTTGTTTTTTGTTTTGAGATGGGGTCTTGCTATGTTGCCCAGGCTGGTCTTGAACTCCTGGGCTCAAGTGATCCTCCTGCCTCAGACCTCCTGAGTAACTGGGATGGAACACAGATTTAATAGAGGATAGCATTTTACCAATTTTTCTTCCTCTTTCATCATTCCCAGATGAAGCATCCACAATGCTGAAGATGGTATGTATCATTCTAGTGTGTGCCTTTATAGATTTACTATGTAAGAATCCTATATATATATAATTTCCTACTATGGTTAGGAAATCATACTGTATCTGTCTTATTTATTTATTTTAAATATTTTGTAGAGATGGGGGTCTTGCTATGTTGCCCAGGCTTGGTCTTGAATGCCTGGGTTCAAGCAATCCGATCCTCCCTCCTCAGCCTCCCAAAGTGCTGGGATTACAGGTGTGAACTGCCACATCCAGGCTGTATTTGTCTTCTGAGGTCCATCTATTTAGGTCTCTACCTTGTTTTTGAGATTTAACATTAGAATTGTGAGATTGATCCCTCGTGTTGAAATAATTTTAGATTACTCATTCTAACAATTGAGTGGTATTCCCTTTTATGAATAGGTCCTCATTTACTTGTTTTTCTACTCAAGAATGATTAGTTTTTTTCCCAGATTTGTGCACATATGATTTTCCAAGATGTTACTGATACTCTCCACAATGGAATCAAATTTCCATATCCACAAACAATAAATGAGAGGTCCTGGCTACACCTCATGACCTCATTATCCTTTAACTTTGATGTCTTACTTATTCTCTAATGCTAGCAATTTTCAAAGTATCTTCCTCTTTGCTCTGAAAAAACATCTTTGGTTTCCCATAGCCCTACCTCCCTAGTCTACTAAACTAGCCTAGAAAACTAAAGGGACTCTCAGGAGTGACTTTCAACTCTGAGCTGATAGATTTTTGTGCTGCAAGTCGTGAATCAGAAACCAGTATCAGGCTGGGCGCAATGGCTCATGCCTGTAATCCAGCACTTTGGGAGGCTGAGGTGGGCAGATCACTTGAGGCTAGGAGTTCAAGACCAGCCTGGCCAACATGGCAAAACCCAGTCTCTACTAAAAATATACAAAAATTAGCCAAGTGTAATTCCAGCTATTCAGGAGGCTGAGGCATGAGAATCACTTGAACCCAGGAGGCAGAGGTTGCAGTGAGCCGAGATCACACCACTGCACTCCAGCCTGGGCGACAGAGTGAGACTCCATCTCAAAAAAAAAAAAAAAAAAAAAAAGGTATAAAAATTAGCCGGGCGCGGTGGCGCATGCCTGTAACCCAAGCTACTCAGGAGGCAGAGGCAGAGGTTGCAGTGAGCTGAGATCACACTCCAGCCTGGGCGACAGGCAGAGACTCTGTCTTAAAAAAAAAAAAAAAAAAAGAGAAGAGAAAAAGAAACCAGTATCAGCAGGTAAAGATGCCAAGGCATTAGGATATAAAGGCAGAAGGTGAAAGTGTACAAATCGGAGAGCCTTTTTGTAGTTATATTCATCCAGGGATTCACCTCAACCAGGCCACTTGTTCTTTAAAGCTACAGAGCAATGAGGGGACCCAAATGAGCGGCCACAGAAGGAAGGAAGAGGAGTCGAAAAGTCTGGGAAATGACAACCGAAGGGAAGGCACTGACATGTTCTCTTCGTTCAGTACCTTCTCTTATCGTCCAGGCACTAACAAGAAAATGGGAGCTTCAGCTGACATGAGGGATTTAATTTAAGGAAACATTTCTCAATCATAAGAATGTATAAATACTGGGGCAGTTAACTGCAGAAGGCTACAGAATCCCCTTTGAAGAATTTTAGCTTTTCAGGAAAAGACAAGATGCAGTAAGTTCAGAGAGCGGGTCAGGTAACCTCTTGGAGCCTCTTCAGGAGCTAGAATTCCATGGGATATTTGAGCCTTCAAGAAAATCTCTACCTTAGCCAGGACCCACCCATGATGATTTCTCAGCTTCTCAATTAAATCATAACCAGTGACCAAAGAAGTCAGGTTATGTAATACATATTCAAGTATATGTGATACTTGTAGCCCATATATGGTGGGCAAGTAGGGCTTCAGAGAGAAGATGATGGCTGAGGTAGGTTTTGAAGGATGAATGTGTGTTTGTCCCCATAGAAAAAGGGAGAGAAATGGGGCAGACAGTAATGTAGGCAGTAGAAACACCATTTAAGGGGTACTGTAGGTGGTTTCAGAGCTAGTTTTACCCCAATTCCTTGTGATGGTTAATATTGTCAACCTGATTGGAATGAAGGATGCAAAGCATTGTTTCTGGGTGTTGCCAGAGGAGATTAACATGTGAGTCAGTGGACTGGCAGAGGAAGACCTACCCTCAATGTGGGTGGGCACCATCTAACTGGCTGCCAGCTCGGCTAGAAAAAGCAAGCAGAAGAAGGTGGAAGAAGCTGACTTGCTGAATCTTTCGGCCTTCATCTCCTCCCGCGCTGGATGCTTCCTGCCCTGGAACATCAGACTCCAAGTTCTTTGGCTTTTGGACCCTTGGACTTACACCAGTGGTTTTACAGGGTCTCTCAGGCCTTTGGCCACAGATCAAAGCCTGCACTGTCAGCTTCCCTACTTTTGAGGATTTGGGACTCAGACTGAGCCACTACTGGCTTCCTTGCTCCTCAGCTTGCAGCTGGTCTGCTGTGGGACTTCACCTTGTGATCATGTGAGATCACATCTATCCTATTAGTTCTGTCCCTCTAGAAAACCCTGACAGATTTTGGTACCAGGAGTGGGTCTAGAGGAACAGAATTTTAAAGATAGATTTCTTTAGTTGGTTTTGGGGTTTCTGGAGTTGGCTGCTTAATCTGATTCGACCCGAAAATGCTAAGGACTCTACTTCTGATAGTATGGAGAACACTGATAGTCCCTGGTGTGAACTGTTTAGAGAGTTATGCAAAATAGATGGTATTTGATATTCCTGATTCGTCGTTCTTGAGAGGCAAGGAGTTTAGTGACTCTATACGTAATACCTTTGACCATATGTGGAGAACCAAGGAATATAATGAAGTTGGTTGGTTCCCCTAAGTTCACTGGAGAAAGTAATGAAAGAAAAGGATGAGCTCAGGGATTCTAACTCCCAGCTCCAGAGCACATAATGAGCCTCAAGTCTTCTAAGATTTCCCTGAGTCTTATCTCCCGTAGACAAATGGCTGAAATTGCGGAAAGTCAGACACAAGCTCTTACCATGCAAGTGGCTGGCCTGCAAGGAAAGGTGCGTGCGTAGCCTCCCTAGGTATCTATTGTTAAAGTGAGGGCACTGATTGAAAAGAATGGGAACCCTGCAACTTGGAATAGGGATGTGTGGGAGGACCCTGATGAAGCTGGGGACACTGAGCTTGTAAACTCTGACAGCCTTTTTTGCCAGAGGAAACAGCCTCCTCACCCCCAGTGGTGGCAATATCCCTTCCCCCACCCAGGCTGCCACCAGCCTTTCCACATTTGTCTGAGATTAACCCTGCAATGCTTGAGGCAACAGTGGTCTCCCCTGAGGCAGTTGCCAGGCAAGACAATGCTGATTCTCCTCTGAACCCACCCCCAACACCCCTGTTTGTTTCTAGACCTGTAACTAGACTCAAGTCATGGTAGGTCCCTAGAGGTGAGGTTCAGAGTGTGACTCATGAGATGAGCTACACTCCAAAAGAACTGCTTGAGTTTTTTTCTTTTCTTTTTTTTCTTTTAAGACAGAGTCTTGCTCTGTCACCCAGGCTAGAGTGCAGTGATGCAATCTCCACTCACTGCAACCTCCACCTCCTGGGTTCAAGTGATTCTTGTGCTTCAGCCTCCCAAGTAGCTGGGATTACAGGCACAAGCCACCATGCCCAGCTAATTTTTGTATTTTTAGTAGAGACGGGGTTTCACCATATTGGCCAGGCTGGTGTTGAACTCCTGACCTCAAGTGATCCGCCCCCCTCAGCCTCCCAAAGTGCTGGGATTACAAGCATGAGCTATGGCGCCTGGCCTGCTGGAGTTCTCTAATTTGTATAAGCAGAAATCTGGAGAACAGGTATGGGAATGGATATTAAGGTTGTAGGACAATGGTGGAAGGAACATAAAGTTGGATCAGGTTGAATTTATTGATATGGGCCCACTAAGCAGGGATTCTGTATTTAGTATCGCAGCTCGGGGAGTTAAAAAGGTTCTAATAGTTTATTTGCTTGGTTAGCTGAAACATGGATCAAAAGATGGCCCACTGTGAGTAAGCTGGAAATGCCTGATCTCCCTTGGTTTAATGTAGAGGAAGGGATCCACAGGCTTAGGGAGACTGGAATGCTAGAGTGGATTAGTCAACTTAGACCTACTCATCCCAACTGGTAGGGTCCAGAAGACATACCCTTCACTAATACCTTGCAAAACAGATTCGTGAGGGGAGCACCTGCATCCTTGAAGAGCTCTGTGATTGCTCTTCCCTGTATGCCAGATCTTACAGTGGGAACTGCAGTCACTTAACTGGATAATTTAAATGCAATGGGAATAACTGGATCCCAAGGTGGCAGGGGCTGAGTGGGGGCACTCAACTGTCAAAGGCAAGGTGGGCGTAGCTACCATAATGGATAGCAGAGGCAAAGCAGCATTCAGAATAGTCTGACTAGTGTAGAGCTCTGACATTGGCTAATTAATCATGGTGTTTCTAGAAGTGAAATTGATAGGAAGCCTATTACATTCTTCTTGATTTGTGTAAGCAGAAAACTTCCAGGTCAAGTGGACAAAAGGCTAATTTGAATTATAAAAAAAGAGAATCATGCCCCCTCAACCAATTTCCAGACTCGAACCAGTATACAGACCCAGAATAATATTCCCCTTGAATAAAGGGGAGGCCTGGTCCCTTTGAGGAAGGACCCCACTACACTACCGACAATTTATACTGCTAATCTTTCTCCCATGCTTCCCCAAGGAGACCTCCGGCCTTTTACCAGGGTAACTGGTCCCCTTTCGGGGACTACTGGACACTGGACACTGGCTCTGAGCTGACAATGATTCCAGGGGACCCAAAACATCACTGTGGTCCTCCAGTTAGAATAGGGACTTATGGAGGTCAGGTAATTAATGAAGTTTTAGCTCAGGTCTGACTTACAGTGGGTCCCAGATTCATCCTGTGGTCATTTTCCCAGTGCCAGAATGTGTAATTGACACAGACATACTTAGCAGCTGGCAGAATCCCCATATTGGCTAACTGGTAGTGTGAGGCCTATTATGGTGGAAAAGGCCAAATGGAAGCCATTAGAGCTGCTTCTACCTAGAAAAACAGTAAATCAAAAACAATACTGCATCCCTGGAGGGATTGCAAAGATTAGTGCCACCATCAAGGACTTGAAAGATGCAGGGGTGGTGATTCCCACCACATCCCTGTTCAACTTTCCTATTTGGCCTGTGCAGAAGTCAGATAGATCTTGGAGAACGACAGTGGATTATCATAAGCTGAACCAAGTGGTGACGACTCCAATTGCAGCTGCTGTACCAGATGTGGTTTCATTGCTTGAGCAAATTAACACATCTCGTGGTATCTGGTATGCAGCTACTGATTTGGCAAATGCCTTTTTCTCCATTCCTGTCCATAAGGTCCACCAGAAGCAATTTGCCTTCAGCTGGCAAGGCCAGCAATATATCTTTACTGTCTTACCTCAGGGGTATATAAACTCCCTGGCTTTGTGTCATAATCTTGCTCGCAGAGATCTTGATCGCTTTTCCCTTCCACAAGATATCATGATGGTCCATTACATCGATGACATTATGCTGACTGGACCCAGTGAGCGAGAAGTAGCAAACACACTGGACTTAATTGGTGAGACATTTGCGTGCCAGGGGATGGGAAATAAATCAGACTAAAATTCAGGGACCTTCTACCTCCGTGAAATTTCTAGGGGTCCAGTGGTGACAGGCCTGTCAAGATATTCTCCTTCTAAGGTGAAGGATAAGTTGTTGCATTTGGCCCGTCCTACAACCAAGAAAGAGTCACAACGCCTAGTGGGCCTATTTGGATTTTGGGGGCAACATATTCCTCATTTGGGTGTGTTACTCCGGCCCATTTATTGAGTGACCTGAAAGGCTGCCAGTTTTGAGTGGGGTTTAGAACAGGAGAAGGCTCTGCAATAGGTCCAGGCTGTTGTGCAAGCTGCTCTGCCACTTGGGCCATATGACCCAGCAGATCCAATGGTGCTGAGGTGTCAGTGGCAGATAGGGATGCTGTTAAGAGCCTTTGGTAGGCCCCCATAGGTGAATCACAGAGGAGGTCTGTAGGATTTTGGAGCAAGGCCCTGCCATCTTCTGCAGATAACTACTCGCCTTTTGAGGGACGGCTCTTGGCCTGTTACTGGGCTTTGGTGGAAACTGAACGTTTGACCATGGGTCACCCAGTTACCATGTGACCTGAACCGCCTCTCATGAACTAGGTGCTCTCTGACCCATCTGGCCATAAAGTTGGGTGCGCACAGCAGCATTCCATCATCAAATGGAAATGGTATGCACCTGATTGGGCTCGAGCAGGTCCTAAAGGCACAAGTAAGTTACATGAGGAAGTAGCTCAAACGCCCATGGTCCCCACTGCTGCCAGCCTGCCTTCTCTCCCGGAGCCTGCACAGATGGCCTCATGGGGAGTTCCCTATGATCAACTGACAGAAGAAGAGAAGACTAGGGCCTAGTTTACAGATGGTTCTGCACGAAATGCAGGCACCACCCAAAAGTGGACAGCTGCAGCACTATAGCCCCTTTCTAGGACATCCCTGAAGGACAGCAGTGAAGGGAAATCTTCCCAGTGGGCAGAACTTCAAGCAGTGCACCTGGCTGTGCACTTTGCATGGAAGGAGAAATGGCCAGATGTGCGATTATATACTGATTCATGGGCTGTAGCAAATGGTTTGGCTGGATGGTCAGGGACTTCAAAGAAGCATGATTGGTGACAAATTTGGGGAAGAGGTATGTGGATGGACTTCTCTGAGTGGTCAAAAACTGTGAAGATATTTGTGTCCCACATGAATGCTTACCAAAGGGTGACCTCAGCCGAGGAGGCTTTTAAAAATCAGGTGGATAGGATGACTCATTCTGTGGACACCACTCAGCCTGTTTCCCCAGCCACCCCTGTCATTGCCCAATGGGCCCATGAACAAAGTGGCCATAGTGGCAGGGATGGAGGTTACGCATGGGCTCACCAACATGGACTCCCACTCATCAAGGCTGACCTGGTTATGGCCACTGCTGAGTGTCCAATTTGCCAGTAGCAGAGACCAACACTGAGCCCTCAATATGACACAATTCCTCGGGGTGATCAGCCGGCTACTTGGTGGTAGGCTGATTATATCAGACCTCTTCCATCATGGAAAGGGCAGCGGTTTGTCCTCACCGGAACAGACACTTACTCTGGATATGGGTTTGCTTATCCTGCATGCAATGCTTCTGCCAAGACTACCATCTGTGGACTCATGGAATGCATTACCCACTGTCATGGTATTCCACACAGCATTGCTTCTGACCAAGGCCCTCACTTTACAGATAAGGAAGTGTGGCAGTGGGTTCATGCTCATGGAATTCACTGGTCTTACCATGTTCCCCATCATCCTGAAGCAGCTGGATTGATAGAATGGTGGAATGGCCTTTTGAAGTCATGATTACAATGCCAACTAGGTAATAATACTTTGCAGGGCTGGGGCAAAGTTCTCCAGAAGGCCATGTATGCTCTGAATCAGTGTCCAATATATGGTACTGTTTCTCCCATAGCCAGGATTCATGGGTCCAGGAATCAAGGGGTGGAAATGGAAGTGGGACCACTCCCCATCACCCCTAGTGACCGGCTAGCAAAATTTTTGCTTCCTGTTCCTGCGACATTATGTTCTGCTGGCCTAGAACTGGAACTAAGGTTCCAGAGGGAGGAATGCTGTCATTAGGAGACATAACAATGATTCCATTAAACCTGAAGTTAAGATGGCCACCTAGCCACTTTGGGCTACCTCTAAGTCAACAGTCTAAGAAGGGAGTTATAGTGTTGGCTGGGGTGACTGACCCAGACTATCAAGATGAAATCAGTCTACTGCTCCACAATGGAGGTATGGAAAAGTATGCATGGAATTCAGGAGATCCCTTAGGGCATCTCTTAGTATTAGCATGCCCTGTGATTAAGGTCAATGGGAAACTACAACAGCCCAATCCAGGTAGGACTACAAATGCCCCAAACCCTTTAGGGATGAAGATTTGGGTCACTCCACGAGGTAAATAACCACAACCAGCTGTGGTGCTTGCTGAAGGCAAAGTGAATATAGAATGAGTAGTAGAAAGTAGTCATCAGTACCAGCTACGACCACATGACCAGTTGCAGAAATGAAGACTATTAATTGTCATGAGTATTTCCTCCTTATTTTTTTAAGAACATGTTTGTGCATGTATACACTTGTACTAGGAAAATATCTTCATTTTAGTTCTTTTCTTTTTCCTTTATCATGTGACATAAGATTTGTTGACTTCGTCTCAGCATTTAAGTGTTGTTAACTTTATGTAATAGCATTCAGGTTAAGGATTAGTGCGCTTCTGGTTGTACGAAGGATAGCTGTATTATGTTAGGCATAATTAGGACCTTATTATTGTATTTATTTAGAGATTAAGTATGATTTCAGGAGATGTGTACGGGTTCAAGTTGGCAAGGGGTGGACTTGTAATGGTTAATATTAAGTGTCAATTTGATTGGACTGAAGGATGCAAAGTGTTACCAGAGATTAGGCTGGTGCAAAAGTAACTGCAGTTTTTGCCATTACTTTTAATTTGAGTCAGTGGACTGGGAGAGGAAGGCCCACCCTCAATGTGGGTGGGCACCATCTAATCGGCTGCCAGCTCAGCTAGAAAAAGCAGGCAGAAGATGGAAGAAGCTGACTTGCTGAGTCTTCCGGCCTTCATCTCCTCCCACGCTGGATGCTTCCTGCCCTCGAACATGAGACTCTGAGTTCTTCAGCTTTTAGACTATTGGACTTTCACCAGTGGTTTGCCAGGGGCTCTCTGGCCTTTGGCCAGACCAAAGGCTGCACTGTCAGCTTTCCTACTTTTGAGGATTTGGGACTCAGACTGAGCCACTACTGGCTCCCTTCAGCTTGCAGATGGCCTATCGTGGGACTTCACCTTGTGATTGTGTGAGTCAGTTCTCCTTAATACACTCCCTTTCATATATACATCTATCCTATTAGTTCTGTCCCTCTAGAAAACTCTAATACATTTCTTACTTTAAAAAGATGATTTCTATACTTTTGTTTCTGAACAAATTAATGATTAATAAAAATCCCCATCATCAAAAACATCTTCCTGTTTTTAG
This sequence comes from Pongo pygmaeus, assembly GCF_028885625.2. Taxonomy (NCBI): domain Eukaryota; kingdom Metazoa; phylum Chordata; class Mammalia; order Primates; family Hominidae; genus Pongo; species Pongo pygmaeus. The sequence continues at coordinate 49,420,201 of NC_072383.2, read as the reverse complement.
AATACCATTTGAAAATAGGGGGCATGATTTGGTCTGTGGATTTTCTGTGTCACTCAACGATGAGTGGCCAGGAAAGTTTCAAGAGCAGTGGACAAGGGTAGCATTGTCCAAAGTGTGTTTTGTGAGAAATTAGGAGAATGGACTTGAGGCCAGGGGGCTGGGCTTGAACCCCCACTTGCTCACTTACCAGCCAAATGTCTTGGGAACCTCTCTGTGCCTCAGTTCCTCAGGATTCTTAGAGGTTTGTTGAGACGATTATATGAATTAACATATTTAAAGCACTTATTATGGTATCCGGCACATAATGTGTTCCATTTAAATATGAGCTATCATTATTATTACTGAAAAAAAGGAAACTGTGGTCTAATAAAGGTGGGATGCTATGTTACATTTAAACAGAATTCTTTATTTTTGAGACTAGGTCTCTCTCTGTCATCTAGGAAGTGTAATGGCGTGATCTCAGCTCACTGCAGCCTTGACCTCCTGGGCTTAAACAATCTTCCCACCTCAGCCTCCCAAGTAACTGGGACTATAGGCACATATCACCATGCCTGGCTCATTTTTTTTTTTCAGAGATAAGAGTTTTATCATGTTGCCCAGGCTGGTCTTGGAACTCCTGGGCTCAAGCTGTCTGCCCACCTTGGCCTCCCAAAGTGCTGGGATGACAGGCATGCACCACTGCACCCGGCCCAGAATTCTTTACTGTAGGACTTCCAAGAGAATTCAGTAATGTGCACTGTGAACCCTCAAAGGAAAATTAAAGGCAGTGTTACCTAAAGTAATTTCCTTACAAGATTCTTTTCTTGGGGAGAAATGCATAGGATTAGTGTTCCACATATCATCACACTTTTGGACATGCTGCTCTGGAGGACAGAACTAGAGGGTGGCATGGGCCAAGGGGAGACCCCTGCCTTCTGGTACCTTATAACCACTGCACTAGGCCCAGCATGGCCACTGGAGCTCTGGGGCTGGTCCCATGGGTCTCGAGCACTCTCTCTAGTGTAAATGAGTCAAACTTACCTGGAACTAAGGCTGAGTTTTATCACACAAGATGCCTTTCAGGAAGGCAAGGAAACATTTTGGGAGGGCAATCAACAGGGTGGCATTTCCTGCTGCCTGCCTGCCAGGACACCATCCCCCCAACACTTTTAGGTTGTAGCAAAATGCACACAGTCACTTAAAAAACATGGACTTTGGGATCAACTTGAGTTATGCCTCCACCATCTCCTAGCGAGTGGCTGTGGACATCTATACAGTCCAGATAATAAAGAAGCTTGCTTCCTGGGATGTAATAAGAATCAAATAAGATAACATAGGTGAAGAAACTCTCAAACTGTAGTTGGCCCGTAGTAAAATCTCAGTAAACAAGCCCTGCCAGTAACAGCAGCACTACCATGGCCATCACCACCAGAACTTACCTAGACTATTTCGTTAACAGCCAAGTTAACAATCATTCCTTTTTTCATTTTATACTTCTATTGTGCTACATTTTTTAATGACAACTTTCTTTTACCTTCCCTGTTAGACTTTAAACTCCTTAAAAGCAAGAACCAATCTTTTTTTTTTCTTTTTTCCCTGAGCCACAGAATTTATAATCCAAGACTACTAAGAACACTCAGTAGAAACTTCACTGACCATGGAACCCGCTAGGCAGGCCCCCGAGATGACTCAGGGCCACACATGGGCTTAAGCTATGAGGGTATCTTGCCTGCACTTCAGACCTGTGTCATTCATTCCTCTCACGGGAAATCTCATCCTCATAATCAGTCAGGTCCACTTTCCCCTCGCCTACTTCCCCAACCCCACTCACCCACAATGGAGAGGATGACTACCACGAAGTCGAAGATGTTCCAGCCAATGGTGAAGTAGTAGTGCCTCAACGCAAACATTTTGAGCACACACTCACAGGTGAAGAAGATAACAAACACCAGGTTAATCCAGTAGAGGATGTTCTCCATCTGCTTGCTTTGAGTGTCGGTCTCCACCATCATTGTCACCATGTTAAGGCAGATGAGCATCATGATAACAATGTCAAAGGCTTGCTGAGTGACAAAATCAAAGACGATTCCTTGGATTTTGTTCTGGGGAGGAAGGGAAGGAAAAGATAAAAGATTCATGAAAACCTTTCCAAGCCAACCTATGGAAGCTGTCACCCTGCTAATCGAGGTACCCTCTCCCTTCTTTTCTGTAATACTGGTCAGCTCTGCTGCTCTGTCAGGAGCATGGCTGGAGACCAACATCAATATTACCTCACCAAGAGCTTTCCAAAGTTACCAGCTTCTCTCTTTCTGTTTTTTGGTTTTTTTTTTTTTGAGACAGAGTCTCATTCTGTTGCCTAGGCTGGAATGCAGTGGTGCAATCTTGACTTACTGCAGCCTCTGCCTCCTGGGTTCAAGCAATTCTCATGCCTCAGTCTCCCGAGTAGCTGGGATTACAGGCACACATCACCACGTCTGGCTAATTTTTTGTATTTTTAGCATAGACGGGGTTTTGCTATATTGGCCAGGCTGGTCTTGAACTCCTGGCCTCAAGTGATCTGTCTTCCTTGGCCTCCCAAAATGCTAGGATTACAGGTGTGAGCCATCATGCCTGGCCTTTCTCTCTGTTTTTAGAGACGAGTCTTACTGTGTTGCCCAGGCTGGAGTGCAGTGGCTATGCATAGGTGCGATCATAGCACATAGCAATTCAAACTCCTGGCCTCAGGTGATCCTCCTGCCTGAGCCTCCCAATAAGCTGGGCCTACAGGTGTGCACCACTATACCCAGCTGACCCACTTCTCTTTTGCATCTGTGACAGCACACACTCTGGTTGTCGTCCTACTTACCCAGCTGCTCCTTTTTTGGTCTCATCTGCCAGCCATTTCTTCTCTTAATCCCTTCTTTAAATTTTTGCTCTATGAGAGCTCATCTATTCTTGCTGCTTACGTGATACCTATGTACTTACGCTCAAGCTTTTCTTCTCCAGCCCATACCTTTCCTCTGAACCTGAGTTGCTTACTTGCTACTTCTTCTTGATGACTCATAAGCATCTCAAACTTACCATGTCCAAGCCTCTTACAGTTAAGTCTAAAGCAGAGCCAAGTCTGTTCCCTGCCCCTCACCCAGCTTGTTCCTCTCATCTCAATTATTCATTCAGGCTCTCAAGCCAGAAATCTAGGCATCATCTTTGTCTCTTTCTTCTCCCTCATCTGATCCACTGAAGGGCCTATTGATTCTTCCTCCAAAATTATAACTTGGGTTCATCCATTTCATTCCATTTTTATTGGCTCTATGCTAACCTGAGCCACCATCATCTCTCATCTGGACTTGTCTGGCCACTTAACTGGTCTCCCACTTCTTCTCTTGCCCTCATCCAATGCAGTCCTCATATAATAGCAAGTGTAATGATTTAAAACAAATGGATCATGGCCAGGTGTGGTGGCTCACGCCTGTAATCCCAGCACTTCGGGAGGCCGAGGCCACCCAAAATTGATCACTTGAGGTTAGGAGTTCAAGACCAGCCTGGTCAACATGGTGAAGCCCCGTCTCTACTAAAAATACAAAAATTAGCCGGGCATGGTGGCAGGCACCTGTGGTCCCAGCTACTCGGGAGGCTGAGGCACGAGAATTGCTTGAACCCAGGAGGCAGAGGTTGCAGTGGGCCGAGATCACGCCACTGCTCTCCAGCCTGGTTAACAGAGAGAGACTCTGTCTCAAAACATAAAACAAAAAACAAATGGATCACATCATTCCCCTACTTAAAACCTTTCAAGAGCTTCCCACTGGGCTTGCAACACAATCCCTATTGTTAACCTGGCTTACAGGGAGACACCTGGCACAGTCTGACTCTGCTCATCAATGTCCCTCCTCTGGCTCGCCACCCCCTGGCCCCACTGTTTTCTGCTTCTGGGGTCTTGTGTATTCTGCCAGGCATCTCTTTCCCCAGCTCTTTGGTTCCATCTTTTTTTTTTTTTTTTTTTTTGAGATAGGGTCTCGCTGTGTTCCCCAGGCTGGAGTGCAGTGGCATGATATAGCTTACCACATCCTCTGCAGCCTTGACTCCTGGACTCACGCCATCCTCTCACCTCAGCCTTCTCAGTAGCTGGGACTACAGGCATGCTACCAGGCTCGGCTAATTTTTTTTTTGTACAGATGGGGTTTCACTGTGTTACCCAGGCTGGTCTAGAACTCCTGGGCTCAAGCGATCTGCCTGCCTCTAGCTCCCAAGTTGGGATTACAGTATGAGCTACCGTGCCCAGCCAATTCCTTCTCATCCACTCAAGTAGACCCTCCTTAGTGAGGCTTTCTCTGACTACTATATTAAAGTAGATCCACCACTTATAGCCCTCTAGTTAGTTTTTTTCCCACAATCTTCCACATTTTATTGTAGCTGTTTGCTTACTTATTTATTAGCTATCTCCCCAACTATTATAAGCCCCATGACAGCAGTGTCTACCTTTTGTTCATCACATAATGCTTAGTGCCTGGTACATAGTAAAGACTGATAAATATTTGCTAAATGAATGTTAATCACTCTTTATTAATGTTTCCTACTTTTTAAAATATTTTATTTTATTTTGTATTTTTTGAGACAGGGTCCCTCCCTATTGCCCAAACTGGAGTACAGTGGCACAGTCATGGCTCACTGCAGTCTTGGCCTCCGAGCTCAAGCAATTCTCTTACTTACTCACTGTACTTATGGGTACAGTGAGGACCACAGGTACCCATAACCATGCGCAGCTACTTTTTACAAAATTTTTTTTGTAGAGATGGGGTCTCATTATGTTGCCTAGGCTGGAAGTTATATTTTAATGTGGAAGAAAATACACTCAGGTTCCCATATTTAAAGTACTAAACAGAACTTTAGAAATGTTAACCCTTTTCTATTCCCTTTAGTCCCATTTCTATCACAAAATGAAGTCTTAACATCAAGGAAATAAAAAACCCCAACTGTTCTCTTTCTTGAGATTCCTTGCTTTTTTGTTTGTTTGTTTTTAAGTACCGAGATACTTGGGCTGGTGCTTATTTTCAGGATTACTTTAACTTGGTGGTTTTCAACCTGCTCTGCAAAGCCCTAGAATTTCTTTTCCTTCAAAAGTTGATGCAGTACATGTGCCACGTGCAGCGTGTGGGGGTGAGGGGAGAAAACGTTCTGGAACTGTAACTCTTGATTCAAACATAGTCACTCTACTTTTATTTCTACAAATTAGATTGTCAGGGAAGCTTTTGTATTAAAGGTTCTGCTGGGGTTTTTTTTGGTGGTGTTGTGTCTGTTTTTTAAAGTTGCTAAATGGAAGTTACAGAAGGAGGAACTTTGGGCCTGGCTTTTGGGGGTGATGTCCCATCCAACCGGATATATGGAATCAGGAGCAGGGCATCTCCTTCTCCTTCTCTGAAACAAGACAACCATCACCAATGGAACAATGGAGCAGAATCTCAGCCCCCTAATCTGTTTTATAAAAGGCTCAGCTCAAGAGAGGGAATCAGGGCACCAGACTCACATAGTTTTACCCTCTTCTGCTCCCACAAATAACCAGAAGCACGATTTTAGCTTCTAGATACATCCTGCAAAGACATACTTATTGAGCAGAGAGAAGCTGAAAAAATTATGACGAAATCCTATCTTGAACTGGTAGGAAAGAGAGCAACTTTATTTCATTTTCTCTTGTTGATTTTTGGTTGTCTCTAAAAACATCTCTCAACCAGGGCCAAAGCCAATGTGGTTCACATGCTGATTCTTGGCGGCTGCCCAAGGAAGGCTCAGAGGATAGGTCGAGGATTGATGTAAAAGCCCCCATGCCTTAATCCCTGTTCTTCTGCTGTCCTATTCAGATCTTTTGGATGGGTGGTGAGGAGACGATTAGGCACAAAGCAGTCAATCACTTACCTTTTTCCTTCCTTTGCAGTAACTCTAGCAGTACTTTTCCTATATGGGCTCTCACCAAGGCCTCAGCCTGCACCATGCACTTACCAAGGGGCGGGGAATAGGTTTCTGTGGCTTCTTTGAGCCCAGCTTTTTCATGGCATTGTAGTACTTCTTCTGTTCTTCGGTCATGAAGATGTCCTGACCTCCGAAGTAAAGGAGGGAAGAAGAAAACACACAATTACAACTGGCTCTCAACATGCTATGGGTTTGGACCTAAGGTTCAATACTGAGAACTGAGGGGGAGACCTATCCCTTTCCTTTGTAGCTAATAGCTGTCCCAGAGTGGGGTAGACCTGCGATAATCATTCAGCTCTAAAGAGATACCTGCCTTTGTTTTTAGCTCAGGATTTCTAAGATCTTCCAGTCCCAAGGTAGAAAGGAAATGGACTATCCAATTATACACCCTCATGAAAGGGTGAACTTGAGAGCAGTGACTCTGAAGGCAGTCGTATCTCACAGTCTCATTTTCTGGGGGCCAGCTTTCCTGATACATTCTAGAAAAAACATTTTAGAATAAAAAGATCTTCATGTCCTGGCTGATACCCAATTTATTTTAGATGATACCCAAAATTTGGAAATTCTGGTGCAAGAAAGCAATTTGGAGGGTGTCTTGGAGCATGCTGGGATAGACTTGACTTACAAAATGAGCAACAAGACAGTTTTTTCAATTTGCTTTGTAAAACTTGTTAACCATCTAGAACAAGTAAGGAAGTAAACTTTCCAAGCGTGGTCTCTGAAATCCCAATTTGCTTGTGCTCAGAGATTGACTGATAATCACAAGTCTAGAGAGTTTCTACTTCTTGTGATAGCTATTCATCTGTTTCTTTCCTTTTCATCTCTGTTGCTAGACTGCACTCTCTGACCTACCTGCTTCTGGTGGGAGACCAAGACCAGTAATAGGCCTCAAGAATAAAAGACTGCTAGTAAGTGTGGTAAACTACATGCTGCAAAATCCAGCCCCGACCAGAAAGAGTGGGTTGGGGCTAACGTATGGGGGCCAGGGTCACAGTGAGCTAACAATACAGATTTTAGAGAAACAAAGAGGGACATTTTCTTTCTAGAGACAGGGACAAAGGTGCCTCTTATCTGGGCTGACTTCCAGCCACTGGCAATGAGGGGAGGAGACCTATCTTTTTCTTTTGTTGATTGAAGTTATCAATGATGACACCAATGAACAGGTTCAGGGTGAAGAAGGAGCCGAAGATGATGAAGATGACAAAGTAGATGTACATGTAGATATTGTCCTCATACTTAGGCTGCTCATCAGGCTGTCAAAGGACAGGATAAAAGAAAGAGAATCAGCTCCTAGTTTGGAGTTGGACACGCCAAGGCCATCAGCCGTAACTGTGACCATTTGAGCTGCTGAACATCCTGGGGTGGGAGAGCCCTAGATTCTTTCTGCCTGCCTCCTTCTCTACACTGGCATGGCCTGCCTTGAGAGGACACTAGTTGTCCTCCGACTCATGTGGAGAACATGCAAATCATGAGGCCACAGGGAGGGAGGGCTGTCTGCTAGGAGCCATACTTTTGCTATGAAGCAGGATTAAAGCATAGACCGCTTCACTGGGGCCACGTAAAAATCAACAGTCTAATCATTGGGGGCCAATGTAAGAGAGTGATGACTTACTGAGACAAGGAAAATGATCTATAATCAATAAAACAAGCAATAAATGTTCCAAAGGGAAACGTCAACTCCTCCATTCCTTCATCCCTTCCTCTTTCTTGGTGGGCTCGGTATACCATGCTGCTTGCTTTCCAGCCATCTGAGAAGGTGGTATTTTCGCCATGTACATCCTTACCTTACGGGAATCTACAGCTGCATACATGATGTCCATCCAGCCTTTGAAGGTTGCCTGGCAAACAGAGTCAGTCATTAGACGGTGCCTAATAAGGGAGTGGATGGGAGTCTAGGCAGGGGTCCCAAAGGCCAGGCTTAGGTTCAGTGAGAACACAGAACAGGGGTTTGGGTGCAGCCTCCCTTGGACACAGAATTTTCTGTTTGTTACTACAGGTCTCAGGAGGGCTTTGTTCCTGAAAATAACAACAAAGTTTGGCAAATAAACATGTTGAAAATCGTAATAGGATTAAGGCTTTACAAAAGGACTCAAAATCATGGGCCTGAGAAGCCTGCCTAAAGTTAGGGAAAAGTTTTATGAGTGAATGGCAGGAATCTACTGAAAATGCTTGGAACTTAGCACTCCATTCCATTGAGGAATCATTTTTTAAAAAGGTGGTAAGCAAAAAAAAAAAAAAAAAAAAAAAAAAAAGGTGTTAAGCGATGGGGGTCAGAAAAACTCATAGTTGGATTTAAAAGAAAAACAAGATCAGACTTACTCTTTACTAATATACACATGTGTAGCCTATGTAGTGGCAATACTAGCTTTATCCTTGACAGTCCCTTCCCTATTCTACTCCTTCAGTCTACTATATCTAGACCGATTTTGGAAACACATATGGATAATCCATGTACTATTCACCGTGTTTTATGTACTCAACCAGATTCTAAGGTTTTTTCAGGGCACAGGAAGGTCTTTATTCATCTGAGGGCCCTAGTACTGTATTGTCAAGCACAGCATCTTGCATATGGCAGGGACTCTGTGACTACCATGTTTGACTGGCTTGTGGATGTGCACTGGTTTTCTGGAGATGCTCCAATTCAGATTCAATCTGTGGGTCCAATTTTTTGAACTGGGATACAACAGCAAAAAAGCTTTGGGGTAGGAAAAACTACAGTTCATTCCATGAACTTTGCCTTCTATTATGAGTTGACAGTGAGTGTTTACTATATGTAAGGTTAGGTTGAGAGCTTCATCTGTGTTATTGCAGTTAGTCTCCCAAGAACTGTATGATATAGGCATGGCAATATAGTAACAAAAATACTTAATAGCAATTTTCATTAATTAAGCATGGTTATATGCTGGGAATTGTGCTAAGAAATTTTTAAAAATCACAAATCCTCTTAACAACCATGCAAGGTATCATTATCTATATTTAATAGATGAAGAAACAGAGAATCAGAGGGGCTGAATAATTTGTCCAAAGTTACATATCCAATAAGTATCAGAGTATGTTCAAATCTGTAACAGTCTAATTTCAAAGCCTACGAGCTTTCACTGCATTACGTTGTCTTGCCACACATTCCAAAACACTGGTGAGAGAGGCAGTGAAAACTAAGCACGAAAGAATGAAATTAGGCAAAAGAGAATTATCTAGATAGTTAAATCCTTCCTTACTGTGATACATTAATCTGATACCTTTCTCTGGGGTGGAGCTGAGGTGAGTGTGGCACCAACACACTGCCATGGTTTTTTCCTAAGTTAACTGGAGTGTAGTGAGTATGTACTATTATTTTGCTCCATCACAATTGCCATTACTTTTTTGTCTATGTGCTTATCTTGAATTTTTTTGCCCTTCTCTTTAACTGCACTCTCTGACCGGGAAGGGAAGATGATCTCTCTGCCACTTTATTACACTGCAGGGATCTTTATTTGTTGCTGGGCACAGCTCTGCTCCTGAGCACAATGAGAGATTTCCTTTGAGTGAGATCTTGTAGAAGTCAGAGAATACTCAGGAAAGGGTCTCTCTGAAACTGGTTTGGGGAACAATACTGTTTTCTTGGACTTATTGAGAATAATCCTGATTCTAGAAGTAGGGTTGAGAAGAAGCCAAATGGGATTTGTGCTAGCTGCCTGAATTTCACAGAACTGAAAAAACAAAAACAAAAACAAAAAACAAAACATTACTTACTACTTGAAGAAGGGCCAGGTATCCTGCCCCAACATTGTCAAAGTTGATCTTCACGTTCTTCCATCTGATCTCTGTATTGTTCCCCTCCATAAGCTTTTCACATTCAGTTTTATTGTTGACATCTTCAATTTCAAATCGGATTTCAGAAGTCTCATTAAAGCAGTAGTGGTACTTTCCCGCAAACAAGTTAACTCCCATGATGCTGAAAATCAGCCAGAAGATGAGACACACCAGCAGCACATTCATGATGGAGGGGATGGCGCCCACCAAGGCATTCACCACCACCTGCATTGGAAGGGGAGGTTGCTGAGTGTTGGGTGGAAATGAGAGCAAGCACATTTTTTGATTTCCAGGAGGGGAATGACATTGTGTGGCTTGTTCTGTATGGAAACATTACATTCCCTTTGGAATTAGAGTAACTGGACAGACTGACAAGTAGGACCAAAAATTTCTAAGTCTAGGACTATATTGAAGGAATTTTAAAAAAGTTACATCTTTATTTTGACTAACACAAATTCCCCAGCCAAGCTGACCTAGGTCTTCTTTCCTATGCATCAGCCTGGGACTGAAAAATTATTTCTTAGTCCAGTCTCCCTCTTCCTCAATTCATAAAATATGCCCAATGGGAAAATATGAGTAACTTTCAGCTTGCTAGTTGCCTTTCAACAGACATTCCCCCTCTGAAAAACAAGGTATAATTGTTCAAAATCACAGAGAACTACCCGTTGTGGTTAATAGAGAGCCAGTTAACAGTACATAATGTCTCTTTTATGACTACACAAGGCCAGTTATTTTATTTCAGGCAATAGCTGAGCATGCATATTTTGCAGGCTCAAGAAAAAAAAAAGCTATATTCCCTCTACCAAACAGTATAAAATAAAATCTGAACAGATGTGCTTTCACTCAAGGTTCATTATACTTCTCCAGCCTTTTTATTCTGACTTTGTAGGCTTTTAAATCAGAGTCGCTCCCTGCTTGGCTAATGCTGTTGTCTCTCTGCTCATTCCAGGGCTTGACTCCACTCATCACAGTGTATTAGAAATAGGGATGACTTAAGGTTTTTAAAAGAGTTTTGGGTTAGATCATCACTGCTTTTGAAACTAAAAAAATTGGCATATTGTTAAAAGTCACTGACTACAGTAAGCTCAGGAATTAAAAAAAAAGCAAAAGAAAAAAACCCCTTAGGAATCAAAGTTTCTGGGTTGTTTTCAACTTTGATTTTGCTTTACAGTATCAGTCAGAGCAGCACACAATTTAGAGTTTAGGTTTTCCTTATCTTCTGGTTTTGCCTTAGACTGCATTGTCACTCATCAGGACGTGGCTGATCAGAGCTACCTGTTCTATCTTGTGTAAAAAATGCAATGATATCCTTCTGCTAAGGAGTCACTCTTCCTTTTAGATTAAAATATTCATTTTGTGTTTCTCCAATTCATATATTAAGGCCTTTAGAATGAGAGGCAGTTATTTCTTAATTCTTAGACCAAGAAATCTCTTCTAGATCTGACAGCTCTGTCATTAGTATAAAGTGTTTATTACTTTGTTTATTAAGTTGAGCAAGGAAAGCCAGGATGTCTGAAATCTGGAAAATCTTCACTTTTTTTGGAGAATGATATTCATATTTATTTATGTTACCAAATTTGTCATGTACTCAGATTTGAATTTATCTCCTCATTCTACAGTTGCTCACCCTTTGGCGGGAGCCAAAATGCAATGAAATGTGCAAAAGAACAGGCAAAAGGAGGATGATCCGCAAATGGAAAAATAATTTCTCAAACAATACGGGAGTAGATTATGTAAAGATTCAAAAGCGTAAGTCTATGTGACAGCATTTCACAGCAGACCTTAGGTGGGAGATCGTGACTTTCTGTTAGACCATTACAAATGTGGCATAGGAAGTAGGCCCCAAAGACTTGAAACCGAGGCATGCTGCTTTTTAACCTCAATTCAGAACCTACTTCCTCCAGTAACTCTTCTGTCTATGCAGAGAATGATCTTAAGCTTCTACTCAAACCCAGTCTAACCTGTCCTACATACTATGGGTTACAGTTGAATATGGGTTAATATTTACCACAAGGAAGAAAAATTAACGTGATCTCTTTGAACTTTTATTCTCATAAAGTATATAGAAAATTTTATATATTGATCCATTTGATCAAATGGATCAATATACAAAAATATTCAGAGCCTCATTCTCTGATATAAAATCCTATAAAATCCAAAGTTTTATAAGATGCAAATGTACTTTAATCATAACCAGAGGAAAACTTTTTACCTTAGTATTATGAATAAAACAGAAAACAGAGTTGATTAATTTTTAAATTTTATTTATTTACTTTTTTTGAGAAAGGGTCTCACTCTGTCAACCAGGCTGGAGTGCAGTGGTGCGATCTTGGCTCACTGAAACCTCCCCTTCTCAGGTTCAAGCAATTCTCCTGCCTAAGCCTCCCGAGTAACTGGGACTACAGGTGTGTGCTACCGTGCCCAGCTAATTTTTGTATTTTTAGTAGAGGTGGAGTTCTGCCATGTTGGCCAGGTTGGTCTCGAACTCCTGACCTCAAAGTGATCTGCCCACAACGGCCTCCAAAAGTTCTGGGATTACAGGCATAAGACACCATGCCCAGCCCAGAGTTGATTCAATGTACTAATAATTCTTCCTTGCTTTGAACATTAGCTGATAAGCTGCAATATGTTAAGTAGAAACTATTTAACTGTGCTCCGTATGTAATGATCATTGTGCTGTTATTCTCAGCAACCACTGGGCAAGAGATCATATTTCCTATTTTGAACTCTCACACTAAAGATACATTATAAATGATAATTCAAATTTCCATTGGTAGTCACTTAATGAATTTGATCCTCTCTTCTCTACACAAGCTCTCTAGTTATTCTACATTGCCTTTAATTATCATGAAATCTATTATTGTTAAGAACTAGACATGGAAATATCGCTCAAAGCTAGGTTTTAGTAATCTATAAAAAGTTACTTTTATCAATGGAAGTTTACACTTGGCAATTGATACAAATCCCATTTAATTGATAGAAAATTCCAATGGATATTAATTCTTACAGTATTTTTGTCTTCTCTATAATGTCTTGGACATTATTGTTGCTCATTAAATACTATAAAATCTGTCAGCTGGCTTTTAATATCTGGCAGAGGGAACATGGCTTTAATGGACAACTATGTACTGACAATCAACAAAAATGCATGCATGTTTCATGGCACTAATATTATATACCCTCAAAAATTTAACAGCACAGCGAAATCTTTAAATGAAGATTACTATGGAGGAGAGAAAAGCAAAGAACTACATTAAGTATTCCTTTGCCTACAGCACAAGTGCTTCAGTTTTCCTGGTCTTTGGTTTGAGGAAGAAGAGGAGACTGAAGTCAGTGTCCCAGGACAGGCTTGGGTCATATGCTCCCTCTCAAGTGAAGCTCTGAGTCTGTAATTGGAGCAGCACAGTGACAGTTGAGCCTATCTGCATGGATGGTGTTCAGTTTATGAAGATTTCTTATTTAAAATATTCTAAAGGTAATCTCTCAAGTGTTGGCATATAGAAGAACCAAAACCAAAGAATAAAAAAAAAATGCCCCATAGAAAAACATTTAAATAAAACATGTGTACCTAATTCTGTTTATTACTGGGGGACTTACTATACGCTTAGCCAAATCCAATCTTTTCTTCTTGCAGTTACTCTCCCACAGAAGGGCTAGGAAACCCACAAGGCAGGAATGGATCCCTGATCCCTTTTCACCTGCCCAACCAGCCATGGTCAATACTGTCTGTTAGTTGGCTGGAGTCAATCAAATGAGGTGGCACTCTTATTCCAAAGCTTCCCTTAATGCACATTTATTGTTTTAAATTCCAGCTTTGGGTTCAAACTTGTTCTTGACCATATTATCTTACCGAAAAAAATCTTGATGTAGACGCTTTTCAAATAAAACATCATAATGCTTTTCAAATAAAATTATCTACTGTTCTGATTATTCATTCGGGACCTCCAAGCTCCTAAACTACTTTCAAGTTGACAAATGAAAGTTTTTAGGGGACTGGAAACTGAGGGTCCAGGAAAGGTACAGAAAGAAGGGGCAGCTAAAGGGAAGAGGTGTGGCTCCCAAAACGGCTCCTGCATCCAGGTTATTCAAGTAACTGCCTCATGAGCAAACTGGCCTCAGCGGCCATGAGGACTGTTTCTGTCTGCCTGGACAGGACTGACAGTAATGAGCATCTAGATGGAAATAGTTAGTAACAAGCATCAGATGGGTAGGATGGACATTTCTTTTGTAGGGGGATGGGGGGATTTCTTCGGGTATTACCAATCTCTTTTTTGGAAGATCAGGGATCACTGTAAGGGGATGCAGAGGAGCTCAGGACAAGTACTGTCTTCAGTGGACTTCTTTTGGTTGCATCTTGTCCTCAGTTTTTCAGTCACCAAAGTGGATTATCAACTTTATAACAAAACCAGTATAGTTTATTAAAACATTTTATTAGCTCCCTCTGGAAAATGCGCAAAGGTGCAGGGAGCAGAGAAGAGCATTTTAACCACATTTTCAATCTCACTGTGGCTGTCTAAACCACTGAATCTTGTGTAATAAACTCTCTTCCTAAATTTAGCCCGAGCATAGCAATGACCTTATTGCGCACATTCTAAAACCTCTCTTATCTGTGGGACAAAGTCTTAAAATCCCAAGTTTTTTGAAAAATTAAAATAAATTTACACTACTGTGGAACTGCCCTTCCTGCAGATGGTTTCAGGAGAGTTGCAGAAAGCTTACATTTAGTAAACCAAACTGTGACTGTGCTACAGAAGAAACATGAATTTGTTGCAAAAAGCATTTGTCTGGATAAATTAACATAATAAAATTCCCGAGTCCCAATTAAGTTTTCATCTTCCTATACAACTGTGGGTGGCTTCATAGAGTAACAGCCAGGGATCACAGATGAGGAATGAATGTAGCAGCACTGTCCTGGTATCTAGTTTTTCCAATCGGTCTTGCTTCATGTAGACTATTGTAACAGTTTAATTTTTATTCCTACATTCTGACGTTTGCACATTTAAAAATATATCCTCTGGTTTGCTCTCCTGCATGTATTCAACATCTGAATTGAAGCGAGTTTTCTTGGTCTCGTTAAGTATAACAGACCTCTCTCTGATCACCACAGGACAACTATTACCACCAAAGCCAGTTGCCCCTTTGATTTTAAGAAATTGACTTTTTTGTGTGTGTGTGTGCGCGCGTGCGCATGCACGCATGCACACGCACAATTGTTTAAACCAAAAGAGACAAGAAAATGGCACCAAGAAGGCACCTTGTTTCTAAGTTGGTAGGGTGACAACACCTTGTATTGTTTTGGGTGGAGTATCACCAAAGCAGGAATAGGAGGTATCAAGAAATTTCAGGAGAACTAGCTGATATTCAGTCATCTAGCATTATACCTGGTTGTCATTTTGACAGTGTTAGGGGACCATACAGCATGGGCAGAGGGGTTGGGGGTGAGGAAAAAAGCTTTGCTATCAGACAGAGGCTGCCAGTCCCTATGGGACTGGGCTGAGAACAACAAGGTGCAATAAGAGGAATCCGAATAGAAAGAAAAGCATTTCTTCTCCCAGGGCCATGCCAAATTCTGCTCCATCCCCAGTTTCAGGCCTGCCATCATGTCTTCAAGCCCATTCTCAGCTGCTTTCTCAGTGACCCCAAGGCCACAGTCCCCACCTGGCTGATGCCCCTACACAGCACTCTCCCTGCCTGAAGCCTGTGCTTTTCAGTGGGTCTGTGGGTTACAATTCCCCTTCTTTGCACCTGGTGATTCTCCCTATTAAATCAACAGCCCAGAAAGCCGCCCCGAGTGCTACAGGTAAGCCAGGCCAAATGAGAATAGCCAATGTTAACATGTTCTGCGATGGCATGTTGTTGGGGGTGGGGCCAATATTAATGTGATGAGGCAGCTTAACGCAATTCCCCTTTGCACAGGGCAGGTGTGGGAGAGAGAGTGGAGGATCAAATCAGCAGCTGCATCACAGAATTCGTGTTTGAATGATCTTTCCACCATGTGATCAGTTCTAGCATGCTTAAACAGTTTCCATTGGCATGCAGAAGGATCAGCTGCTCTTAGTATCTTACCCTCATCCCTTCAAATCGTGATAAGGCTCTTAAGGGTCTCAAAGCTCTTAGGGTCCTAAGGGACTTTATGGCACCTAGTTCCGAGTAGCCCAGGGCATTAGCTATAAGGCTGACTAAAGAGACCTACACAGAAACAGAAGAGAAAAACAAAAACAAAAAAGGTAACAAAAAAAAAAAAAAAGAAAGAAAACAGAGGTTCCAGAGTGTTAGAATAAAGCCCCTAGCACTGAAGACACAGATTGGGCCCCCCAGGTAGAGGAAGTGGGTAACACCAGCTGCCTATTTCAACTTGACTCAAACGACCTGGAAGGAAAGGTGGTTGAGAGGCAGAAGAAAAAACAAGAGGGAAGAGAAAATTGAGAAGGCAGTAGAACATACACACAAGTTGGAAAAGGGGAGAGGCTGACGGGAGAGGGAGAGAGTGAGGAAGTTCCACTGGAAGGAGAGGAGCCTGAACAGACGACAAGAGCCTTACCCTCGCCCTTTACAGTCTCTGCAGGTCCCAGAAGTCCCCATTAAATTAAGCCAGACAAATTTAATGGTACCTATGGAAAAGAATACAGATAAATACACATACTCCACACAAGCTGCCCCCTCCTCAGCTCATTCACCATTGGCTTTCCAAGAGGGACAAGCTCTCTTACTCCTGGTTGACAAAAAACCATTTGTTTGAGAATTTGATGCATCACGACATTAACAACAATGAAAACGTTCAATAAATACCATGGCAGACTTGCAGTTCCCAAGAAGAACTGTGGCTCCATGAGAACTCACTTAAGTGAGTTCTATCTGTATCTTTTAAATACATCCTTCTATCTCTCACTTTTAACTATAATAACCCTTCTGACTTTTAACTATAACCAGGACCCCTCCATGGCCACAAGAACTTGGGTGAGTCTGGACAACTGAATCTATACTTTTCCTTATAATTCTCATTCTTTCCTTCCAGAACAGTCCAAAATGAATTATCCTCAGGTCTGTCATTTCCATGTCAATCTTCTATAACTTTTATCATTAGAATAATAGCTGGAAGAATTATTGGAAAAAAAAAATTGATAGATGAGGAAATTGAGACCCGTACACAAGAATTTGCCCAGGGTTACACTGGCAGTTCTGCAGCCAAGATTAAAGACCTCCACTGCCTGACTACCAGGCCAGTGCTTTTTCTTCCACAGACAGGTCACGTCCCCAGTGGGCAGGTTACATGACAACATTCCAACAGGACTATCTGGACAATCCAGAGTTGAATATGTTGCCGTACCAGGGGGAAGAAGCCTGCAGACCTCCAGGCTTAGATGTATGGTCAAACACTTTCCTGCTCTGCCAGAGGCAAACTTACCTTGTTCTACCAGAGCTCTCAGAGCAGTTACCACGATGCTTTCTCAACACCATGCTAACTACATTTATGCCTGCCTGGGCCTGAGCTGAGAGTTACAGAATTCTTCACGGGAGAGCAAACCTAAAAATACCTTTAGTTAGTCAAACTCCAGAATGTTTGGGGTCTGGGTTTCTATTTTTTTTTTTTTTTTTTGAGACGAAGTCTCACTCTGTCGCTCAGGCTGGAGTGCAATGGCACAATCTTGGCTCACTGCAACCTCCACCTCCTGGGTTCAAGCAATTCTCCCTGCCTCAGCCTCCTGAGTGAGTAGCTTGGATTACAGGCATGTGCCACCATGCCCGGCTAATTTTGTATTTTTAGTAGAGATGGGGTTTCACTGTGTTGTCCAGGCTGGTCTCAAACTCCTGACCTCAGGTGATTCGCCTGCCTTGGCCTCCCAAAGTGCTGGGATTACAGGCTTGAGCCACCATGCCTGGCTGGGTTCTGGGTTTCTTACAACACAAATTCTAGGATAAGTTAAGATATTTCCATCGACAGCTCTTAAATTCTTCCTACTGGGAAGTGGTGGTTGCAGATCAGCTTAGCTTACTTAAATTGATGATATTTTAAAGAAAATTTAGAGAGGAAAAAAAAAGAAACAATCTACAAATTAGTTTCATTTGCTGCTTTTTATCTCTATCCTAGGGCTTTAATTCTTTGATCCTGTGTCTGTGAATTGCACACACACAATTTTTAAAAGAATTAAGACATTTATAATTAAGCAACATGACTGGCAGGGGGTAGAAGTGGAATGTGAATGACCTAGCAAGGGTCAGGATGAGCAGGTTTAAAGGTTTCGATTTAAAAACAGGTATGGCCGGGCATTGTGGCCGAGGTGGGTGGATCACCTGAGGTCAGAAGTTCGAGACTAGCCTGGCCAACATGGTGAAACCCCGTCTCTACTAAAAATACAAAAATAAATTAGCTGGGCGTGGTGGCGCATGCCTGTAATCCCAGCTGCTTGGGAGGCTGAGGCAGGAGAATTGCTTGAACCCGGGAGGCAGAGGTTGCAGTGAGCGGAGATGGTGCCATTGCACTCCAACCTGGGCAACAAGAGAGAAACTCCATCTCAAATAAATAAATAAATAAATAAATAATAAAATAAAAAGGGGTATGGACCTTGATCTATGCATGTGCTCATAATCCACCAGTGTAGTTATCTTCTCTGAAGCCCTGGGCAATGTCCAAAGCAAATCTGGAAGTAAATGTTGCCCTATTAGGCTACCCTAATTTTCATGAAAAGGCAGATGGTCCAGAGTTCAATGTCTACCTAAACTATAGTCCACAAAAGCCCTATCTAGAACATAGTAGCACCAACTAATCCCTTTCTCTCCATCCATCCACCATTATCAATAAGAATTTATATGGAGGTATCTACTTCCCTATTATTGCCAAGTGCAGCCAACTCTTAACTCCAAAAGAATTGAAAGTTGCCAGATTCTTCATGAGGCCTTAATGAGTATATCTGAAGGGAAGCTATTCTTTCTCAGCCAAGTACCTGGACTCAACAGTCCCCTGCGTCAGCTTCATCTTACGAAACTTTGTCAGGTAAAGATTGCAAGAAACTAAGCTTTGAGTGGCTATAGGCACCATATAAGGTAAGAAGATCCCAGCTCTTCAGGGTGGGTGACTTATCTGATAACAAATAGGCCCACAGTGTGGAGAATGAAGGAGGAGGTCTAAAGGCCAATTCAGTGGCTGGCTCTAAATGTTGCTGAGAGATAAGCTGTTACTCAGCTGATTAATCTGGCCCAGGACAGGATCAATAAGGGTCTTATCTGGGTTATTCTTTAGCAGTTGAGGGCTCTCTTATAATCCTCTGAGTCTCTGTT
This sequence comes from Pongo pygmaeus, assembly GCF_028885625.2. Lineage (NCBI taxonomy): Eukaryota > Metazoa > Chordata > Mammalia > Primates > Hominidae > Pongo > Pongo pygmaeus. The sequence goes on along the minus strand of NC_072383.2, from coordinate 49,401,214 downwards.
AAGCCCTTACTGGAGATAATCCTAACATTGCTTAAAGTATTCTTTAAGGAAAGAATCAAACCTAAAAAAACAAACAAACAACAACAGAAAAAAGGAACTGAGGAGACATCAAATTCAGGGCATCAAGCTGGGCGCCATGGCACATGTCTGTAGTCCCAGCTACTCAGGAGGCTGAGGTGGGAAGGCTGCTTGAGCCCAGGACTTTGAGGCTGCAGTGAGCCATGATTGTGCCACTGCACTCCAGTCTGGGCAGCAGGGTGAGACCTACCTAAAAAAATTTAAAAAATGAAAAAATAAATAAATAAATTCAGGGCATCTATGGTTGCAGGCTGGAAAAAAAGGGGGAAAGACATTAGGTGATTTTTCCAAAATGATGTGAATATTTTCAAACGGAGAATGTTTTCAGCAGTCTGAATTCAGGATGAGGCAAGTGGTCTCTGCAAGTCCCCACCTCCGGAACTGACGGGCTTGCTGATCTCCACATACAGTGGGATAAATGTCCTGGGGAAAAGATGCCAAAATTCTTTTACAGGACACAATCTCCAATGCAGCCAAGGACCTGAGCAAAACAGAATGTTTTACTTGTTTGGGAACTCATACGGCTTATAAATAAAAGGAATTAACCTTGGAAGTCATCTGGATAGTCCCATGACTCTGAAAAGTACTCACAGCTTTAAGCGGCAACAAGGAAGAATGAAAATCAATCAGGAAAACAAATGCGATGAGTAACAGACTCAGACATGGTGCTAAGTTAGGACCTAATCTTCTGGATGTTCTAAAATGCCAAGGAACCAGACACTTTACTCAAATGGACACCAAAAAGTCCAGCAGTTCCAGCTGTTCAGGTGACAGGCCAAGACTAATTGTCCATCCACAACTCAAAAGTGGCAGCAATTGGAGCCACTGTGATGGCCTGGGAATGTCCCCCGACCTAGCACAAGCCTGGAATCAGGCCATAGTTGCTATGGAAGCTAGTGTAAGCTCCCCAGGGGCTGGGAACATGCTTGCAACAAGGATAACCTCTATTTCTCCTTATTGCTTCTGGAGCAATTCTACACAGTTAATGGCATTCAACTATATTATTTACTAATAACTGGCACAGAGGTCTTCACAGGAGCCAGTTGGCACCACAGTAATGTAATGATCAAGCAACCCCCAAAAGCTAGAGGAGCTTATGAATTAGTGTCAGTTGGCTGCATGCCCATCCTATGCTCTTTACCCCCTTCCACCTCGTATAAAAAGTCATAAAAACGTTTGTGAAATAAATGCTGGCTGGGCACAGTGGCTCATGTCTGTAAACCCAACACTTTGGGAGGCCAAGGAGTTCCAGACCAGCCTGAGCAACATGGTGAAACTCCATCTCTACCCAAGATACAAAAATTAGCCAGGCATGGTGGTGTGTGCCTGCAGCCCCAGCTATTCAGGAGGCTAAGGTGCGAGGATCATGTGAGCCCAGGAGGCAGAGGCTGCAGTGAGCAGAGATGGCGCCACTGCACTTGAGACTGGGTGATAGAGTAAGACCTCATCTCAAAAAATAAATAAATGCTAATGTGTAGGACTGTTAGTGCTTTAACAGCTTATTTGTTTAGCAGGGGCATGTGGGATACCTGATCAATATCCTCAAATTCTGGGTAGCTCACCCTAGGGAAAAAAGAAGAACGTGTTCTGGTGAGGGTAGGTCATGGTGGGGAAGCTCTGTTTCAAATCACAGCCTCCCCAGGCAGCTGGGAGTACCAGTTTGAGTTCAGGCGTCCCGCCTGATGCCAGGTAGTCCTGAGGAGCTATTGTGAAATGAAGACTCTATGGCACTTCCCCTTTCTCTAGAAAGAGAACTGGCCCAGTCTCACTTTGGCTCTCTGGGTCTCATCTCAAGCCCATTCTTTAAGTCTTAGAGCTCCAACTTTCTGTTTGTGGGAGGTACAGGTCCTTCCACCACAGGATGGTATCAACAGTTGCTGGAGGGAGTGCTAACATCTCTCGCTGCGAGGGTCTCACACTGGTACCCTCTAGGGCTGGGCTCCTCACCTCATTTAGGCATTTCCCAAAGGCTGGCTTTTTGAAATGGGGATGCAACTGAGGGCACAGTGACAGTTCTGGGAAGGGGGCCATTAACCATAGAAATTGCAGACAATGTATTGGAAAAGAAATCCATTTATAGAGCAGAAATCATGGCTCAGTGCTGGGCACCTGCCATCAGAGAGATTTCTATGCTGCTCTATTCTGGATCCCAGAGGTACTCTACAGATAGTTCACCACGCAGCCAATGAAACCTGCATTCTACATGACCATTCTAGTCTCCACCATTCTACTTTCTTGGCACTTAACAGCCCTCAGAAAGAAGTAAATTTTCCACAGGCCCTGGTCCTACAAATCCCATTCATCCTTTCTTTAAAATGCTGATTTGGCTGAAAGAGAGAAGCTTTAATTATTATATAGAATAAGAGAACAGTCATCATCCTTAGTAAAGCTGACGAGGGACAAGTAATGGTGGGGTGAGATAGAGTTAGAGAGGATGTCACTTCCAACCTGGAAAAAACTCAGGAGGTCATGGCCAGCAAACCTCAGAGATAGTCTTGGAACCTGGAGGAAAAAAGGATTTCTCAAGTTTCATGATCACTGTAGTATGGCAACGTGTGGGAAGAAGGGGGTACTTTATTTCAGTATGAACTCTCCTCACCTAATAAACTGACTTGTTTGGATGAGGCTGGTATCAAGACTTGAGTTGGATCGAAGTGCTCATGGAAACAGTCAGCAGGAGAGACCACAGAGATCCCACAACCACCTTCGTCCCAGCAGCCCCCATCTCATTCTCTCACCCCTTCTCCCAGCCACAAAAAGAGGACATCCTGCTGGCCTGGGGCAAGAACTTTCCTGTCCCCAGCCTAATAACAAGGGCCTTTGAGATCAGTGATTCCACTTCTCCTAATCTCTGAATCTAAGTTAAGCCAAACCCACCAGACTAAACAGTTGGTTGGTTAGTCCCCCTGGAGCAAACGCAGGGACTTCAGAGTTCCCCTTCCTAAAATGAAGATCTGAGTGCTATGAAAGGAACTTTACCCACACCTACATCTACATCTTGATCTGTAACCTGGGCCCAGGGCAGCTACTGCCATTAGAAAAAGAGAGACCCCTGTTTCTGTGTTCCTGCTGGAAGGGGTGGGAAACAGAAAGCAAGACACCTACAGCCACAATGAGGAAGTCCAGCCAACACCAGGCATTGGTGAAGAACTTGACGAAGCCATAGGCTGTCCACTTGAGCAACATCTCCAGGATGAAGATATAGGTGAAGACTTTGTCAGCATATTCCAGGATGGTGCGGATGGTCTTTCTCTGCTCAATGTAGATGTCCTCGAAGGCCTAAAAGAGAGGCAGCAGCTGCCTATGACAGTGCCTAAAGGCAAGCAGGCCACAGGGAGCACTGCTTTCCTCAGGCAGCCCTCCCACATGGGCTGGCCTGTCATCAGCTCCCTGTCTCCTTCGCTTTACTCCCCCACTACATAGGCTTTTTATTTTGTAACAGGTTTATTGAGATACAATCCACATATCATAAAATTCAGCCATTTAAAATGGCTTTTAGTATATTCAGAGTTCTGCATCCATCACCACAATCAATTTTAGAACATTTTCATTACCTCCAAAAGAACCCCCACACCCTTTAGCTATCACCCCCTAAACCCCCAACCCCCTAGCCCTAGGCAACCACTCACCTACTTTCTCCCTCTAGATTTTCCTTCTTACGGCTGAGTAATAGTCCAATATATGGATATACCACATTCTGTTTATCCTTCATCAGTTGATGGACATGTGTGTTGTTTCTATTGTGAACAATGCTGCTGTGAACATCTGTGTATGGGTTTTTAGGTAGACATGTTTTCATTCTCTAGGGCATATGCCCAGGAATGGAACTGCTGAGTCATATGGTAACTGTTTAATTTTTTGAGGAACTGCCAAACTGTTTTCCAAAGTGGTTGCATCATTTCACATTCCTACCAGAAGCATATGAGTGTTCCAATTTCTCCACATCCTCACCAATACTATATATAAAAGACATGACAAAATATTTCCTCCTTTTAGTCCCTTGACACCACAGTATGGGTGGAGGGTCATATGGGTGGGAGATATTCAGGTGAAGAAAATCTTATCACTATTTTATTTCTTTGGCATTCATGAATGGGATAATCCCTTATATGGTGGTGTGAGCATTCCCATCTGCAGAGTGGTGGACTATACAGGTGTGGTGCCAAGAGGAGGGAATTCCTAAAGCATAGGAAAACCTCTGGAGGTGGGGAGGAAGTCCTCTGTGATACAATGGGAAGTGCCTGCTCTGAACATCTCCAGAAGAATAGAATTGGGTTGTCTGCAGCCTCACCTTCCAAAATGGAGGCACATGCATATCAGGTGCTCCACTTTCTCTTTTTTTTTTTTTGGAGACGGAGTCTCGCTCAGTTGCCCAGGCTGAAATGCAGTGGTGCGATCTTGGCTCACTGCAACCTCCGCCTCCTGGGTTCACGCCATTCTCTTGCCTCAGCCTCCCGAGTAGCTGGGACTACAGGCACACACCACCACACTCGGCTAATTTTTTTGTATTTTTAGTAGAGACGGGGTTTCACCGTGTTAGCCAGGATGGTCTCAATCTCCTGACTTCATGATTCACCCGCCTCAGCCTCCCAAAGTGCTGGGATTACAGGCGTGAGCCACCATGCCCAGCTAATTTTTTTTGTATTTTTAGTAGAGACGGGGTTTCACCGTGTTAGCCAGGATGGTCTTGATCTCCTGACCTTGTGATTCGCCCGCCTCAGCCTCCCAAAGTGCTGGGATTACAGGCATGAGCCACCGTGCCCGGCTCCACTTTCATCAACAGGCAGTGGGGGGACAGGGGTTATGGGTTCCACAGTCCTACTCAGGGTCTCGGTGCAAATAAATCCCCTTTGCTCAATCAAAAAGGCAACAGCTTCCATGTCAGGTTTCCCCTTAACCCCATCTGTTAGAAATCCCTTCTATAATCCAAGTTATGTGAGATGCCCAAGACTGATCTCATGTCACTGAGGGCCCTAATCCCCACCCTCTTTAGTCCCATTGTAACCACGTTCTAGTTTCTTCTTGGACATTTTAACTGTGGCTTCATTTTGTTATTCTTTTTTTTTTTTTTTTTTGAGATGGAGTTTTGCTCTTGTTGCCCAGGCTGGAGTGCAATGGTGCAATCTCGGAACACTGCAACCTCCACCTCCCAGGTTCAAGCAATTCTCCTGCCTCAGCCTCTCGAGTAGCTGGGATTACAGGCATGCACCACCATGCCCGACTAATTTTGTATTTTTAGTAGAGATGTGGTTTCTCCATATTGGTCAGGCTGGTCTCGAACTCCCAACCTGAGGTGATCCGCATGTCTTGGCCTCCCAAAGTGCTGGGATTAAGGCGTGAGCCACCACACCCGGCCACTTTGTTATTCTTAAATCTCATGCCTACTGTTGCACAGGGTCTGCAGGTACTGAACCAAATATCCTTTGCCTAATCATTAAGACAAATAAAAACTGTCAAAGGTGAGCAGTAAAGAAAGTTCAAAACCTTTAGTTCACTACTGCTTTATTCTTTTTTGTAGAAATGGGAAAGAGAAGAGCCAAATGATGGGTCATACTGTTTAGATTTTTGTTTACTAGATTTGAAGAATAACAACGACAGCAATAATAAAACGCCTTTCTCCAATCACTCGGCTTAGTCTGATCCTCTCTTTTCTTAAGGGCAGAGACCATGCTGTCATTTCAGGTGCCTCTGCGGCACCTCAGGAAGTGTTGTGTGAATGCTCGCTGATGCAACAAATGGCCCAGGGGCAGGCGGGGCGGTCTGGCTCCCCTTCACTCAGATCAGTGGCTACCAAGCTATCTTTTTTGCCTCCTACTTTAATCCTGACACCTTCCTGTGTAAACCTTCCCCTTACTTCCCATGGTCCTTTTCATGAAAGCTGTCTTCTTCATCCTCGCGCTTGTATTTAATACACACTGCTGCCTCTCTCAGCTTTTCTTATTCTCCTGCCTCACAAGTCAGTGAAACTTCCCAAGTCACTGTCAAAATCTTTAACACTGAATTTGGGGTTTCTCCCTTGCTATGTTTTTTTTTTTTTCTTCCAGATTAAGCTTTGATTCCACACCTACATGAATGTGCCCACCTTCTTTAAATATACTTCAACATTATGCATTCTTCACCTTTCCCTTAAGGAAAGTGTGTACTGTTTCTAGTCCCTGCTGTCCTCAAAACTATTCAACCAGCAAGCAACTCCCTCACACCACACCCCGCCCAGGTCTCCTCAGTTATAACCCAGCTAAAAATAAAAGCAAATGCCAAGATAATTAGTCTCACCAGTGGAGGAGCCTGTATGTTCAGGGCCTTGTATGTTTCACTGATTAATAAGCACTTATGACAATGTGAATATAAATAACCTTTGTACCAGAGATCTGACTCTAAACATTTGCTAATGCCATGGGTTCTCTAAATCCAGTAGGCTGTGAAGGGACAGTGAGTGGAGGAATAACACCTCCCTCCCACCCTGGGTAACTGAAAAGCAAAGAACAAGAGATTTGGGGTATTAGGTAAGAGAGGGAAGTTCATTTTAGGGGCTGCTAAGGATGGGGTAAATCAGGCAGTGGGGACACATGAGAGGAATAGTGCTAAGAGGATCACAATGTGAACAAGTGTGGATTCTAATCCCACAGGCTCAAAGTAGCAGCCTAAAGCACTTTAACAGATCATTATTCTTGGGACCACAGCCAATCTGTTTTCAGAGCCACTGGGCTTTGGCCTCAGCCTTTTCCCACTGGCTTCTCTACACCCTTCCCCAGCCAATCCCTCCTCACACTTTCCCCTGGACCTCACCAGGGCGCCACTGCTCAGCAGAATCATGAAGATGATGAAGGTCTCAAACCAGTTGTGCTCCACGATGAGGAAGCAGGTTTTCCTCAGGATCCACCAAGACTTGCCTAGCCCTTCCTCGATGTTGACCTGGCAGCACTTGAACCGCTGGACACAACCTGGCACCAGCGGGAGAGGCAGGTCAGACCATGGAAACGTGCCCCGCCCAGACCTGCCCTCTCTTCCATCTCCCAGGCCCTGCCAGGTGCTGCCCCACCACACAGCCAGGAGGACAGTGGCTGAATCAGAATGTCTGATTCAGAAATGGAGAGGGTGGCAGGGCTGGGGCTATGCTACAAAGGCTAATGGGGCAAGGCCCTCAGGAGTCAAGAAGATGTCCTACAAAGAAGCAGTGAGAGGGAGGAGAAAAGGGTAGTCAGGAGGCAGGCACAGCCATGACAGAAGAGACCATTCTAATGGAAATTTTCAGGCTGATGCCAAGAGAAAATGGACAATGAAAAGTGTAAGAATAGAAACTTGTTATATACTTGTCAGATACAAATAGGGGAAACAATCTAAGTTTCCTTCAAAATGGTGGGGTGGGGAGCAAAGTTCTTGAAGATAGCCACTGAGCTGCCCCTCGCCCACCACTAGCCCTGGCACAACTGTGTCTGTGAGCAGCACGAGTATCCCAAGCCCATCTGCTCCTCATCCCCTTTCACCTTCTGTGAAGCAGGCGTCTGGATCCAAGTATTCCTCAGGCTGTTCCACAGGGACCTCTTCTACTTCTGGTTTGATATCAATGGTGCTTCCTTCAGAGGAGCTGGTGTCATCTAGTTTCTAGACACGCAAGGAAACGGGAGATCAGGCAGCTCTGCGGCAACATGCCCACTCCACACTGAGAACTCTGACTCTGGTGGGGATGAGGCGCCAGCTCTGACTCTTCTCTAGAATTCTTACTACAACTCGCAATAAGCAAACCATATCCACGGGCCCTCAAAACTTCTGTCCAGATGGGATATAACATCAAAACCTACTCACAGACAGCAATGACCCACCCAAAGCTAAATGCGGCTATAGGTTGGTTTCAGGGCTATAACTCGGATGAATGGCAGGGAAGTACTCGAGGGTTTATCCCAGCCTCTGACCCAGATGATCCAGAAGTGACAGAGGTGGGTCCAGGATCATCTTAGGATTCCACCTCATTTAGGAAAGGCCTAGAATGATACTGGGAGGGTGGAATTAGTTCTCCAAGTAAATTGGTTATTCCAGAATCTCTCTACCAAGCCCATAGCTGAACCAGTCCCCAAGGCTGACAGCACCCTGTTTGTTCTCACACAGGATCAAGGCTGTTTCTAGGCTGGGACCTTACATCTTTGCTGCCTTCAGGATCCGACTCGCTGCTAACATCCTCTGTGTTGAGGTTCTCAAAGTCAGACTCGCCCACAGCAATGGGTACCCGCACAGTCAAGTTGGGGTTGTTGATGAAGGACATGTGGTCCTCATCAATGATGTACTTCTCCACGCTGCTGCCAATGCCGCTGGTTGTGCCATTGCCATTCTTCTGGAAGTCGCCATTCCGGTGGATGTCTGCACCGGTGTGATTGGCGATACAGTTGGCCTTCTTTTCATACAACTCATCCAAAGGCTTCACCTCATCTGCCTCACGCTGCTTAAAGTGGGCCTGCATGAAGGCATGCACCTTTAGTTTCGTCCAGGCCACACCCTTCTTGATACGAATCACTGAGATCTGGAGGTTGTTCATTTCCCCATCATCATCTGTGGCAGCCAGGTTGTCTGCACTGAAGGAGCTCAGGAGCAAGGCCAGAAACAGGTTCAGCACCTATACCAGTAGCATTGGAAAAAAGGAACAAATGTAGAAAAGTTATCCACCGAACTCAGGGTTGCAAACTGGAAGCCAACGGACTTCACGTGACAGACTCAAAGAGGCTCTGTTGTGTTGTGTTTGGCCCACGTAGTATTTTAATGCTCATGTTACCAGGTGGGAATGTGTTCGGTTTTGGTTGTAATACAAGGAGTTTAGCACCTCTTTTCTTGGGTCTTTTATAGTTTTACATACATATATATGTACCCAAAAATATATTACTTCTCTTATAATCAGAAAAAACAAAGGCTGTATCCATTTTGGAAGGACATTTCCCCAAAATAAAAAGGTGAATATACATTATTGGGGAGGGTCACAAAGTACATAGATGCCACATATTCATGAGCAGAGTTCTTAGAGGACCCACGTCAGAAAAAAAAATTAGGCTTGAAGTGCCATCCTTTCATACAAAAAAACCAAGAAGGCAGAACTGAAATACACTTCATGTCATCATATTTTAAGAACAAATTTTGTTTTCCTAACATTTATAAAAATAAAATTGCTTTAGCAAGACAGTGATGGTGACTTTTATATTCTTTTGCATAGCCAAATGTCAAGCCATCAGATACAAGCTTTATTTATTTTTGTTTTAATCTCCTATTTTACTACATTGAACATTGAGATTAATTAATTTATTTTTATTAAGACTTACTTTTTAGGAGTGGGAGAGGTGCTCACTTCTTGATTTACACTTGGTCCTTACTTTGTCATACTTGGGAAGAAGAGTAAGGCATAGATTTTAGGAGGAGATAACAGTCATGTGCAGACTGGGAGGGTGGAAACAATAAATGAACTATAAGTGCTTGGATTATCTGCACCATTTGTAGAGTTAAAAAGGAATATGGTTGGTAAAATGCGGGTGAGTTGGAGAGGGCTTTGAAGGCCAGGCTGAGGGATCTGAATTTTATTTAATTAGATCCACTACTGGTTCTTGAGTAAAGGAGTCACAGATGATGACAGAGATTTGAGAGTCATTCAGACTAACTATATACAGAGGGGAAGGGCAGAAGTTAGGAGGCTGTTACATGCATGAATTGATAAGGGTCTGGATTAGGCTACAGAAATCCCAAATCTTAGCATGCATTAGAATCTCAGGGAGTGAGGGGTGTGGATGTTTGTTAAAAATATTTCCTTAGCCTAATCTAAAGATATTTGGATTCAGTAGATTTGGTATAGAGCCTGGGACTTGGCCTTTTTTTGTGAGTGAAACTTGTGTAATTATGATGCAGGTGGTCTTGAGACCACATTTTTATAAAGTACTGAATGAATTATAGAAATGCAAAGGAAGGGGCAGATCTTAGATACTATGAAGAAAGATATCCACAGAAATACTATGAAGAAAGATGCATTTAAGACACATCAGATATTTGCTGGGAGTGGAGAGAAAAGAGACAGAAAATACTCCAAAGTTACAGGTTCCTAGAAACTAGATGGGCAGAAGGACTACTGAGCAAAGGGGAACCTGAAAAGTCTCATCGGGGGTAGTGGTAACAGCTGATTTTTGTCAAGTGCTCAAGTATCTGGAGACAGCCATGGTGAGATGTCTTTGAGACAAATAAGAACAGGAGAGTGAAGAAAGGGTGGCAAAGTCAGGGCTTGGAAATGTTGATCATGCTACATACTGGGAAGCCATTGTTATAGTCACTGAAGTAGTGAGAAGACTAGAGGGATTAGGAATGAGGGAAAGGTGGCTGGGAATGAAGAACAAGAAGAATTAAACATTACAGTAGCTATTTTTTTGTAGGTCAAATGGAAGAACAGAATAGCTGTAGCTGGTTCAGAGGCTGGTGAGTAGGAGCCTTTTACTGTCGTGCTTCTCTATGGCAGAAAAAGGAAGAGAACTAATGTGGATGAGCATGTAAGGGACAGACAAGCTTGTCTTCTTCCAGTCCTCTTTGCCCTACACTTGCAGGTGGGATTAGGGGCCTGATCTGTAAGACAGTCCTTTTTCAAACTTTAGTGTACTTTTGAGTCACACAAGGATCTTGTTAAAAATGCAGATTCTGATTCAGTAGTTCTGATTTGGGGCCTGGAATCCTGCATTTCTAACACACTCTCAGGTGATCTTGCTGCTGCTAGTCCTCAGATCACACTTTAAGAAGCAAGGTGTTAAGATCTGTTGGTGACTCTTCTAAAGACAGAGGTAGAAGAGAGCAGGTGGATAGATCAAAGTAAAGCAATAAAGTGATTTGTCATTTATATAAATTAAATAAAACTCTAAGATGGTTTAGAGCAGTGGCTCTCAATGGAGGGTAATTTTGCCCCCCAGGGACATCTGGCAATGTCTGGAGACATTTTTGGCTGTCACAGCTCTCAGGATGCTACTGGCATCTAGTAGAGGCCAGGAGGGATGCTGCGAAATCCTACAATGCACAGGACAGCCCACAACAAAGAATTACCCAGCCCAAGATGTCAACAGCACCAAAGATGAGAAATTGTGGTTAAGAAAAAGGAAGGCTTCTGTAGGCGAACGGGCACAGACTTTGAAGTCTAGGTTCAAATATAAGCCCTATATTTATTTGGGAAAGTCACTTAATTTTGCTGAGTTTGCTTTCCTAACTCTAGGAAAAGGGTTGACAAGTTGTGGGGGTCATGACTAAGTAGGCACTCTGTAAGTATCTCTCTCCTCTCCTTCATTTGTACCTTAGGGTTTCTGGGCCAAGAAAGAATAAAAATCAACAAACATGATGGGTAGTAGAAGGACTAAGTAGTAGAAGGACTTGGGCTTCTGGGCCAAGGGTAGAATATTCAGGGTGTAGAATAAAAATATCTACAAATTAGTACTAACCACCAAGTTGCCAATCACCATGACCATCATAAAGACAATGAGGCACATGGCCTGGCCTGCCACTTCCATGCAGTCCCACATGGTCTCAATCCACTCCCCGCACAACACTCGAAAGACAATGAGGAAGGAATGGAAAAAGTCATGCATATGCCAGCGAGGGAGTTCACAGTCCTGGTTGATCTTGCAGACACACTCTTTGTAGCTTTTTCCAAAGAGCTGCATCCCCACCACGGCAAAGATGAAGACAATAATGGCCAGCACCAGTGTCAGGTTGCCCAGGGCACCCACTGAATTTCCAATAATCTTGATTAGCATGTTCAGGGTGGGCCAGGATTTGGCCAATTTGAAGACTCGGAGCTAAGGAAAAAAAAACCCAAACAAAAAAATAAATGATACTCAATCAGTTTTCTCACCACATGGCTAAAATAAAAACACAAAATTAGGAAGATCAGATTAAATATATTGAGCATCCTTGAAAAATTCCCAGGACTTTCTAACAGTGTCTCAGACTAAACGGGGAGAAACTGAGACATAAATAAGGGAAAACTGATTAATTTCAGAGTAGTTGAAAAAACTGTAACTAGAAACCAGGAATACTGCCTTAGTCCCTTACTTTATATCTGAGTCAATCTGCTTTTTGAAAACCCACACATGAACATATGCCTTTCCTACTAATTTTCCCTTGACTTCTCACAGGACAAGTGAAATAAAATGTGATTTGTAGGAAACCAAAAGACTAGTATGGGAAGGACAGTTTAAAAAAAAATCTGTCTCCTTAAAAAAGCAAACATTAAAAAAATTCTAAATACCTATTTTGCTTGCCAATAAATAATCAATGGCTGATTAAAAAAAACCGTTGTGATATGCTTAGAATAACTTGGAGGAAAAGCACAACTCTCAAACAGGGGCAGTTCCACATACATCAGTCATCTTATGAAAAGCGCCTATACTGGCCAGGTGCAGTGGCTCATGCCTGTAATCCTAGCATTTGGGAGGCTGAGGTAGGCGGATGACTTGAGGCCAGGAGTTCGAGACCAGCTTGGCCAACATGGTGAAATGCCGTCTCTAATAAAAAATACAAAAATTAGCCAAGTGTGGTGGTGCAGGCCTGTAATCCCAGCTACTTGGGAGGCTGAGGCATGAGAATCGCTTGAACCTGGGAGGTGGAGGTTGAGGTGAGCCGAGATCACGCCACTGCACTTCAACCTGGACAGCAGAATGAGAAAAAAAAAAGAAAAGAAAAGAGCCTATACTGTTATTCAGAGGACAGAACTTTTAGTACCTGTCAATCATGAAATATCTATATTCTGTAATAAATAATTACAAGATCTTGGCTAACAGCCTGTTAATTAATTATTTATTTATTTATTTATTTATTTATTTATTTATTTATTTATTTTTGAGACAGAGTCTCACTCTGCCGCCCAGGCTGGTGTGCAGCGACGTAATCTCGGCTCACTACAACCTCCGCCTCCTGGGTTCAAGTGATTCTCCTGCCTCAGCCTCCCAGGTAGCTGGGATTACAGACATGCACCACCACGCCCGGCTAATTTTTGTATTTTTAGTAGAGATGGGGTTTCACTATGTTGGCCAAGCTGGTCTCAAATTCCTGACCTCAAGTGATGCGCCCGCCTTGGCCTCCTGAAGTGCTGGGAATACAGGTGTGAGCCACTGCGCCTAGCCCAGCCTGAGAAATATAATGCATAAAGGCTATGGCAGTGTGGCCAATAAAATTATAATTATGAGATCATCATTAGATGTCATATGCTAACAAATAACTAACATAGAATGTAATAGGAATTTTGGTAGAAGGCAACAGCACAATTTTAACTTTTTTTTTAATTGAAAAGTTATCTTATCAGAGAGTTCAAGATTTACCAGGTGTTACCCTATATGCATACATCTGGGCCACTCATATTGTTTTCAACTGAGTGGCTTTTTAATTTATTAAGAATATAAGTTCTAAGGCTACTCTCAATCCTTTCTTTTGTCACCTAGATAATAACTATTCTCAAAAAAGTCCACTGTGGACTGGATCCTAACCAAAGAGTAGTAAACAGAGGTTTCAGAAATTTGGCAGTTATTTGTGACTTTGACTGAGTGAAATCTCTGTTTTACAAATAGTTTCACTTTTTCCAATTCTCTTTCTTAGAACTGCTGAATATCTCAACGAAGAAACTTTAAACCTTCTCAGTTGCAAGTGCTTATTTTCCCAATAGGGAGTGAAAAACTCGAGCTAATTCTAATGCCAGGCAAGCAGTAGTGACCTTTGTCTGAGTAGGATACCCCCAGGGTAACTCAGTTTCTCAGAGAAGTTAATCAGGATATCACTTACGCTTATGTTTACGGACAGCTGTTTTGAAGATACCATTAACTATTCTTTCAGAGTCATTTTAGTAACTTAAACACTAACTTCTTCAAATTCATTAATACAAACTCCTTTTTAGCTAATGATAGAGAAAATAAAGCCAATGTTCAACAACTAATTTCAATATAATACAGATGCTCCTTAACTTATGATGGGGTTATGTCCCAATAAACCCATTGTAAGTTGAAACCGCTGTAAGTAAAAATGCATTTAATATACGTAACCTACTGAACATCACATCTTAGACTAGCCTACCTTAAACATGTTCTGAACACTTACATTCGCCTACAGTTGGCCAAAATCATCTAACACAAAGCCCATTTTATAATAAAGTATTGACTATCTCATGTAATTTATTGAATACTATACTGAAAGTGAAAAACAGGATGGTTGTATGGGTACTCAAAGTATGGTTTCTACTGAATGTGCATTGCTTTTTTGTAGAATGTAAAGCTGAAAAACTGTAAGCTGAGCCATCGTAAGTTGGGGACCATCTGTATTAAAAACATTATTTTATTCTCATTTTTTGGAAGGGCCACCACGATAGAAGAAATGAAGAAAGTCATCTTTGAACAAGGAGAAATTCTTGGCATTTCAAGGAGATGTTCAGATAAAAAAAATAGATTCACTAGCAAACCCAAATTAGACCTCACACTGGGCCTTGGGGGAGTTCATTTTCTTCATCTAGTATCTTGGGTCTTATTTTTCACTTAGCATCTTAGACATCTCTTAGATTAAGCAGCATTTTCTAAAGAGCTTCTTAAAATTGATTTCTGTTTGCTTATTGATTTTTAACAACTAACTTCCATATCAGGTATTTTAGGAAAGTTTTCAGTATTTTAGTAGCTAAGCCAAATAACTGGAATTGGGAGTAAAATACAGCTAATATATTTTCTTAAATCACCAAATTAATTTATGCAGAACTCTTTCTAGTAGCTGCAAGATAGGAAATGTTAAAAGAAATTGGAGAAATATGGAATACCAATCGGAAAGATCGCAGCACTGAAAGCCCCTCCACGTCTGCTAGACTCAGTTCCATTAAACTGAGGGAGACAATAAATCCGTCAAAAATGTTCCAACCTTCTTGGAAATAATAGTAGGGATCCATGGCTATGAGCTTCAGGAACATTTCCGCTGTGAAAATTCCAGTGAAAACCTAAATAGGGGGATGCAGGGAGTAAGAAAAAGAAATAGTAGAAAGAAAATGCCTTTATCATTATTTTTGAATACAACATGTCCAAGAAACCTCAAGAGTTAACCTTAGTTAAATTCTGCATCTGAAGATATCAATACCTGGATGTCTCATGAGCACCCCACCTGATGCAGGAAAATCTTATTCTCCTCTTGAATGAAGTCCCCAGCCCCAAAGTTCCCATCTTTGTTGCCAGAACCACTCAATTTAAACTCTTCAAGAGTGCAGTTGAGAAAATATGCTAAGCAATGGCAATACTACACAAGGCGACTCCTTTCAAAGGGTCAGCAGTCATTTTGAATGTATATAATAATACGTGTGATGTTTGCTTAAAAAAACACTCGTGTTATAATTAGATTAGAAAAATAAAGCATTAATGCTAATTTGACATTATATCTTACCAAACCTAGACATTTGCTGCAAGGTGTAAAAGCATACAATATTGCCAAAATGTGCAAAATATAGGAAATAATATCTATAATCTCACCACCTTGCATACAACTACCATTTTTATGTATTTTCTTTCTGGGTTTTTTTTCAAATACACATGTGTTTTGACAGAGTTGGAAAATCATAGAATACATAATATCTTGGGTCTGATTTTTCACTTATCGTTAAGTCTATCCATGCTGCTATTCACAGTTCTCCCAACTTTCACTCTTACTGCCTGTATAAAATTCTACTGGCAGCTGGGGACGATGGCTCACTCCTGTAATCCCAAAACTTCTGGTGGTCGAGGCGGCCAGATTGCTTGAGTCCAGGAGTTTGAGACCAGCCTGGGCAACATGGTGAAAACCCGTCTCTACAAAAAATACAAAAATTAGTCGGGCATGGTGGTGGGTACCTGTGGTACCAGGGACTCAGGAGGCTGAAGTGAGAGAATCACTTGAGCCCGGGAGGCAGAGGTTGCAGTGAGCCAACCTGGAGTGCCATGGATCGTGCCACTGCACTCCAGCACAGGTGACACAGCAAGCCCTATCAAATAAATAAATGATAAATAAATAAATAAATAATGAATAAAATTCTATTGGGTAAATACATCCTCAAAGAATTTTCCTATTGTTGGAGACTTTGGTGCTTCCATTTAATTTTTTTCAATAGGATAATCAATGACATAATAAATGTTTTAGATTTGTAGCTTATTGTGTGCAAAAATGACATATTCCCTATGTTACCCATCTCCCATGTTTCTGCTGACAGAGTGCCTGCACTTCCCGATGACTTCTGTATCCTGCAGGCATTAGGAAGTGATATGCAGGATGAAAGTCAAATCGCATGAATGCCAGTTTTGACAAAACCAATACCTTCATTCTAGGCTAACCATATAACAGACTCTTATTGAATATTATGTTTTTAAAGGAGAGGACTTATTTTTACAATAGATTTAAAACTGTCATAATATATTAGTACTTATAACTACCTGTTTACCAAGTTTCCATATGAAACAGTTTAAGGAAAACTGAAGATGTAGTCTGAGAACAGAATTAAAAATAGTAAAAAATACTTAGATTATAGATGCTTTTTGGAAATATACTGAATTAATAAACAGCAATAAAAAAACAGAATGATGACTGAAATACATCAAAATGGATAAGTGGGCTATAGGTTTTTGGTGTTCATATGCTTTTCTGTAGTTCCTCATGTTTCTAAATTGAAGACGCAATATTCTAAAATTGAAAAAAAAATTCCACAAAGAGATCCAGTTAAGTAAAATCAAAGTTCATAGTACAAGTTAAGCATCTATAGATGGAACATCCCTCTGAGTGAGTTCAGGGAAAGTACAGACAGCTCATCAAATCCTGACATATATTTCACTCTTAGTGTAAACCCATCGGAGGTTTCTCCACATAGAAATGCTAGCCTGCCTAACACACACTAAGTAGAGACTTGATTTGTTATCCCACTGGTTCCTGGTAAACACACAGGAAGTGCTCATGAACAAGCACTGGCTGATTGACCATGGAATAATTATACTGTGGGAACTCTGGTTCCTAAGGGAAATCAACAATGACACAGTTATGTGGTGTTGCCTATCACCAGGATGAATGGCCCCAGGCATCAGGAATTGTCTGTGACAGAGGTCAGCCACCGTGTTGCTTCAACACATGGTATGTTGCCATCAGTTGGGTGTGTGTCAAAATACATCTATAACTATTAGCTGTGTGAAGGAATTGCTTTTTAAAAAATTGAGAAGAGCAGATTTAAGGTTATCCTATGATGCTCTTGTTTGCACTGTGATATGCTTCTCAAAGAGGAGAAAGGGAAGAATTACATGCAGTGTATCAGCAATTATATATAAATGTTTGCTATGGTTTGAATGTGTCCCCCAAAGTTCATGTATTAAAACTTAATCCCCAATGCAACAGTGTTGGGCAGCAAGGTCTGATAAGAGGTGATTAGGTCATGTGAGGACTCTGCCAATCATGAGTGGATGAATGTTATTGCAGGAGAGGGCTGGTTATCTCAATAGTGGGCTTTGTGATAAAAGCAAGTTTGGCCCTCTCTTGCTTTCTCACTGTTAGCTTCTTCTGCCCTTTGGCCTTCTACCATGGGATGATGTAGCTCAAAGGCCTTCACCAGGTACTGGCACCATGCCCTTGTACTTTTCAGTCTCTAGAAATGTCAGCCAAATAAATTTCTGTCTGTTATAAATTACCCAGTCTATGGTACTCTGTTGTGGTAACATTACTTAGACAGTGTTGCTCTCCTGAATGTCATCAAATATTCACTTTAGAATTTATGTTCTTATGCAGCAGTTCTCAAAGGGTAGTTGAGGATCCTTAGAGTCCCTAAGGCCCTCTCAGGAAGCACATGGTCCCCTCTTTTCCAACTTCAGAAGTACCCCCCATCTGTGGTTTTGCTTTCTGCAGTTGCAGTTAGCTACCATCAACTACAGTCCAAAAATATTAAATAAAAAATTCTAGAAAAACAACTCATAAGTTTTAAATTGCATACTGTTCTGAGTAGCATGATGAACTCTTGAGCTGTCCTGCTCTATCCTCCCAGGATGTGAATCATCCCTTTGTCCAGTGTATCCATGCTGTATAAACTACTTGCCCTTTAGCCACTTAGCAGCCATCTTGGTTGTCAGATTCACAAAACCCAGTATGGTCATGCATTGCTTAATGATAGGGATATGTTCTAAGAAATGTGTTGTTGGCAATTTAGTCATTGTGTAAACATTAAAGAGTGTACTTACACAAACAAATGTCCCAGCACCTTTACTTAACAACAATCATTTCCCTTACTTGACCTGCAAGGCCAATATCAAATGGCATATAACAAATTTTTATATATGTTCCATTATAATCTCATGGTATTACTGTCAGACATTCAGTCTGTCATTGACCAAAATGTTGTTATGTGGTACGTGGCTGTACATATACACACACACACATATATATATACACACACACACACACATATACATACATACATATATATGTGTATATGTGTGTGTATGTGTTTGTGTATGGCTTGGTACTATCTGAGGTTTCAGGCATCCACTAGGGGCCTTGGAATGTATCCCCCTTGGATAAGAGAGGACTACTGTACATATCTGTGTGAGGCAAGCTTTTCTTCCTATACTTTAGCTAGAATAACATATCACAACAGACTGAATGTAGAAACAGAAAAAGAGAATCTAACTATCTTCTATTAAACCAGACATGAGGCCGGGCACGGTGGCTCACACCTATAATCCCAGCACTTTGGAATGCCCAGGTGGGTGGATCACTTGAGGTCAGGAGTTCGAGACCAGCCTGGCCAACATGGTGAAACTCCGTCTCTACTAAAAATACAAAAATTAGCCAGGCATGGTGGCGGGCACCTATAATCCCAGCTATTCTGGAGGCTGAGGCAGAAGAATCGCTTGAACCTGGGAGATGGAGGTTGCAGTGAGTTGAGATTGTGCCACTGCACTCCAGCCTGGGCGATAGAGTGAGACTCTGCCTCAAAAAACAAACAAACAAACAAACAAACCAGACATGAAAGAGATTTGCAAAATGTCGAACAATGCCATTCTTCCAGTTTTTCTTAAAAAATATAGTTTCCCCACACCAATGTGTTATTTATGTTCATGTGTGATAGGTGTATTATTGTGATACTCACTTATTTATTTATTTTACAGATAGGGTCTTGCTATGTTGTCCAGGATAGTCTTGAATTCTTGAGCTCAAGTGATCCTCCCATCTCAGCATCCTGAGTAGCTGGGATTATAGGGATGAGCTGCATGTCTGGTTAATTCTTTTATTTTTGTAGAGATGAGGTCTCACTATGTTGCCCAGGCTAGAAAGCAATGACTATTCACAGCCGTGTTCCTGGAGCACTTTGGCATCAAATTCCTGGCCTCAAGCCATGCTCCTGCCTCAGCCTCCCAAGTAGCTGGGACTCACCTAGCTATATTATTGTAATTCTTTAATTACAAAATGAATGTTTAGAAATTTTCTCAGTTTTAATTCAAATATGATAAATATCAATAGACACAGCACTTTTACTTAAGAGTATAAAGGAGTCCTGATCTCCTCAGAATATTCTGTAAAACAATGGTTCTCTATTCTCTATAAAATACTCTGAATTCACAGTCATCATAACTTTTTAGTTTGGGCTTTGTTGTGTTTTGTTTTTTGAGATAGGGTCTTGCTCTGTCACCCAGGCTGGAATGTAGTGGCATGATCATAGCTCACTGCAGCTTTGAAATTCTAGGCTCAAGTAATCCTCTCACCTCGGCCTTCCAAAGAGCTGGGATGACAGGCATGAGCCATGCCTAGTCTAGTTTGGACAAGCCCGTGGTCATATGCCTGATAACTTGTAACGCCAGGTCAACAAGAAAGGCCTATATAGTCCTAAGATTGGGGTATATTTCACTTGGGTGTCACAATGGGGTCTGGGGAGAAGTCGCACACCTCCTTCAGCCCTAATTGCATTTGCAGATAAAATTTAGCCTTATTTGAAAGTGACAGGTGTCTGGCTTGCTCCTCTCTTTGTGCTCAGAAAAGGGCTTGTCAGCTCCTGTTCTGTAGTAGATCCTCGCCCAAAGTTAATCAAATTCAATTTGATTAAAAGTTCTATGTGTACTGCAATGGAGACGTGAAAAAAAAATGTGACCATGAAAAATAATGGTTCATTACGAACTCAGTCACCAGAATGTAAGTAACTCATCCTGGTTTGCCACTTTTCACACTGAAAGTCCTGCATCCTGCATCTCCAGTTAGGGTGATCAACTCGTACCTGTTGACAAGGACTGTCCCAGTTTTAAAACTGCAAGGGCTTCCTCAGGCCTCTGCAAATTAAGGTGGTTGGTTACCCAACCAGGAGGGGACAGAACAATAACTAAAAATCATGTGATAAGTATTTAAAAAGAAGTATCCATATGGGGCTATAGAAGCACAGATGAAAGAAAAATTAAAATCTGAAAAGAATTCTTTTTAGCTGAAAATCTAGGTAACCTATAATTAAGAAATGATAACATTCATTTATGTTTGGTGAAGGAGGAAAATAACTTTCTGCTTTTTTGCTTTTGCTTAGAATCTGAGAACTTAAACTTACATGTCAGATTAAACCCTAGTTTTTCTTTCCATCCCCTTCCCCCTGAACCACTCAGTCCTGAAGGCTGTAGGTGGGCTTGCCGGTAGAGGGAGGCTGCTGTCCAGTGCTGGAGCCCCAGGAAGGGCACGGCCCAGCAAGGAGAGTCAGACATGGAGGGGAGCGAGATCCATGCAGGGCAGCAGCCTGGCGTGGGCTGTCTGAGCCTGTGGGCCAAGGAGAGGCATCCACTTTGGGCAACAGTCTAGGATGGGCAGTCGGAAGTGGTATGAGGAGTGGCTACCCCACATAGGTGTTGAGGCCCAAGTGTGATGGGAGGATGTCCACACTTGAGGGGGTGGGGGACTTAGCAGAGAGAGTCAGAGCTTATTAAGCAAGGTAAAGATAGCATCTCCAGGAGAAGATCCCGGAGTGGGCTGAGGAGGGACTCCCTGCAGGGAAAGACTCACAAGCGGTGCCAGAGCCAGGTGAGCTGAGGAGGGACTCATGTAGGGGAAGACCTGATGTGGGGTGTCAGATCCCGAGTGGGGTGAGGAAAGTGTCCAAACAGGGAGGCGGACAGTGAGGGTGTGAGAGCTCATCAGGGTGAGGAGGGTGTCACCTAGTTTGGGATAAAGTCACTGGGCCAGGTGAGAACTTTCAGGAGTGTTCATATAGACAGGTGGCAGCATGAGCAGGGTGAGGAGGGGTGGCCTGGTGAGGGGTGTTAAGAGTCTGTGCAGGATAAACAGAGCTTCTATGTCGGGGGAGAGTCTGGTGTGGGGTGAGAAGGATGTCTATGCAGGCGAAGGCTTACTGTGAGGCATCAGGGTCTAAGCAGGGTGGGGCAAACCATGTGTGAGTTGGACTGGTGTGGGTTCCAAGCTGAGGAGTGTGAGCAGGTGTCCACATGGAGGACACAGCTCGGGTGCTGAAGGGGTGGGGGGCACCCAGAGCCTATACAGGGTGAGGAAGGTACCCATGCCGTAAAAGGTAACAGTGGCTTTTTGATCAAATAAGTATACCAAAGATAGTGGCAACGAGGTTTCTTATTGTTGGAGGAGTTACAAATACAGAAAGGGAGAAAACTAGAAAGAATCTTGCAGTGCTGGATTAGAATTGGAAGTGACAGGATCAACTCATGGTTTGCAATATCCACGGCTAGCTCAATATAAATAGCTCATCATGTCCTAAGAGGGGCTGCGTGCTGCTCCCATAGCAATATGCACACCTAGATCTCAGATCTCTACCTCTTCCTTTTTTTTTTTTCTTTTCTATTTTATTTTAGAGATGGGGTCTCATTGTGTTGCTAAGGCTGGTCTCAAACTTTAAGCGATCTTCCTGCCTCAGCTGATACTCAGCCTAGATCTCTACTTCTAAATGCCATTTTTCCACTAAAAGACTCAGGGCTTCTTGAGAAATGGCTGATTCCAGCCCTGGGGCTGGAAAAACACAAAAGTATCCTGGAATACCCTGTGGTACCAGAAAGCCAGGAAGTGATGAAGACATGTCAAAGGGATCAGAAGCCAGCTTGAAGGGATTCCCACTGGCCACATCAGAGGAAGTCTAAACATCAAATGGATTATAACTCAGATAAAATAGAAAACCGTTAATCCATACTGATATAAATAAAGGAAGAAATCAAAATCTGAACGAACAGGAAATTTAAATCGTTTCAAACGGTCTTCCTCACAAATACCCATTAAGTATACAGTAAGTCCTCACTTAATGTCCTCAATAGGTTCTTGAAAACAGCAACTTTAAGCCACATGATGTACTATATGCCACAGGAACTTAACTCTTGTTTATATCAACTGGCCTATGGTAAGACTGGTTTTGTTATACAGTATATCATTTAGCTTAAAGTCACAGTTCCCAAGAACCTAGAACCTATAGAGGATGTTAAGTGGGGACTTAGTGTAAATGGAAAAAGCGTAACTTCACAGATGAAAAGCGTGGCAGACACCTCCTTAATCAAGTGATTAAATGAACATCACCAGTAGTGGGACAAATGGAAGCTATGTGCCAACTGGTAGATACAACGTGAAGAAGATAGTCTCACTTATCTGATATTCCTACCAAAACGCAGAATCTGCATCTAATCATAAGGAAGCATCAGACAAGCCCACATTGAGGGAATTTTACATAACAAATGGCCTGTAGTCTTCAAAATGTCAAGACATGAAAGTCAAGGAAAGACTGAGGAACTCCTCTAGGCTGAAGAAAATTAGAGAGATATGATAGCTACATGTAATGGGGTAATCCTAAAACTGCATCCTTTTGTTATAGAGGATACCACTGGGATCACTCGCAAAACTTGAATAGGGCCTGAGAATTAGACCCTTAACTTAACTCACAATCAGGGCTATAGGAAAAGCCTCACATTCCAACCACAGGACAAGGTCATACTTTACTTCACAACATTGTAATGTATCAATGTTAATTTCCTGGTTTTGACAGTTATACTATGGTTATGTAGGAGAATGTACTTGTGTATAAAAAATACACACTATAAGCATTTGGGGGTGATAAGGCTATGTGATAAGACTTTTATTGTAGTAAAAAAAAAAAAAAGAAGTTTTTTGTACTGTACTTGAAACTTCCTGTAAGATTCAGAATATTTAAAAAGTCACCTCATAAACTTACTATTGTATTCAGTTAGTTGCAAAAAAGGCAGGAAAAGAATCATTACATTTATCTACTGTATAACACAAAGGCTGTATAAGTCACACAGCTTCCCCGGGCTTCAATTTCCTCTATAAAACATGCGGATTGGATTGAATTATCTCTAAGGTTCTTCCTACTATTATTTTCTCTTTTGGGGAGGGTAGAAGAGGCAGGGATCTTTGATTTGCAGAAGACTGTTCTCATCTTTCTTTAAAAACACCTTTCTGTATGTCTACAGACAAAGACAACTTAACTCACAATTAGGGCTATAGGAAAAGCCTCACATTCCAACCACAGGACAAGGTCATACTTTATTTCACAAGTCAGTCTCATTTTTTTTCCATCCTCTTATTCTCAGGTTCAGTCAAAGGCTCTACCCAATTCTCCAAATCTTTGAAAATTCTCCTATTGAATTATACTAACATAGTTCCTAAGATTTATAAGGTACTTTTAGCTATCCCAAAGACTTCCGTATAGGTTCTCATTTTATCTTCCCAACCAGTGATGGCATGGTATTATCCTAACTTTACAGATGTGAAACATTTCTGGGCAGAAATCAATGACTTATTTAAGGTTATATGATATCTAATAGGAACGAAAACCCAAATCTTCTGACTTCTAATTCTGTGTTCTTTCTGCCAATCTCAGTGCTCGTGTTGATTGGCAACAAAGTATATCTTTGAGTTTCTGGTATTGTCCAGAAAACACTCATGAGGTCCAGCACGTACCCAACTTCCTTATTTGGCATCTCCACTCAGTGAATAGACACTTAATATGTCCAAAACAGAACTCTTGATTTTACACGTCAAGCCAGTTCCTTTGCAGTCATTCCATTTTTCTCTCAGTTATTAAACCCCCACATCTAGGCACCATTCTTGATTTCTTTCCTTTACCCTCACATCTAGTACAAAGTATGCTGGACCATATACTACCCTCCCTCTCCACTGCTAATTGTACATTTACTTGCCGTTTGAAAACCGTTGCCACCTAAGAGCTTTCGTATTCTAGAACTTGGTTCTGGGTTGGCTTGTCTCATGGAGTTCCTGAATATTAGCTGTCGACCTTCTCTTATTTCCTCTTTCTTTACTGATGGTTCTGAGCAAAGTCTTCTGCATACTTACAATTCTAATTTAGATGTCATCCTAAATCTCTAAATTTTCATGAAAGGAAAAATAACATTATTTGCTAGCCTGGTCTGACTGGAGTTCTAGTGGGGACAGGTGAAAAAGCCTCTCAAAATCCCTTGAAAATCAAAGACTGGTTCTGTAAAAAGTAAGGAAAAGTAAAGATTTTGAGAAAAACAAAACTCTACAGGGAAAACAGAACCACCTACATCAACAATAAAAATTATCAAGACATATTTCTCATTACTTAACTCTTGGCTACTAAAATCAAGCTTATATCTATATGATATTGTTGACAGGCTTAAAATTCTGCTTGATGGCCAAGGTACTGTGTCAGCCAGTCACAGCATGTGCCCACCGACAGGCACCTTTCAGAGCCAGTCAGCAGACTTCTTGGACAGTCTGTGGGAGTGTCCCATTTCAAGACTACAGGCATTCCACTGGACTGCACACAAGGGCTTACATCATAGCAGAGAGCCTGGAGCATGTCACCAACCAGACATGGAGACTGGAAAGACCACAGAATCATCTTGGATGTATACCAGGGAACACAATGGGCCACAAAGGATCTCTTTGCCATGTGTTTTCAGAATGAGAAGTGAAAATGATATTGTAGTGCTCTAATAGTATAGTAATAGGACTTAAGGTCAAAACTGTGTGGTGTGTGTGTGTGCGTGTGTGTGTGTGAGAGGGAGAGAGAGAGTGAGAGAGCACACGCAAGAGAAACTGGGCAGAAATCATGCTCAAATCATTAATAAACGGTAACAGCCAGATTTGGAAATGCCTGTGGTTAACACCTAAGGAATTAGGGGGCCCAGGTGACCTAGGGGATTCTTTCTCACTACTTCTTTACTATCTATCCAAATCCAATTAACTCTTGATTTTTGTAGTAAAGAAAGTACATAATCCTCAAATCACAACTACTTAATTTCAGAATACACACTTTGTAATCTATTTTTTTTTAAAACTACACACTTTAATGGCCTAGAAGTTGGATTAGAGGGGGAAACCAGCCTTGAGTGAAAACTTTCCCATAAATAGTATCCATTTGGGTAATTAAGGCCTGACAGAGCAGGCAAATCCATAGTTACATGTAGTGTACTATAAGAGCTCCCCTATTTTGTGGCAGATGTTACTTAAGGTGAAAGGGGAACTGATTTGCTGGAGCAATGCAGGAATCAATGTGAGAAACAGAATGAGGAAAAAAACCAGAAGTACTTGGCTCAGGCTGCTGAAACCAACCCACTGTACCAGGCCTCCCATTCTGTCGCCAACATTGGTTTTCTGCCAATAGCTCCTAAATGACGTCTTCAAAGTTCTGCAGAAAGAGGAAAGGGATCACAACAGTGAGCAGAAAAGCAGCTGGTGTCCTGGCATATGTGGAAGCATTTGTCTTCCAATTAACTATTACTTTCTTTTCAAAGAAACTCCAGCTTTCAGTACCAGAAAAAGATATCCTACAGGCAAAACACATTCCAATCCTAATATCAGGAGACAGTGTTCCATCTTACCAGATTTCCTACAGCCAAGACATGTTCAAATTGTGGTGTCATAGGATGGTGCTCCATTGCCATAAACAGTGTATTCAGGACGATGCAGATGGTGATGGCTAAATCCACAAAAGGGTCCATAACTATCAAGTTCACAATCTCTTTCAGTTTTATCCAGTAGGGGTGGCACTCCCAGATGAGGAAAGTGTTGGCAAATTTATACCAGCATGGCGGGCACTTTCTCTGAGACTCTTCCAGTTCTACAGTAAGTAAGAACAAAGATGGCCCCTCAATCACAGCAAGAAAACCAGGGGGACACACTACTCACTCTCACAGTCATTATCACTGTTATTAATATGGAATCAAGGTTGTTTTGAGTGCTGACATTCCTAAGTGTTTTCTTTCTCTCTAAGGTAGAGAGGAAGCATGATCCATACAAGTTGCCTCCCTGTTAATAATGATCTAGTTATAAATGAAACTCCACCCATCAGTTATGGGAGTAGAACACAGAGGTCAAGAGCTTGGCCTCTCAGGTCTGACTCCCTGGCCTCAACTGGCTTGAATGCTTACAAGTTGTGTGATCCCAGGCAAGGTAACTGACTTCTCTGCTCAGCTGCCTCAGCTGTAAAACAAGGCATTTACTTTACAGGTTACAGGACTGAATGAGTCCTGTAACCTCATTTTTATGTGAGTTTGATTAAATTAGATGCTGGTGTAAAGCAGTCACCACAGTATCTGGCACAGGGTAAATCCTCAATAAATGGTAGGTATTCTATTATACACTATATTATTCAATTATTGTCAGAGAAGCCATCAAAAGTATGGACTCAAGCCAGACATATTTGAGTTCAAATACTAGCTCAGACACTTGCTAACTGTGGGACCTTGAACAAGTTACTTTGATTTGCTGTGAGAATCAAAGAGCTAAAATATATACAAAGTGCCCCAGAATACCCTGGCAGATAGAAAGTGCCATGGAAGTGTTTGCTATTATTATTATCTTCATTAGCAGAATCAGCATCATCAACCAAGCCACCATGTAAAACACATCTGCTATGTTCTCAAAGAAGTACAAGTTACTGTCTCCACCCTTAACAAGTTTACAGCTCATGGCTGAGTCAGAAATACAAGTCACATTCCTCTCCCCTTTTCACCCTTCCTTCCTTGTTCTATCTCTTGTCTCCTTCTTTCTTGCCCCTTTGCCCTTTCCTGCTCTCATCCTTTGCTTTTCTCTTTCTTTCTACAGCTTCTTCCTCCTTCCCTCCCTGGGTCATCATCTTCTTTCCTTTTTCTTTCTCTCCTTTGTCTTATCTTCTCTGTCTCTTTTAGAAACAGAATGTGTTATTTTCAAACAAGATCTCACATGACCCCCAATACATAAAATACACCAGGAATTGCCCTAGATGAAACAGGAGCCCACTTGGACAGATTTCTTCCTCTCCTGAGGCACTCTCCTAGAATCCCAGGACTCTGATACACACAGACTGAAAAATCACTGGACTAGACGATCTCAAAGGTCATTTCCAAAGCAAAGATTCAAAAGAATTATCAGACATCAAAGACAGACACTCAACTGGCAGTTACAATAATCTAAGTATGAAGCCCTACATAACAAAGCTCTCCTCAAATTAAGCATGAAATACAACTGTCAGGATTACAAAATTCCAAGGACCCTGAGCTAAGAGGATGCTTTTTAAGAGGTGAACTTTCAAAACCTGTCAGAATGTGAGGTATCGATTCTACAGGGTTGGCTGTAACAGCTACTCTCTCCCTGCCCAATTCTGCTGACACTATCAAATCATTTAAGGAAAAAAAAAAATTCCCTAACATTTCACCAAAACCAAGATGGCTGCCTTAAATTAGCCTACGTTCCCTTTTCCAACCAGCTGGATGGCGATGCTTTATTTTAGACAAGGTGGTTTTGGCTGAGTTTCTGATTGGTTCCCTGGTTGCTAAGAAAATGGTTGCCTTGGTTTTTCAGATTTAAGGACCCCTGTAAGCGCCACGTGGGAGGCTGCGTGGGAAAGGAAGTCTGTGAGGAAAATCTGCTGTGGCTTCTTCCTCAGAGAACTCCCTCCCTTCCTAAGGTAAATATAGTTTTCTCCCCCCAAAAAGAAAATGACAAGGTTCTCTTATTTCCATAAATTCTTACAGTACATATTTGGAAATTTAGTTCCGTTCCCTTTTTTATCTCCTCCCTTCTCCAAACGACTGCTGCTCATTGGCACATGGAGGTTGAAGCTGCGACTGCTCACATTTATGACAGTTGACACAATTGTAATGTTTTAAAATGAACTAGGTCTTGAGTCTTGCCACACAGCAAAAAGGGGTTTTCCTGCCCTACAGGGCACCAAGAAAATTCCTCTAGGGATACCAGACATCTCTTAGCCACATTTACTGAGAAGGGAAGATCCTCAGGATAATCTTTCACGCCTACAAAAAGTAAGACAATGTGGAGCTTCAGGAGCTAGAAAAGATCATTTGGGGAATAAGAAGGCTTATCAAGTGACTTATGACTTTGCAAACTGTTACTGGTTCCACATGCCTGGAATGACCCAGTATTTGACTTGGGGGAATGGGTTAACATCTAGAGGTGAGATGTCCAAAGGTTTGTGGGGTTTCTCTTATTTTGCTTTTAGACATTTTCAGAGAGGTTACTCTAGGTCTCAACCTCAGGGGTACTGGGAATTGTTTTCAGAAAGGACCTCACAATTTCACCAAGATAGTGGCTTTGGTAGACCATGAGGTTTCTGAAGGCAGGAGCTTCCCTCAACTCAATTCAACAACTTTTAAGCACCTGCAATGTGCTAGGCACCGAGGATACACTGATGAAGAGCTCCCACCCTCACTAAGGTTACTGCCACACAGTAAAGGCTGATATCAGTCAAGTAACTATACTGACACTTGATGCTGGTCAGTTGAATAAAAGAATACATAAATAGTGGCAGCAATAGCTATGGCCAGTTACCTCTAGGGGAGTTTTTGGAATTGTTTTACCTGAGAATCAATAATGTCAAATACTTCCTTGATACTGAAAATCAATAATGTCAAGTACATCACTACTTCCTCTTTCTTACTTCACCACGATCTTCCCTTCTCCCACAGCTTTACTGCTTTGAAGAGTGAGACTACACTACTCTACCTACGCCCCACGCCCAGTCCTCTGAAATATCCCCAAAGCTTATAGCTCTGCTAGTGGTGAACTCTACTAAATGTGCTGGATCCTGGTAAGCATGTTTGTAATAGGAATGGGGTGGGGCAGAGCAGGCAGGGTTTTCTAATTATTGACAGGATTCTAGAATTCTCCACTGTGGTTTCTAAACTATTAGGTAAGTCGTAGCCTGCCTCTTGGGTTTTAAATAATAATTATTTTAATCTTTGGATTAAAATAATGTCAAAGTTTCCTAACTGAAAGTCTGAGAGCAAGAACTGCAATTCGTTCAATGCTGGCTTTTAATGCTGTAGCAAACATTAAATACAGAGGGACCAATGGTTAAACAGACATGGACGTTTCATTCCCTCTTACGTGATTCTGGTCAGCCATTCATTGCTCTTTGCTTATAGCAGTTCTGTCCCATCAGCTTCAACAAAAGGGTCAAATACAAGCGGAGAGGACAGGAGGAATGCCTGAGCAGGAAATGGCAGGACAGGTACAACTATGTGAAAATCAGGGCTTACGAAAGAGGACAAAGAACTGGAATAATATTTTCCTACTCAGGAACACAACTACATCTGTCTCTGTCTCCTGAGCTACGCTTACATCTATTTTTTTTTTTTTTAATGTGTGTGATGGTGGGTAAAGGGTGGAGAATAAGCACAGCAGGACAGAAAGAGAAAGAACAGGGAGAAGAGGGAGAAAAGAGAATTTTAAAATGTCCCAGTGGTTTGTATCCAACTCTGTAAAGGGATGAAAGCTCTAAGGCCTCCGAAAGGAGCCCTGCAGCACCAGCACTCCTACCATTCTAAGCACAGCCAATGTCTGCTTGACAAACATTGTTTGAGCATCTACTTTTGCTGGGACCTGTGCTAAGCCAATGCAGTAATAAATAAGTAACTGTTGCACTGTATTGATAGTTCTGCTGTTCTGATGTCTCTACCAATAATAAAATGTACCTGTTGGAGGTTGTTAGTTTTTCTTTCTCAACTGCCACAGATACCCAGAGAAATCCTGTCTTGGTCTCTATGTGAATAATAAAATTAGCCAAAGTTCTTAGGCTAGGATTTCTTAGCTTGGAATTCTTAGGACCTGCAGTTATTTGCCCACAATCTCAAAGTATAAGCTACAAAGCTTGAAGATGTTCTATCACACAATAACCTCGATGGTAATTAAAGAAAACAGGAATAAATAGAGGTTGTTAAGGCAGATGAAAGCAGTTAATTCATTTTTTTACTTGATATATTCTCAAGGTCAATCTAGTTATAGCCTCATTCTTTGCACATATGTGGGGAAGTAGGCACCCTTAGAGAATTCTTTTCTAGGGACTCTCCCTCCACTGCAACCCCCTCCCCAACACACACATACACACACACACACACATACATACACACAGAGTAGAAGCGGCACTGGATTTAAATGACTAAAAAAATAACTTGTCTCAAGGATACCGGGACCATTTTGAGTTTTCCTGTCTCAGGGACTTTGGTTATTCCAGGCATCTGCATTCTGAAGAACAGCAATTTGAGGCCTCAAGAATAGTCTAGATCTACAATGAGACAACTCAGCTAAATCAACATAAATCCAATGAAGAAGATAGGTGCAGAATCCATCAGAATCTTGGGAGAGGAAATCTGTCACTGAATTTACCTCTAAAGAAAGCATGCAGATCCTGGACTACAGACCACAACTGGAGAGGAGCTGATTGTTGCTAAGGGGACTGTGGCCTAATGGAAAATCTTCAGGTATTCCTCAGCACGCCAGGTTGTGTCATAGAGAACCCACCTAATACAGAGAACTCAGGCACTGACAGCAACATTACTGCAGACGTGCTATGATTCAACAGTGGCTGCTCTTTCCCTGTGGCATGGAGCACTCAAAGTAAGAAGGGTTTCAACTTACCTAGTCACACATCAAATTTATTTATGGATATGTGGGGGTGTTTGAAGAGAGACAGAACTAGGTGCAATCAAAACGCACAGTACATTCTTCCTTAAGGGAAAACCAAAAGGGCTGTAAGTAGTTAAAAAGGAAAAAAAGAAGGTATGTTTTGGGGTAGAGGCCATGAGGGAAATTCTATGATTTTGTATCTTTGCAGTTCTTCAGTCTACATTCCTTTATGCCTTACAGCACCCCACTGACTCCTCATGATGACAATGACAGGGGTCTTGAGTTCCTCTAGGTCACTCATGCAGGTCCTTTCCTATCTCTTACCTACCTGTGTACAATGCTGGCAACATATCTGAAGCCCATATATTTGATTCTCTGCATGTAAATTTAGGAAGAGAATTTGTGATTCTAGTTTCTATATAGGAATAGGTTCCATTCCTAAAGCTCAGAGACAGTCTTTGCAAAACTCAGACCAAGGGACAGGGATTATATTTACCATGCACATTACATATTTATATCTCAGCAGGTTGGACTGACATCATAGGGCACATACCTTCTACTAGTGTATTTGTAACAACACTCATTATACTGTTGATTCTGTCCTTCCGCCCGTAGGAGGCTAATTGGTCCATGGAAACTAAAAGAGATCCAGGGCCTTTCTTCTTAATTTCCACCTCAGTTGTAGCCTTTAAAAAAAAAAAAAAGAAAAGCAAATAGAGTGAGTTAAGTCTATAAAGGTAAATCTGGGCCTTACTTGATAGACAGTCCAGTGTGTGATCTTCATTACAGTCTTTGACTTTGATCCTACAGTCCTATTCACTTCAAGAAGTAGAATGAAATGAATTGGCTATGGTTCATCCTTATTTCTGTGGGTGATAAGATGAAGTCATTTAAGTCTGTGTGAATCTACAATGACCCCAAGAATCTGGCTGGGACCCAAACATCTCACCTGGTTCATTCCAAGCACAGAGTAGAAAGACCAGATCCTCCTGGGGTACTATCATCAGAAGTAGACCCTGAGTTTTCCAGTCCTAATCTCAAATCCACAATATTTGGCTAGAATTGGTCCACATGACAAAGTAAGTCAAATTTACTTCTATTTGAAATTTCATTAAAGTCAAGTCCCTGATCACACTATTATAGATGCTGTTTCTTCCTTGAGTAGGAGCACCATTATTCTAATAAACTGCCTCTTCCAAATACCAAATCTAGGCCTAACTGAACATTAGCAAGTTGAAGATCTGCTCCAGATCTCCTACAAGCCATTGTAAGAAAGTACAGAAAGGTTTTGATATCTTAAATATATTGTATCCTATGTTTATCTTGTCCTTTCACAGTTTTATGAGTTAACCTGCAATGTTCAAATTCCCAATAAAAAATGGAAGAAAATATAATCAGATTGTTATAAAAATATGATTACATGCTCCACCCTGGGCAATAACTGGTATGGTAGATTACAGCAAAGGGTTTCTTAATGTCCCTAACTTAAGTTCTTGTGACTATTCCACATCAGTTCAGGCTTAATGGGGTGGCTTAAAACCTAGCTCTTTGGTAACCATGTTGTTCACTGTACCATATCACCCATGTGGACTTGGCTCTTCCTTCTAAGATGGTGAAGGTAAGAGGACAGAGATAATCAGCAGCCCTCAGAGGACAGGAGAGATTGTATGAGGCTGGAGAAGCATATGTCTGATCAGTAAGAGAATGATCCTAGCTGTTTTAAAAAGAAAATAATTACCTCTAGAGAGCTACATCAAAAAGCCCATCTGTTCTAAACATCTTCAATTTTAAGGACTGAACAGAAGAAAGTTCTAGCAGATTATGATTTATCTTTTCAAAGTGTTTCATTAGCCTGTAGTCCCAGCTACTCGGGTGGTGGAGGTAGCAGGATTACATGAGCCCAGGAGTTAGAGACCATCCTGGGCAACATAGAGAGACCTCATCTCAAAAAAAAAAAAAAAAAAAGTGTTCATCAGACCGTTTCACTGATTCAGATTTGGATCAGTGACCTTGGGGTCTTGTTTGTTTTGTTTGTTTGGCAAAGCTACAGAAGAAATACAAGAAAAAAAAAAACAAACAATTTCCCTGGGAATTCCTTGCTGCATTACTATACTAACATTTGTGTATATAAGAATGACTTGTGGTGGTGGCCACAGGAAGAGGCTTCTTGCCTGTGAAAAAAGGAGAGAAGAGCAGGAAGGACTTTGTATTGTGGTTTGAGTGCCAGCATAGAGCTGCAGAATAGAACATCAGGCAAATCTCTAAGGTTTTTTGTTTTTGCTTTTTGAGAGATCCTGCTCTGTCGCTCAGGCTGGAATGCAGTGGCATGATCTCGGCTTACCGCAACCTCTGCCTCTGAGGTTCAAGCAATTCTCCCACCTCAGCCTCCTGAATAGCTGGGATTACAGGCGTACACAAGCACACCCAGCTAATTTTTGTATTTTTTAGTAAAGACAAGGCTTTGCCATGTTATCCAGGCTGGTCTGGAACTCCTGGCCTCAAGTGATCCTCCCACCTCAGCC
Organism: Pongo pygmaeus; assembly: GCF_028885625.2. Lineage (NCBI taxonomy): Eukaryota > Metazoa > Chordata > Mammalia > Primates > Hominidae > Pongo > Pongo pygmaeus. The sequence goes on along the minus strand of NC_072383.2, from coordinate 49,367,771 downwards.
TTCCAAAACGCTGGGATTACAGATGTGAGCCACCACGCCCAGCTAAAATTTAATTTTATTTAAACAAATACTTATTGTGTGCTAAGTGGTGTGGATACAGTGGTGAACAACACATACAACATGGTCCCTGTTCTCTTGATGGGTTTCGCTATGTTGGCCAGGCTGGTATCAAACTCCTGGCCTCAGGTGATCCACCCACCTTGGACTCCCAAAGTGCTAAGAAATCTCTAAGGCTTTTTGCTCCAATCCCTGCCTTCCAGACAACATGTCTGGACCCACCTGGGACCTGGGGGAACTTGCTGCCCTGAAGGGGAGGACACAAACCTGGCTGGCTTCACCACCTGCTGACTGTAGAGCCCTAGGGCCTTGAATGAACATAGCTGGCAGCCATGTAGTGGTTACAGCGGGCCTTGGGCAAGACCTTGTGCTGTGCTGGCTTCAAGTCTGACCCAGCAGTCCCAGTAGTAATGGCCAGAGGGGTGCTTACATCAACACACTCCAGTTCAAGGTGGCTAAGCACAGAAAAAGAGACACCATTTGTTTGGGAGAAAGTGAGGAAAAAGAACAAATCTTTGCCTCATAATCCAGAGAATTCTTCCAGATCTTTATTATCCAAGACCACCAAGGTGGTATTTCTAAGAATCTGCAAAAATCACAGCATTATTGGACTTGGGGCTCAAATTCCTTCGAATACCTGGAAAGCCTTCTACAGAAGGACAGGCACAAACAAGCCCAGATTGCGAAGACTATAATAAATACCTAGCTTGTCAATGCCCAAACACCAACAAACATCTACGAGCATCAAGATCATGCAGGAAAACATGGCCTCACCAAAAGAACTAAATAAGGTACCAGGGACCAATCCTGGAGAAACAGAGATATGTGACCTTTCAGAAAGGGAATTCAAAAGAGCTATGTTGACGAAACTCAAGGAAATTCAAGATAACACAGAGAAGGAATTCAGCATTCTATCAGATAAATTTAACAAGGAGATTGAAATAATTAAAAACAATCAAGCAGAAACTCTACAGTTGGAAAATGCAACTGAATACTAAAGAATGCATTAGAGTCTCTTAATAACAGAATTGATCAGACAGAAGAAAGAATTAATGAGCTTGAAGAGAGGCTATTTGAAAATACTCAGAGGAGACAAAAGAAAAAAGAACAACAACAACAAAAAAAATGAAGCACACCTGCAAGATCTGGCAAATAGCCTTAAAAGGGAAAATCTTAGAGTTATTGGCCTTAAAGAGGATGTAGAGAAAGAGATAAGGATAGAAAGTTTATTCAAAGGAATAATAACAGAAAACTTGCCAAACCTAGAGAAAGATATCAACATTCAAGTACAAGAAGATTATAGAACACCAAGGAGATTTAACCAAAAGAAGACTACCTCTCAAGGCATCTAATAACAAAACTCCCAAAGGTCAAGGATAAAGAAAGGATCCTAAAAGCAGCAAGAGAAAAGAAAAAAAAAAAAACATACAATGGAGCTCCAACAAATCTAGCAGCTGGCCTTTCAGTGAAAACCTTATAGGCTAGGAGAAAGTGGTAATGATATACTTAAAGTGCTGAGGGAAAGAAACTTTTACCCTAGAACACTATATCCGGCAAAAATATCCTTCAAGCATGAAGGAGAAATAAAGACCTTCCCAGACAAACAAAAGCTGAGAGATTTCATCAACACCAGACCTGTCCTACAGGAACTGCTAAAAGGAGTTCTTCCATCTGAAAGAAGACAGGATGTTAACGGCAAGAAGAAATCATCTGAAGATACAAAACTCACTGGTAATAGTAGGCATACAGAAAAACACAGAATATTGTAACACTGTAATTGTGGCATGTAAACTCCCACATGCCACAATTACAGTGTTATGATAAGCCAATATAAATAATAACTACAACAACTTTTTAAGACATAGACAGTACAATAAGACATAAAGAGAAACAACAAAAAGTTAAAAAGCAGAAGGATGAAGTTAAAGTGTACAGTTTTTATTAGTTTTCTTTTTGCATGTTTGTTTATGCAATCAGTGTTAAGTTGTCATCAGTTTAAAATAATGGGTTATGCCAGGTGCAGTGGCTCACGCCTGTAATCCTAGCACTCTAGGAGGTCGAGGTGGGTGCATCACCTGAGGTCAGAAGTTTGAGACCAGTCTGACCAACATGGAGAAAGCCTGTCTCTACTAAAAATACAAAATTAGCCAGGCATGGTGGCACATGCTTGTAATCCCAGCTACTTGGGAGGCTGAGGCAGGAGAATCACTTAGGAGGTGGAGGTTGCAGTGAGCCGAGATCACACCATTGCAATCCAGCCTGGGCAACAAGAGTGAAACTCTATCTCAAAAAATAAATAAATAAAAATAAAATAAAATAATGGATTATAAGACATTAATAATATTTGCAAGCCTCATGGTAGCCTCGAATTGAAAAACACACAATGGATACACAAAAAATAAAAAGCAAGAAATTAAGTCTTACCACCAGAGAAAATAACCTTCACTAAGGGGAAGACAAGGAAGGAAGGGAAGAAGTAAAAGAAGACCGCAAAACAACCAGAAAATAAATGACAAAATGGCAAGAGTAAGCCCCAATTTATCAGTAATAACATTGAATGTAAATAAACTAAACTCTCCAATAAAAAGACATAGAGTGGCTAAATGCATGAAAAAATAAGACCCAATGATCTGTTGCCTACAAGAAACACACTTCACCTATAAAGATACACAGACTGAGAATAAATGGATGGAAAAAGATATTCCATGCCAATGGAAACCAAAAAAGAGCAGAAGTAGTAGCTATACTTACATTAGAAAAAATAGATTTTAAGACAAAAATTATAAGAAGAGACAGAGATCGCTATTACATAATGATAAAGGGGTCAGTCTAGCAAAAGGATGTAACAATTATAAATATACATGTACCCAACACTGGAATACCCAAATATGTAAAGCAAATATTATTATAGCTAAAGAGATAGACCTCAGGCTAGGCACAACAGCTCATGCCTATAATCCCAGCACTTTGGGAGGTCCAGGTGGGTGGGTTTCTGGAGCCCAGGAGTTTGAGACCAGCCTGGGAAACATAGCAAAACCCTGTCTCTACAAAAAAAATACAAAAATTAGCCAGACATGGTGGTGCACGCCTGTAGTCCCAGCTAATCAGAGGGCTGAGGCAGGAGAATCACTTGAGCCTGTAAGGTTGAGGCTGCAGTGGGCTGAGATCGCACCACTCCACTCCAACCTGGATAACAGAGCAAGACCTTGTCTCAAAGAGAGAGAGACCTCAATACAATAACAGTTGGAGACTTCAACATCCCACTTTCAGCATTGGACAGATTTCCTAGACAGAAACTCAACAAAGAAACATTGTACTTAACCTACACTAAGGATGACCTAATAGAACAAATGGACCTAACAGATATTTACAGAACATTTCATCCAAAGGCTACAGAATACACATTATTGCCCTTAGCACATGGATTATTCTCAAGGATAGACCATATGTTAGGTCACAAATAAGTCTTAAAATACTCAAAAAATTTGAAATATCCAGCATTTTTTACCACAATATCAAGCATCTTTGAATAAAACTAGAAATCAACAAGAGGAATTTTGGAAATGATACAAACACATGGAGATTAAATACGCTCCTGAATGACCAGTGGGTCAAAGTCAATGAAGAAATTAAGAAGGAAACTGAAAAGTTTCTTGAAACAAATAGCAGAAACACAACATAACAAAACCTATGGGATACAGCACAAGCACTACTAAGAGGGAAGTTTAAAGCTATCAGCACCTTGTTGGGAGCAAGCCCCCCAAAATCTGGCCATAAACTGGCCCCAAAACTGGCCATAAACAAAATCTCTGCAGCACTGTAACATGTTCATAATGGCCCTAACGCCCAAGGTTGTGGGTTTACGGGAATGAGGGCAAGGAACACCTGGCCCACCCAGGGTGGAAAACCGCTTAAAGGCATTCTTAAGCCACAAACAATAGCATGAGCGATCTGTGCCTTAAGGACATGCTCCTGCTGCAGTTAACTAGCCCAACCTACTCCTTTAATTCAGCCCTTCCCTTCGTTTCCCATAAGGGATATTTTAGTTAATTTAATATCTATAGAAACAATGCTAATGACTGGTTTGCTGTCAATAAATATGTGGGTAAATCTCTGTTTGGGGCTCCCAGCTCTGAAGGCTGTGAGACCCCTGATTTCCCACTTCACACTTCTATATTTCTGTGTGTGTGTGTCTTTAATTCCTCTAGCGCCCTGGGTTAGGGTCTCCCCAACCAAGCTGGTCTCGGCAAGTGGCGTCCATTCGTGGGGGCTCAAATCCAGGTCAAGGGGTCGCCGAAGCGATGGCTGGAATGGAAAACTAGCTGGAGGACACCCAAGTACTCTTAAAGCAGTCCCCATGGTGAGTAAGAAGGGGAGCTCGGACGCCTCAGGGTAACAATGGGACAGGTATGGGGTCTGGTTTGTTTCACCTTAGAACTTTTTCACACTGATAATGAGGAGGAACAAGAGAATAGTGAAGTAACAGACGAGGTTACAGAGCAGGTTTATTTGCCAGCTAAAGCTAAAGCGGCAAAGGAAGGAGAGGTTCATCCCTACCCTTCTGCATCCCCTCCTTATTATTTTGAAGAAAATGACCTCCCAGATCTTTCTTTTCTGGACGACATTGGGCGAAAAGTAGTTGCCCCAGTGACTGTTTGAGCAGCACCTCGAGTGACGGCTCTTAGTTCTATTCAGGCAGGAATTCAGCAAGCTAGACGAGAGGGTAATTTAGAGGCTTGGCAGTTCCCTGTTAGAACAAACTCCCCAGATCAACAGGGAAATATTACAGCTACATTTGAGCCTTTTCCTTTTAAATTACTCAAAGAATTTAAGCAAGCTATTCATACTAAAAAAGAATGTAGAAAAAATCAGCGAGTCAGGCCACCAGATAGGGGAAAAAGGAAAACTGTTGAGTCTGAAATAGGTCCAACATGTAAAAAAGGAAAACACTGGTCTAGTCAGTGTCACTCTAAGTTTGATAAAGATGGGAACCCGATTTCGGGAAACACTACGAGGGGCCCGTCCCAGGCCCCGTTCTAAACCAGGGCATTTCCAGCTCAGGCCATTCCCTCACCCCTGTACAATGTCTGTCCCCCACCACAGCTGGTAGAGCTGCAGTAGATTTATGCTGCACAAAAGCTGTGAGCCTTCTGCCTGGGGAACCCCTGCAAAAGGTCCCAACAGGAGTCTGTGGACCCTTGCCAGCAGGGACAATAGGATTACTTCTAGGAAGGCCTAGTTTAAGTTTAAAAGGCGTACAAATACATACAGGAGTCATTGATTCAGATTACAATGTGGAAATTCAAATTGTTGTATCTACTTCTGTTCCCTGGAAAGCAGAGCCAGGAGAGCGCATAGCACAGCTCCTGATTGTGCCGAATGTGGGAATGGGAAAAAGTGAAATTAAACGAACAGGAGGATTTGGAAGCACAAATAAACAAGGCAAAGCAGCTTATTGGGTAAATCAAATTACTGATAAACGTCCTACCTGTGAAATAACTATTCAGGGAAGGAAATTTAAAGGTTTGGGAGATACAGGAACAGACATTTCAATCATTTCTCTATAGCACTGGCTGTCCACGTGGCCAATTCAATCCACTCAATTGAACACAGTTAGAGTTGGTAAAGCCACTGAAGTATATCAAAGTAGTTATATTTTGCATTGTGAGGGGCCCGATGGACAACCTGGGACTATTCAACCAATTATAACTTCTGTACCTATAAATTTATGGGGAAGAGATTTATTACAACAATGGGAAGCACAAGTTCTAATTCCAGACCAATTATATAGCCCTCAAAGTCAACATATGATTCATGAAATGGGGTATGTCCCTGGTATGGGACTAGAAAAAAATTTGCATGGTTTGAAAGAACTGCTTAAAGTGGAAAAACAAAGTTCCCGCCAAAGATTAGGAAATAATTTTTGATGGCGGCCATTGTTAAGCCTCCAGAACCTATACCTTTAAAATGGTTAACAGATAAGCCAATTTGGATAGAACAATGGCCGCTAAGTAAAGAAAAATTGGAGGCTTTAGAGAAATTACTTGCTGAACAATCATAAAATGGGCACATAGCTCCAACATTTTCCCCTTGGAATTCTCCAGTTTTCGTAATTAAGAAAAAATCAGGTAAATGGAGAATGTTAACTGACTTAAAAACCATCAATTCCTTTAATAGTCATAGATTTAAAAGACTGTTTCTTTACTATCCCTTTAGCTGAGCAACACTGTGAATGATTTGCATTTACAATTCCTGCAGTAAACAACCTGCAGCCTGCTAAGCGTTATATGATCACTTGCAAAATTCGATTTCTCGCGCTGGTTTAATTATAGCTCCAAACAAAATTCAGACTGCTACTCCCTACTCCTACTTGGGGACCTGAGTAAATGACACTACCATTGTGCCACAAAAAGTAACCATATGTAGGGATCAACTAAAAACATTAAATGACTTTCAAAAATTACTAGGGGGTATTAATTGGATACGACCTGCTCTAGGCATTCCTACCTATGCCATGAGTAATCTGTTTTCTATCCTTAGAGCAAATCCTAGTCTCACTAGCCCTCGGCAATTAACAAAGGAGGCAGAGGCAGAGTTACAACTAATTGAGAAGCAAGTCCATAAAGCTCAAATAAATAGAAGAGATCCAGAGAAGACTCTAGATTTGCTAATTTTTTCAACTCAGCATTCACCTACTGGTGTTATTGTCCAAGAACAGGACTTAGTAGAGTGGCTTTTTCTTTCACATACTAATTCACGGACTCTAACTCCTTATTCAGATCAAATTGCTACAATGATAGGGATTGGGAGAATTCGGATTGTTAAATTACATGGATATGATCCTGGAAAAATTATTGTCCCTCTCACGAAGGCACAAATACAGCAAGCTTTTATAAATAGTCTTACTTGGCAAACCCATTTAGCTGACTTTGTGGGTATTCTCGATAATCATTTTCCTAAAGCGAAGCTGTTTCAGTTTTTGAAATTAACTAATTGGATTCTCCCTAAAATAACTAAATTTTAACCAATTGAAGGTGCTGAGAATGTTTTTATAGATGGGTCTCGTAATGGTAAAGCTTCTTATTTTGAATCAAAAGGTAAAGTTTTTCAGACGCCCTATACTTCAGCTCAAAAAGCGGAGCTTGTAGCTGTAATTGAGGTATTGACTGCTTTTGATATGCCTATTAATGTGATTTCTGATTCTTCATACGTGGTTCACTCCACACGGTTAATTGAAAATTCTCAGTTACGATTTCATATAGATGAACAACTGATGACTTTATTTACCCAATTGCAAATAGCAGTTAGAAGTAGAATGCACCCTTACATCACTCACATTAGAGCTCATAACATCTCTTCCAGGACCTTTGACTGAAGGGAATCAAATGGCTGATGGCCTAGTTGCTATTGCAATATCTAATGCTAGACACTTTCACAATTCAATCCATGTTAATGCCTCTGGTCTCAAACGCAGATACAGCATTACCTGGAAAGAAGCTAAAGCTATTACCCAGCGATGCCCAACTTGCCAAATGGTACATTCCTCATCTTTTACAGGAGGAGTTAACCCTCGAGGACTGGAACATAACTCTGTTTGGCAAATGGATGCCACACATGTTCCCTCGTTTGGGAAACTAGCTTATGTACATATATGTGTGGACACCTTTTCTCACTTTGTCTGGGCTACATGCCAAACAGAAGAGTCTTCTGCCAGTGTTAAATGTCACCTTTTGCAGTGTTTTGTGGTGATGGGCATTCCAGCTTCTATTAAAACAGAGAATGCCCCAGGCTATACTAGCCAAGCTCTAGCTACATTTTTCTCTATGTGGAATATTAAACACATTACTGGTATCCCATACAATTCTCAAGGACAAGCCATAGTGGAAAGAAGGAATCCCTCTCCCTAAAACAGCAGTTGCAAAAGCAGAAAGGGAGAGATAGAGAATATGGAACCCCCACAAATGCAACTGAACCTAGCATTATTAACTTTAAGTTTTTTGAGCCTGCCCAAAGGCCAGATGTTATCAGCAGCTGAAGAGCTTCTACAGAAACCAGCTGCAAAGACAGAAACAGAACAACTGATTTGGTGGAGAGAGCCAATAACAAAACGTTGGGAAATAGGTAAAATAATAACTTGGGGTAGAGGTTATGCTTGTATTTCTCCAGGCCAAAATCAACAGCTGATTTGGATACCATCAAGACACCTGAAACCTTATCATGAGCCAGATGCCAAGGAAGAGACTCCAGGAGGATCCCGAGGACCCCCTGGTTGCAGCCATGTCGAGACCGACGCTGAGAAGGACCCCAACAGTCACGAGCAACACCCGTCGAACACAGCCACCCACCTGGGGACAGATCAAGAAGCTGTCACAGATGGCGGAAGAAAACCTGAGGAAAGTGGGACAACCAGTCACAATGAATAATTTAATGGTAGCTATGATAGCGGTTATCACCACTGTCGTGAGTATTCCTTCAATAAGGGCCGGTAATAATGCCTGGACGCAATCACTCTATGACACAGTTACACATGCTTTCTGATCTCGGTATTTACCATAATAAATCTGCTCCTATAATTGAGGCAAACCGCCCTCAAAAACCTATTTGTAAACAGGATTGGACCCAGTTAGAAAAAATGAATGTACTTGTTTAGGAAGATTGCTTTGCAGAAGATTGCTTTGCAGGTAGAGGTGCTGCACAACGATTCCTATGGAATCATTATTAATTGGTCCCCTAAGGGGATGTTAAGCTTGAATTGCACCTCTCAGTCTGCGTGCCACGGCCAGACTATGTTCAGATGATCTGAACAAAATTATCAGATGGTAGAAATGGCAAAAAGTACCGCAAAAGTTCCTATTATCTGGAACCATGGTGGTATAGTGGCACCTCAACCTCAAATGATAGGGCTCGTTGTGGGAACTAAACATAAGGATTTGTGGAAACTATTAATAGCTCTTAATAAGATCAAAATTAAGGAAAAAATAAAAACCATCTACAAAGACACTCTACAAACTCGCCTTTGGATATTGCAAAATTAAAGAACAAATATTTAAGGCATCCCAGGCACACCTGACCTTAATGCCAGGAACTGGAGTGCTTAAAGGAGCTGCAGACAAATTAGCAGCTAGTAACCCACTAAAATGGATAAGAACACTTGGAAGCTCTGTGATTTCAATGATGACTGTGCTTTTAATCTATGTTGTTTGTCTTTGTATAGTCTGCAGATGCGGATTCCAACTCCTGCGAGAAGTAGCTCACTGTGACAAAACTGCCTTTGCTTTTATCTCTTTGCAAATCAAAGAAGGGAGACATGTTGGGAGCAAGCCCCCCAAAATCTGGCCATAAACTGGCCCCAAAACTGGCCATAAACAAAATCTCTGCAGCACTGTAACATGTTCATAATGGCCCTAACGCCCAAGCTGGAAGGTTGTGGGTTTACAGGAATGAGAGCAAGAAACACCTAGCCTGCCCAGGGTGGAAAACCGCTTAAAGGCATTCGTAAGCCATAAACAATAGCATGAGCGATCTGTGTCTTAAGGGCATGTTCCTGCTGCAGTTAACTAGCCCAACCTATTCCTTTAATTCAGCCCTTCCCTTCGTTTCCCATAAGGGATACTTTTATTTAATTTAATTTAATATCTATAGAAACAATGCTAATGACTGGTTTGCTGCTAATAAATATGTGGGTAAATCTCTGTTTGGGGCTCTCAGCTCTGAAGGCTGTGAGACCCCTGATTTCCCACTTCACACCTCTATATTTCTGTGTGTGTGTGTCTTTAATTCCTCTAGCGCCACTGGGTTAGGGTCTCCCTAACCGAGCTGGTCTCAGCAGTACCTACATCAAAAAAGAAGAAAAACTTCAAATTAATAACCTAATGGTGCATCTTAACTAGAAAAGGGCAAACAAAACCCCAAATTAGTAGAAGAAAAGAAATGATAAAGATCAGAGCAGAAATGAATGTGGAATGAAGAAAATACAAAAGATCAGTGAAACAAGAGGTTGTTTATCTTTTGGAAAGATAAACAAAATTGACAAACCTTTAGCCAGACTAATGAAAAAAAAAAAGGGAGAAGACCCAAATAAATAAAATCAGAAATGAAAAGGGAAACATTACAACTGATACCACAGAAATTCAAAGCAGCATTAGTGGTTACTATGAGCAACTATATGCCAATAAATTGGAAAATCTAGAGAAAGTGAATAAATTCCTAGACATATTCAACCTATCAAAACTGAACCATGAAGAAATCCAAAACCTGAACAGACCAATAACAGTAACAAGATAGAAGCTGTAATAAAAAGCCATTTAGTAAAGAAAAACTCAGGACCTGATGGCTTCACTGCTGAGTTCTAACCAACATTTAAAGAAGAACCAATGCCAATCCTATTTAAATTATTCTGAAAAATAAAGGAGGAGAGAAACTTCCAAACTCATTCTATGAGGCCAGTATTACTCTGATACTAAAACCAGACATAGAAATAACAAAAAAAGAAAACAACAGGCTAATATCTCTGATGAATATTGATGCAAATATATATTTCCAAAAAAAACTCAACAAAAATACTAGCAAACCAAGTTCAACAACACATTAAAAAGATCATTCATCACTACCACATTGGATTTATCTCTGGGATGTGTGAATGGTTCAACATATGCAAATCAATCAGTGTGATACATCATATCAACAGAATAAAGAACAAAAACCATATGATCATTTCAACTGATGTTGAAAAAGCATTTTATAAAATTCAACATCCTTCATGGTTAAAAACCCTCAAAAAACTAGGTATAGAAGGAACATACCTCAATATAATAAAAGCCATTATGTGACAGACTCTCAGCTAATATTATACTGGATGGGGAAAAACTGAAAGCTTTCCTCTAAGATCTGGAACACAACAAGGATACTCACTTTCACCACTATTACTCAACATAGTACTGGAAGTCCTACTTAGAGCAATTGGACAAGAAAAAGAAATAAAGGGCATACAAATTGGAAAGGAAGAAGTCAAATTATTCTTGTTTACAGGTGATATGATTTTATACTTAGAAAAATCCAAAGACTCCACCAGAAAACTCTTAGAACCGATAAATTCAGTAAAGTTGCAGGACATAAAATCAACATACAAAAACCAGTAGCATTTCTATATGTCAAAGGTGGACAATCTGAAAAAGAAATAAAAAAAAGTAATCCCATTTATAAGAGCCACAAATAAAATTAAATACCTAGGAATTAACAAAAGAAATAAAACATCTCTACAACGAAAACTATAAAACACTGATGAAAGAAATTGAAGAGGATGCAAAAAAATGGAAAGATATTCCATGTTCATGGATTGTTCAATATTGTTAAAATGTCCATATTAGTCAAAGCAAGCTACAGATTCAATGTAATCCCTATCAAAATACTAATGGTGTTCTTCACAGAAACAGAAAAAAAATCCTAAAATTTATATAAAATCACAAAAGATCCAGAACAGCCAAAGCAATCCTGAGCAACAAGAACAAAACTGGAGGAATCACATTACTTGATTTTAAATTATACAATGGAGCTATAGTAACCAAAACAGCATGGTACTGGCATAAAAACAGACACACAGACCAATGGAACAGAATAGAGAACCCAGAAACAAATCCACACACCTACAGTGAACTCATTGTCAACAAAAGTGCCAAGAATAAACACTGGGGAAAAGACAGTCTCATCAATAAATGGTTCTGGGAAAACTGGATATCCATATGCAGAAGAATGAAACTAGTCCCCTATCTTTCACCATGTACAAAAAATCAAATCAAAATGGATTAAAGAGGTAAGTCTAAGATCTCAAACTATGAAACTACTATAAGAAAACATTGAGGAAACTCTCCAGGACACTGGTCTGGTTAAAAATTTCTTGAGTAATACCCCACTAGCACAGCCAACCAAAGCAAAAATGGACAGATGGGATCACATCAAGTTAGAAAGCTTCTGTACAGCAAGGAAACAATCAACAAAGTGAACAGACAACCCAAAGAATAGGAGAAAATATCTGAAAACCATCCATCTGACAAGAGATTAGTAACCAGAATATATAAGGAGCTCAAAGAACTCTATAGGAAAAAACAGAATAATCCAATTTAAAAACTGGCAAAAGATTTGAATAGACATTTCTCCAAAGAAAACACACAAACGGCAAACAAGTATATGAAAAGGTGCCTAACATCATGAGAGAAATGCAAATCAAAACTACAATGAGATACAATTTCACGCCAGTTAAAATGGCTTTTAACCAAAAGATAGGCAATAATAAATGCTGGAGAGGATTTGGAGAAAAGGGAATTCTTGTACACTCTTGGTGGGAATGTAAATTAGTACAACCACTATGGAGAACAGTTTGGAAGTTCCTCAAAAAACTAAAAATAGAGCTACCTTACGATCCGGAATCCCACTACTGGGTATGTGCCCAAAAGAAAAGAAATCAATATATCCATTCGGGCGTGGTGGCTCATGCCTGTAATCTCAGCACTTTGGGAGGCTGAGACAGGTGGATCACATGAGGTCAGGAGTTTGAAACCAGCCTGGCCAATATGGTAAAACCCCGTCTCTACTAAAAATACAAAAATTAGCCGGGCGTGGTGGCACATGCCTGTAATTCCAGCTCCTTGGGAGGCTAAGGCAGGAGAATTGCTTGAACATAGGACCCAGGTGGCAGAGGTAACAGTGTAGTGAGCCGAGATTGTGCCATTGCACTCCAGCCTGGGTGACGGAGTGAGACTGTCTCAAAAAAAAAAAGAAGAAGAAAAAGAAAAAAGAAATCAGTATATCAAAGAGATATCTGCACTATCTGCACTCCCAAGTTTGTTGCAGCACTGTTCACAACAGCCAAGATTTGGAAGGAACCTAAGTGTCCATCAACAAATGAATGGAGAAAGAAAATGGGGTACTTATACACAATAGAGTACTATTCAGACATAAAAAAAAACTGAGATCCTGTCATTTACAACAACATGGATAGAACTGAAAGTCATTATATTAAGTGAAATAAGCCAGGCACAGAAAGACAAATATCACATGTTCTCACTTATCTGTGGGATCTAAAAATGAATGCAATTGAACTCCCGGGGATAGAAAGTAGAAGGATGGTTACCAAAGGCTGGGAAGGGTAGTGGGGCAGGGTAGCGGGGAGGTGGAGGTAGTTAATGGGTACAAAAAAAATTGTTAGAAAGAATAAGAGCTAGTATTTGATAGTACAACAGGGTGACTATAGTGAAAATAATTTAATTCCACATTTGAAAATAACTAAAAGAATATAACTGGATTGTTTGTAATACAAAGAAGAAATGCTTGAGGGGATGGATATCCCATTTTTCATGATGTGATCATTAAGCATTACATGCCTATATCAAAGTATCTCATGTACCTCATAAATATATATACTTACTATGCACCCACAAAAATTTAAAATTAAATAAAATTTTATAAGGACATGCAAAGGCTCTAGCATAGGAAAATAATCTCTTGAGATGATACTTAATAATTTTAAAAATATTATTATTTTTTGTTCTTAGGGCTTATACTACCTCATTTCAAGAATTAAAGTTACAATACTCAAGACAAATGTATATTGGCATAAGAATAGACAAAACAGATCAAGGGAACAGAACAGAGTCCAGAAATAGACCCACACATATACATCAATTGATTTTTGTCCAAGGTGCCAAGTCACTTCAATGGAGAAAGGAAAGTCTCTTGAACAAATGGTGCTAACAGACTGGATATCTATCCAGGTTGACTTCTATATCATTTCACACACAAAAATTAATTTGAGATAAATTGGAGACCTGAATGTAAAACTCAGAACCATAAAACTTACAGAAGTAAAATATCTTCATGTTCTTGGGGGTAGGCATGCTTGAACAGGATGCAAAAAGCCATATCATAAAAGAAAAAAATTGATATACTGAACTTCATTAACATTAAACGTTTTTATATCTGACTTGTATCTGGAACATAAAAAACTAACAAATCAATAATAAAAAGTCAAAAAATGGGCAAAAGATTTGAATAAACAATTCATTAAAGAAGATGTATGAGAAACCAAAAAACATAGGAAAAGATAATTAGTCATCAGGACATGCAAATTAATGGCACAATAAAATAACATTTTATATGCATTAAAATGCTAAAATCAAAGACTAACAACAGCAAGTTTGGCTAGGATGTGGAGCAAGTGTAACCCTAATACATTGTTGGTGGGATAAAAAAATGGTGTAACTATTCTGAGGAACTGTTTGGCAATTTCTTATAAATTAGACATACATTTGCCATATGACCCAGGAATTTCACTTTGATGTATCTACCCAATATAAATGAAAACGTTTATGTTCTAAAAGAGTTTTATAAGAATGCTCATAGCAAGCTTATTCACAGTAGTTGCAAACTGGAAGCAACCTGAATGTCTATCAACAGGAGAATGAATAAACAAACTGGGGTATGTTTATACAATGAAATACCACTCAGCAATAACAAGGAACGAACTACTGGTATATAAAACATGAATATGTCCCACAAACAAAAATATCTTGTTGATTGAAAGCAGTCAAATACAAATACATATTGTATGAGTCTACACACACACACAAAAACAAATCTATCTATAATGATACGAGTCAGAAGTGGTTGCCTGAAGTGGAAGGAACTGATTAGAAAGGGGTAGGAGAGTACTTTTTAGGAGAGTCTTGTGGTAATGATGGGTTTAGGGGATTATCCTCAATTGCTCAGATAACTCCTTCTCCACCTCCTTTTTACCCACAACTTTGGTTAACTCTTGGGTGAGGCTTACCCAATGTCCTACCACAATTTGATTATGCAGAATTCCTTTGAGAAGAAATATGGAATGCAAAAATATAGAGTATAAAATATGTATAAAATATTATCTGTATTGTGGAAATAAAGATCAACCAAATGAGAAAAGCAAAGGCTATTTAGACCTTGCTATACTGAGGAAGTGAGCCACCATAACTGCCATTTGTGTTTTGGCAGAAACTCAAAGGCAGGCAGAGGAGTGGCAAAGATTTACAGGTGAGAAAAGGGAAGGCTTGAAATGTGGCTTGATTGGAGGCTGTTGGCATGGGGAAGCTGTAGTCAAGGTAATAAAAAGTGGGACATCTTGTGTGATGGGTTGGGGGGTGCATGTTTGGCTGTCTCTGGTTGAACCTAAGTTGAAAATGGGAACAAAAAATAAGGAAAGCTGTCAGTTATGAATCAAGTCCTGGCCATTTGGGAATTTTTTTTTTTTTTTTTTTTTTTTTTGGGAAACAGGGTCTTCCTCTGTTGCCCAGGCTGGAGTAAAGTGATCACTGCTCACTGCAGCCTTGACCTCCCAGGCTCAAGTTATCCTCCCATCTTAGCCTCCCAAGTAGCTGGGACTAAAGATGCGTGACACCACACCCAGCTAATTTTTAAATTTTTTTATAGAGATGAGGTCTCACTATGTTGCCCAGGCTAGTCTCAAATTCCTGGGTTCAAGCAATTTTCCTGCCTCAGCCTCCCAAAGTGTTGAGATTACAGGTAAGGGCCACCATGCCTTGCTCTCATTAGGGGACTACTGTTACAAAAATTATTACTTAGCTTCCTGGATTGTCATCAGAGACAGCAACCTGGCTTCCTGCAAGTTTGACTTATAACAGGCTGGCTTCTTGGACTGTTCATTGTAGATAAGGGGGTTGGTTTCTTGGGCAGGTCATGGGTCAATGTTCTATTTTTATATATGGTCTAGTCATTGTCCATTTGTAGATGTCTTATATTATTCATCAAAATAGGCTGATTCATGCAGAGAGAGAGGGCAAACATATATTCACCAGTGTTAACTAACATGACACAAACTAAAATTGTCTATGAAGGACATCACTAAAAGTGCTGAGAGGGGGCTAAGATGGTGTCTAGACAACAATATATCTGTACTACCAGGAAAATCTAATCTGTTAAAGTTAGGGTACACCAAGACGGGTGAGCAGGCCCTCTTCCCTAAGTGAGGTTTTGAAAGCTGGGATTTCAAGGCTAGGTTCTTGGCTATTCTTTACTTTTTCTTTTTTTTTTGAGGCAGAGTCTCGCCCTGTCACCCACACTGGAGTACAGTGGTGCAATCGTCACTCACTGCAACCTCTGCCTCCTAGGTTCAAGTGATTCTCCTGCCTCAGCCTCTCGAGTAGCTGAGATTCACCATGCCTGGTTAATTTTTGTATTTTAGTAGAGACAGGGTTTTACCATGTTGGTCAGCTTGGTCTCAAACTCCTGACCTCAAACGATCAGCCCGCCTCGGCCTCCCAAAGTGCTGGGATTACAGGCATGAGCTACCGTTTATGTTAAATCAGACAACTGAAAGGAAGAAAATCTGGAGGAGCCCCTCTTCCAGGTAAAGCAGCTTCACTGTCAGCTTCTCATAGTCAGCTTCCACCTAGAATTCTGCTTGGGCTTCTGTGAGATATACCTTTGTTACAGGCTCAGCTGCTCAATTCTCATCACCTGGCAGTGGGAAGAGGGCTTCTTCCTTCAACTATGTTGAGATCCAAGGGCCAGAGGAAAGATCCCATACCCTTTCCCTCCCCTTCTCTATCTCTTCAGTGTTTTTTGTTTTTGTTTTTGCAAATGGAGGTGTATTTTTTGTGTGTGTGTGTGTTGTGTTGTTGGTGAGTGGGGAGGAGAATTAACATTTTAAAGTTAGGAGCCTTGTTTTTTTTTAATTCAACCTGTAAGAAGCCTTGGAGGAAAACCCTCAGTAACTGAGGAAGCAACCGAGAACCTTAAGTAAGTTCTTTGCAAGTTAAACCCAGTACAAGTTTGTTCCATTTCTCTTAACCCAAATGCTGTTTATTTGGGCATTTAGCCACTGACTTCCAACCTCCTAAATACAGCAGTCCTTTTCAAAGAGATACCCTACAATAGCTGCAGATGGCAGATTCTGCCCACATTTCTAGAGATCTGCCCAAGGAAGCTTGACTTCTTATTGATTCTAAATTGTTTTCACATGGAAATACATAACTGGAAGTTTATTAGCCAGCCACCTTTCTTGGAATTAAAATTTATAGCATTTTATAAGTATCCTTAAAGCCTAGCCATAATCCCCTTCCCAAGCCTTTCTCAAATTTGCATAATGTTTTGCTTTAAAATAATTGTAAAATAATTTCTCTTTCTCAAACAAAGGATTTTTAGAAGTAGCCCCACCTTCTCCAAGTCAAGCAATTTGGTACTGTTTACTTCTCAGAGCTATCAGGGCCAAAAATGAGTAAGAAAAGGAATGAAAATTGGCTTTCTGAACAGCAAGAATGGGCCACATAATATGCTTCACATTTTATATATGAAGAATATTATATATGAATAACATACATGTGTTATATTTTATCTTCACAATAGCCCTATAACAGAGGTCCTTTTATCTCTTTTTACAGAGAAGAAAATGGCTTAGAGAATTTCCCAGGATCATAGGCACAAATACAGAACTTGGGCTTCAGAGTTAGTATATTGTAATGGTTAATGGTAAAAGCTTAGAAGTCAGATTGCTTGGATTCAGTCCTAACTCTACTGCTTACTGTGCAATCTTGGACAAGTTACTTTATTCCTCTAAGCCTTGGCTTCCTCTTCAGTCAGACGCAGCCAATAGCAGTATCTGTTTCATAACGTCCGGGCTGTGAGCATTAAATGAGATAATGCTTATACATTTGCAAGCTGCCTCAACATGATTTCTCAATTGCATGTGATTTCTGGATTGCCAGTGACAATGAGTGAAGAGAAATGATTCTCACCTACTTTCCCAGCTCAGAGATGGAGACGCAGGAAAAAGTCCCTTTATCCTCTGCTTCAGCAAAAAGCAAAGGTGAAATTCCAAAATGATCAAAAAATCTCAACACTCAATCACAACTGAATAACTAATGAAGATATAAAATAATTTTTGATGAGACTATCTAATGAAGTGATGTCTGAACGTCTTTTTTTCTTACAGCCTATTTCTTAATTTAAGCCTGAAGGAAAAAATGTAGATTTGGCATAGCCTAAGCAGGAATATTGTGTGAGACCAGTGCATGCACTATCAGTGGCTCCTATGCCACTCTGTGAAGCATGAGTATACACAACTGGATGCATTCTAATTGCTCAGGTTAATCCTTGGCTGTAGATACATCCAAAATGTTTGCTAGTAACAATCACTACATCCTAGCCCAAAGAGGTATTAATTTTCATTTGGCTTGGGCTTCTAGTTAATTTAAGAGATATTAAACAATTAGAATCTCTTAATATTTATAATTAAATTTATAATCCTGAATAATATAAAAGCCTTAATATACTGTGTCCTTCTAAGATAAGTGACCATTTTTCCCACTTTCTAAAGGAGCTAATATTTAAGCTGTCAGGAAGTTCCTTTTGGTATCAGAAAGACCTTGGTTTAAGGTCCAATTCCCCAAGTCACTAGAGTGCTCTGAGTCTCATCTGCTAATAGGATAAAACTACCTACTGAATAGAGTGATTATAAGAATAAAATGAGATAATGTACATAAAATGCTCAGCATAGTATAATCAGAACTCAATATATGATGGCTATAATCATTATGCTCACTACAGAAAACCAGAAAGAACAGAAAAGTATAAGGAAGAAAAAAGTCAATAATTTCTTCTCTCAAAGGCAATTATTGTTAACTTTTGGCTGGTCATCTTTTTTCTCTATGTGGTTTGTCTTTATATAATTTGGTATCATACCACACAAACTATATGCATCTTGTTTTGCTGTTTTCTTCCTTTGGGCCTATTAATGTAATTTAGACATTTTCCCACACCGTTAACAACTAGCCACAACAGTTACTTTATGGCTTCTAATAACATGAATACATAAATAAAAATAGTTTTTCGTAGTTATGAGGCCCTTGGGAATGATATGGTCTTGCCTAACTCATCTTCCTGCCACTGTGACCTCCTGACCTTGGGAATTCTCAAGTCTGTCACCATTCTCACTTGACGTCACTACAGAGAACCTCCTAAGTGTTTATAGGGTGCTGGGTATGTAGGTTCCCCAAAACCCAAATGCAGACCTTTATAGACCACAGTGTAAAGCTGTACAGAAAGCCTTACATTCCACAGCCATCTACTTAACTGACTCTCAATTTTTTCTCCCACACAGTGTAACAGAAGGTGCTAAAAAAACAAAAACAAAACCCCCAAACCTGATCATCTCTCTTCAGCTGAAGTTTAAGCTCTTTCTTCCTGAATACCTTCTCTAATACCTTTTTGTTCAGAGAAAAGGCAAGCTGCATTATTTGGCTTAAATATTTTTAAAAACTGCCCGTATATCAAAATTCAATTTGGTTCTAAACATTTGAATTGCCCCAACTCTACTGTCCATGTTGATCCATCCTTCATTTGCCATTGATATTATCTCTCGTTTTTTCAGAGAACATAATTATCTAATTGTGGAGCCCAAAATTTATCCCTATTCACAGAATTAGTGAAAATCAAATAAAAATTAAATGTAAAGATAAGCATCTATAACATTTATTTTGGCCAACTATCTGGAGCCACTGTTTTTGTTTTGTTTTGTTTTTTTGTTTTTTCTTTTTTGAGACAAGGGTCTTTCTCTTCTTGCCTAGGCTGGAGTGCAATGGTGCAATCTTGGCTCATTACAGCCTCCGCCTCCCAGATTCAAGCGATTCTCGTGCCTTGGCTTCCCAAGTAGCTGGGATTACAGGCGCATACCACCACGCCCGGCTAATTTTTGTATTTTCAGTAGAGACGGAGGTTTTGCCATGTTGGCCAGGCTGGTCTCAAACTCCACACCTCAGGTGAGCTGCCCACCTCAGCCTCCTAAAGTGCTGGGATTACAGGCATGAGCCACCATGCCCGGCCCACTGTTTATTATTGTTGTAAAAAGTGAAAGATTTATACAATCTAAAGAGAAACCAGAGGATTATTATTGTTCTTACTGTTGCTGATCTTAAATAAATAGGTCTCCAGAAGAGCAACGGCCAAGTGTCTAGGCAGAGAACAAATTAAAATTAACTGGCACACGGGAGATTAGGGTCTCTGAGGGGTCTGAGATTCCGGCTCTATGAGTGATGAGCTGTAAGACCTGTCTCAAAAACAGAAATATTAATCTTCACTTAGTCACCCTTACAGATTTTTTTTTTTTAAGATGGAGTCTTGCTCTGTTGCCCAGGCTGGAGTGCAGTGGTGCAATCTTGGCTCACTGCAGCCTCCCCCTCCCAGGTTCAAGCGATTCTCCTGCCTTAGCCTCCCACATCTGGCTAATCTTTTGTATTTGTAGTAGAGATGGGGTTTCAAACCATGTTGGCCAGGCTTGTCTCGAACTCCTGGCCTCAAGCAATCCACCCGCCTCGGCCTCCCAAGGTGCTGGGATTACAGGCGTGAGCCACCACGCCCAGCCCAGAATTTTTATTTAGGACAAATTAAATAATGTGTGCAAGAGTAATTTGTAGCTTATAAAAAGCTATACAAACGTAAGGGGGAGAGTATTTTTGCTTTATTTTATTTTTGATACAGAGTCTCACTCTGTCACTTAGGCTGAAATGTAGTGATCATAGCTCACTGTAACCTCAAACTCTTGGGCTCCTGTGATCCTCCTGCCTCAGCATCCCAAGTAGCTGAGACTATAGAGGCACATGCCACCATGCCTGGCCAATGTTTTTTATTTTTATTTTTTGTACAAACAGGGTCTCACTGTGTTGCCAAGCTGGTCACCAACTCCTGGTTTCAAGTGATCCTCTTTCCTTGGCCTCCCAAAGTGCTGGGATTACAGGTGTGAGCCACTATGCCCGGCTGTATTTTGCTTTTAAATAAAAGGGAAGGGCGAGACTAGACAATCCCAAACACATACAAATTGCTTTTTGATATTTTATCTATACATTCAATAAACTTTATCCATGATTGTCCAGTTTTCCTCCATACATGCATCATGCTAATCAAAGGATTGGCTATCTTCATGCTGTGTTAGAAGAAACTGAAGTGTTAGAACGAAATAGACTAACATGCTATCTCAAGGAGCTTATACCAGCTGAAGAGGGACTGAGGAAAGTTAGAAATTAGAGGTATGAAGGATTAGGATCACTGAGATTATAAGAATTTTAAAATAAAAAAGATACAAACAGCTTAGAATTTAAAGAAATGTTAGGAGATGGCTCTTCCCAAAGAGGGGCACCATTATCCAAACCTCTAGATAACTGATTTTGTGAAGCTATTATATGCAACTCCTCCAGAGCCTGACATTTGATTACATTTAAAATTCATCTTTTGCTTCCCTTTTCTTTCCTCCCCCATATACAATGTGTTCTTGCCCCAACCTCCCACTTTTTCCTTCTTTGATTTATTTCAATTTCAATCCCTTTTAAAAGTCTGAGTCCAGTTTCCTATTGGCCTCTTTAACCTCTCCTTGCCTGGCTCTGCTGGCACACACCTCCCACCTGACATCACATGAGCATTCCTCTTTAGAAAAAGCACATTTCATTCTTGCAGAGGAGACTTAGAACATTATCCAAAACTCAATTGCTTTTTTGAAATTTGAAGGATAAGATCTCTAAATTCCAAGCTGTTTCCCTAGGAGGGTAGAAGACGTGGGGGAAGAGAAGCAATGGTAGTTCCAAACCGGCTCAGACTTGGTCATTGGTGGTGGCTCGATGGCATTCTCATTCCATCCGGGCAGGCTCCGGGGCCAGAGGCATTCAGTCAAAGCAGGTGGGAGGAGGGAAATACAAGCACACAGACTAGCAAAGATAAAGATGGAGAGAAAGAAAACGGTAAAATAAAGGAAGGAGTTGACAGGGGAGAAGGAATGTCAGAAACAAGGAGGGAAGATGGGGAAAATGGAGCAAAGAATAAAGGAAAGGAGAAGACAGGGTGAGTAATACGGGGAAAACTCAAGAGAGAAATAGAAATAGACCAGGAAGAACACAGAAATGGCTGGGGTCTTAACAGGAGTGGGGTCCAGACAGACCAAGTGGGATGGGCAGAGCAGGGAAAGAGGAGTGGAAGGAGCGGCGGAGACTGCCATGCCTAGCCTCGATCTATTTGTGTTCTTCCTTACACTGTCATCGGTAGCTGCCTTATCAATTTTCACCTCTGGCAGGAGACGCCCGCCGATGTGGGAGCCGGGGCCGCCGATGAGGGACACCACGCCGTTGCAGTCCACCGTGCTGTTGCGCTTCACGCTGCGCCGCAGGCTGGGGAAGATGCGTGAGGAGCGGCTGCCCTGGCTGTAGCCGCTGTAGCCGCTGTAGCTGCTACGGCGCTCGCGGGCCCGGATGGGGATGAAGAGGGAGTCCCGGCGGCCCTCGCTCTCCTCCACCGTGCTGTGCTCGTCATCCGCGAACTCATTCTCGGAGCCCGGGTCTCGGAACCGCCCAGGTCCCCTGAAACTGAAGATGCTGCTCTTGCTGTTGTGGCGGGAGAGGAAGGGCGAGCCTGGGATGCTGAGCAGTGACTGCAGGGGCAGAAAGGGAAAGAGAGATGGAGGGGGAAATGAGACGGGAGTGGACCTTTATACTGAGCAAAGTGGTTAGGTTCCCAGCCGGCCCCACCCTCGCAGTCCTGTGATCAGAACACAAGTGTTTCCAGAAAGCACTTCTGCATGTTGACTGCTACAGTTCATCACCCATTGTTACTCACCCGTGCTTGACCAGTTACGGATTCAAAACGTCTACCCACTGTTCTTGCATGCATCCCTAAGATGCTTTTATCTCACATTATACGCAACTTATCCAGGGGGAAGCACATGGCTGTGTATTTCCTTTTACCATGGGCTCAGAGGAGGTGTCTTTGACTTAAGTTAGACTATGCCACACTGGGCAAAAAGACAGAATTTATTTATTATCATATATATAACAATAAATAAAGATTTTATATATATACACACATATACACACACATATATACATATACACACACATATATATACACATATATATACACACACACACATACATATATATATATATATATATATATATTTTTTTTTTTTTTTTGAGATGGAGTTTTGCTCTTGTGGCCCAGGCTGGAGTGCAGTGGCGCTATCTTGGCTTACTACAACCTCCAGCTCCTGGGTGCAAGAGATTCTCTGGGTGCAAGAGATTCTCTGCCTCGGCCTCCCGAGTAGCTGGGATTACAGGCGTCCACCACCACGCCCTGGCTAATTTTTGTATTTTTAGTACAGACACGGTTTCGCCATGTTGGCCAGGCTGGTCTCAAACTCCTGACCTCAGGTGATCCACCCGCCTCGGCCTCCCAAAGTGCTGGGATTACAGGCATGAGCCACTGCTCCTGGCCAAAAAGACAGAATTTAAAACGTGCCTGTATCATTTGCCATTCTCTCCAAGTACATGTCCTGGTCAACTACTACTCCAACAGTGGCCTTCAAGCCTTTTAGTTCAGTTGAAAATTATGTATGCCCCCTCCAACCCCATTTTATTTATGTATTTATTTATTTTTCCTTTTCTTTTATTATTATTATACTTTAAGTTCTAGGTACATGTGCACAATGTGCAGGTTTGTTACATATGTATACATGTGCCATGTTGGTGTGCTGCACCCATTAACTCATCATTTACATTAGGTATTTCTCCTAATGCTATCCCTCCCCCCTCCCCCAACCCCACGTCAGGCCCCAGTACGTGTTGTTCCCCACCCTGTGTCCAAGTGTTCTCATTGTTCAATTTCCACCCATCAGTGAAAACATGCAGTATTTGGTTTTCTGTCCTTGTGATAGTTTGCTCAGAATGATGGTTTCCAGCCTCATCCATGTCCCTACAAAGGACATGAACTCATCCTTTTTGTGGCTGCATAGTATTCCATCCACCCCATTTTAAACATATTTTTTTCATCAAAAGTTTACATAGTTGTAAAGTATATAATTCTCAAACAGCTGTAAGTTATATAATGTCCGGCATTGATGTTTTTAAATAAAACTCTTCTTTACCGTAAAGTTTGTGGTAAAGAAATTTACTTAAAGAATTCTTTAGCATAAATTTTTTCTTACTTATTCTCCTTCAATTTCATACTTCCTTTCCATATTCCCTAGAGAATTTTATTTGAATGTACACTTTTATGTTTTAATGTATTTTACTGCTCACCCCTGAATTTACTTCTCTATGTTGCCCAGGCTGATCTCGAACTCCTGGGTTCAAGTGATCCTCCTGCCTTGGCCTCCCAAAGTGCTGGGATTAAAGGAGTGAGGCACTGCGCCCAGCCTGTTAACACTTTTGATGTTAGCACTGGAAGGGCCATGGGGCTCCTCTTTAACATTTCTGCCCTTATCTTTTTGTTGGCTACGATTCCAACAAATTATACAAAAAATTATAAATAAACTGTACTTACTATTAAAAATTTTCTATGACCATGAGTCTCTAAGACATTTAAAAAATTCTCCCGGATTGAGTTTTTATTAATATTCTTATGAATACAATTGATCAAGCTATACAAATATATTACATATTTTATAGGTAATAGACTTAAGAAATAAAATTGTATTAAAATGCATTTCTTAATAAGATGGACGAGATTTTCTTTTCAATTGGTGTTTAAATATTTGTTGGTAGTATTACTTATTATTAGAATGAGACATGGCTCAACATCAATCCTCCCCACCTTTCTAATAATTGATTTTATGTGCTAAAACCTTATTCACATAAATATTATCTTGGAATGGAAGAACTTTGTTATAGTAATGTCACTCAATTCTTTGGACTCCTTCCAAGTTATATACCAAAAATATATAGCAGACTATCAGCAAAATTTATTGTAATAATCTATCGGCTGGCAATTAAGTCTTTTTTCAATTTTACTGAAAGCAAAGAACTGAAAACTCAATTTGCCAAAAGATTTGTTACCTACACACATTCCCTTTCTTGATTTCTGAGGACATCAAAAAGCTTTATTATTTACTAATAATTATGTGGGTTATTCTCACGAGTTACTCTTGTACTTAAAGGAAGCTCGTTTAACCTAACAGATGGTTGAAATAATCAAAATATTATTAATGTCTTTCCATCATTGCCAACATTTATTTTTTAATATGATTTTATCTTATCACATGATTTAAATATATTTTCATCAAAATCTACCTTAAAATCACAGATTTAGCTCATTTATGAAAATGTTCAACCACATAATCTAATGAGCAGTCAGTCCTCAATGTCAGAGCAATTGGCTAAATTGGATTTATTTTCATTTGAAACAGCATGATCCCATTTTTCACTGTTAATAAATGTATTAGTATGTATCGCAAGGGCAACAATCTCCTGAAATTAAAACACCTCAACATCCCCAGTTATAATTCTGTTTCACTCGTAACAGAAATATGTAAAACAGAAATATGCAAAACAGAAATATGCCTCAAACCCCTGGGCTCACGGCATGCTCCTGCCTCAGCCTTCCAAGTAGCTAGGACTACAGGCTTGTGCCACCATGCCTGGCTAATTAAAAAAAAATTTTTTTTAATAGAGATGGGGTCTCTATGTTGCCCAGGCTGATCTTGAACCCCTGGGTTCAAGTGATCCTCCTGCCTTGGTCTCCCAAAGTGCTGGGATTACAGGAGTGAGGCACCGCGCCCAGCCTGTTAATACTTTTGATGTTAACACTGGAAGGGCTATGGGGCTCCTCTTTAACATTTCTGCCCTTATCTTTTTGTTGGCTACAATTCCATTTCTGGTTCTATACTTTAGTTCCTGTCTCTTCTTGTAATGTACAAAGCCCCTGTCCCCAGATTGGTATATTTTCTTTGGATAATTCTAGTTGCATATTCCATTCTCTCACCCGTGTCTTTCACATGTTATGCTGGCTTTTCCTGCTTTGGCTTTAAGCAACCCACAAACTTCTAAGACAATAAATGAATTTGATCACTAGGGACCACATCAAGAAAAGCACTAATCGTAGATAATTTTATATAAATGTCATTGTTAGATACACACCATATGCCATATATAGGTCTCTAGAAAACAGGATCACCCTGACTTATTTTATTCTTCTGCCTCATCCTTGTACCAGAGAGAAGGAGCTACATTGGTTAGATTACAGAACGTTGACCGAGCCTCATTTATGAGTAGATGTTGTCACTGTGTGTTAAAAGGACACATACACTGTGTGGTAAAGGAGCACATAACAGAGGAAGCCCTTGCACGTCCTTCTTCCATGTTGCTGGATTGGTAAGCTTACTATTCTTCCTACATATATATTTGGGCACCCCCACTGAATCACTGAATCACTGAATCACTGAATCATTGAATCACTGAACCAGCTCTGCTCGGTGTGATTCACAGGCAGCTAGTACATGACTTGTTATTGGTCTGCAATGAGACAAGTAAGGAAACTGAGAGGGGCATTTAGAAACTTTTATAACAATTAGACACAGTCATAACATCTAAGAATGTGATGATTTTTCTAGAAATTGATTGTTACTATATTTTACAATAGTATTAGTTCATGAAGAATTGGGAAAAACAGAAACGAGTCCTTTACCACAGGTAACTTGAGAAACACTGCTCTGAACAATGTGGCTGGCCAGAAGATGGTGTCTTAAAATGTACTTGGGATTTTGTTTTAATCAGATCACTCTGCCTTTGAAAGAAGAGTTCGTTACTTCGGTTCCCAAGAGGAGTGGGGTTGCCATGCCATGGAGGGCCATATGGGGAAATATAAGTGTTGGTCAGGAAGCAGAAGGAGTGAGGGGGAAAGTTTAGCCTGAGCCTGTGGTTTCCTCAGGAAGGAAGGGATGAGGCAAGATAGGTAAGTCTGAGCAAGTTTAGGACTGGGGAGTTTGAATAATTTTGGAAGGCTCTGGCCTACAGAGGTGGTAACTACTTGTCTGATATCTGGCTCTGGGGTGATTTAGGGCAGGAAAATATTGGCTTAGTGAGTGAGTTAGATAAAGGAGGTAGTTGGGAATGTGGGCTTTGGACTGGTTGATCTGTACATGAAAAACATGTTTGAAGGCAAGCGTAACAAAGAACACTGAGGTTCAGGGTACAAGCCCAGGTGTTAATAACCGGTGCCTTGGCCACATATATCTCTCTTGAGGGCACATCACTGGGGAGAAATATGGCCAGGACAACACAGGACTCAGGTACCCATGGCCCCTTTGCTAAATGCCACAATCTCCTTTAACACTATCACACCGTCCTAAAAATGGCATTCAAGACCCTCCCAGCTTTGACTCTAATTTACTTGTTCTACTTTATCTTTCACTGTTTTCTCATACACCCTACCATACAGCCACCCTGCCGCAGGTCTTTATTTCCTCTGTTTGCAGTGCACGCTCCATTTTCAGCTGGGGAAATCCTCTCAGTTCTCCATGATCCAGCCCTTCTGCTTCTTCCTCTACTAACTTCCTTAATCTTTCCATAGCACCAAACCCCCTTTCAGAATATTTATGCTCTACTTTATTTTTTATTTTTTTCTTCAAGACAGGGTCTCACTCTGTTGCCTGGGCTGGAGTGCAATAGTGCAAACACTCACTGCAGCCTCAACCTCCTGGGCTCAAGTGATCCTCTCACCTCAGCCTCCCAAGTAGCTGGAACCACAGGTATGTGCCACACCACGTGGTATGTGCCATACCACGCCTGGCTAATTTTTATATTTTTTGTAGATAATGGGGTTTCACCGTGTTGCCCAGGCTGGTCTCAAATTCCTGGGCTAAAGCAATCCTCCCGTCTTGGCCTCCCAAAGTGCTGAGATTATAGGCGTGAGTCACTGTACCCGGCCTACGCTCTACTTTTTACAACAGTTCTTTATATACATGTTCTATCTCTCATTTTTAACCAACTACAAATTCCTTAAGGGCACATTGACTGATTCATCCTTATATCTCCTAGAATGCTTTGCACATAGTAACTACAATGTTTAACTTAATTAACATTCACTTAGATTAGGTACTGCCAGCTTAGCCACCCATTTTAGGGTTGCTCCACACCTGCACGGGGTCACTGCTTCACTTCTCACAGCAAGCTAAACTACACTGAATTCATAATTTTGTCTTAAGTCAGTGCTGGGTGCTGACACTACCTGGTACATTAGGCTTTCACATTAGGAAAGAGGTTTTATGCATTTTACAATAAAATTTAATTTTATATAATTTTTTTTTTTTTTTTTTTTTTTTTGAGACAGAGACTCGCTCTGTCACCCAGGCTGAAGTGCAGTGGTGCAATCTTGGCTTGATGAAACCTCCGCCTCCCAGGTTCAAGCTATTCTCCTGCCTCAGCCTCAAGTGATCTGGCCTCAAGTGATCTGCCCACCTCAGCCTCCCAAAGTGCCAGGATTATAGGCATGAGCCACTGTGCCTGGCCAAAATTTAATTTTATTTAACCAAATACCTATTGTGTGCTAAGTGGTGTGGATACAGTGGTGAACGAGACATACGGCATGGTCCCTGCCCTCTTGAAACTTGGAGGCCAGGAGGAAATATCATATACTACATGAGATCTAATATATCAGACTATTCTTAACCTTAAGGATAGTGATAAGGACAATAGGACAGTGATGAAGGTCATGACCAATTCAGTGAACCTATGAACACTTGATAATCAGGATCCTAAGATGATACATAATACGAGGAAAAACTCTTCTATTATTTTCTAATTCCTTGTTTCACTCTTTGCAAAAGAGTAGTCTGCAATGAACAAATGTGAAAGGGGTAAAGGTGACTTGCCCCATTTCTCCTTGTACCCAGGATCTAATCCTGATTTAGGGCATTCCCTAAGGAGCTACGTCCTGAGGGCTGAAACCCCAACCCTTCCCCAATCTCAATTTTCCTAGACTAGAGGTTTTCAGTGATGACTCAGGATCCATGGCTCTATTAAATCCTGGGATCCTGTGTAGTTTATGAGATGAGTAGGCCTTACTTCCTCTTTTCAAAATCTTCCTGTCAACCAACCAGGAGCTTTTAGTCCTTTTCAGGCAGTCACAGTTAAACTATAAATTCCAACTTAGGTTTAGATGTTTGCTTGGGAGAATGCCTCCGAGATGTTCTGGATTTGAGGGTGTAACTTTTGCATTCCACAGAAAAAGTATCTCTAGGGATCTCAGGGGATACACGTAAATTGTCTGTCAAGATGAGGCTTACGTGACTGGGATGTTTGGAATGTGATGAAGGAGTGATTTTACATGTTCTATTTCCATGCCATATTTCACTTTTTCTTTGTAGTATAACAGTGGTTCTTAAAGTGTGGTCTGGAGACCCCTGGAAGTCCCTGAGACCTTTTAAGGAAGGCTCATGAGGTCAAAATTCTTTACGAATAATACTGAGATGATATGCGCTTTTATTACTCATCTTCTCATAAGCACACAGTGACACTGTGAGCCTGACAGCTTCATAATATTTAAATAGTTTTCTGATGAGACTGGTGGTAATAATAAATATAGTTTTAAAATCTCATGTATATTTGGAAGATTTGCATAAACTCAGGAAATGAAAATTTCTCAAATGATCAATGCATGATGCTAGAAATCATTCATGGGTTAAAGATCTATGGCACAAAATGGAGCAAGGGATTTTACTATAACAGAGTACAAAGTTACTGTTACAGTTTCCACATCACAAGTAACTGTTTAAAAAATTGTCACCGTTAAGTTTTGGAACAGCATCAAGGAGGAACATTCACAGTTATCTGAAAAGGTTATTAAAATATTCCTCCCTTTTCCAACTACATACCTGTATGAAACTTGATTTTCTTCAAATACTTTAACCAAAGAAAATCATATTGCAACAAACTGAATGCATGCATAAGCCAGTATGATATTTCAACTGTTTTCTATTACACTACAGATTAAAGAGATTTGCAGAAATGTAATACAAAAAAAAACCCTTTTTTTTTTGTTTTGGAAAACAGTTCATTTTTCTTAAAAATATATAATTTGTGTTAATCATGTAATGGGTTTATCGTTACTATATTTTTAAAATTAGTAAATATTTTTTAATTTTCTTAATTATAATTTCTAATATGAGAAATTAAAAGCACATTTTAAAAAGGTTTTTAGGTCCTCAAAAATTTTTAAGAAGATAAAGGGGTCCTAAGACCAGAAAGTTTGAAAACTGCTGCAATAGAGCAATTAAAATACTTTGAAAAAATAGGCTCAATTTAATACTTATAAACTGCCCTGAGCCTTAAAAATATAGAGAAATAGGTCGGAGATGGGTGAGCAGGAGATGTCTCAAGAAGAACTCAGGCTCAAATGGAGGTAAAACCGCTGCCTGGTCGCCCCTAGCCCGACTCCGGCCGTCGCCATTGCTGCCGGCAGGAAGAGGGCCATGACCCAAAGGAACCACAGAAGTTGAGAAAACTGTTTATTGGTGGTCTGAACTTTGAAACTACAGATGATAGTTTAAGAGGACATTTTGAGAAATGGGGCACACTCACAGATTGTGTGGTAATGAGAGACCCCCAAATAAAACGTTCCAGGGGCTTTGGTTTTGTGACTTATTCTTGTGTTGAAGAGGTGGGTGCGGCAATGTGTGCTTGACCACACAAGGTTGATGGGCGTGTAGTAGAACCAAAGAGAGCTGTTTCTAGAGAGGATTCTGTGAAGCCTGCCCATCTGACAATGAAGAAAATTTTTGTTGGTGGTATTACAGAAGATACGGAGGAATATAATTTGAGAGAATACTTTGAAAAGTATGGCAAGATTGAAACCATAGAAGTTATGGAAGACAGGCAGAGTGGAAAAAAGAGAGGATTTGCTTTTGTAACTTTTGATGATCATGATACAGTTGATAAAATTGTTGTTCAGAAATACCACACTATTAATGGACATAATTGTGAAGTGAAAAAGGCCCTTTCTAAACAAGAGATGCAGTCTGCTGGATCACAAACAGGTCGTGGAGGCGGATCTGGCAATTTTATGGGTCGCGGAGGAAACTTTGGAGGTGATGGAGGTAATCTGGGCCGTGGTGGAAACTCTGGTGGAAGAGAAGGCTATGGTGGTGGAGGTGGTGGCAGCAGAGGTAGTTATGGAGGAGGTGATGGTGGATATAATGGATTTGGAAGTGACGGTGGCAACTATGGCAGTGGTCCTGGTTATAGTAGTAGAGGGGCCTATGGTGGTGGTGGACCAGGATATGGAAACCAAGGTGGTGGATATAGTAGCAGTGGTGGAGGATATGATGGTTACAATGAAGGAGGAAATTTTGGCGGTGGTAACTATGGTGGTGGTGGGAACTATAATGATTTTGGAAATTATAGTGGACAACAGCAATCAAATTATGGACCCATGAAAGGGGGAACTTTTGGTGGAAGAAGCTCGGGCAGTCCCTATGGTGGTGGTTATGCATCTGGTGGTGGAAGTGGTGGATATGGTAGCAGAAGGTTCTAAAAACAGCAGAAAAGGGCTACAGTTCTTAGCAGGAGAGAGAGCAAGGAGTTGTCAGGAAAGCTGCGGGTTACTTTGAGACAGTCGTCCCAAATGCATTAGAGGAACTGTAAAAATCTGCCACAGAAGGATGATCCATAGTCAGAAAAGTTACTGCAGCTTAAACAGCAAACCCTTCTTGTTCAGGACTGTCATAGCCACAGTTTGCAGAAAGTGCAGCTATTGATTAATGCAATGTAGTGTCAATTAGATGTACATTCCTGAGGTCTTTTATCTATTGTAGCCTTGTCTTTTTCTTTTTCTTTTCATTACATCAGGTATATTGCCCTGTAAATTGTGGTAGTGATACCAGGAATAAAAAATTAAGGAATTTTTAACTTTTCAATATTTGTGTAGTTCAGTTTTTCTACATTTTAGTACAGAAACTTTAACAAAATGCAGTTTTGAAGGTGTTTCCTTGTGAGTTAACAAGTAAAGATCATTGTTAATTACTATTTTGTATGAATTTTGCTAAAGTTAACTGTAAAGAAACACCTGCTGACTTGCAGTTTAAGGGGAATCTATTCTCCCCATTTTCAAACCATGATATGAATGGGTACTGATGTGGAGAGAATAGATAATTTGTGTGTTTGCAATGTGTGTTTTAGATAAATAGGACTGAGTATTTAAATTAGCATTTGTGAATTTCATAGCATTACGATTACCTTCAAATGAAAAAAACTCAAAATTTCTAAAAAAAAAAAAAGAAGAACTCAGAAGCTATGGAAATAAAAGAAACTGACACATAACTGAACTATGTTGTGAGAAAACTGAAGCCACATTCATCATTAAGCTAACAGAAGAAATGATCATGCACGTGTGCAGGAATAAAGAAGGGGTGGTTAGGAGCACAGGCTCTGGAGCTGGATGAACCTGGACTCAAATCTTGGCTTGAACACTTACTAGTTATATAACCTTCTACAACTAGTTATGGTTATAAGTTATTCTTTCTAAGCCTCGATTTCCTCAGTCACTCTTCCAGAGAAACTGCAGGAAAGTCCTGGGACAAAGAATACTACTATACTTTGTAGCATCTAAGCTACTCTTGGCAGTCAGCCTTGGCCTCTAGGAATTTACTATTTTTTTTGAATGGAGAAATTAGACTAAGTGAATATTTTCATGCAAAGCAGGACATCTCAAAAACCTGGTTTTATTTTTTGAGTTAAGGAGCAATCAGTGCACCTTTGTACTAAAGCCTATAGAATAATCAGAGACCATTCAATAGCAAAGCGTTAACAGCGCTAAGGTATTCATAGCTTAGTGAGTCTCTCAAGACAAGGGTAAGATTACAACAAAGCTACTATCATACTTTCCCCAAAAGAGGCTGAACTAGAAGAAAGGAGAGGTGAAGGTGAGATAGAGATGGCTTCAGGCTATAAAGAAGTCTCTCAGAAAGGGTTAAATCAAATTTCTAAAAGTCTTGCATTCATTTGTCTAACAATATCTAGCCATGTGCCAAGAAGCAGACCTTGACTTTAACACTTTATTTAGAGAGAAGAGGATATGAACATAAATAAATATGCACACAGAGTATATGTAGAGTACTTTCTATATGTAGAGTAAAAAGCAACAAATAAAGAGGTACATATAAAACATAACAGAAAGATAAAATGAAGATTTCCAACTAGAAAACAGGAGAGTCAGGGAATGTTTCTTGAAAGGAAGATATCAAGAATAACTATGATGTAGAAATTCAAAGACAGAAAAATAGGGCATTTTATTTAATTTTAATTTTTTGGTTTGTTTGTTTTTGTTTTTGTTTTTTTGGAGACAGGGTCTTGTTCTGTTGCCCAAGCAGGAGTGTAGTGGTAAGATCACAGCTCACTGCAGCTTCAACCTCCCATGCTCAAGCCATCTTCCTGCCTCAGACTCCCGAGTAGCTGGGACTACAGGCATGTGTCACCACGCCCGGCCAATTTTTTGGTAGAGACAGGGGTCTCTCTATGTTGCCCAGGGTGGTCTTGAACTCCTACCTCAAATGATTCTTTCACCTTGGGCTCCCAAAGTGCTGGGATTACAGGTGTGAGCCACTGTGCTGGCCAACAGGACATTTTAGAGAGGGTGTTTCTTGAGCAAACCACAGAGGGTAGAAAACAAACATCATATATGAGAAATATCTAGTAGCTCATTCTGGTTTAGGTATAGGGTGCTTGATGGGGCACAGAGACTGGAGAATGAACACATAGGTTGTGTCCATACTAAGGGGATGGGGAACGCTATGAATTCCAGGATAAGGAGTTGGGACTTAATTAGTAAATAGAATGAATCAGATTAGGGGAATTCCCTCTCCCATTCTTCTTAAAAACTATTCTAAACTGTCAGTATTTTCTTTAAACCTCCAAACACAACCTCTCATTCCCTTCAATAAGATGTTTAATTCCCTACATTATCAAAAAATTAATTCATTTTTTGTAGAGACAGAGGTCTCACTATGTTGCCCAGGCTGATCTCAAACTCCTTGATTTTTATTTCCCAACATTATCAAAACACTAAACTGTCAGGGGTTATCTTCCTCAACTTCCTACTCCTTTTCTACAAATTTATCCACCTCACCCTTCCCTGTTTTCTTAAGGTTTCAGGGAGCAAGGGTCCCTTTTCTGTTAAAAACCACATCTATTTCGGTATCTTCCAAGATTGTGCTCTACTTCTATCTATTCTATTTCATTTTCTAATGTGTCTCCCTTTTCTGTTTTTTTTTCTTCCACAAATTATAAACATGATTATTTCCACCCACACTCTTTAAAGAAGCTGGGATGAGAAGTCTATACTCATTGTCTCCACTCCCCACTCAACATGGCATCCTTCCTTATTCTGGACTAAAACGTGTCTTTAAAGTCCTCAATGACTTTATATTGCCAAATCCGATGGACACTTTCGATTCTGCGCTCACTAAGCATCTCTGTTAAATTTCAATCCATTGATCACGGCCCTGCCTTCTCCAACATTGCTACTCTCCTGACTTCACTAAACTCTTGGCCCTCTCAGCTCCTCTAACACTGTTTATCTGTTTTCTTTCCTGAACTCTATCTCCTATGTCGGTGAACAGCAATGGTCATATCTTTGGCTCACTGTTCTTCCAACTGACACATTCTCTTTGAGTACTCTCCACAAGTCTCATGGTTTCAATCACCACCTCTCAGCTCAGGACCTCTTCCCTGAGCTATCATTTGCCTATCCTTGTCTAAAAAAATCTTTACTTGGTTATCCAACAAATAATTCAAACTTTGGATACCTAAACTGGAATATGCTTCCCTTCTAAACCTAGACCGTCCTTTTTTTCTTATTGCTCCCTCACCAACACACACATACACTACCTAATTCCTGTCTATCCTTTAAGCTTAGACCGTCCTTTTTTTCTTATTGTTCCCTCACCAACACACACATACACTACCTAATTCCTGTCTATCCTTTAAGCTTCAGCTCAGAAATTTACGTTTCCCAGAAAATCTTTACTGAATCTCCATGTTGGGATAGAGCTGTGCTTTTCTAACACCCCCAGCATATCTCAATTATGGAATAATACATGCTACTACATAATTTTTTAGTGTATTCGGCTGTCTCACTGTACTGTAAGCTCTCTAGGGTAGGAATGATGTTTTAATCACCTTTTAAGCCCTAGGACCTAGCACAATCCTTGATATGTAGTAGGTACTCCATAAATGCCTACTACATGAATGATAAGAACTACATTTTAGGACGTAATCTGTTGACAGTATATAAAATACAAAGGAGAAGGAAAAAGACTAGAGAAAACAAAACGGCAGTGGACAAACACAGTAGAACAAAATAATACAATTGCAAAGCCAAAACTAAGATAAGGCTAAGGAATGAAAAGAAAGGGATGGACATGAGGGATTTTGCTCATCCCCTGAAATGAATAAGACTGGCAAAAGACTGAACCGGAAAGTGAGAGATGCAAGTGGGAAAATGAATCATCTCTGGGAAAAAAGAAAAGACACTGGATATACTGCCATAAACAGTAACTACAATCTATTCTATACCTACCAACTTTCCAGCATTTCTTTCAAATGGGAAATTAAATGGCCTAAGAATTGGATTTTGGTGGTGTTCTCTGAAATTCAAAAATACCTATTTATGTGATGACATCTATAGTAATAGAATGCTCAACAATTACCCTAAGTCTTCTCTTCTCTTTTTTGTTTAGTTTCCTTATTTATCAAAGTTGGGAAAAACTGGAGGCTTTCAATCTACCATAGGCTAACTTATCAGTGTGATACTACATATCCAGAATAATTAATCAGTAGAACTTGCCATGCTCAAATAAGATGTCTTGTTTCATGACTCCTATTATTACTATCCCCTATAATTAAATGCAATTCTTAAACAGAGATGTTTGAGCTAAATTCTGATGCTTAGAGGAGAAAAGCTCTCCCTGATGTTTTAGAACATGAAGATTGCTGGCGTGACATATACTTTACTGCCAAGCAAGTCTGCCAAAGGTGATCACATAGTCTAGGGTTGGCTTTTACATCAGAGAAGGGAGGGCAGGATTAGAATGGAGAATGTTCCAAATGTGCTGGTAACACTTCCTCCCAGAGGAGAACAATATGGAGCATAGTGAGGTAGAAATGAGGATGCAGGGATGGGCCTGGAAAATACAGGGCCAAAGGGGAAAATAAAAATCAAGTGGGATTAGAAAAACCAGATGTTTTTAGGCTTATTGAGCCAATGCAAAGAGTTTACCTGTTGTAGGAATGCACGTTAGTACAATGAGTTTGGAGAAGAGTATGGAGGCTCCTCAAAAAACTAAAAATAGAATTACCATATAATCCAGTGTGACAGTTAATACTGCATGTCAATTTGATTGGACTGAAGGATGCAAAATATTGATCCTGGGTGTGTCTGTGAGGTGTGTTGCCAAAGGAGATTAACAGTCAAGTCAGTGGGCTGGGAAAGGCAGACTCACCCTTAATGTGGTGGGCACCATTTAATCGGCTGGCAGTGAAAATAAAGCGGGCAGAAAAACGTAAAAAGGCGAGACTGGCCTAGCCTCCCAGCCTACATCTTTCCCCCATGCTGGATGCTTCCTGCCCTCGAACATCCAACTCCAAGTTCTTCAGTTTTGGGACTCAGACTGGCTGTCCTTGCTCCTCAAGTCTGCAAACAGCCTACTGTGGGACCTTGTGATTGTGTAAGTTAATAATTAATAAACTCCCCTTTATATATTTATATACTAATAGGATATATAAATATATCCTATTAGTTCTATCCCTCTAGAGAACCCTGACTAATACACAAGCAATTTCATTATGGGGTATATAACCGAAAGAAAGTAAGTCAATATATTAAATAGATATTTGCACTCCCATGTTTATTGTAGTACTATTTACAATAGACAAAATATGAAATCATCCTAAGTGCCCATCAACAGATAAATGGATAAAGAAAATGTGGTATATTTACATTATGGAATACTATTCAGCCATTAAAAAATGAAATCCTATCATTTGCAGCAACATAGATGGAACCAGAGGTTATTATGTTCAGTGAAATAAGCCAAGCACAGAAAGACAAATATAGCATGTTCTCACTCATAAGTGGGAGCTAAAAAAGTGGATCTCTTGAAGGTAGAGAGTAGACTGGTGGTTACTAGAGGCCAGGAATAGGAGGGGATAGAGGGGATGAAAGAGGAAAAAGAAGAATATAATTGTACTTAACACTGAACTGTACACTTAAAATGGTAAAGATGGTATAATATATATACACACATTTTACCTTAATAAAAAATACATTTTTGAAAAAGGTATAGAAAAAAGAAGAGTTTACCTGATTCATGATGGAAAATTTCCTCCCTATTCTGTTGTCTGGCAGCCGAAAGGCCTTCCTTCTCATGCCATCTTCTGACTCTGACTTAAACACCTTCTCAGGATCCCCTTTCTCCTCTCCTTCAGAGAGTTCCTTTTGCTTCCTCTTCTTTCTCCTGTTACGTCTTTCCTTTGCACTCTTTGAGCTGAGTTTAGAGATTTCAGAAGAGCTCCGAGGGGAGCCCCCTCCTTCTTCACCTTCTTCCTCTATGGCATCTTCTGAGACAGTTCCTGCTGAAGTGGCCATCGCAGCAGCCTAGGAAAGAAGCCACAGCAGGGAAGCCAGACCAGGGCAATTAACTGGAGCCACCCAAAGCCAACCAGTTAGTACAGAACATTTCCCTACCGAAGGGAAAGGAGGAAAAAAGGAGGCAGGAAACCTAGACTGTTAGAGGGTTTCTGGGTATTCTGGCACACAGCCCTAAGTGAACACAGCAGAACCCAGTGGTGAGAACTTTGGGAGTTATTCTCTTGAGCATTTCAGACAAGAACTTGGCTGCTGCCTTGGTACCAGAGGATCCCTTCTGAGCAAGTCTGGAAATGAACGCTAAGTAACACTATATATTATGGGTCCTAAAAATATATAAATACATGTACATTTAGATAAGGATTAGAAAGTTAAGTGTTAAGGTGATGAGATCACAAATGTCTTTCAAGTTTTACTTTAATATTTTGCCTGTATCTTCTTTTTAATTAGAAATAATACTTTTTATGACCACAGGAATCTTAACGTTTTTCCCAAGAAAAGGAATATGCTTATGTGAAACACTATGTAAACTGCCCTGGTCACTTTTTTCTTCCCAGTCATCATGGCGGTTGCACACTGAACAGTTGAGAAATTCAACAAAAGATGATATGAACAAACAATTTGGCTGTTAAGACAAATGGAATAACTGGATCAACCATCTGCACTTGTTACTTGGGTTATTTTCATCAGACCAATGGCCTCTATTTGAAAATATGCCTAGAAAAGATCAACTGCAGTGAAAATCAGATGGGTCCTTAGTCACCATGATCTGGCAGGAAGGTCTATTGCAAAGAATTCATCACCAACCTGTGCCTCTTCCTGTTGCTTCTTAAGTTGCTCCAACATTGCTTTAAATTCAGCCTCTTTTTGTTCTGCCTCCTCCAGTGTTGCCTGATTCTGTTCTTCATAAGCCATGGCCACCACAGCCAAGATCAAGTTCACCAGATAGAAAGAACCCACAAAGATGACCAAGACGAAGAAGATCATGTATGTTTTCCCGGCTGCTCGTAAGGTCTGCAAAGACAAAGGCCATTTTCTGAGTCACTTGTACCAAATGAACCAGGCTGAAAATAGCTAATGGGCCAAGTTCCTCTGTAAAAGGGCACTATTTGCATTTTGTACAGGACTATGTTTAATTGTGCAGTACTCCTTACTATTGTGGGCACTTGGTACTCCCAATGGTTGAATGGTTTCACTTATCCTCAACTCATATTAAATGGCAGTAGTTATCTCCCAACCATTGTGACAAAAAAATCCCCTCTCACTTCTAAATATTCCCCATACACTCCTTTCATAAAAAAAGTTTGATTTTGGGCTAAGACAAGTATAAAGAAAAGAATACAAGACTGCAGCTTATTTATCTACGGATCCTCAAACAGCATTAACAGACAAATTATGTCTCTGAAATCAGGTCCAAGTTGCAGGAAATCCCATCTTTTTTTTTTTTTTTTTTTTTTTTTGAGATGGAGTGTCACACTATCGCCTAGGCTGGAGTGTGATGGCACGATCTCGGCTCACTGCAACCTCTGCCTCCCAGGTTCAAGTGATTCTCCTGCCTCAGCCTCCCAAGTAGCTGGGATTACAGGTGCCCACCACCATGCCCAGCTAATTTTTTGTATTTTTAGTAGAGATGGGGTTTCACTATGTTGGCCAGGGTGGTCTTGAACTCCTGACTTCGTGATCCACCTGCCTCGGCCTCCCAAAGTGCTGGGATTACAGGCGTGAGCCACCACGCCTGGCCCCATCTTTTTTTTTTTTTTAGATGGAGTCTTGCTCTGTCACCCAGGCTGGAGTGCAGTGGCATGATCTCAGCTCACTGCAACCTCCGCCTCCCAGGTTCAAGCAATTCTCCCACTTCAGCCTCCAGAGTAGTTGGGATTACAGGCATGTGCCACCATGCCCAGCTAATTTTGTATTTTTAGTAGAGACGTGGTTTCACCATGTTTGCCAGGTTGGTCTTGAACTCCTGGCCTCAAGTGATCCACCCGCCTCGGCCTCCCAAAGTGCTGGGATTACAGGCATGAGCCACTGTGTCCAGCCAGGAAATCCCCATCTTGAGTGACACGCTTCCTTATTCTTTTGCAATAGGATGAGTTTTAAAAGGATATGACAATATGACATAAAGGATAGTGGGGAGGTTAAAAAAAGGCAGAAGGAAACTAGGTTTTAGGTTATGTACATGCAACCCACTGTTACAAAGTTTTCATCTTTATTCTGTTAACCACAAAATGCGCCAGGCATGGTGGCTCACACCTGTAATCCCAGCACTTTGGGAGGCCAAGACAGGTGGATCA
The DNA here is from genome assembly GCF_028885625.2 of Pongo pygmaeus. NCBI lineage: Eukaryota > Metazoa > Chordata > Mammalia > Primates > Hominidae > Pongo > Pongo pygmaeus. Next base: position 49,327,986 of record NC_072383.2, on the reverse strand, counting down.
CCTGAGGTCAAGAGTTCGAGACGAGCCTGGCCTCTATTAAAAATACAAAAATTAGCCAGGTGTGTCATGCCTGTAATCCCAGCTACTCGGGAGGCTGAGGCAGGAGAATTGTTTGGAGGCTGCAGTGAGCTGAGATCGCGCCTCTGCACTCCAGCCTGGGTGACAGAGCGAGACTCTGTCTCAAAAAGAAAAAAAAAAGAAACAGCATCAATCACAAATATTTCATGAGAAATATTCAACCTGAGGGAACTCTAGGCTGTGCAACAGAAAGGTAAGAATTAACTCAGATATTTGAACTACAAACTTCCCTTAAAGAGGGTCCTTCATGCCTGAGGGGACATGTTTTTCATTTTCAAAGTAACTGGTATCACCAAATGACACAAAGAGAAAACAATGGACTGTCATAAAATTTCTAAGCTGTAAGACACTTAGCAATCACTTACACTAACTTCATTACAACCAGCAAAGTTAAATGACTTGTCCAGAGTCACCAGTGTAGCCTAACAGAATGTTACTGACCTTATTTTTATCTGTACAACCTGCTTGAACAAGTCCAAATGTGTTACAAATCTCAAAAATGTTGATATATTTATACTCCAAGGTCCTTATGGAAATTCCATCTATATAGTCCCTTGCACAAAGAGGTGTTTAATTTTTCTTAAACAGAAGCCCTAATGGTGGCTCACGCCTGTAATTCCAGCACTTTGGGAGGCCACAGTGGGAAGATCACTTGAGGCCAGAAGTTGCAAGACCAGCCTGGGCAACAGAGTGAAACCCCAACTTTCCAAAAAGTAGAAATATTAGCCAGGTGTGGTGGTACATGCCTGTAGTACCTACCACAAAAACAAAACAAAACAAAACAAAACAAAAAACAAACCCTAACCCCAAATATCCAAAAGGAGATATGCTGCAGAGGATAAACAATAGGAAGTAGATAGAGATAGCAGATTCTCAGGCCAGACAACAGGCCATCAAGGCTGTAAGAGTCTACAGCTATACATGACTGAGCATTCAAGAAACAGGGATAAGAACTGAGAAAATTCACTTAATATCAAAAACCAGCTGACTGTGGGAAACACAACAGTTAGATCTTGTACAATGTCTTCACTAAATGTCTCTCACACAGAATGTCCCCAACCCCATATATGCTCATGCAAACTCTATGGCCAAAGGAAAAGAGGTATTACTCACCAATTGATACAAGTTTTCCCAATAGTCCTGGGTCATAAGGCGAAATAATGCCAAGAAGGCCCAGCTAAAAGTGTCAAAACTTGTGTAACCATAGTTGGGGTTCCTTCCTGCTTTCATACACTGGTATCCCTCTGGGCATTGCCTAAAGAAAGAAAGGGAATTTCAGGACTTTTCAACATAATTCCACCCAGCCATGACCTTGGAGATAATAAATAACATAATTCTATTTACTCCATGACCTTGGAGATAATAAACAACCATTGATAGAGCCAGGCCAACAAATTGGAAGAAAAAGAAGAAGGAAATAAGCAGCTAGCCAACTTCTGGGGACAGCCTAGGGTCAGAATCACCTGACACGGTCTTTAAAAATGCAGATTCCTGCGTCCTTACCCAAACTAGCAATTAAAAGTTCTGGATACGGGATCTACGAATCTGCATTTTTAAGAGGTATGCCAGGTGATTCTTATGCATGCCAAAGTGTGAGAAGTACTATTCTAGATTCATATCAATGTGCAATTCAATCAAATTTAACACTTAGCTATTATCCCAAATGACAAACAGCTAGAAGTTCCTCCTTTTTTTTTTTTTTGAGACAGAGTCTAGCTCTGTCGCCCAGGCTAGAGTGCCATGGCATGATCTTGGGTCACTGCAACCTCTGCCTTCTGGGTTCAAGCGATTCTCCTGCCTCAGCCTCCCGAGTAGCTGGGATTACAGGCACCTGCCACCACATCTGGCTAATTTTTGTATTTTTAGTAGAGACGGGGTTTCACTGTGTTGGCCTGGCTGGTCTCGAACTCCTGACCTCGGGATCTGCCTGCCTCAGCCTCCCAAAGTGCTGGGATTACAAGCGTGAGCCACCGCGTCCGGCCAGAAGTTCCTCTTAATTGTTTGTTTTCTTTACACTCACTGTGACAACCTAAGTCATAAGGAGGATTTCAGTTACCTCAGTTACACCATTTCTCCTGCTTTTAGATTCATCTCATATTTCTTTCAATGTAATCTCTAGTAGTCTAATAAAGAAATTAAATGGATTTCTAGACATTGTGGTCATGTTAAAACACCAGTTCTTAGAGGACCAATATACTCTGAAAAATGACACTACCACCCTACATTTATAAAGCCCTCTGTTTACAAAGCACTTTCATGTAATGTAAGTGGATCCTTACAGTAACCCTGTGAGCAAGAGAGAGCATGGCTTATTAAATAAATCCATTTTATGGATGAAAAAAACCAAGGCTCAGGTAAGTTAAATGGCTTGCCAAAGGTCTTAGAGCAGGAAGTATCAGGATCAGGACTCAAATACTACGTTGCTACTGTTTTTCCTCCTCTATGCTGCCAGGTCAAGCATATTTTGGGTCATCCTTGGATCCATAACCATCACTAAGATGGTATCTTTGCTCTCTATTGTACTATAGGATGAGAGGAGTCCCCAAGAGGCAGGTAAGCTATCTGGTGTTATTGATTTTATCCTTAGATTCTTTCATTTTGGCTCGAGACTACAAGCACAGGCACTTACTAGTGAAATGTCAACTTTAGATGGACAAATGTGAAACAGAAAGAAAATCTATGCCAACCGATAGGTCAGATGCAATTGTAAGGTCTACTACTTGAGCACAAAGAAAAGTAAACATATTGCCTATTTTGACCCAACTAATAACAGGTACATTATTTTAAGGAAAGAGAATAAAACTAGGTGAGCTACTTACCCAGCATCAGAACTGTTCCCACAGAGTAAAGGTTCCAGCATGCCAGGAACTGTGTAGAAATTTGCTAGAAAAGTTTGAAGAGGCAGGAAATGAACAGGCAGATTTAAGTGAATGAGAGAATAAGGTTACACTGTTCCTAACTAGCCCCAGCAGAAACAGTTATTGACTTTAGCTCATAAATCTTTTCCAACAGCTGTGACAGTTGATAAGAATTCTTTCCTATTAATGATTTTCTTATATATATTTACAAATTAAAAGTGCTACCCCAAAGTTCTTGATGCAATATAGTTTTCACAGATACCCAACTTCCATTCATACTTCAAATCCATATGCCAGATTCTGGTACTTGAATCAAAGGGGCCTAAAAGTAAGTTTTCTGAGTTCTACACCCCTTTATACCACTCTATTCTTCTATCCTTACAACGTGTCTTTATCAAAGATATTTTAGAGCTCATTGGTCACTAGATACTAGGTCCTATTTTAAATTACAAGGCATGTTTTCCTTTCCAGCATATGTCCCCGAAATCTCCTTTGCAACACTTTCTTATGGTTACTAGACTGACTTTATTTTCTCAGGAATGACTAATAGTCACATCGCTAACTTTTTTCATGAGTCTAAAGAAGTATCACTACATCAAATTTTCCTTTGGTTCCTCAAATAAAATGATTAAAACTCCTCAACTGTAATAGGATTGAATAGTGCCTTGGAGATCACCTGATTCCCTAGGCTAGATCGACTGCGATAGTCTTAGTAGTATTAAGAAAATTTGAGTTCCATAGATACATTCTGGACTAAATGTGTAAATATCCCAAGTAACTCAGCTAGGGAAAAAAATAATTTTTATCAAGCTTCTAAGCCTGAATTTCAAAGCAAATTTTAGGGGTACATGCGAAAAAGGGAGAGAGGGCTGATGTTTGAGAGCTTCTGAACACAATCCTACGTCGAGGAAAGGAATAATTTTACAAGGCTAGTTCTAGTAGCACTGACATTTCTTTCCAGCTCCAACTACCTCTTTTTTTTGTTTGTTTTGAGATGGAGTTTTGTTCTTGTTGCCCACCCAGGCTGGAGTACAATGGCGTGATCTTGGCTCACTGCAACCTCCACCTCCCGGGTTCAAGTGATTCTCTTGCCTCAGCCTCCCAAGTAGCTGGGATTACAGGCATGTGCCACCATGCCTGGCTAATTTTGTATTTTTAGTAGAGAGAGGGTTTCTCCATGTTGGTCAGGCTGGTCTCAAACTCCTGATCTCAGGTGATCCACCCACCTCAGCCTCCCAAAGTGCTAGGATTACAGGAGTGAGCCACCGCGCCCGGCCTCCAACTACTTTTTTAAGCCCTGTGGTAGCTTCTGACCATGTGAACTAGGAACAGACTTTTCCTATTCCTCTTGCAGAGAAGAAGCCACCTACTTTTATTGTTGATATACTCTTCCCAATCAAAGCCTTTGGTGCCATTTTCAAGATAGCTCTCGTTGAAGTTTATGGGCCACACAACACACTTGTTTCGAAGGTTCCCCATGAACAGCTGCAGTCCGATCAAGGCGAAAACACTCAGGCAGAACACTGTCAGGATCATCACATCTGACAGTTTCTTCACAGACTGAATCAGGGCACCCACAATTGTCTTCAGGCCTGAGGAGACAGAATCCTCAGAATCAGAGGCCCCTCAAAGCCCTCCCCACCTCCCCAAGCCTCCCTCTTAGCCACTGGCTGCTACTCCTCCCCACAGCACCACTCTTGAAATATGGCCACTTTATATTTATACCATGAGAATAATAACAGGTCAGCAAAACTATCAATATTCCAGAAGTATCCATTTTTAAGTGAATACATCTTAAAAAGCAAAAGAAAGGTTCTTCTGCCAACAACATGTGGCTCCTTTCTTCCTGGGAACACTTTCCCGTCTCTGACTACTTTTTAGTTCCCCATATGAACCCAGCTCTTACTTGCCATAGGGCCTTCATACCTGCTGTTCCCTCTGCCTGGAATGCTCCCTGCTATATTATCTTGCCCTCTGTGCCTAAATCCTACTTATCCTTCAAGGCCCAGTTTAAACGTCAATTATTCCAGAAAGCCTTCTCTGACTTTGCAACTCTTCTCCCTCCCCATTGTTACTAGTGTTTCAGTAGCATCTTATACTTTCTTCTGTAGCATTTGTCATGGTTATAATTGATTTTTTACATCTATCTTGTTCGCAGCTGTATCTATAGTGCCTAGCCCACAGTAGGTATTTAGTAAATATTTGTCAAAGAAACAAATGGAAAAATCAGGAATTGAGGAGGCCTCCAGGTTAAAAAGAAAGCCACTGGGAAGTTTAAAAGCCAATAATAAGTGAGAAGGTACAATAATATTTTCCCAAGGATTCTGGAAATGCCAAGGTATTGAAAAGGTTATTATTAATCCAGTATTTATACTTTGTCTTTTTCCATTTAAAAATATACTTTTTCTGTATCACGTATATTCCCTGCTTTCTACAATGATCTTTTTTCTGTCCTAAATTAAAAACAAAAACATTAAAAACATTTTAATTTGAAGTTTAAATGTAAGACACTGGCTCAAATGTAGACTGAAGGTGTATTTCTTAATTGCACACGGAGAGATCAGTGACAGAAGAGACAGAAAAATATGGTTGTAGGTTCATGCTTTTTGGGTCCAAATGAGTCTTTACATGCCCAGATATCAGGCTATCCATAGGTTACGGCCAACAAAGCACTGAGCACTCTTGGTAGCCAATGCAGCAGGATGAGCAAGAGGCAGGCACTAAGCCTTGACACACAGGCCTCAGGAAGAATCTCATCCCTGCTCACTTCTGAAGGCAAGACCACTGAACTGAAATTCAAGGGAATCCTAATCCTGGCTTTGAAGGGTGTGCCTGGGTAGATAATCACTAATCTTAACTAAGTTATGCTGCTTACTTGTCTGACCTACGCAATACGCCTTCTAACCTCTTAGAATCTCAGTTTTTTCATCTTTAAAGTAGGGAAAATTATAGTTGAGTATCATAGGGCTGCTGTGAGGATTAAGTGTGGTTCATATAAAACACTTGACAAAGCAGCTGGGCGCCGTGGCTCACGCCTGTAATCCCAGCACTTTGGGAGGCCAAGGAAGGTGGATCACCTGAGGTCGGGAGTTCAAGACCAGCCTGGCCAACACGGTGAAACCCCGCCTCTACTAAAAATAAAAAAATTAGCTAGGTGTGGTGGCATATGCCTGTAATCCCAGCTACTGTGGGAGGCTAAGGCGGGAGAACCACTTGAACCCGGTGCGGGGGTGGAGGTTCCAGTGAACGAAGATTGGGCCACTGCATTCCAGCCTGGTCAACAGAGCGAGACTCTGTCTCAAAAACAAAACAACAACAACAACAACAACAACAAAAACTTCACAAAGCATTTAGTACGTAGCAAATGAGTCAAATGTTGACCATTATTGTCTGAACCTCAGTCTACTCATCTATAAAAATGGATTTACGATACCAACCTCATTGGGTTATTGTTAGGTTTAAATAGATAATTTATATAAAGTACCTAGTAAAGTTCCTGGCACATAGCTGGCACTCAACACTTGTTATCACTATTTTACATATGGTAAAATATGTAAACATGTCCCTCAAAGGGACATGACTGGGAAAATGGCACTGCTCAGGGCTAACCTCATATAATGGTGATCTAATGGGTGATATGGACATGATTCTTCTTTTGCTGTATTTTGCAAGTAATCACCTAGACTTTTCAAAGTCGAGCCCAATAGAATTTTCTGAGTCCAATAATAGAAATGGATGCTCTGCCTAGCACAGGACCTGGCACAAAGGCAGCCACTTAATACATTTTTATTGGGAGAGTAAATGAATGAGAAAGTTCTCTCCTCTTACACAAATATCTTAAAAGGGATCTAAGAGGAATTAAAGAAAAAAGAGCCAAGAGGTAGACTGTAGAGATAAAGTATGCAGAGTCCTGTGCTTTCTTAGAGTGAGCCTTCCATGGAGACTGTGGCCACAAAGGGATTATGAAGAGTTTGCTTGGGCTCCAGGAAACAAAGCATTTATAATCTCATTATTTTTCTCCTCACAGGGCTGTGCAGAAAGAGCATCAGACAGGGAATCAGAAAGCTGGTATTCTGGCCCTGGCTCAGTCACTACTTATGACCTATTGTGTTTCTTTTTTTTTTTTTTGAGTCGGATTATCGCTCTGTCACCCAGGCTGGAGTGCAATGGCACGATCTCGGCTCACTGCAACCTCCGTCTCCTGGGTTCAAGTGATTCTCCTGCCTCAGCCTCCAGAGTAGCTGGGATTACAGGTGCCCGCCACCATGCCCCGGCTAAATTTTGTATTTTTTAAGCAGAGATGGGGTTTCACCATGTTGGCCAGGCTGGTTTCGAACTCCTGACCTCAGGTGGTCTGCCCACCTCGGCCTCCCAAAGTGCTGGGATTACAGGTGTGAGCCACTGCGCCCGGCCTGACCTATTGTGTTTCAAATCAAATTTAAGGTTACTTCTCAGAGTCTCATTTTCTCATCTACAGAACATGGACAAACACACCACTACATAGCAGTGGGCAGTAGTGGAGAAGCTGAAGAATCTTCTCTAAAAGTCTTTCAAAATAAGGCAGAGATGTTTATTTGTTTGAGATTAAGTAATTGAAATTTCAAACTATCTTTTAAACCTAAGGCCCTGGGAAATCGTATCATAATCGCACAGCTAGATAAGAAGGTACTGGTGGAATAAAGTAGAAGGCAGCCATCAAGAAGTAAAAATTGTTCCAGTGTAATGGAATTTATTTCCATTTAGTTGCTAAGGAACAGAGAAGTCCTCATTATGTTTTGACTGGGTTGGAGTGGGCCTATATTGAGTCAACAATTCAATCCTAGGCTTCTAAAATAATGCAAGTTTACTGATTTCAAAGTCAAAGACTGATTTAAAAAATAATACTTGAATGGGTCACTAAAAATGGTTGTACAGTTTCTTTTTCCTGGACTTTTTTATGAAGCATATACAGCCATCTCTCCAGACGATTCAGACAATCACCTTTCCAAACACCAGACGACTGTTAACGGACTTTACCATTGTTATTTTACTGAATTGAGAAATGAGCTGTAAGCTGTCCTTTGTATTAATAACAAGAGTATAATACTACAAAATAGCCAAACCACTGAGTTTGTAAGTAAATAATTTGAAAAGCATACAATTTTAGCATGAGTAGAATCTGATTTTCCTGGGCTGAGAACTCTTTGACAGTTCCAGGCCCACATAAGTGGAAATTCTAGGCCATGAGCTCCAACTATCCCTTGTTCCTTAAGAATGAGCTCTCAGCAGCCATGTCTGTACAAGGTCACCTTCTCTCAGTCGTTGCAGATGTCTGGGTGGACATCTGACCTAAATCCAGATCCTTTCCTACAGGAATTTGGAACAGGATAAGAGACAGTTGAGTAATATTTTCATGTGGTGAGAATGGTAATAAATAAATTTGGAAGCTAAGTGGTAGCCATATTCTGTCATTATATTAAGATGTGACTGAGCAGTAAAGGAAGTTAGTATGCTGAGAGAGAGAAATGGACACGTGGAGAGAAGAGAGATGGAGACAAAGTACTTCCTCGTACCCGTGGCTTTCTGGCTCTGCATTCTGGTTTCTACTGGCTTCCCAGAAGCACAAGTGCATTCCAGCCCTTGGGTTCCCTGAATTATTCCTGTGTCCTGCTACTTGCAACCAGAGATGACCCCCACTAATATGATATGCCAAGCCTGCATGGAATTCACTTTCCTGGAGATGGACCCAAATGCACACAATCAGCTGGTTTAACATCTCTTCTCCATAAACCAGATGTTATTGCTAAAGAAATATGTAAACATGAGTCAAGGAAGCTAAAAAGACACTTTTTCAAGCCTCAGCTTTGAAGTCTGGGGCTTAGATCATCTCATTGGTGAGTTAGCTTTCAAGATGTTTAAAGTAGAAACTTAATTGGAAATGTTATTCAGCTGCTTATACTTCACAGCGGGTCAGATAAACAAATCTTAATTAAGCAAGGATAATCACTAAATAACACTAACTACAGCAATCTAAAAGGTTTACTCTCCAAGATTCCCATCCAGATCACCAAGAGAAAATGAGAAGGCAAAGGAAAAAGAAGAAGAAAGGTGATGTGGCTTCATGTTTTCAGGTAAAGGAAGGCACATGATCACACAGCAATATTAAATAATAAACAGTCACTGAACTATACATTGGTCTCAGCCAAGACTCTTCTTCCTTGCATTAGGATAAATTGCAAATGGCCATATTTGCAGACATCAATGCCAATTTATGGAGATGATGCCATCAATTCATTTCCTAAGCTCAAGCTCTACAGTCTTGCCAGCTGTGACCGCCTGAAAGCGCTCCCTCTTACCATCAACACCTGTCAATAAAGGCAAAAAGTTGTTAGTAGCATTCCTGACCTGACACAAGCCAGAATGTAGAATGCCATCACTCTGGCTATACAGAGACACTGTCTTTTTATTCTATTGGCTCACAACATCACATTCCAGAACAAGCAAGATACTGACTGAAAACCAATTATCCAAAACAGCAGAATGCTTCTTCAAAAGACTCCTACACAACAGAGTGTGCAACAGAAGCCACGTGGGGGCAAATTGGACAGTGAGAACTCTTGGAAAAGGCTAACATTAGCTCGCTTTGGTACATGTCTGAGTAGAAACAGTTAATACATTTACCACAGGCCAAGAAAAGACAGCTGGATTCAATGTAGAGAACAGTCAGTGACAAGAGGGAAAGCTGGATATTTAAGGAATTTTAAGAAGCAGGTGAAGAATTTTACTCTATGTCCAAAGGTACCTCTGAATCTCCTGTCACGTTTCACAATGCCCAGGAATCCTTTGAACAAATGAACAATGCCTGCCCTATGTGCTATGTCCAGAAAAATCAGTCAAGCATATTGGGGTCAAAGTCTTCCACCACTGGATGGCCAGATTATAAATAAAGTTAATTTGCCAGGCACAGTGGCTCACACTTGTAATCTCAGCGCTTTGGGAGGCCAAGGTGGGTGGATCACCTGAGGTCAGGAGTTCAAGACCAGCTTGGCCAACATGGTGAAACCCCATCTCTACTAAAAATACAAAAATTAGCTGGGCGTTGTGGCGCACGCTTGTAATCCTAGCTACTCAGGAGGCTGAGGCAGGAGAATCGCTTGAACCCAGGAGGTGGAGGTTGCAGTGAGCTGAGATCAGGCCGTTGCACTCCAGCCTGGGTGACAACAGCGAAACTCCATCTCAAAAAATATATATGTATAAATAAAATAAATAAAGCTAATTCATATTCCCTAGTTTGTAGCTCAGGTTGAGAAATCTAAGTGGTTTGAAGCAATGTGAGCTAATTACCCTAAAAAGTTAATATTGGAACAGGCCTCAGTAGCAGTAACAAGCAGTTCTCAACCCAGGGAAAGAACAACTGCCCTGTTCCCAGAGTCAGGCTTGGGTTCAGACAAAGCGTAGGGGTAAAGTAGTGTGCTGTGTTGACTTTTCCTGCTGCAACTGCAATCCTCATGATAATATTTATTTATTTATTTGTTTATTCATTAAGAGACAAGATCTCACTATGCTGCCCAGGTTGGAATGTAGTGGCTACTCACAGGTGTGGTCACAGCTCAATGCAGCCTCGAACTCCTGGGCTCAAGTGATCCTCTGCCTCAGCCTCCTGATTAGCGGGATTAAAGGTGTGAACCACTGCACCCAGCCTACAGTGATAGTTCTTGAAGATTCTTTAGAGCAACAGTAATTTGAAAGAGATTGGGGGACTCCAGATTTATTTACTCGAGACCTGATTCACATCACAAAGTGAGACCAAAACTAAACTAGCTCTCAAAGATGGGTCAGTGGGATCCTGTGAGTATTTAGTGTTTTTTCACTTAGGACCACTGTTAAACTTTATCTTTCCTAAGAAGCAATGTGGGAAAAGGAGAAATACAAAGGCAAGAGAATAACCAGAATAGTTTAAAAGAGACAGTGAGTCAGGATATAGTCTTAAAACAGTTTATATCTCCCATCATTATGCAGCAGAAATAGCCACATTCACAAAGTATACGTTTAAAGAAAATGCTTTCTTTGTGAATACTGGGATGGGAAAAAGAAAGGCCTATCATTTTCCCTACTTCCTGTCTGATCCCACTGGTTAGGAGTGAAAGTAACAGAAATGAAAGCTGAGAAATAAAATTGCCAAGAGAAAAATAATCAAGAAAGTACAATTCTAAAGAAGGTGGAATGAAATTAAATAAGTGCTAATGAGCAGCAGATAAGCAGTGCTTTGGGGGAGCCATTTAAATGACAGAAATGAAAAAGAACTGACAAGTGAGTTTCTCCCAACCAATTCTATTAGTACTTATACTATTAAATGCTGCTGTCTAAGAAAAACCTGAGAAACTCTTTCGAGATTCCCACCCTTTCTTTGGGCATGTCAGCCCTGTGGCACATGATCAAAGCATGCAGAGGACGAAACTTCTGACAGAGTCACTTAGAAGTTCACTTTATGTGGGACTCAGACAAATACAAAGTGAAAACAAAGTTTTAAGACATATAAACTTTTAGGCAGAATATTTCAATGTCAAGGTGAACCTGACAAATTCCAGACTAAAGAAAATTTAGAAACGGTCTCCTCTATAACTGACCCTTTTAGCACAGAGCTTGTGTACACTGTTCTCCAAGTTGCTGCCTCTGGAGCAAAACGGAAAGCATAAATAGTATGTATCCAAGTCAAGTAAAAAGGGTCAGAAGGTGGGTTTGGTCTTTTCTGAGCTACAAGAAGGCTGTAAAGCAAAGCATTTCTTACAGAAGAGGGCAGAGCTAACTGATGCACGTTACTGTCCAATCTTCGGGAGTCCTGGCGGCCCTGACATACTCAGAATATCTACCAAAGACACAAAGAGGAAGGACAGTATCAGCCCAGGTTGGGGGTGGGTGAGTGCTCTAGGAAAAGAAAAGCTCTCATAAAGGAAGTTGATACACAGGGAGCTTTGTGAGACTTTGCAGGCTCCAGGTCAGTAGTTGCTCTCACTTCCATTCTATTTTTGGCACCCTTGGCAGTAGCCTATAACCAAACTGGGAAGAGGAGAAGACAAAGAGAACAACAATTCCACTGAAGTGATCCACGAGAAAACTTGGTATACAAAACAATGGTTTTTACTAAAGGGGAATCATGGGCCAGCTCTACCACACAAAAATCAAAATGACATACTTCCAAGCAAGAGATGGCCCAGATCCACTGACTCATACACTGGTGCTCCCGCCTTGGAAGGAGACTGCATAGCAGGCTGGTAGGAATAGCACAACAGCCCTCTATGGGAGAAAGCATAATCAGCAATTTCAGAATTTCCCATGGGATGAGAGAAAACTTCCCATGAGGGAAACTTCATTAATGGATTTCTCTTGCTAACTCTAAAAGGTAGAATCGGGAGCAAAAAGATTGAGACTGAGAGCAACACTTTTAATTCAAGAACCAAATATACCATTTACTGACAGTGATCTATTATTGGCTTTACTATCCCTTAATGTTATTTTCCACCCCAGTTAGCCTCCCAAAGCCAGCTCAATTGGGGGTGCTTCTAGAAATAGGAATCTGGGACTCTATTTCAAACTGTGAAGCTGATGTCTAAATCTTGATACAAACCCTTTCTATTGGCTTAGGTTTCTTCTTTATAATCATAAGTGCTGCTACTACAATCATTTATGGAGCACTACTATGGGCCAGGCACTGTGCTAGATACTGCATATATTCCAGATATATATATATATATATAAAGGATAAATAACGTGACATATTAAGGATATATACAAAGAATAAATAACATGACACCAATCAAGAGTTATCTTGCAGAAATGCCATGGTCAAAAGTTAACCATATAGCAGAGACAGAGACAGAAGCTATGAGCTAGACTAGAGACAGCATCTGCTGCCCTAGTTAGTGAACAGAATACAGCTTTCCCATTTAATTCTGGGAGAGAAGTTTTGAGATCACAAGAACATAAAGAGACAGATGCCTTGCAGAGTACGCTGAGGGAAGTGAGCAGAAAACACAAGATCATATTTAAAAGGGGCCAGAGGAGGAGCGAGACCATAGGAAAAATGAAAGTAAAGATTTGGCACCCCAGATGCCTCAAAAAATAAGACAGGGCTTGCCTAAAGATTAGGCCACCATCTATGAGCTATCTGAGGCTGTCTGGAGAATGAGCTGAGCCTTCTGTTAAGCACATTTAAAATGGCTAGGAACTAAATCTTGGTAAGTTAAGGTTGTAGTTTTTTGCCAAGAAGTATATACTCCAACTGACACCCAGCCTTTGGTTGATAGGGAGTCGGCTACCATCGCTAAAAATATAGGAATTCATCTTTGGTAGGGCACTAATTTACTGGCCAACTCCATGGCCCAAATTTGTAAGTGGTGAAGATGAATTTACCTTCTTTGAGGTTCTCAGTAAACCACATTCCAGTCTGCCCTCTCCAGGATTCTATCTTTGTGCTTCCCTCTCTATCTGCTATTGAGATAATGTTAAAAAGGGAAAAAAGAAATATTTCTGGGCCAGATGCAGTGGTTCACGCCTGTAATCCCAGCACTTTGGGAGGCTGATGCAGGAAGATTGCTTGAGCCCAGGAGTTGGCAGCCAGCCTGGGCAACACATAGGGAGACCCTGTCTCTACAAAAAAATTTTTTTAAAAAAGAGCTGGGTGTGATGGCATGCACCTGTGGTCTCAGCTACTTGGAAGGCTGAGAAGGAAGGATCACTTGGGCCCTGGAAGTCAAGGCTGCAGTGAGCCATCACCGTACCACTCCAGCCTGGGCAACAGAGTGAGACCCTGTCTCTAGAAAATAAAAATAAATTTTAAAAAGAGATATATTTCTGAGTCAGCCACAAGGGGAAGAGCCATGTAATAGGAATAGGATAAGAATAGGATGCCTCTGTTTTTTTTCCACATTCCTATTTCTACGAAACTGCTGTGGAAAGCCTGGTCTCTACGGAGTCTTCCTTGAAAACCCATGACCACAACTAACGTCCAAAGAGCAACAACACAGTCTTCATCTCTGCCAAGTTACTGCCAGTTTATCTTAGGCTCACAATACTAACAAAAATATCTTTCCTTTAAGATTTCAAGACTGGTCTCTAGAAAGATAAGTATTACCCAGTAGCAATGATTTAAATTAAATTAAGGAATCTTAACCTGGGGTCCATGGATGGGCTTCAGGGGGGTCTGTGAACTTTCATCTGATTCTCAAAGGGATCCAAAACCTTCAAAAGGTTAAGAACCACTGGGCTAGCTCAACCAGAACCAAAAAGAAAAAGGCACAAATTTTAAAGAGGTTGTCAGTCAACTAACTCTCAACCCACCCACTGATTCTGTTTTTCCCCCTCAAACCTCTATACTTTTTGTTGCCCATACCTTTAGTTGTATCTTATCTTACCTTTGATTTTTTTTTAACAGTGCCTGCATAAGCTTTCATTGGGATTTATGTTTGAGAATGAACCCTGAATATGTACAGTAGATGTCTACTGGTTCTTATTCTAGTGAGACAGATAGCAGTAGAACATGATAGACAGTGATTATTTAAGTGCAGTTCACTAACTCCAAGTCTCTTAAATTTGTCTCTGATACTGGATTAGTTAATTGGGTAGATCTCTTCTGTGATTAAAAAATTTCATTAATACAGTAATAGTAAATGTATAATTCTTTGAATAACGTCCCATCAGCAAATCATGCGATAGGAAGCCTAGAAATCACAAGCAATGAAATGACGGCAAATGTCAAAATTACTGTAATTCCATGGAGCCAGGAAGCAAATGATTTATATACAAAGAGACAGCTAGCTCTGTGACAATTTTTTCAAATATGGTGAGATCCAAGTGATTCTTAAGCACGTGCTTTTTCAATAGCATGGATGGAATGGGGGCTGCATGCCTGGCAAGCACTCAGAGAAAACTGCCTGAGGACCCAACGGCCATTCCAGAGAATGTCTCCCAGGAAAAACATGCAGAATGCAAGGCCATTATCAACTGTACTGATGCTGCTTTAGAATGGTGGACAAAATGAATGGAGGAGAAAGAGGAGATGTGGCAAAGTCAGTCTTATGTACAAATTTTCTCACCTGGAATTACAGAGATAGTTTTCAAAGCTCGGAGAACCCTGAATGTTCTCAGCGCTGAGACATTGCCCAGGTCCACAAACTCTGTCACATATCTGTAGTAAGGGAGGTCACACACAGACACAAGTGACAAACACAGACACAAACACAAACACCAAAGGAAAAAACAAAACCACAACAAAACAAAAAGTACAATACGTCACGTCAGGGCCCTATCCCAACACCTAACACCAACCCCGGACCATCTTACCTGGGATTACCGAAATAGTTTTCAAAGCCCTCAGTACCCTGAAAGTGCGTAGAGCTGAAACATTGCCTAGGTTTACAAACTCTGTTATATACCTGCAGAATCAAACCAAAGTTAACTTGTAATGGTACCACTGGGCGAGGGTTTGAGAATGGGGGGAAGAAAGGGTCTTATATACAAACTATGGTTTCATTTTTTTTCCTTGAAAAAGAAAAGCCTCAAAATACAAACATTTAAGGAACATTTGTTTTTAACTGGGTAAGAAGAATTCAAAAGTATATTAGAAAGGAGGTTTTTGGGATTTACTCCTTTAATCAGCATAGTAATGTGCTGATCCCAATCAGAATGGCTTTACTGTCAGCCCATTCACATTTTTTAGTAAAAAGGAAGGCCAGGAGGTATCAAAGACTTATGTCCCCAGGTTTTGTGAACAATTTCTTAAGAGAGGGAGACAAATTTCTGCAGCAGGAGCCCCACAAAAACAAATCTACATTAAAGTAACTCCCTAGCTGACAATGGCAAAATTGACTAAATGTCTGTATATATGACTTAATCAAGAATTGTAATCATATGATTGTAGTCATGTCTATAAACGAAGTTTTGGCCTGTGACATACAAAAGCAGGGCTCAGGAAAATCCAAATCATGGGATCAGAGCAAATATTGTGTTAAGTGCTCATTTTAATTACAAGCTCTGTGCCTAGCAAGGACACTTAAAAATTTTAAATGAACACCAATGTGTATTCATAATGCTAGAAAGTAAGACATTGCCTTTATATAACAGAAAGTCAGCTTCAGTTTCAAGTATTCGATGCATATCATTTATTCACATTTTACAGTTGAAATATATCTTTCCACCAGATGCTCAGATCAATACATATTCAAATGCACTCTTTCTTACACATCATGCATACACGCAAAACCTATACACCACCCCCACTACACTCTCAAACCACAAAACGCTTTCCCAACCTGGAAATAAAAATATTAAAATCTGCTATAACTCTTCTATCATCAGCTAAGTTTCCCAAAGATACATTTTTATTGCTAAAACAACACAAATGAGCAAGAGCAGTAACATACCAATGTGGAGTTACACTGATCTTGAGCAATAGTTCGAAATTCTGGTTAGTAACTCTTCAGGAAGTGCCAGTGTGGATACCTTGGCTCATGTTTTGACTCTAAAATGTTCTCTGAAGTCTGCAACACCTGGCCAGCCTTATTAAATTACATACAGTAAGACATACCCAGGAAACTAATTTTCAGCTGAAAGTTTACAACTAAAAAATTTCAAGTCTTCACAGAGGCCTTGTAATGATAGGTGTGCAAACCGTGATCGTTACAAGGAGGAATAAAATACGAGAGAGTGCCAATGGGAAATCACCTCCTCCTTTCTCTCCCAGCTGTAAAGCCTCTGCTTGCCTTCTCCCACATAAACACATTATCATTGCCTGAACCACAAGAGGCCCTCACAAGCAAGAATCATAGACATAAGCCCATAGGGCCTTACATGGTTATCCATTAATTCCTCATACAGCTGTGTCCACAAATGCACACTTACAAACAGACCCAGGAGTACAACTCCACACATAGAATCACACCCAGAACACCAATAAAGTAAGGGGAGAACTTACGCCATCATGATGACACTGAAATCTAACCAGTTCCATGGATCCCGTAAAAAGGTAAAGCCATCTATGCAGAAACCTCTTGCAATGATTTTCACTAGTGATTCAAATGTATAAATCCCTGTGAATGTGTACCTGTCAAAGAAATGAATAGCTTGAGGTAATTTCTGGACAGAAACTTTAAATGAACCTTTTAAGTTAGCACTTGCCTGAAGTGTTGCTTCAACTAAGAGAGACAAAACAGAAAGGGCACAGCCAATGCAGCAGGAAGGAAGTGAGAAGGAGAAAGAAATGCTTTGAATGAAACTTACTGAAATGCACAAACTAAGACCTTTGGAATGTTGTACTGGGTCCTGAATTGTATTCCAAGGAAGTAACTGTGCTGCTATCTAGTACATGATCATTTTGAAGAAGGTAAGGAGGCCCCCCAGAGCTGTTTTTAACCTTAGAGAAGTCAAAAAACAGGGAAACCTAAAATTGGAGAAAACAGTATCACCAGGAACTGAGGATACAAGATGGTGATGGGGCTGCAGGGCAACGGCACTGCCTGGCACAGGAAAGGGTGGAGTGAAGGGCAGTAATTTCTAGAGTTGACTTTTAGGGAAGGCTATTTCCTAAATTCCACATGTACTTTCAGCCTTCTCTGTGAAATAAAGAGAGGCAATAACTAATTTTTTTTCTCCTTGAGGGGTAAACTGTGGCAAAGCAAGATTCAGTGACTAAAAATATTTAAAACAAACAAGCACACAAATAAATGAGTTACTTACTCCACATTCTTCGACCAGTCAGGAGGGTTACTAAAAGTCATGAATACACAGTTGGTCAAAATAGTGCACATAATGATCATGCTAAATACTGTAGAGAAGAGTCAAGGGGCAATATTAAAATCTGGCCTGCCTTTTGTTTTCTCAAAAAACAAACACATTTCCATTGGGTATCAGATCTAAATCAATAACCTGAAAGATGAAGCACAGAAGGGAAAAACGCAAGGTGACGATGAAAACTGTGGTCACCACCATAAACACAGAATACCACTGTGAACTTTGGATGGATGGGGCAGGACGGCTACTCTCCTTCTTTCAAAAGGGCCGTCACTGTTCTACTCCCTTTGGATGAAACATGTTCCCCTAACCACTTTTCAGCTCAACTACAGACTAGGCCTCTAAATGTTTTTTGCACTTAGTACAATACCTTTGCACTTTCTCAACCAAAGTTGTCAGATAAGAAAATCAATTAAATCTATATGACTAGGTATTCATTTATTGGTAAGTTAATTATCTTACATAGCTAGTTATTTGAAAATCTACATGCAATGGTTCACTTTTTTTCCACAGTTGTTGTTCTTTTTTAAGAGACAAGGTCTCTCTATGTCGTCCAGGCTGGTCTTGAAGCCCTGGGCTCAAGTGATCCTACATCCTCAGCCTTCTAAAGTGCTAGGATTACAGGCCTGAGCCATCATACCCAGCCTTCCCTAGTCCTTCTAAAGGGCTGAATTGTCTTTGGGGGCAAGGCATCAGCCAATACAGCCCATATGTGTTGAATATGTCCAATGTGGGAAACCAGTTGCGGCGTGTTAGGTAAAGATTTCAAGGACATCTGCACCACCACACTTCTGAAGATTAGGTAATAAGAGCAAAATCCATTCTGAAAGTGTCCAGGAATGTTTATGGATAGAAAACCATACTGCCATTTCATTTCCATCCAGAATTTTTCTCAGGCCTTTCTGTTCTTGTCTCTGAGAAAAATTAAACTATTTTAGGTCAGCACAAATTACTCAAACTCTAACTGTCACTTAACAGGCCTGGGAGCAATATCCCACTTGCCACTAATTCACTCTCTCTTGTTAATGGCATTCACTATCTTTATTCTACCAGTGGAGTTTTAAAAAGAGAAAATATTTCTTACAGCTGGATTTTTTTTTCTTCATTACAGCTGGATTTGTCTTCATGCTTTTTGGAACCAGAAGAGAAAAAACACTCCATCTTCTGATCCAACAGAAAGGAAGAAGTCCATTGTGAATTATTTATTTCCTTATAAAACTTGAGGTTTCAGAAGTGTGTTGCTTATAAACTACAGATTTCACAACCATGTTGCTAAATTCTTAAGAGTTAATAAAATGTGGCAAAAGCTTCTAAACCAATTCGCCAAGTTGCCACTGCTGGCTTCCTCATCCTACTTGGAGGATACAATAATCTTTGAAGCATGGGACTACATGCTGTTAAATATCAACCAGCCATGGAAGTTTCAAGTCACCATGCAACATCACTAAATCCATCAAATAATTTTTCATTTGCCACATGCACTCTCCTATGTTAATAAGGTGTAACTCAGGCCACTTGAATAAATTGGCATTTTTCTATTTAAGGCGAGTAAAAATACCAGAAAAAATTTCTATTTATCCTACAATCTGCATCTAAACCTCTGTAACAAGGAGGTTATTTCATCTGAGAACTATCTCACTTTCTAAGCTCACTGCTCAAAAAATTTTTTAAAAATTCAAAGCTGATTTCTAAAGCGTTCATCCAACTATTTGTAACTCAAGAAGTACTTTCAAAAACCTCTAATAATGGTTTTTAATATATTAAGCTGAATAGTTGGCCACAGAATGAAATCACTGAAGTCTGAGTACTAAATAAAGTTAAGATTTCAACAAAGGTTATTTTAATTTGTCCGTACAATGATACCAACAAAATTTCAGATTCCCACAATATCATCCTAAGGAAAAAAAAATAATTTGCTGAAGCTTAGCTTGGGATGTGGCAGGAGTTCACTCTTAAACCTCTGACTGATGAGCTAGTTAACTACACTATCAGTAAAAAACTTAACATATAATCCAGTTGTCAAATATTGGAAAGGTAAACATGCAATTGCTGCACTCACTCCACATTTGCCAAAAAGGATATGAATGTATCAAAATTTTAATAGCTATTCTTCTTATCAGGTTAAAAGGACTTAAAATGTACAAGGCAGGCGTGGCACTAAATCTGAAGAGAGTTTTCCCTCTGTTTAATACTACAAAGGTCTGTGGAGAAAGAAAAAGAGAGAAATTATTAAAGCATGGGTATGAGTCACCACATGAAACAACGATTTCTAGGTAAGGAATACATAAACTCAAAAGTCTTTAATAATTTTTACTTCCCAAGTTGGTTTTTAAACAAGCAACCTTAACACAATGTTTGCCCCACCTCCCTCCCTCTGCCCTGCCCAGATTATAATACAAATAGCTGGCGCAATCTTGGCAGTTTTACAGAATAAACTTGTTTCTTTCAGAAACAGGCCATTTGAATCATACCTAAGCTTCTATGCCAGCTCTGTACATGATACTGAAGTTCATTAATTTAGGATTCATTCACTCAACAAATATTGACTGGACATCTACTATGTGCCAGACAGTGTTCTAGGTGCTTGGGAATGGTCAGTGAACAAGATAGTCTTGGCCCAAAGAGTTTAAATTCTAGTGGGAAAGACAGACAATAAATAAAAACCGTAATGAATGAGTAAATCATATAGGCTGTGCTACACAGAAGACGACAAGTGCTATGGGAAAAGGAGGAAGAACAGGGAGAGGAAGATCAAGAATGCTGGAGTCAAGGGATGGGTGAATAAAGAGGCAACAGTTTTAAAGAAGGCGGTCAGGATAAGCCTATTGAGAAGAGAGATTTCAGCAAAGACTGGAAGGAAGTGAGAAATGTTCTTCATTCAATCAATATTTACTTACCAATATTCAATCTGCTTTATATGGCTTTCAAGAGCCCCCAATATCAGCCTTGCCAAAATAATTAAATCATATTTCCCAGCATGAATGTTCCCATCTAGCCAAACTAGCTCATGTCCTCGGAACAGGTTCTCGTATTTCATAACATTGGCCTTTGTTTATGTGGCTCATTCTACCCAGAATGCCCTGTCTTCTGAATTCAATTGAATTAAAATATTTTGAGCATCTATTCTGCGCCAAGCATTGTGCTAATTACCAGGACACAACATTCAATAAAACTGTACTTTTAAGGAAGACACATATGTGAGCTAGTAATTATGATGCAGGGTAAGTACAAAGTTCAAAAACAAAAATATGCATAATGTATGAGAGGCAGCAGGAGGGAGAGATTTTTTTCCCCTTGGCTGGGAAATAAAAAAGAGAGTGAGCTGGGAAGTTCACAAAGGAAGGTAACTAATATTTGGAAGGGGCTTTAAAGGATAAACAAGAATTAAGAAAAATTAATTGGGCAGATTTAGGGAGAAGGGATGGAAAGGTAAGGGAACAAAAATCACATGTATGAAAGCATAGTAGCATGTAGCTGCAGGTTTTTTTCAGGGAATTGACCAGTAATTCAGTGTTGATGGAGAATAAAATAGGGAAGAGGGAGAGCAGACTGTGAAGTTGAGAGATGCAAGGGCCTACTAGACTGCAAGTTCCTAAGGAGACAGGCCAGTGGCAGATACATAGTCCTAACATCTCACTGTGTGAGTGAAAGAGCAAATGGCCAAATAAATGCTAGTCATTTTAAGTAGTTTTTTGTTTTTAAATTTTGGAGCAATGCATGCTCATAATTTTTTTAAAAGAAAAAAGGAACATAAGACCAAGTTCCATCTCATTACCTAATGATAACCTTTGATGCCAGTTTTTGTATATCCTTCTAGAAATTTTCTATGTAAACAAAAGCATACATCTATGTCCTTAAAAAGTCTCTCTCACATGGGATTGTTCCATAAATACTCTTCTGTACCTTGCATTAAAAAATGAACCCCCACAAAGAAGAGCCCAGGACCAGATGGTTTTGCTGATGAATTCTACCAAACGTTCAAAGAATTAAACAAACTCTCCCACAAAATAGAAGAGAATAGAACATTTCTAAACGCATTCTAAAGGCCAGTATTACCTTGATACAAAACCAAAGACATCATAAGAAAACTCTATACTAACATCCCTTATGAATATAGACACAGAGCCTCAACAAAAATGCCAGCAAACCAAATCCAGTAGCATATAAAAAAGAGTTGCACACCATGACCAAGTGGGATTTATCCCAGAAATGCAAAGATAGTTTAGCATTTGAAAATCAACCAATGTAATGCAACATATTAATAAAGGAGAAAAACCACATGATCATCTTAATAGATGCAGAAAAATGCATTTGACAAAATTCAACACCTTTCATAATAAAAGTACTCAACAAACTAGTAATAGAGGTCCTTCTTAACCTGATACAGGTCATTTATGAAAAGCCCCCACCTTTTTTTTTTTTTTTAGCCTCCATCCCCTACAATTAGGCTTTTGGTTGAGGGAAGGAACCAATCTTAGGCTTCCCTCCACAGTTCCAAAATAATGATCAGTCTATGTACTCCCAATACACAGTATTAGTGGATGTTTTTTAAAGTTCTTTTCTTATCTTCTATTCTTTCCTTTCCTAATCTACCAGAGTCACGTCATTCTCTTCCCAATGGAAAAGTATTGAGCTAGATTCATTCTACAAACGCCCACTACACCATCCCTAGTGTTTGACATTGTACTGCAGTGAAATTCTTCCTGTAATGGAGCATACTGGTTCTGGTGGGATATGCTGCAGAAAAAGCCTAATCCTAAAAGCAGAGAAGTAGGAGACCTAGGGTTCACCTGAAACACATCGAGGGCTGAGCTATAGCTCTTCCATATCTTGGCTTCTCGAAGAAACAAACAGCCCAGGGCTTCCCCCAAATCCCTTCTCTGAAGTACTTGTACCTCTCTGTGTTTCTATAGCAACTCCCTCTATGAAAATAGCCTTTTAAATAACCTCCTCATTCAACCTCATGAGGTTCCCATGAAGTATGGGTGAAGGAGGAATTATTATCCTCTATACACTTTACAAAAGCTCAGGAGAGGAACACCACATATCAAAGGTCACGCAGCAAAGAGCAGCATGTTATGCTGAGCTTCGAGCCTCTCAACAGCTTCTATTGTGCCAGATTGGAAGGCAGTTCAGTGGCAATGTGGCAAAGAATGAAGTTGGTGTGGGAGACAAATTCTCTGGTGAATGAGAAATTTGAGTCGCCGGGGTAGATAGGGCAGCTAAGCAACAATGAAAGAAGCACTGGCCCATGCCCCAAGACCTAAAAACCACCAGGCCAGGCCTTTACAAAATCACCTACAAAACCTCTCCTTAGGAGACAGGCAACAGGATTTTTATTTTTTAATTATTATTATTATTTTTTTGACACAGAGTTTTGCTTTTGTTGCCCAGGTTGGAGTGAAATGGTGCAATCTCGGCTCACTGCAACCTCCGCCTCCCAGGTTCAAGCAATTTTCCTGCTTCAGCCTCCCCAGTACTTGAGATTACAGGCACCCGCCACCATGCCCGGCTAATTTTTTTGTATTTTTAGTAGAGACAGGGTTTCACCATGTTGGCCAGGCTGGTCTTGAACTCCTGATCTCGGATGATCCACCTGCCTCAGCCTCCCAAAGGGCTGGGATTACAGGCATGAGCCACCGTGCCCGGCAGGATTTTTAAAAGTAATGTACTCTATACTTTCCATTTTTCTTGTCTCTTGGTTTGGTCGTGATGGAAATATAGGTCTAGAGGTAGCATGGAGGGTATTTCCTATCACCGAATCAGTGCCTGCAGTGCTTGGCATACAGCAGGTGCTTCATAAATGTCTGTTGATTGGTTCATGAACAAATGCTTATGTTGTTTTAGGTTAGGGAAAAGGAGAAGAAGAAAAACAAAAGGAAGCCATTAGGAAATGGAAACTGTTACACCTTGGTTGAAGAAAAACTAGGAGGTAGTAGGATTCTGAATTAGGATCAGTCATGAGCTGTCAAGTGGGAGACTGATGATTCTGGGGGAAACTAAGCATCTTTAGTGAATTCAAAAACTATTATTTTATAAGCAGAAGGCTTTACTAAGGACATTTGATGTGTGAAATAGAAATTTCTTAATTAATTTGGGTACTGAGTGTTGCACTTAAAATAAAACTCATTTACCATCACCCCTTTCTAAATATTTACACCTTATATCTTCATCAAGTATAAAAACAGTTCTTCTTTCTATTAACAAAAATAAACATCTAGCACACTAAACTCCTGAAATGAAGGTAAATCTCCCATACTTTCGTAGGAAATTGTATTACAATAAAACGTTTTATTATTGAAATAATTAGATTTACAGATAATTTGCATGCTGTTTTTCACAATGGATCTTTTTTGAAAAGCAAGATAGTCCACCTCTAAGCGCAGCACTTTGGGAGGCCGAGGTGAGTGGATCACGAGGTCAGGGGTTCAAGACCAGCCTGACCAATATGGTAAAACCCCATCTCTACTAAAAATACAAAAATTAGCCCGACATGGTGGCACGCACCTGTAGTCCCAGCTACTCTGGAGGCTGAGGCAGGAGAATCGCTTGAACCCAGGACGCAAAGGTTGCAGTGAGCCAAGACTGCACGACTGCACTCCAGCCTGGGCGACAGAGCAAGACTCCATCTCAAAAAAAAAAAAAAAAAAAGACAAGCAAGATAGTCTTTGGACAAACACAAGTGCTCAAAGCTTAGGAATTTCCCTTTTAATACTGGGGCTTGCAGTAGTTACACAAGAAAGAGATAAGTAATATACCCGGCACCAGCAAGCTTTTTCTGAAAGGGCACAGGCAGTCAATACTGCAGGCTTTGTAGGCCATACAGTGTCTGTTAAAACAACTTACTCCTGTAACTGTGGTGTATAAGTAGCCATAGACAACATGCAACCCAACAAAAGTGGCTGTGTTTCAGTAAAACTTTATGGACATAGATATTTAAATTTCGTACCATTTTCACACATCCAACCATTTAAGAATGTAACTACTCTTAGCTTGTGGGCCATACAAAAACAGATGGCAAAGCTGATCTGCCCCAAGGGATACACTAATACTAGTTCCTGACTAAGTCCAGACTGACTGCATAAGAATCATCTGACTAGCTTTCTATTTTGTCTTATCTTTTTATTTTTTGTAGAGACAGGGTCTTGCTATGTTGTCCAGGCTGGTCTCGAACTCCTGGCCTCATGCAATCCTCCTGCCTTGACCTCCCGAAGTGCTGGGATTATGATTATAGGTGTGAGCCACTGCATCTGGGATGAGTAGCTTCTTTTTTTTTTTTTGGAGACGGAGTCTCGCTCTGCTGCCTAGGCTGGAGTGCAGTGGTGTGATCTTGGCTCACTGCAACCTCCGCCTCCTGGGTTCATGCCATTCTCCTGCCTCAGCCTCCCGAGTAGCTGGGACTACAGGCGCCCACCACCATGCCCAGCTAATTTTTGTATTTTTAGTAGAGACGGTGTTTCACTGTGTTAGGCAGGATGGTCTCGATCTCCTGACTTCATGATCCACCTGCCTCAGCCTCCCAAAGTGCTGATATTACAGGCGTGAGCCACCGCGCCCGGCCTGGGCTGAGTAGCTTTTTAAAAAACACAGTCATAAATCCCTTCTCCAGGTGTTCTATTAAATAAGGGTGCAGAATCCAGGAATCTGTGCTCACCAGATTAGGGGAACCACTAGATCATCTCTCAGGTCATGTGCTAAAACATTTGTGTTCTCCTTCTTCCCTGCCTCTACCTAACTGTATGGCCTGGCTGGGCCACTGCATGTCTCTAGGTCTCATTTTCCTCGTCTATAAAATAAGAGAGAGGGCTGCCTGATGGGCATACTCAGGTCCTTTCCAGCACTGATATCTGTAATTCTACGATTTAGAAAATTCACAGAGCATCCAGGATTAAGTGCAACAAAGCAGCAAACCATAAATTTGAGGAGAAAGCCTATTATTATTTATTCTTTCACATTTTATCCTTGTAGAACTCTCTTGAGTTAGTTATTCTGCTTCCTTATGTCGAAGTCTGTCAAGTCCAGGGTCAACAGTGCTTGATAGTACCATACTTACGTCAGCAGGGGGGAGCATAGAGCAGCCCCAAGGCAGAACTGCATCACACAATGCTTTTCCCTGCACTATCTCCCCTACTTTTATCCCCTGTTCTCAGGAGAACAGTGAATATGGGAGAATGGAAAGGAATGACTGGTGATGGGTTGACTTTGAGAGAGATATACGTATATATGTTTCACATGGCGGATTAAACGTTTGTAATCATTGTTAAACTGCTGGTGGGAATCCAGAAAAGGACATTTGTCCTCTCTTGTTCAACACTATGCTCTAACGCCAGATCCTTCAAAGCCTAGATGTAGTGGAAAGGACAGCAAGCTTTGGGTTTTTACAATACTTGTTAAACAACAATCACTTGGTGCCCATGAAGTCCAATAATATTTTACCTAATCTGTCTCAAATTAGATCTTTGTGAAGTAAATGAGTTAAAAGGGAAATTGAAATTGGATTGCGGTTACTGCCCAAGGGGAAATATCAGTTTACAACAACAGCCACTGAATGTGTTTCAGCACAAGGCCCATTAAGAGCGGTAGAACAGTTCTTAATGAGTTATGGCATGGAGTATTAATAAATGTGTCATGTGGCACAAAATGAGCCTTCTGAAAAGCACAGGCTTTTCATTTCTAATTAGCAATGCGGGGCTTGGAGCACACAATGTAGGAGCATTGCCATTGTTAACTCAGGGTAAGATATCTTCTCTTTGGGGCCCACTATTAGGGGAAGGAACATTGTGCACGGCCAGGTAGAGCACGTTCATATACATACCAAACAAATCCTAGCATACTGCAAATGCAAAACAATAAACACACAGTCATCACAGTACTGCAGTACAGCTAGTTTGTTAGCATGTCTCCACCGCATCCCAAGACTGAAATAATTTTTTTAGTCACACAAAAAGTGTAAATTTAAAAAAAACAGGATGGGCTCACATCTGTAATCCCGTAATCTCAGCACTCTTGGAGGCCAAGATGGGAAGACTGCTTGAGCCCAGGAGTTCGAGATCAGGCTGGGCAACATGGCAAAACTCCATCTCTACAAAAAAAAATTAAAAAAATTGCTGGGAATGGTGGCATGTGCCTGTAGACCCAGCTTACTTAGGAAGCTGAGGTGGGAAGATCGTTTGAGCCTAGGAGGTTGAAACTGCAGTGAGCTCTGCTCTCCAGCCTGGGAAACAGAGCAGGACCCTGTCTCAGTAAAATAAAATAAAATAAAATAAAACAAAACAAAACAATAAAGGATGCATATATATGAAAAGACTTTATATAGAAGAGTACTCAATGCAGGGGTGGAGCATACCATAGAAGAGAAAGCTTCTTCGAGAAATATTTATTATCCACCCCTGGTTTGCTGTGAAACACATGGCCCAGGAGAGAAGCTCTTCACTCAACCAATTCTCCCATCCTAAGAGGTCAACATCTCAACTAGGGCAAAGGTAATCTGCAGGCATCTGATGAGCTTCTGGCTATAATGAACACCTAGGGGCTCAGAGATTTAGCTAATCAACAAGAGGGCAGCTGGGAACCTTTGAGTCTATCTGACTATAATTATTATTGGCAATGACTTATGACTGTCCCTAGATCTTAACTGTTTTGATCTCTGGAACTAACTGGTCCTCTCATTTTTAGCCAACTTCTCTGGCCTTAAATTCTTGCCTGCCTAAACAAAATATATGTACTTTATTCCCCCAGGCCTATGCACCTCTTCTGAACTAGGCAACTGGCCAGTTGTTCATTAATCAACAGCAATTTGGCATTCATTTCTGAGTATGCATACAGCCAATATAGCAAGCAACAAATAAGTGTCTTTTCAAAATTTCCCTGGTTTAATAATGGAAAATATAATGCAGAATCTAAACAGATTCTATATCAGGCTAGGAAGCTGTTCAGAAACAAATGACCTGTTATGTAAAAATGACTACGCCATGTTGAAAAGAATCCTGATTTATGCTAATCTGCCTAGTGAATTCCTCAAGTAAAATTACAACATAGGTTATGTTATATAGCCCCAGTGTGTCCCAGGAAAGGCTCCAGCAAAGGCATAACTGGAATGCATTTCCAGAGTACCCGTGTCCTGGTACTATCCAGCTCCCCTTAGAAATACTAAACCAAAGCAGGACATAAGGACACCAGCAAAATTTTTCCTTAGGCGTGTACTTCTATTTGAGCTGCATGACTATTTAGAACCATCATTTTCCACGCCTTTATTACACTATACTGAGAACGGAGCAAAAGAGACCTCTAAATCCCGTATTTTAAAAATTCCTTCTTAGTGACCGATAATTTTACCTGTGAGTCTATTTGAAGAAATAATAACATTCAATATTTATTAAGCATTTACTATGTGGCAGGCAGGCACCCTACTAAGATACTTTATATAATAATTGTCTCACAACTACTCTATGAGGTAGGTACTATTTTACAGATGATAAAATTGAGGCAGGAGGTTAAGTAACTTGCCCAAGACAACACAGCTATTACGTGGTGAAATTTAGCATTGAACTGAGGCAATCTAACTACAAAGCCTACACTCTTAATTATCATGGCATACTACAATTTTAAAAAGCTTCAAAACTATTATTCAAATCTAACTATTCATTTCACAAACCAGAAACCAAGCACGGAATGCTCTGCCTAAACTAAGGTCACATAACTAGTGAGCAGGAGGAGGGCGGGGGAATTGCCAGGGACTAGATCTCCTGGCTTCTAGTTCTAAACTCTTTTTACTGCACCAAGTCATCTGGTCCAACCCTCAGATCAATGAACGCATCTCCACTACTTAATAACTTTAACTGTTGCAAAACGGAACCCCCTACGTGTGCTGTTTATGGTCTTTTCTCCAAGTTCAGTTTGATGAAGATAATGCTAGCACCACATCTGCCTGTGGCTTTACAGTTTTCCAGGTGCTTCTGCATACACTTCTTCAGTTGCTTTGACCTTGTAACCCCATGATCTCCAACCCACATTTAGAGTAGCTGCCATCCTTTCTGCTTATGTTCTGGTCACAGGAAGCCATACCTGGCAGAGCAGCAGCACTGTGCACCTGCTTCAATGCTGAGCCAGCACAATGCTGCTTCCCAGGGCAGGGCAGGTCTGACTCTCCTCCATGGCCATTCTTCCTTGTTGTCCTTCAATATAAATTTGACTTTGATCACCTTCTCCTTTAACCTCTTAAAGTGCACAGACTACAGTTGCTCTAAGCAAAAGCAAAATGCAGGCTTATTATGTAAAGCGTATTAACCCCTCTATTTACTGAATTCATATTCTAGAATCTATTCTCACTCTCCTGTCTCTTAGAAAGCAGCAAAGCAGAGTGGTTTACAGGCTTTGAGGCCAGAAAGACCTGGATTCAATACTCAGCTCTGTTGCTCATTAGCTGTCATGATCTTAGGCAACTTATGTTAAGGTTGCTAAGGCTCAGTTTTCTTATTGATAAAGTGGGTGCCATCAATCACTATTCCAATTTTATCAGGTTGTTATAAAGATTAAATGAAGGGTCATAAGGAGTCCTTAACACAGTGGCTGGTACAGAACAGGCACTCGTTAAATGTGGTTATGATGCTGCTGCTGCTATCACACGATACTGTCACTCCTTCAGCTCTTTGGCTCCAAACACGGGGTGGCCATTAGAAGACAAGAAGGGGCTGGCCAGGTGCAGTGGCTCACGCCTGTAATCCCATCATTTTGGGAGGCCGAGGCGGGTGGATCACCTGAGGTCAGGAGCTCAAGACCAGCCTGGTCAACATGGCGAAACCCTGTCTCTACTAAAAATACAAAAAAATTAGCCGGGCGTGGTGGTGTGCGCCTGTAATCCCAGCTACTAGGGAGGCTGAGGCAGGAGAATCGTTTGAACCCGGGAGGCGGAGGTTGCAGTGAGCCGAGACTGTGCCACTGCACTCCAGCCTGGGTGACAGAACAAGATTCTCTCTCAAAAAAAAAAAAAAAAAAAAGAAGAAGAAGACGACGACGACAACAAGAAGGGGCTAACATTTCTGTTAATTTGGATCCACATACTTGGCACAAGCCTGCAGGACACTCGTGCACAAGTTAGAGCAAGAATCCAGAGCAAGGCTGCACTAGCTCAAAATGGGTCCCAAAGGTTATTTCCAACCTGGGAACTCTGGAAGTGAGAGAAAACAAAACCCCTTAGGATGCACTCATTGGCTCCAACCTGCCTCTAGGCTTTATCTCCTTTCTTACCAAACCACACTCTATGCTTCTGTCACAACTACACTCACTATTTTAAACAATTAAACCTGAGTCATGTCTCTTGGCCTTTATATGCACTGTTCCTCACACCTGAACTACTCTGTCATCTCTTCTCTGACAGGTGAATTTTTTTTTTAACCATACTTTAACACTTAAAGGTCCAGGTCAAAGATCACATCCTCTATGAAGACAGCCCCATTCAACTCTCTTCAGTAGAACTGTCCTTCCCCCTGTGTGTCCCTTTAACACTTGTACTTACTTCTATTAGAGCAGTTAACACAGAATATTGTTATTGAGGTTTACATACCAGTATCTCTCACTGGACCCTGAGATCTGTGAAGGGGAGGGGTTTATCTTCCATCTACTATGATTTTCTCAGCTTAGCAAGCAGAGTACATAATGTGATGCCTATCTGGCACAAGGTAGACAGTTCATACATGTTTGTTGAATATATGAATCTCTTCTTTCATAAAGAAACACTATAGCTAAAATCACCCAACCTTTAACTATATCCAACTTTCTTCTGGGTGCCCAGTTGAAACTATACGGTCACTTTTCTACCCCTTAGCTCATCTACCCATAAAAATTCACTAATTTTAGTTTGAAAAGTCTTCTTTTCTATGTCTCAAATACCATGCTGAAGATATGGTATGAAACAAATGAACTAAACACCACAACGTACAGTTGTTCCTCAGTATCCACAGGGGATTGGCTCCAGGACTCCCAGGGATACCAAAATCCACAGATGCTCAATCCCTGATATAAGATGATATTGTATTTGCACATAACCTATGCACATCCTCCAGTAAATTTTAAATCATCTCTAGATTACTTATAATACTTAATACAATGTAAATGCTTTATAAATAGTTACACTATATTGTTTGGGAATAATTACAAGAAAAAAATGTCTGTACATGTTCAGTACAGATGTGCTTTCTTCCCCAAATACTTTCAGTTGGTTGAATTCTTAAATGTGGAACCCATGGGTATGGAGGGCTGACTATACTAACTTCATATTGAGGCAATGCAAAATGATAGAAAATTCTCTAAAAATGATAGGAAACAAAACCAAAAAAATGATTCTGCAATATGCTGTATATATACAGCAGGGCATGGAAGAAAGACCATGAAGGTGAAATTCACAGATCCCTGGAACAGAAACCTGACTCTACCACATACTAGTTGAGGGAACTTGAGGAAGCAAGTTAATGTTTCTGGAGCCACAACTGTTTCATACTTGTGAAAGCGTG
The DNA here is from genome assembly GCF_028885625.2 of Pongo pygmaeus. Taxonomy (NCBI): domain Eukaryota; kingdom Metazoa; phylum Chordata; class Mammalia; order Primates; family Hominidae; genus Pongo; species Pongo pygmaeus. Next base: position 49,296,779 of record NC_072383.2, on the reverse strand, counting down.
CATCATTACACTGAGATATCCCTAGTATTGGCAATCCTCAGGGACTGAAGAAAATTGGGGAGTCAAAAATGATATCTAGAATTTTGATGGTGCCATCAACTAGGAAAGTAGAATAAAGAAGATAAGCAGGTTTGAGGGGAAGAAAATGAGTTCAATTCTGAATATACTGAGTAACCTGTGGGAAAATCCAGACACAGATGACTGGCAAGGTGTTGAATATTTAAGGAACATTCTAGGCTAGGCTAGAGTCAGGAGTCCTCGAACTGAGGCTGGATGAGATCATCCAGGGAGAATATGCCAACTGAGAGGACATGGGCCAAGAACTGAATTTGGGGGAATATAAACATTTTAGGGAAAGGTTGAGAACATGAAAGAGAAGGAAACATTTGAGATAAAATGAAAATTAGGACAAGGAAGTAAAGAGATATAAGAGTCAGGGAATAATAAATGGTGTCAAACACTGCAGAGAGGTTTAGTGAGTTAAGAACTTAAAAAAAAATCTTAGACTTGGCCATTTGAGATGTTATTGGGAAGATCTTCTAATATCATGAAAGGGGTGAGGATGCAGTCAGGCTTCAAGGATGGAGGAGTGGGTAGATATGTGTATGTGGTGAGTAAACGTTCCTCTTTACAATTTTCAGTGGCATGGGAAGCGATTAGACTAGCTGGGAACAGGAGGTCAAGTGAGGATTCATTAGGATGAGAGAGGCTTTCAGTGTGTTTACAGACTATGGGAAAGGAACCTATATGAGAGGAAAGATGGAAAATACAGAAAAGAGAGAGGGCAACCAAAGGAATGAAATTCCAGAGGAGGTAGAAAGGCACAGGGTCAAAGACAGGGGTGAGGGATTGGTCTTGAACAGTAGATGGGGCACCCTAGTCACTGAAATCAGCAGAATCTTTTATTCTAACTTGGTTCCATAGGCCAAACTTTGCAGGCTCAACAGTGTCTGGAATAGAAATGCATCTTCAGAGCTTGTATCAAAAATTCTTCTGGTAAAATCAGAGTTAGCAGAAATTGTCATATGATGGGACAATCCTGATCTTAAGTTGTGTCAAATAGGGTTATATGTAAAGAAACATTTACAACTCATTTGTCAATTTGGAAACAATTCAAAAGAGAAGCATCCCTCTGTAAAATAATAACACAGTTTTCTCTCCTTGACTAAGAAAGCACTTAAAATATGTTTATTGTCAGAGATGATCGATATCATTATAACCTTGAAACATTCTTTAACATTTAAATGGCCATTATTAAATAGTCCCATTCCACAGGTAAATTTTTATTATGATAAGAAGATTTCACAAATCACACCCTGGAGAAACCAACAGAAACTAATTCCTAAAATTACCAATCAGTGGAATTTTATGGCTGAGGTGACTGGCTAATAACACACATCCTAGAATTCAGGTAAAAGCTGTCTATGTCTATACCCTATGTGGCTCAGAACTTTGGAATCACAGCTTAGTACTTGCATGAGAACTTAGGACTGGAGAAAACTGCAAATATTATTGGGAACACAGGTACCCTCCATATCTAACCCGAGTTAAACCTGGAGAAAATGCTGGGTTTCTTTGTAAGCACCCCAATAGCTCACACTGATGCTCAAGTATATTTGATTCCTGTCTGTATAAAAATCCAAGAGGGGCAAATGCTCTCAAAATTGGCTCTTTTAAAGATTACAATTTAGTACTTGCTGAAGGCCTATTTAAGATACTGAATATTCGAGAGACCATATAATCTTTGATTCTTCTGGATTCTCCAAGTTTAGTCTCTGTACCAAATTAGAGCACCATAAGCCTCTAAAGTAGCTGGAACATATTATCTTCATTAATGCACATATCATTATCAGTAATAATTTTATTTCCATATTTGTTTGTTATGCGTTTCCCCAACAAAAAAACTAAGTTCCAACAATGTATATGGCTTGTCTGTTTTGTTCCCAAGGGCACGGAACACAGCCCGGGCATATAGAAAACACTCAGTAACAATTTATCAAATTGTCAAATGAATAATTGCATGCTCGATTCCTTCCTTAACCCTCCATAATCTATCATAAATCATATTGAATTCATCCAATCCCCTTAATTTCCACTCCCACCACTGTAACTCAGACCTTCATTACTTCATAGCTGATCTGACTGTTTCAGGTCTCTTTCCCTCTGGCCCAGCTTACATACTGTCATCCCATTCACCTCTCTAAGCACAGCTATCATCACGTATCCTTACTCCCATTCCAGAACCTTCAGTAGTTCTCTACTGCTTCTCAAACACCACACCTCTGAGTCTAACATTCTAAGCCCTCCAGGATTTGCTCCAGCTCACCCTCCCCAGCCTCATCTTCCACTGCTCCTCAGTCACTTCCCCACATTCCAATCAAATTAGATGACCTGGATTTTTCTTACAGAAATGGTCTATACCGCAACCTGTAAAATAAGTGACATGTTAGCTGTTAGCATAATCTTAATTTTCTAGATTGGAGGAATTGAGATCTTAAATGGTTAAATGGCATGCCCATAATTGAAACATCATTTTGTTTCCTTATATTGTTGGGAAAAAATTTTTAACAACAAAATAAACCAAAGTTTTAAAATATGTAGTTTTTATTTAAAACAGAAAGCAGCATTTAGACTTATTGTGCAAAAGCAGGAAATACAACTTATTAGCAATACTTCAAATCACACCTGATGAACATAAATCCTTCTGTAATGGTCTCTGTGCTGCACACCTGTTGAAAGTGTGTCAGCACAGTTTTGGCAAGGATTTTCTGCCAGGAGCTCATATAGGGCTGCATGTGTGTGTATCACTTAAGCTGATGGCACTAATATTAGTGAAGTAAGGAGAAAATTGCAAACATTATTGGGAACACAGGTACCCTCCACATCTAACCTGAGTTAAACCTGACACCAACTTCTTATCCAATGTAGGACTGAAGATCCTAATGTGTTTTAAAAATTTGAAAGGAGGAATCAGTTCTCCAAGTGTAAGATAATTAAGTTAGGCTACAAGGAAAAAGAGGCCTCTGGGCTGGGCCTGTGCGGGTAGAATATCAAAAGGTAAAACTAAAAGACAGAGTACATTCCAACAGGAAGAGAGGGAGACCAGAAGAACGTGGGTGGGTGGAGGGGTCTTCCACACTAAGGAAACAGGAAGTAGTTTGCCACAGCTAAAATACAATATGTGACAGGCAAAAGCGTGAAACACAATTAGAAAGATACAGATATGGGTCTAACTCTATTTTGCAAATATTGTAGGTAAGGAAATTAAAGTGATTTGGCCAAGTACAAACATGAAGCAAAGCCAGAACTAAAACAAGGTTTTATATTCCCAGTTAGGCACTCTTTCCACTATAGTCAGACACCACATAACAATGTTTTGGTCAACAATGTTTGGGATGGTAGTTCCGTAAGATGATTATGAGGCTGAAAAATTCTTATTGCCCAGTGACCTTGTATCTGTCATAAAGTTGTAGCTGTAGCACAATGCATTACCCTTTTCTATGTTTAGCTATGTTTAGATACAGAAATACCATGGTGTTTCAAATGTCTACAGCATTGAATATGGTAACATGCTGTACAGGTGTGTAGCCTGGGAGCAAAAGGCTATACCATATAGCCTAGGGGTGCAGTAGGCTACGCCATCTAGATTTGTGTAAGTACACTCTGTGACATTCAAACAAGGATGAAATGGCCTAATGACTCATTTCTCAGAATGTATCCCCATCGTTAAGTGACACATGATTGTATACTATCCTACCATAGGTTGGGGATGGACTATCGCAGATAGGAAATACTCTTCCTTTAAAAAGTAACAAGTGGTAGAAAGGTTAAATAAATTGCCTCAAGGTCACATGTCCAGTTGAATAACTGGCGGTATTGATAATAAGCCCAAGTCCCTGGAATAGCGCACCTCAGAGCTCCTTCACTTGAGAAGATACAATACAGGGGGCTAACATGAATCCTTTCCCCCAGAAGCACTGCTCTTACCACTGCACTTTTTAGGACCTGTCCTATAAACCACAGGGATTATTAAGGAATAAATGAAAATGGAGCTTATTTTTCTTCTATTTGCCTGCCCAGCTTCAGCAGAACTGAGCCAATTGAGGCTGAGAATCAATTAATAAAAAATTAGAAAAGTGGGGAACTAGAAATATGTTGTAATAAATGGAGGGTCAGGAGGCATGAGCTCTAGTCCTGGTTATACCACCAACAGTGGTGTGGGCTTTTGACAAAGTACTTCACCCATAAAATTTATAAAATGAGGAGGATGAACTAGATGATGTCTAAGGCTACCAAATTATAACTTTCTATTATTCTAATAAGTAGATATCTCTTACAGAAAAAGGTACACCTGAAAAGTTGAAGGTAAACTGAACTTTAGGAAGCTACATATAATTTTTTTTTTTTTTTTTTTGAGATGGAGTTTCACTCTTGTTGCCCAGGCTGGAGTGCAGTGGCGTGATCTCGGCTCACCGCAACCTCCACCTCCCGGGTTCAAGCGATTCTCCTGCCTCAGCCTCCCAAGTAGGCGGGACTACAGGCATGCACCACCACACCTGGCTAATTTTGTATTTTTAGTAGAGACAGGGTTTCTCCATGTTGGTCAGACTGGTCTCGAACTCCCGACCTCAGGTGATCTGCCTGACTCAGCCTCCCGAAGTGCTGGGATTACAGGCGTGAGCCACCACGCCCAGCCATATATAATTTTTTAATGCAATAGGAGTGTGCCCTATTTAAAAACACATCGATCAATCTTGTAATTTAAATTTTTGTTTATATGACTTTAACACGGTATCCCCCTTAAACAAAAAAGACACATATATCAATTGTCAGTTCTAAGAAATTGAAAAGGGATAGGAGTCAATTCTGAAGGCCTTGTTTCAGCTTAACCTACAGATTTCCTGGCTGCCTACTTAAGACAGTCATTAGGAGTATATATGGCCATTTTGTATTCAACAAATTATTAAGCATTGGAGAGCATTTTTTTAGTGAGGACAGGCACTTTGTGCAACAGAGAAAAAGTCCTTAATTTTTCACTAAACAAGAAAAACTTTTAAAAGTGGGAGAAATACAAAAATTAGCCAGATGTGGTATGATCATAGCACACGCGTATGATCCTAGCTACTTGGGAGACAGAGATGGAGGTTGCCCAGGAGGTTGAGGCTGCAGTGAGCTATGATTGCATCACCACTCCAACCTGGAGTTAGACTGTCTCCAAAAAAATAATAATAATAAAAAGTAAAAACAAAAAACAAAATTAAGACTTCAATAGGTTTAAGAAAACAACAGGAAAAAACCAAGAACAAAGGCTTTTAATGGAGTTCAAGTTCCATAAAATACATATTTGTTTTTGCTTGCATACACATAAAGAAACTCTGGAAGATACTACTATCAGTGGTTGCCTGTGCAGGGAGATAAGAAATAGACAGATGAGAGACAGGTGTAAAAAGGAAACTTATTTACCAAGTACCTTTGAATTTTTAACCACTTAAATATATTACCTATTTCAAAAATTGAATTTAAAAATTTAAATGTTCCTTGAACAATTATTTGTAGCAAACAGCTGAAAAACAAGAAAGCCAAAGAAAGGAGGTATTAGAACGAAGTACCAAGAGACAAAGAAAATGTAAAGTAGCACTGAGAAGTCTGAGGCAATTCAAAGAGAGGGTGATTCAGATTGTTTGCAGGGACCAGCTGAAAAAGTCAGTGTGAAACCCAACAAGGACCTCAGATACTTATGATAGCCAAACCAGTACCAGCTGGAATAAATAACAGTATCTTGAAAACATGGTGCACAACTTTTAGGGCCCTGTGTCCCTTGGGAGTGTGAAATCCGAGCTAAAACCAGAACTTTACTAATAGAAAACGAGTTCTCTCTTACCCACTAGGAGAAAGAGGGAAGGAAATGAGAAACAAGTTTTTGTGAGAGTCACAAAGACAATTTCATCAGTTAGAAAACAAGACCTATGAGGAAAAGATAAAGGATTCCACTGGTATCATTTAGCAAAGAAAAGAGATTCTATTTTGCCAAGAATTATTTAAGGCAGTCCTTGAAGAGCAAACGGAAAGGAATGTCCTCTTAAAGTCATTTCTACCCTTATGACTTTTTGATTTGTGGGTTAATTCCCAGTGTGCTTCCTTGTAGAAGAGATCTTGCTAATTTAGTACAAGGCCTAGTTAGCAAGAAGTGAAGGGATTAAGATATACTAAGTTAAAGACATTTGTATAACAGCAGGTGCAAAAAGATCACTCTGACCTTCTTGTTGTTTCTTAAGAGTGGAAGATGAAATTCCTGTGTGGAAGACACTCCCTGAACCTGAAGGAAAGGCAACATGCTTATCTTCAAGGGCGAGAAGGTGAGACCAAGAGAATACTGTACTGACCTTGTGAGAATAAGTCTTATCTTTTAAGCCTGCCCACATAATTTAGTTGCTTCTTCACAATTTACTATTTTTTGTCCAATCTAGTATATAAATAACTGACTCTGCTTCTTTAGGTCTTCATTTCTTTCTTTTTTTCTTTTTTGAGACGGACTCTCACTGTCACCCAGGCTGGAGTGCAGTAGCGCAATCTTGGCTGACTGCAACCTCCACCTCCCGGGTTCAAGCAATTCTCCTGCCTCAGCCTCCTGAGTAGCTGGGATTACAGGCCCGTGCCACCACACCCAGCTAATTTTTGTATTTTTAATAGAGATGGGGTTTCACCATGTTGGTCAGGCTGGTCTCAAACACCTGACCTTGTGATCCACCCACCTTGGCCTCCCAAAGTGCTGGGATTACAGGCGTGAGCCATTGCACCCAGCCTACGGTCTTCATTTCTTCATGAGGGTTCCTGTGGTACATAAAGCAAGTATTATGCTTTTCTCCTGTTAATCTATGTTATGTCAATTTAATTCTCAGATCCAGCTGGGACCCTAGGAGAATGGAGGTGGAGTTTTTCCACTCCTATAGAAGTATCAGCACTGCTGGTAAAGATTTACAAATAAACTTGAGCAACAATATTATTTTTAATCAAGTAAAATATCCTTCATTTAAAAGTACAATGAACATATCTAAAGTGCTAGCAAAGTTCTTTCTTGACATGCTGTTAGTTTGTAATCATTATGCTATGCATTTATATTTTATGAGCTTTTCTGTATGGTGGTATATATTTTTTCAAGATTACCAAAAAAAATTATTAAAGTTATCTTTTCCAGGAACAATTTACCCTTGTGATGAAGCCGAAGGCTGAAGTCAGAATTTCTACCATGAAGAATCAGTCTTCTAATGGAGCACCATCAAGAACAATTTGGCCTATCCAATGAATGACACCCATCAGGTCCAGAGACCCACTCTCTTTGGTAAGTCCCCAGTCTCAAGCCAGGCCACTGAAATCTGAGGCATTGGGAATGGAAAGAGGCTGTCTATAGGGCAGGAACCAGGGAAAAAGAATATGCAAAGGAAAATTGGGCTCTAACAACTATTAGCTCTGTATATTTTTTCATATCTGCTGTCAGGTTTAAGAAAATGAGGAATTAGAAACGAGATCATGTCCTTTGCAGGGACATGGATGGAGTTGGAAGCCATTATCCTCAGCAAACTAACACAGGAACAGAAAACCAAACACCACACATTCTTACTTATAAGTGGGAGCTGAATCATGAGAACACATGGACACATGGGAGGGATCAACACACATCGGGGCCTGTCAGAGATAGGGAATGGGGGAGGGAGAGCATCAGGAAGAATAGTTAATGGATGCCGGGCTTAATACCTAGGTGATGGGATGATCTGTGCAGCAAATCACCATGGCCCATGTTTACCTATGTAACAAACCTGCACGTCCTGCACATGTACCCCGAACTTAAAATACAAGTTAAAGGAAAAATAAAAAATAAAAACTACAAAACAAAAAGAAAAGAAAATGAGAAATTAATTTGCATTTGAGTTGGAAAAATAGTTTAGGTCCAGAGATATGAAGTGTCTTGCTGAAAGTTACAAACTAGTTTTGAGAAGGTTTTTTTCTTCATTTATTTCCCCATAAATTATCTGTGGTAGCTTGGACAATACATTTACTAAAAAATAAAAATGTAAATAATAAGGCCAGGTGCAATAGCTCACACCTGTAATCCCAGCATTTTGGAAGGCTGAGACGGGTGAATCACTTGAGGTCAGGAGTTTGAGACCAGCTTGGCCAACATGGTGAAACCCCATCTCTACTAAAAATACAAAAATTAGCCGAGTGTGGTGGTGCATGCGCCTGTAGTCCCAGCTACTCAGGAGGCTGAGGCAGCAGAATTGCTTGAACCCAGGAGGCAGAGGTTGCAGTGAGCTGAGATCGCGCCACTGCACTCCTGTCTGGGCAACAGTGCAAGACTCTGTCTCAAAAAAAAAAAAAAGTAAATAATAAACATGGTAAATTATGGTAGAATCGGAATTTCTTACTTCCAATCTACTGTTCTTTACATCATATCATTTTGTTCATTAAACTTTCTAGATTTCCCAGTGAAAGAATAGACTAATGGTTCCACTTTTTTCTATTATGTAGCTGCTCTGAGCCTGTACTCCCAGCTACACAGGAGGCTGAGGCAGGAGAATTGCTTGAAACCAGGAGGCGGAGGTTGCAGTGAGCTGAGATAGCGCCACTGCACTACAGCCTGGGCGACAGAGCAAGACTCCATCTCAAAAAAAAAAAAAAAAAAATTCTGTCAAATGAGGGGTTCCCTAAAACGGTGTCTGATGCCAGTCCTCAAGATTCAATTATTTAGCTGGTGGATCACCCAGGAGGCTTTGTTTCTCTACTTGTTGCCTTGTTTCAGAAGATAATCATGAGAAAGTAGCTCAAGATTTCGTCAAATATTTGTTCAGGAAGTTTGAAACTCTTGGCCAAATGAAGATTGGTAGTTCTTTCACCTGAGCTCCCTACTTGCAGGAATAACAGAATTGACTCTACTGCAAGAATCAGTGCTGGAAGAATCAATCCAGGCAACTGTGTAACAGGGCCAGTAACCTGGGTCTGTCCTCAATGGTTGTTTGCTTTACTCAGTTTTATTTCTGTCCCCAGCAGCTATGCTCTAACATCACAAAGGGAGCTAGACAAGAGAGCAAATACACCATCTCCACCACACTACTCTACTGATGTCACAATAGTAACATCATCTTTATATTAAAGATAGAATTTTGAATGTGTGTTTGAGAGAGGGAGGCTGTACTATCTTTTACTATCCCATCTTTTAAAGACTCTTTTAAATAGTCCCATTTCATTTACATCCCCTTTTTCTGATCTGGCCTGGAGCCAAAATCAGAAGTCTTATTAATAGAGTTGACGAGTGCCAAGACCACAAATGACCCTTAGTAGCAATTAAAATGAAAAATAATCCCCATAAGCCAGAACTGAAACAAAAGGTTAACTACTTATCCAAACTTTGGCATAGAGACACAGTTCTTTCTCCCCCATCTCCCTAAAGCCTGTTAGGAAACGGGTATCTGCAGCTGCTCCTCCTCCTCCAACTCACTTTCTGCGTCAAATAGTATGGGTCAAAGTCCTCCAGGGGAACTGCAACCAGGCCTTGGGGGATGTCCCCGTAGATGAAAGGCAAACTCTTCCCTGCTTCCAGGTCGCTGTTTGGCTTGGGCTTGCTGTCCTCATCGTCCTCCCGATGACTGCCATCAGCCTTTGGTGGTTTCTTGAGCTTGCTCTCAGCAATGCGCCTCTCAATGTTTGCCAGCGACTCAGGGGTGAAAGGCTTGAAACTATCAGGGCCTGGTGGTGCAAGCAGCCGCGCTGCCATCTTCTCATCCTGCAGCAGCTTCGTTAGTTATGCTGCGTCCAGGACAGGTCAGCTCTGGAAGAAACAGCAACACAGACAGCATTAATCAATCACTGCTCTAAAAAGAGGCCAGACTAAACCATCTCACTCTCAACCTTAATTCACAACCTTTGCAAAAAAACACATAGTTTCTTCCATGACATGCTTATTTTTCTTTTCAGGAAATCTGTGGCATGGACTGATCTGCCAAGGGAGATCAAAGATCAGGAGTCTCCTGAATTGCTGGTATTTATTATATTCACTTAGATGCAACTCACTATTAGGAACCACATACAACAAAAAGGATATATTCTATTCCCTCGAGGAATTTCTATTCTAAACAAATAAGGAATATGTAACGTTACCCAGGGGCACATATTAGCTGTGAAGTCCTTATAGTTCAAGTCACCTTCCTTTCCTAAAGCTCCACTCCCCAAAGAAAAACTCTTCCTTTCAAGGGCAAGATGAGGATAAATTGTCATTCTTCTCAAATTTCAGTTTCTGAAAACAAAATAAACCCTTCAAACTTTGGAGACATAAAATATAGATAAAATCGCTTCCATCTGCTTTAGTTCTTCCATTTCAAGTTATTTTTCAATCATCAAGTTGTGTAAAATCATCCAGCATAAAAGTCCAAAAGTATCTTCTTCAGCGATCAAGCTCAGAGGGCAGATACTGTTCTAAGTGCCGCCTGCTTAGCAACTAGAAAAAGCAGATGGGAGTGGAATCCTAGAGAACTTCCTCTGATGCAACAGCACTGCAGCACTGCAGGCAGAGCAGCAGCAGAAGGGCCTGCGTGCAACTCCTGAGAGGGGCTCAAACCAGGAAGGACGGAGACGTGAGAACAGTCGCAAACAAAAATTCCCTTCTAAAAAGAAAACTGAAGTAATGTCTTATGAGAGCCAATGATTTCTAAGCATGGTATTTCAATAGCCCATTTTCCATTTATGTTTATAAGAGTCCTGGATTATTTAAACACATGCAGTAAAATGGAGGAATCAATCCCTGGTTTCAAAAGCAGCAGTATTCAGTTTCAGTCACAAAATGACCTGAGCAGGTAAGTTTACCGTGAAAGCCTTAGGGCTTTGCTGGCAGTTCATTGGGTGCTCATGGTACTGCTTTTTTCTCTTTAGTTTTGTGAACACCATAAGAACAATCCAGGAATTTTTTTTTTTTAAGGCTAAAGATTGTTCTTTCCCCTCTTGCTTAGCCCTCAAGGTCCACTTCAAGGCAACTAAACCTTGAGGCTCCTCAAGAGAACAGTAGTAGAGTTAACTCTAAATAAGCTGGGAATGAGATACCCAAGAGCTCCTTCCACAAATCCACCTGCTGAGATTCCAGATCTCTGGAGAAGTGGTGATTGCTAAGTGTTGCAAGACAGTGTGTAGTGTCTGTATGAGGGCCAGTCAGCTCGCTCACTCACAGCAGGGGGCTAAAGAGGCCATAACCACAAGTTTGCCCCACACAGACCAGATGGCTTCACGCTGTGCAAAAAACACCACCATCCTACAGACAGTGGGGTCAGAGAAATCATTTCCATGTAGGAATTATCTAAGGAATTCAGAGCTGTAAGGATTTTACAAATTTAGTCCATTTGATTTTAGATGAGGAAAGGTGGGGTCCTAAGACATCAGACAACTTGCCCTGAGTCACAGGGCCAGGATAAAAATCACAACCAAAATGCTCTGGTGCCCCATCTCAGAACTTCTTTAATTATAATAAATATCAGTTATCTATCCTCCTTTCCTATCTCCCACTACTCCCTAACAGGAATAGTTTTGTTTAGTAAGTAAATCACATAGATGTTATGGCTTTACTGATCTAAGACTAGTTACAATGCTTTCCCCAACCTAAAATTCCTTTTCCTTCATTCTTCTCCTACCCATCCTTGCATTGCCCCCCAATAAATCCCTACTCCTCCACAGTCTTCCCACCAACTCAGCCTTGACTAATTATTTCCCTTTCTACACTCCTACAGCACTCCACCATGACCTTAGCTAACATTTATCACATACTATGTTTCAAGCGTTATTCCAAGCACCTTGCTTGTATTAACTCGTTCAATCTCCAGAGCAGCATATGAAGCAGATATTATTATCACCACTTAACAGATAAAGAAACAGAGTCAGAGAAAACTAATGTAGCTTGCCCAAAGTTATACAGCCAGAAGAAGATTTGAAATACACTAAATAAACTTGTTTTGGCACTTAATCATTGCTGAATTGTACCTTTTAGAGAATAAATTCCCAGAGGCCTTAAACTTCTTTTGTATCCCTTTCACAGTGAATAAGATTATGCCTGAAACCCATAATGAGACCAAATACATGAAGACTCCTTGGCTCCTACATTCACACTCATTCTCAATCCTAGGTCACTCTCTGTTCCTATGCAGAGGACAAAGAACACTGCAAGAGTAAGTCACTGAAGATGCTGACAAATTCTTGTGATCTAATTGCAGGCACCTGGGTTCTTCACAGCAGCCCAGGGCTAAGTTCTCTGTCTTTGCTTTCAGATCCTGTTCCTTCCTGTCTTCTCCAAGACTGTGTCCTCTCAATTACCCCTGCTCTTCATCCCATCTTCAACTGTACCTTTTCCTATATCTTCTCCCTTTACATCTCCACCCCCACTCTCTTTGTTTGGCTTAAGTGACACTATGTTATCCTGGTTGAACTACAGCTGCAGTCTCCTCTTCCTCATCAACTCTTCCTTCTCTAAGGGCTGGCCTTCTGAAATTTCTCTGTTACAGTCTTTTAGGGATCTCATTTATTCAAAATAATTTGTAGATTGGTAATTTTCAGATTTCTCTCACTGGCCCTAATTGTTCTCCTGAGTCCCACAGTTGTCTCTAGGGGCCTGCTATGACTTTCAAACTAAAGCATTTAAAAACTTCTCATCTTACTCCAAAACTGATTCCTCTTCCTGACTTTCTTATTTCTGGACCGGCCATCCGGCATGGAATCTCAGTCATCTCTGCCAAGTCCCCTTTTGCTATCCATACCCAACCAGTCATCAGCCTTTCCAATTGCTCTTCCTTCAGAGCTTCCATTTTCAATAGTATTGCCCTAATTCAGGTCCTACTGCAATAGTCTCCCCACTAGTGGACCGGCCCTCAGTCCACCAGGCATATTTCCAAGGATCCATTTCCCTAAAAATCTGCTCTCATTAAGTCATTTCCCTCCCTCAAACTTACCAGAGTTATAGGACAGATTCCAAATTTCTGCCATTTCACTGCCACTCAAGGCATTCTACAACCGTATGCATCATAGACATTCTCTTCTACAGCTTCTCTGCAAGAACACCTGCACTGGTAACTGTATTCTGAGTTTTAATTTTTTTGAAGGTATAAAACAATAAAGTACGCAAACCTTAAGTGCACAGCTTATTTTGCACATATGTATATGCCTGTGTAACCACCACTGAAATCAAGATGTAGAAAATTTATTTCCAGCATCCCAGACAGCTCTCATGAGCCATCAATAACCACCCCCAGCAAAAGCTATTCTGACAGTTATCACCATATATTAGTTTTGCTTCTACCTGAACCCCATATAAGTAGAATATAAACATACTCTTTGGGTTCTGGCTTCTTTCACCCAACACTATTTCTGTGAAATTCATCTTCTTATATGTGTAGCAGTAGTTTACTCTGCATAGTATTCCATGTATGAATGTAGTACAATTTATCCATTCTACCTTGATGGGCATCTAAGTTGTTTATGGTTTTAAGTTATTATGAATAAAAGCTGCTAAGAGCCTTCTTGTAGGTGTTTTTTGGTAGCCATACCTTTATTTCTTTTTGGCATATAGCTAGGAGTGGAATGCTGGGTCAGAGAATGGCAGATATTTAGCTTTAGTAATATTCCTACCAGCAATATAAGAGGGTTCCAGTTGTTCCAAATCCTCATCAACACTTGGAATGACAGTCTTCTGAATTTTACCCACTCTGGTGGGTATAGCAGTATCTCATATTTTTTAAAAAAGTAATTTATTGGGATGAAATTTACATAACATAAAATTAACCACTTTAAGGTGAACAATTCAGTGGCAATTAGTACATTCACACTACCACTGTTATCTAGTTCCAAAACATAAGCAGTTTCTCTCCATTCCCAACCTTCAGCCTCCACCCTGTGCCACCAGCTCCTAGTAACTATCAGTCTTCATTCTCTCTCTACTGATTTATCTATTCTAGACGTTTCATATAAATGGACTCACACAATATGTGAGCTTTTGTGTCTGACTTCTTTCACTTAGCATAGTGTTCTCAAGGCTCATCCATAATGTAGCATGTATCAGTACTTCATTCCTTTCTATGGTATTTCATGCAGGGTACAGAATCAACGTACAAAAATCAGTAGCATTTCTATACATCCACAACAAACTAGCAGAAAAAGATATCAAGAAAGCAATCCCAATTATAATAGCCACCAAAAAAACAATAATAATAAGACCTAGGAATAAATTTAACCAGGAAGGTGAAAGATCTCCCCAGGAAAACTATAAAACACTGATGAAAAATCAAAGATCACAAAAAAAAGTGAAAAGACATCCCATGTTCATGAACTGGAAGAATTAATATTGTGAAAATAACCATACTACCAAAGCCATCTATAAGTTCAATATAATCCTTATCAAAATACCAATGAAATTATTCACAGAAATAGAAAAAACAATCCTAAAATTTCTATGGAACCACAAAAGACCTTGAGAAGCCAAAGTAATCCTGAGCAAAAGGAACAAAGCTGGAGTTATCACACTATTGGATTTCAAAATATACTACAAAGATACAGTATCCAAAACAACATGGTATTAGAAAAAGACACATAGACCAATGGAAAAGAATAGAGAACACAGAATTAAATCCACATACTAATAGCCAACTGAGTTTTGACAAACGCACCAAGAACATTCATTGGGGAGGGATAATTTCTTCAATAAATGGTGCTGGGAAAACTGGATAACCATATGCAGAAGAATGAAACTGGAAACCTATCTCTCACCACATACAAAAATCAACTCAAAATGAATTAAAGACTTACATGTAAGTATGAAACTACTAGAAGAAAACACAGGAGAAACACTTCAGGACATTGGTCTGGGCAAAGATTTTATGGAGAAGACCTCAAAAGCACAGGAAACTCAAGCAAAAATAGACAAATGGGATTATATCAAACTAAAAAGCTTCTGCACAGCAAAGGAAACAATCAGCAGAGTGAAGAGACAACCAGTAGAATGGGAGAAAATATTTGTGAACTATTCCTCTGACAAGGGATTAATATCCAGAATATATAAGGAACTCAAACAACAGCAAAAGACTAAATAATTCAATTAAAACATGGGCAAATGAACTGAATAGGCATCTCTCAAAACAAGACATACAAATGGCCAAAAAGTATATGTAAAAATGCTCATCACTTATCATCAGGGAAACGCAAAACAAAACCACCATGAGATATCATCTCATCCCAGTTAAAATAGCTATTATTAAAAAAACAAAGTATAATGAATGCTGACAAGGGTGCAGAGAAAGGGGAACTCTTTTTTTTTCTTTTTTTATTGTACTTTAAGTTCTAGGGTACATGTGCACAACGTGCAGGTTTGTTACATACGTATACATGTGCCATGTTGGTGTGCTGCACCCATTAACTCAACATTTACATTAGGTATATCTCCTAATGCTATTCCTCCCCCCTCCCCCCACCCCACAACAGGCCCTGGTGTGTGATGTTCCCCTTCCTGTGAGAAAGGGGAACTCTTATACACTGTTGGTAGGAATGTGAATTCGTACAACCATCATGGAAAGCAGTATGGAGGTGCCTCAAAAAAATAAAAATAGATCTACCATATGATCCAACAATCCCATTACTGGGTATATATCTAAAGGAAAGAAAATCAGTATGTCAAGGAGATATCCACACTCCCATGTTTATTGCAGCACTATTCATAATAAATAAGATATGGAATCAACCTAAGTGTCCATCAACAAAGGAATGGATAACAAAAATGTGGTATATATACACAATGGAATACTATTTAGCCATTAAAAACAAACAAAATTCTGTCACTCGTGGCATGAATGAGATTGGAGGCGATTATGTTAAATGTAATAAGCCAGGGACCGAAAGAGAAATACAGCATTCTCACTCATATGTGGAAGCCTAAAACGTTGATCTGATAGAAGCAGAGAGTACAATAGTGGCTACTAGAGTTAGGGAAGAATAGCAGAGAGGGAGGGATAGCCAAAAGTTGGTTAATGGATACAAAAGTATAGCTAGCTAGAAGGAATAAGTTCTATTGTTCTATAGTACTAAAGGGTGACTGTAATTAACAACAACTTACTGTATATTTTTAAATTGCTAGAAAAGTGGATTTTGAATGTTCCTAATACAAAGAAATGATAAATATTTGAGATGGATATGTCAATTACTCTAATTTGATCATTACACACATTGTATACATGTATCAAAATATCACACTGTATCACATATTATGTGTCAATTAAAAATAATAAAATCAATAAAAACCCAAAATATATATCCCAAAAATCTATATACCACAATTTGTTTACACATTCATCTGTTGATGGACATTGAATTCTTTCTAACTTTCGACTACTATGAACAGTGCACACACATGTACTTGTTTTAGTACCTATTTTCAATTCCTTTGAGTCTATACCTAGGAGTGGAATTGGTAATTCTATATTTAACTTTTTTGAGGAACTGCCAAACTGTTTTCCTGAAATATTTTGCATTTTGTAGCTGAACCATTTTGTACTCCCAACAGCAATATAAGAAGGTTACAATTTCTCCACATCCTTGCCAACACTTGTTATTTTCCCTTTTCTTATCTTTTTTTTTTAATTGCTGCCATCCTAATGGGTGTAAAGTGGTACCTCACTGTGGTTTTGATTTGCACTTCCCTAATGATACTGATGCATTTTCTCATGTTTGTTGGCTCACTCTTGTCTAAATTTGTATTTGTCTGATGATATTGAGCACTTTCTCATAGGTTGACTGGCCATTTAGACATCCTCCTTTGTGAAGCGCTGATTTAAGTCTTTGCTCACTTTTTCCTGTTGGGTTAAACTGCATTTTTCTTACTACTTTGTAAGAGTTCTTTGCATATTCTCCATTGAAGTCATTTGTCAGATATAATATTTCAAATATTTCCTCTCTTTCACCTGTCTTAATGGTGTCATTTGATAAACTGTAGTTCTTAATTTTATTGAAATCCAATCTATCAGTCTTTTCCTTCATGTTAGTACTTTTTTGTTCTAAGAAATCTGTGCCTATTCCAAGGCCATGTAGGTATTCTCCTCTGTTTTACAATCTTTATTATTTTACCTTTCTCATTTAGTTTCGAAAACCATATGAACTGATTTTTACCTATGGTTTGAAGTGGAGGACAAGGTTCATTTTTTTCCTATGGTTATATAATTGACCCAGCATCACTTAATAAAATGTCTGGTCACTGTTAATTTCACTGACTCCTAAAAATATTTTCATTTGCTTATTTTAAACCTCCTGACATCTTTCTTTCTTACCTAAGTTCTATTCATCCATTAAAACAAGCTTAAATGTCTTCTGTTTCTCAGGAAGTCATCTTGGACAGTAACAAACTTGTTAGATTTAGAAGGAACTTAGAGACCACCTAGTTCAATTTGCCTCATCCATAAGATATATAAGAGAGGCTGAATTGTCTAACTGCCAATTGGTGACAGATGCAAAGCTACGACCCACATTTCTTGGCTTCCAATATAATGCTCTTTTCACTAAAATACCCAATCTCTAAGTCAATGACCTTGTCCATCATACCACTACTATATCATTCTGCATCTTCCTGCAGTGCTAAAGATGACACAGGCAGCCCAGATGATAAAGGAACAACAAAAGCAACTTTTGGCTCTGGCAGTTCTAAAAGAGATTGAACTAGACTCAAAGATACGGACAAACAAATGGGTAGGGCTCTCTTCTTTTGGTTGTCCAGGAGGATTAGGACCTTAAAATGCAACCAGCCACAGTGACTCATGCCTGTAATCCTAGTGCTTTGGGAGGCTTAGATGGGAAGATGGCTTGAGGCCAGAAGTTTGATACCAGCCTGGGCAACATAGGAAGACAACATCTCTACAAAAAGTAAAAAAATTTATCTGGGTCCCCCTGGTGGTCCCAGCTGCTGGGGAGGCTGAGATGAGAGGATCACTTGAGCCCAGGAGTTAGAAGCTATAGTGAACCATGATGGTGCCACTGCACTACAGCCTGGGTGACACAACTCTTGTGTCTAACACTGTCTCTAAAAAAGAAAAAAAAAAGACCTTACAATGCCAACTGTGGCCTGAAAACAAACAAAGAAGAATCCAAATTAAGGGATACGGCGTGAAAGAGGAAAAGAAAACCAGTATTGAAATGCGGTTATAACAGGAATGAAAGGAAGAGAAGTCATCTAGGAGGGGCTGTTAAAGCAAACACTCCAGGGCCAGGTGCGGTACCTCATGCCTTACAAAGTGCTGTAATCCCAGCACTTTGGGAGGCTGAGCCAGGCAGATCACTTAAGGCCAGGAGTTTGAAACCAGCCTGGCCAACACAGCAAAAACCCATCTGTACTAAAAATACAAAAATTAGCCGGGCATGGTGTACATGCCTGTAATCCAAACTAGTTGGGTAGCTAAAGCACCAGAATTGCTTGAACCCTGGAGGTGGAGGTTGCAGTGAGCTGAGATCATGCTACTGCACTCCAGCCTGGGTGACAGAGTGAGTCTCTGTCTCAATAAATAAATAAATAAAGCAAACACTTTACGCTAGAACACACAAAAAAATATGTTGGGAGGAAGATCAAATAAAAGGTAGCAAGTAGCATTAAGGTCTTGTCTCAGGCTGGGTGCAGTGGCTCACACTTGCAATCTCAGCATTTTGGAAGGCAAAAGCAGGAAGACTGCTTGAGGCCAGAAGTTCGAGACCAGCCTGGTCAACTACAGTGAGACCCCATATCTACAAAAGATTTAACGGGAAAATAAAAAAGATCATGTCTCATACTTGAAAAAAAACATTTCCTGATACCAAAACTTACTGAAAATCTGTAGTAATCAAAACAATGTGGTACTGGCATAAAGACAGACATATAGACTAATGGAATAGATTAAAGAGCCCAGAAATAAACCCTCACATATATGGTCAAATGATTTTTGACAAGGATACCAAGACCATTCAATGGGGAAAACAATCTTTTTAACAAATGTTGCTGGCAAAACTGGATATTCACTCACAAAAGAACGAAGTTGGATCCTTACCTTATACCATACACAAAAATTAACTCAAAATGGATCAACGACCTAAATGTCAGAGCTAAAACTATAAAACTCTTAGAAGAAAATATAGAGGAAAAGCTTCATAACATTGGATCTATCAATGATTTCTTAGACATGACACCAAAAGCATAGGCAATAAAAGAAAAAATAGATAAATGGAACTTTATCAAAATGAGAAACTTTTGTTGCTCAAAGGATACTATCAAGAGAGTGAAAGGGCAACCCAGAGAATGAGAGAAAATATTTGCAAATTATATCTGTGATAGAATTAATACCCAGAATATATAAAGAACTCCTAAAACTCAACAACAACAAAACCCAATTAAAAATAGACAAAAGACTTGAATAGACTTTTCTCCAAAAACAGATATAAAAATGACCAACAAGCACATGAAAAGATGTTCAGCATCATTAATCATTAGGTAATGTGAATCAAAATCACAATTAGATACCACTTCATACCCATTAGGATGTCTAATATTAAAACACAAACAAAATTTCTTACCTAAAAACACATACACACAGAAAATAACAAGTATGGGTGAGGATGTTGAGAAATTCAGCCTCTAGTGCACTGCTGCTGGTAAAGGAAAATGGTGCAGCTGCTATGGAAAACATTACCGCAGTTCCTCAAAAAAATTAAGCATAGGATTACCATAAGATCCAGCAATTCCAAAAGAACTGAAAGCAGGAACTCAAAAAGATATTTGTATACACATGTTCTTAGCAGCATTAGTCACAACTGCCAAAAGGTAGAAACAACCCAAATGTCTATTAATGGATAACAAATGGATGAATGAATAAACAAAATGTGAAATACACATATAACGAAATATTTATGTAGCTTAAAAAGGCAAGAAATCCTGACACATGCTACAACATGGAAGAATCTTGAAAAAATGCTAGGTGAAATAAACAAGATACAAAAGGACAAATATTGTATGATTCCACTTATATGAGGTACTAGAAATAGTCAAATGCATAAAGACAGAAAGCAGAATAGGGGTAATCAGGGGCTGTGTGGGAATGAGAAGTTACTATTTAGTTGGTACAGAGTTTCAGTTTGGGATGATGAAAAAGTTTATAAATGATCCCGGCTCACTGCAACCTCTGCCTCCCGGGTTCAAGCAATTCTCCTGTCTCAGCCTCCCGAGTGGCTGGGACTACAGGTGCCTGCCACCACACCCAGCTAATTTTTGTATTTTTAGTAGAGACTGGGTTTCACCTTGTTGGTCAGGCTGGTCTTGAACTCCTGACCTCAGATGATCCACTCACCTCGGCCTCCCAAAGTGCTGGGATTACAGGTGTGAGCCACCTCGCTTGGCCCAGTTTATATATTTAAAAATGGTTACGATGGATAATGTTATGGATATTTTACTACAATCTTTTTTAAAAGAGAGAAAAAAATTTACTATGCCCCCCACCATATGCCATAAATGATACTCTGATGAATAATAGCTCACTCCTGCCTTCAAAGGACCTGATAGTCTTCTGAGGTAGTAGACAAGTAAACAGGCAAAGTACAGTATGCTAAATCTTCCAATAAAGTAAAACAGGCTTTTACAGAATATACAAGCAAGACATCTAACCAAGTTTGGAGAGATCAAGGAAAGCTTCCTGGAGAAAGTAACATCTTAGCTAAAGCCCACAGATGGGCTGGTAGGGTGGGTTATGGGAAGAAAATGGGTAGAGCTTTGCAGGAAGAATAAATAGCATATTTAAGAGACTACAGACAAGAGAGATCAAGCCACTTGGGTACTGCAAGCAGTTCAGTGTAAGTGGATTTCAGAAAATCAGCTAACAGGTAAGCAGGTACCACATCAGGAACACAAAGCCCTGCTCTCATGGGAAGGAGTTTTGCTTTTATTCTGAAGGCAATAAGGAGACATTGAAAGCTTTAAAGTAGAAAATGATTTGATCAAAGTTACATTTTAGGAAGGTTATTCTAGCTATAGTGTATAGAATGAGACGAGGGAGGAATAAGATCAGAGTGAGGAAGACCAGGAAGAAGACTGTTGTAGCAATTCCACTGAGAGATGATAGCCTAAGCCAGGTAGTAGCAGTAGGGATGATGTACTGGACAGTTCTCTTGACTAACTAAAAGAGGAAGGTAAGATATAAGTAAAATCAAGCAAGACACCCAAATCATGAGCAAATGGATGAAAGGTAGTGAAATTCACTGAGACAAGGAATAAGATGTGATGCAGAGTGCTCAGGTTAAGATGATGACCACTTTTGAACATGCTGAGTCTGAGGTGCTTTGGTACCTCCAAATGGAGGCATCATAAAGGCAGCAGGATATGTGCTTCTGAAGCTCAAGGGAATGATTTTTTTCTCATCCATACTTGCTATTTATTTAGTCTTCTTGTGTGGAACTGAAAGTCAAGAATTCACAAATACCACCAGCTAAGCACCTGTTTCAAATGAAACATCACCTTCAGCTTAAAAAATAGTTTCTTTATAATTAATTAAGTAGTAGCAGAAGAACCATGTCAGCTGCTTCTTTCTTCCCTGGAGAAGTTGGCAGGATAACTGCAATCCTAGGAGCTCTCAGTGTTGAATCTGGGAGGTGGAACAAAAAGAAAAGTGGTCTCTTCCAAATCATAGAGGTAATGGGTAGAGAAGAGATATCCACTGATATGGTTCGGCTGTGTCCCCACCCAAATATCATCTTGAATTGTACTCTCATAATTCCCACATGTTGTGGGAATGACCAGGTGGGAGATAATTTGAATCACGGGGGCAGTTTCCCCCATACTGTTCTCATGGTAGTGAATAAGTCTCCTGAGATCTGATGGTTTTATCAGGGGTTTCTGCTTTTGCATCTTTTCATTTTCTCTTGCTGCTGCCATGTAAGAAGCGCCAGCCAGGTGCAGTGGCTCACGCCTGTAATCCCAGCACTTTGGGAGGCCGAGGTGGGTGGATCACAAGGTCAAGAGTTCAAGACCAGCCTGGCCAACACAGTGAAACCCCGTCTCTACTAAAAATATGAAAAATTAGCCAGGCATGGTAGCGGGTGCCTGTAACCCCAGCTACTCAGGAAGCTGAGGCAGGAGAATCACTTGATCCCAGCAGGTGGAGGTTGCAGTGGGCCAAGATCTGCTGTGAGCAGGCCCCCAAAATCTGGCCATAAACTGGCCCCAAAACTGGCCATAAACAAAATCTCTGCAGCACTGTGACATGTTTATGATGGCCATAAAGCCCATGCTGGAAGGCTGTGGGTTTACCGGAATAAGGGCAAGGAACACCTGGCCCACCCAGGGTGGAAAACCGCTTAAAGTCATTCTTAAACCACAAACAATAGCATGAGCGATCTGTGCCTTAAGGACATGCTCCTGCTGCAGTTAACTACCCCAACCTATTCCTTTAATTCGGCCCATCCCTTCATTTCCCATAAGGGATACTTCTAGTTAATTTAATATCTATAGAAACAATGCTAATGACTGGCTTGCTGTTAATAAATACGTGGGTAAATCTCTGTTCGGGGCTCTCAGCTCTGAAGGCTATGAGACCCCTGATTTCCCACTTCACACCTCTACATTTCTGTGTGTATGTCTTTAATTCCTCTAGCGCTGCTGGGTTAGGGTCTCCCCAGCCAAGCTGGTCTCGGCAAGTGGTGCCCAATGTGGGGCAGGCCAGGTGTTCCTTGCCCTTATTCCGGTAAACCCACAACCTTCCAGCATGGGCCTTATGGCCATCATGAACATGTCACAGTGCTGCAGAGATTTTGTTTATGGCCAGTTTTGGGGCCAGTTTATGGCCAGATTTTGGGGGGCCTTCTCCCAACAAGATCACACCACACCACTGCACTCCAGCTTGGGTGACAGTGCAAGATTCTGTCTCAAAAAAAAGAAGTGCCTTTTGCCTCCCGCCATGATTGTGAGGCCTCCTCAGCCATGTGGAACTGTAAGTACAATTAAACCTCTTTTTCTTCCCAGTCTCGGGTATGTCTTTATCAGCAGCATGAAAACGGACTAATACAGTAAACTGGTACCAGTAAAGTCGGGCGTTGCTGAAAAGATACCCAAAAACATGGAAGCAACTTTGGAATTAGGTAACAGCCAGAGACAGGAGCAGTTTGGAGGGCTCAGAAGAAGACAGGAAAATGTGGGAAAGTTTGGAACTTCCTAGAGACTTGTTGAATGGCTTTGACCAGAGGCCTGATGGTGATATGGACAATAAGGTCCAGGCTGAGGTGGTCTCAGACGGAGATGAGGAACTTGTTGGGAACTGGAGCAAAGGTGAATCTTGCTACGTTTTAGCAAAGAGACTGGTGGCATTTTACCCTTGCCCTAGAGATCTGTGGAACTTTGAACTTCAGAGAGATGATTTAGGGTATCTGGCAGAAGAAATTTCTAAGCAGCAAAGCATTCAAGAGGTGACTTGGATGCTGTTAAAGGCATTCAGTTTTATAAGGGAAGCCGAGAGTAAAAGTTTGGAAAATTTGCAGCCTGTCCATGTGATAGAAAAGAAAAATCCATTTTCTGAGGAGAAATACAAGCTGGCTGCAGAAATTTGCATAAGGAATCAGGAGCGAATGTTAATCTCCAAGACAATGGGGAAAATGTCTCCAGGGCATGTCAGAGTTCTTCATAGCAGCCCCTCCCATCACAGGCACAGAGGCCTAGGAGAAAATAATTTTGTGGGCTGGGCCCAGGGTCCCCATGCTGTTAGAGACTTGGTGCCCTGCGTCCCAGCCGCTCCATCTGTGGCTGAGAGGGGCCAATGTAGAGCTCAGGCCAAGGCTTCAGAGGGTGCAAGCTCCAAGCCTTGACAGCTTCCATGTGGTGTTGAGCCTGCGAGGGCACAGAAGTCAATAATTGGGGTTTGGGAACCTCTGCCTAGATTTAAGAAGATGTAAGGAAATGCTGGGATGCCCAGGCAGAAGTTTGCTGTGGGGCAGGACGCTTATGGAGAACCTCTGCTAGGGCAGTGTAGAGGGGAAATGTGGGGTCGGAGCCCTCAGACAGAATCCCTACTGGGGCAATGCCTAGTGGAGCTGTGAGAAGAGGCCACCGTCCTCCAGACCCCAGAATGGTAGATCTACCGACCAGTTGCATTGTTCGCTTGGAAAAGACACAGACACACAATGCCAGCCTGTGAAAGCAGCTGGGAAGAAGGCTGTACCCTGCAAAGCGACAAGGGTGGAGCTGCCCAAGACCATGGGAACCCACCTATTGCATCAGTGTGACCTGGACATGATACCTGGAGTCAAAGGAGATCATTTTGGAGCTTTAAAATTTGATTGCCCCGCTGGATTTCAGACTTGCATGGGCCCTATATAACCCCTTTGTTTTGGCCAATTTCTCCCATTTGGAACAGCTGTATTTACCCAATACCTGTACCCCCAATTGTATCTAGGAAGTAACTAGCTTGCTTTTGATTTTACAGGCTCATAGGCACAAGGGACTTGCCTCATCTCAGATGAGACTTTGGACTGTGGACTTTTGGGTTAATGCTGAAATGAGTTAAGACTTTGGGGGACTGTTGGGAAGGCATGTTTGGTTTTGAAATGTGAGGACACGAGATTTGGAGGGGCCAGGGGTGGAATGATAAGGTTTAGCTGTGTCTCCACCCAAATCTCATCTTGAATTGTACTCCCATGATTCCCACGTGTTGTGGGAGGGACCTGGTGGGAGATAATTTGAATCATGGAGGCGGTTTCCCCCATACTGTTCTTGTGGTAGAGAATAAGTCTCACGAGATCTAGTGGTTTTATCAGGGGTTTCCGCTTTTGCATCTTCTCATTTTCTCTTGCTGCTGCCATGTAAGAATTGCCTTTCGCCTCCTGCCATGGTTCTGAGGCCTCCCCAGCCATATGGAACTGTAAGTCCAATTAAACCTCTTTTTCTTCCCAGTCTCAGGTATGTCTTTATCAGCAGTGTAAAAACGGACTAATACATCCACATTTCAAGAATAGAGAAAGTGGCTTAATAAAAGAAACAGGACTACCCACTCTAGGAGACTACATAGAGACACATATACACACCAGGAGTGGTGGCACGCCTATAGTCCCAGCTACTCAGGAGGCTGAGGCAGGAAGGTTTCTTGGGGCCAGGAGTTTGAGACCTCAGTGTGCCATGGTCACACCTGTGAATAACCACTGCTCTTCAGCCTTTGGGCAACATACTGAGACTCTATCTTTTCCAAGTTCTGAGTTCAGAATTTTGTTTTTGAGATGAATGTAAAAGCATCTAAAGGTTATGAAAAAAATTCTTCCTGTGATAAAGAACCTCGCCCAATCCTGTAGATGTATTTGGCCTCCCATGGGTCAGCGGCCCCCCACCCCTCTCCTCCCCAGAGGCCAGTTTGCGGCAGCACATCTCACGCTGCCATCTTTGCTCCTCAAGGGAAAGATTTAATAGCAAGAAGCAAAAGAAGATAAGAAGCTTGGTACAGAACTATAGCTAGACTCTGAGGACTGCGAGACAGCTCTTTGCATGTTGATATATAGCTCATTTGGAACTAGCCAGAGGAGCAGCTCTGCACTGGGAGGAAGGTGGGTGGCTCTTATCATAGGAGAAGAGAAAAATGCAGCCAGATAGATGGTTTACACTGTCCCCACTCCCTGGGTTCCTCCTTTCTCCAATGACAACGAGATGCTACGCTGCCAATTTTCTACTTTGTCACTTACAGATTTCACTTTGGAAAATCTATAACAGTTCTAGAAATTGAAATAAAAACAATTTTGTCAAAGCTTAGATTTAATCATTTTAAACATTAAAAATTGCAGTCTTCAGCCTCTCTTGATAACATCAAGATCTGCTCTCCCTCCTACCAGGTCTCAGGGACCTCGTCAGCATGGTGAATGTCTGCATCCATGTTAACAGGGAACTGCCCGTGCATTCATCTGTCTCCCTGGATTTCCACCTAGTGAGGCCACTTCTGAAGTCTTTCCTTCCTTGGTGGTCTCACTCCACCAAATTTACCCAAAGCTGAGCTATTTGCCTCTGATTCTCAAGAACTGGTCTCTTCCTAATCCTTTTGAGATAGTCACTCTTGGTTGACTTACATGTATGTCTTCCCCCAGAAACCCTTTGAAGGATCTGTTCATAGAATACT
Organism: Pongo pygmaeus; assembly: GCF_028885625.2. Classification (NCBI taxonomy): domain Eukaryota; kingdom Metazoa; phylum Chordata; class Mammalia; order Primates; family Hominidae; genus Pongo; species Pongo pygmaeus. Next base: position 49,270,626 of record NC_072383.2, on the reverse strand, counting down.
TTGACAGAGGCCTAGTGTGGATATAAATGTGTGATTATCCATAAGTAACTATCAGGAGATACTTGCGAAGCACTTATACTTTGAGTACTTGGATATTTTTTTTCCTTTAATTCAGAGATGGGGTCCCACTGTGTTGCCCAGGCTGGACTTAAACTCCTGGGCTCAAGCAATCCTCCTGCCTCAGCCTCCCAAGTGGCCGGGACTACAGGTGCATGCCACCAAGTTAGTACTTAGATATTTTAATCTAAAAACACTAAGAAAGATTCTTAAGAATGGATCCTATTTAATGAAGTCAATCCAATGATTATAATTATTATAAATGTATCCCAAAGCTTCTCTGAGCAAGTTCCATTAGTTCAAAATGAACACAGGTTTCCACCTTGTATATACATCCATATAGCTACCAAGCTACTAGTATCTGCTTCCATCTCCCTGGCCCTGCAGACACTACAACTCAAAGCTGTCCTCTATTTTACCTCCCCATTCCCCCATCACCTATTTTTTCTTCAAATTTAACTTGCTTTCCATGTTTCTTTTATTTCTTCTACAAGGCACAAGAGCCTTTCCCTTTATATCGCAAACAGAAAACCCTTTGTAGTCTCTAATTGTTGCCTCCACACCTATTCTCATTTTCTTCACCAGTTTTCTTGATTCAAGTTATGATGCAAACAATTTTTCCTGCCCATTGTTCTATAACTGAAAAGTGTTTCATTGCTTCTCACAAAGTTTTTTTGTGGTAAAATATACATAATACACAATTTACCATTTTAGCCATTTTTAAGTATACAGTTCCATGGCATGGAATACATTCACATTGTTGTACTGTCATTGGCACCATCCATCTTCAAATCTTGTCATCCAATACTGAAACACTGTAAGTCAAGTTTTACTAGAATGCAGCCATATTTATGTAAGTATTGTCTGTGGCTGCTTCTGTGCTACAACAGCAGAGCTGAGTAGTTGCAAAAGGCTGTGTGGCCCACAACGCCTGAAATATTTACCATCTAACTCTTTCCAGAAAAAGCCTCTCTACTTCTTGTATAGTTACCATAGCAACCGTCTAACTGGTCTCACTGCCTCCAGTTTCATTCCTTTTCAGTCTACCTGTCCCAAGAGTGACTTTGAAGATATAATTCTGATCAATTAACTTCCTTGGTTAAAATCCATTAGTGGCATCCTGTAGACTAATGTGTTCCTGAATGTGTTCCTGGGGGCCACCATTTCCTCATTTGAGGGTTAAATGAGCTGATACGTATGAAGTAGGTCTTCATAATACTTCCAATAATTGTTGTTAATGTGGACCACTAACTACCTGCTAGATACAGTTCTAATAGCTTTATATATAATTCTTTTGATGCTTCCAACAACCCTCTGAGGTAGTTATTGTTCTTATCCCATATCACTGATGAGAAAACTGAGGCATAAAGAGGTTAATTAAGTAACTTGCTCTACGTCCCACAGTGGGATTCAAACCCAAGCTGTTTGGCCCCAAGGTCTGTGTTCTTAACAACTTCACCACACTACTTCTTGTGATCAGCACTCTTTTCCCTTCCCTGCATCCCTTCTAAGATCCCTTCCAGCCCTGTGAGATCATAACACTTAACTAATGAGCTCTCCTGGAATCTGACAGACTAAGCAAAGTTGGTTTCTCTGACAGGATTACCAAGATTCAAAATACATAGAGGCTTAAATCAGAAGGAATAATATCCTGACTCAAAATCTATCGTCAAATAATTATGTGTTGAATAAAGTAACGAAAATGCACACACACAGGCTAGAACAAAGGTCCAGCACTATTCAGTTGACCCTTAACACAATAATGACCAAGAATTTATCCATTCAATGAGAATGTCTTGAGTGTCTACTACATTCCAGGCACTGGAAAGCTTAGAATTTAAACCTGGTATCAGGATACACTCTCCTAAGTCATTAGCTGTCTGTCATGATGGAAAATAGATTTCTGTGTCAGACAGGAAGAAAGTTGCATTAAAATTTTAAAGTTTTTTTGTTTCAATCAGTGGAAGTCTTTTTCAAATCATATCTTACATGAAATGTCAATATATAATATAGACAAAAGTATTTCTGCTCTGGTTGAAGCAGGAATGAGCCTCAAGTCCACCTCATTCCTCTCCTGCAGAGTATAAGGATGGCTCTAAACTATTATACAAAATAACAATTGGCTCTCTTTCAACTCCAGAATTCAATGGCAATTCTTTCAACAATATAGATCTGGAGTTAATTACTAATAAAGTTCTCTGGAAATAGACATGCCAAAATACACAGAAGTAAAGAAGATACATCAAAGTGGTTATGGGCCTGTCTGCAAAGCAGGTGTAATATCTATGAACGTTATAATAATATATACAGGCACTCTATAAACATTACATTTAATCTTCATAACAACCTAATTACGCAGGCATTGACAGCTTCATTTTACAAGTGAGGAAAGAAAGTGAGACTCGAACTTGAAGAAAATACAGGAATTCCTAGGATCACACTGGGAGCAGCCTCTCTCCAAAGTCCACATGGTTTCCCTGAACCATGACATCTTTGACAATGACTAAGATCAAGTTCTTTCCTACTCCAAAGAAGCTCTGAAAACAAGATGAAGACTTCTAATGACAACAAGAGAACTGACAGCTCGCATGAAGTCTTGCTACTCAGGGAACACTCAGGTTGCTTCAATGAGCAAAAAAGATTACTGTGAAACTGGGTTAAACAATAGGGCATTAAAGCAATATCAAACTCCAAATCAAAAGCCGTGAGGCCACCCAGCCTTCAGTGTGGCTAAGAGGTCTGGATACAGGCATCACAAAGGCCATGTCAGGCTTGTGTGCTTTTTGCTCTTCATTTGCTCGATCAATCGCTAACAGGCAGAAGAGCAGACCCACTAAATGGTTACTGGAGGATATCCTACTGACCAAATTCAGAAGCATCACTCACACGTCTATGAAGTTTTACAGGGGAAGAGAAGATGGGTTACCCAAGTAGCTGTAGTGGTGCTCAAATAAGGTGACTGCAAGCAGAAGAGGCAAAAACGATGGGGAGGCCTGAAGTACAGCTTCAACCATGGGGGTGATAAAATCATCTCACAGGGTACTGTGAGGATCAGATGAGAGAATGTTTGTCAAAAGCTTACAAAGTGGTATACAACTATAAATATAAAAATACACAGTAGCCTAGCTATGAATGGCAGCAACAATCCAGTGTGGTCAGCCATGATTAAAAACAGAGTGGAACTTTCCTGAACAAGATTTCAGACTTGTTAGGATCTTAGGAGATTGAGCTGACAGAGTGACAAACTGCAAACAGTTGCTGACGCTACAGATTAATGCAACCTCATATTTGTATAGCACTTTCACATTTACAGAGCATTTCCTTATCCTTTACCTCAACTTATCCTTACTTGGAGTTTAAAGGAGCAAAGATTGCTAGATCCAGCTTCATAGAAAAGGTGTTTGGGGTTAAAGAGGTTGCCTTGTATCAAACAGCCAGTGACACAGGCACAAAATATTAAGTGGCCCCCTGTCCATTTTCTAAGAAGAGATAATTCCTTTCTTGTTTCAATTAGCTATTTTCCTTATGCTGAAAAGAACAATAGGTAGGAAGAGAAAGTGGAAAACTCTCCAAATAATGATAATGACGGCGATGATAAAAAGGCCAGGAAGGAGCAATCTAGGAATGTGGCTGATGCTGCAGAGCATGGTGCAGGAGAAGGAAAAAAAGGAGATAGGACAACTAGTATACAATGCAGGCAAAAAGTACTTTTTAAGAAGTCTAGTAGTAGAATGTCCAATGCATCTTCTTTTCAACAGTTCTCCAGTAAAGATCTGCATTGTTCTTTAAGTCTCTTGGAATTGAATTTGAGTGTGTGTGTGTGGTTTCTGTTGTTTTTGTGACTGTTGTGTTTTGTTTTTACAGTACCTTAAGACAAAAGCAGGGTAGCTTATGAGGTCGTAGTTACATTTGAGTTACACTGCCAGGGGGAGGGTGTGGGCTGGAATTCAGTGTTTCTGCTCTCCGCCCCAGTGATTTTCTGTAACACACTGCCTTTCCGCACAGTGGATAAGATGTGGGACACGCATTGGTCTTTTCAGAAACATCTATAAACAATGTCAACAATGCCTACAGGAGACACTATCTCCGAATACAAGCAAGGCAACATACATCCCAATTTTGTTAATAATGCTTTCACAACTACTTTCCAACTGGAATCTCCTGACCGCCATATGACAAGATCACAAAGGTTAAGTAACTTGCTCAGGGTCACAAAGATAATAAGTAGCAAAGCTAGGACTTAGACTCAGGAGTTGACTCTTCATTCTGTGTGCTTTTTCTGTACAGTATGGTATTTCTCATTCAGGAAAAAAATGTTAAAATGGGAAAAGCACAGTGGTAGTAAGATAAGAATATACAGTCCTTCCTTGGTATCCATTGGGGATTGGTTCCAAGATACACACACTCCCACTACCCCTTTAGATAGCAAAATCCCCAGATGCTCAAGTCTCTTATGTAAAATGGTGTACTATTTGCATTTAACCTATGCACAGCCTCCTATATACTTTAAATAATCTCTAGATTCCTTATAATACCTAATATGATGTAAATGCTATGTAAGTAGTTGTTACAGTGTATTTTTAAATTGTTACTGTTATATTATGTTTACTGTTTTTTCTCTCAAATATTTTTGATCTGCAGCTGGTTGAATCTATGGATGGAGAAACTACATATATGGAGGGCCAACTGCATTTCCAATCTCACTTGTATTGTATTAATAAAACTTACTCTTACACTTTTCCCTGAGATGTTCAAAGTTATCTCTCTCATCTACTCAGAGAAGACCTGACTAGCAAAAGATCCTATAGGAAAAATTAAAGAAGATTGTTTATAATTGCTATGGTACCTTAACTATTGTTAACCACTTCATTAATAACAAATGATTTCACTAATCCTCAAAGTTGGCCCAACCCATTCAACCTCAAGGATGGTACAGTAACCTTGGCTGGTGGATGAATCAGAAACTGACAGGAAATTTGGGTTTGATAGCCATGGCTCCTTTCTCCTCAGAAACATCAGACTCTCCACTGCTTGTTGAATAAGTCCCAAATCCTTAAATGAGCACTCAGGGCTCTTTTCAACCTATTAATAGACATTCTCTGCTGTGTCTAATGCTTCACAAAAACATTCCTCACTCCTACTGTACTTTTCCACTCCTACACTTTGGCTGTGCCATTCCTATCGATTAGAATGCTATCTTACCTACTGCTGCCTGGGACAGTTGTTCTTATTCCCCCGGTCAAAAAAATCTCTCCCTCCCTCCTGGTATTTTAGATCACTTCTAAAAGACTACTTTAAAGTACAGGCATACCTCAGGCTTATTGTGGGTTCAGTTGCAGACCATCACAATAAAGCAAGTATCACAATAATGTCAGTAGCAAAATTTTTTTGGTTTCTCAGTGCATAAAAAAGTTATGTTTATGCTATGCTGTAGTCTATTAAGTGTAGGAAAGCACTGTCTTAAAAAAAAAAAAAAACAGGCCAGGCACATGTGCTCATACCCATAATCCCAGCACTTTGTGAGGTCAAGGCAGGAGGCTCACTTGAGGCCAGTAGTTTAAGACAAGCCTAGGCAACACAGTGAGATCCTGTGTTAAAACAAAACAACAACAAAAAAAACTTTAAAAAAATTAGCAGACTGTGGTGGTGCACACCTGTAGTCCCAGCTACCCAGCTGAGGTGGGAGAATCACTTGAGCCCAGGAGGTCCACGCTGCAGTGAGCCATGATTGGGCCACTGCATTCTAGCCTGCCAGCCTGGGCAACAAACTGAGACCCCATCTCAAAAAAAAAAAAAAGGCATATACCTTAATTCAAAAAACACTTTATTGCTAAAAAAAAAAAAAAACTAATGATCACCTGAGCCTTTAGCTAGCTGTCATCTTTTTGCTAGTGGAGGGTCTAGCCTTAATGTTGATTGCTACTGACTGATCAGGGTGGTGGTTGCCGAAGAATGGGGTGGCTGTGGCGATTGCTTAAAATAAGACAAAATGAAGTTTCCTGTATTGATCAATTCTTCCTTTCATAAAAGATTTCTCTGTAGCATACAATGGTATTTGACAGCATTTTATCCACAGCAGAGCATCTTTCACAATTTGAGTCACACTGTGGAACGCAGCCATAGTCCCACCTACTTGGCAGGCTGAGGTGAGAGGATCACTTGAGTCAGGGAGTTTGAGACTACAGTGAGCTATGATCACACCACTGCACTCTAGCCTGGGTGACAGAGCAAGACCCTGTCTCTTAAAAAAATCAAAAACAAAAAAACAAAATTGGAGTCAGTCCTCTCAAACTTTGCTGCTACTTTATCAACTAAGTTTAGGGAATATTCTAAATCTATTGTTGTCATTTCAACAATCTTCACAGCATCTTCACCAGGAGTAGATTCCATCTCAGGAAACGACTTTCAGCCCAGCAACGCTGTAATCCCAGCACTTTGGGAGACCGAGGCAGGAAGATTGCTTGAGCCCAGGAGTTCAAGACCAGCCTGGGCAACAAGGTGAACCTTGTCTCTACAAAAAAATACAAAAATTAGCCGGGTGTGGTGGCTGAAGCCTGTAGTCCCAGCTACGCTGTAGGCTGGGTGGGAGGATCACTTGAGCCCAGAGGTCAAGGCTGCAGTGAGCCATAACTGCACCACTGCACTCAAGCCTGAGTGATAAAGCGAGACCCTGTCTCAAAAAAGAAAAAAAAATTTTTTCTTTGCTCATCCATAAAAAGCAACCCCTCATCTGTCCAAGTTTTATCATGAGATTGCAGCCATTCAGTCACATCTCTAGGCTCCACTTCTAATTCTAGTTCTCTTGCTATTTTCACATCTGCAGTCCCCTCCCCCATGAACATCCTGAACTCCTCAAAGTCATTCATGAGGGTTAGAATAACTCCTTCCGGCCGGGTACGGTGGCTTATGCCTATAATCCCAGCACTTTGGGAGGCTGAGGAGGGGGGATCATGAAGTCAAGAGATCGAGACCATCCTGGCTGACATGGTGAAACCCCGTCTCTACTAAAAATACAAAAATTAGTTGGGTGTGGTGGCACACGCCTGTAGTCCCAGCTACTCAGGAGGCTGAGGCAGCAGAATTGCTAGAACCCAGGAGGTGGAGGTTGCAGTGAGACTAGATCACGCCACTATACTCCAGCCTGGTGACAGAGTGAGACTCCGTCTCAAAAAAAAAAAAAGGAATAACTCCTTCCAAACTCCTGTTGACATTGACATTTTGACCTCCTCTCACAGATGACAGATATTCTCAATGGCTTGTAGAATGGTGAATCTTTTCCAGAAGGTGTTCAGTTTACTTTTCCCAGATCCATCAGATAAATCACTATTTATGGCAGCTATAGCTTTACAAAATTTATTTTTAAAATAATGACTTGAAAGTTGAAATTAGTCCTTGCTCCATGGACTACAAAATGGATGTTGTGTTAGTTGGCATGAATACAACATTAATCTTGTATATCTCCATCAGAGCTCTTGGGTGACCAAGTATAGTATTGATGAGTATTAATATGTTGAAAGGGATCTTTTTTTTCTGAGCAGTAGGTCTCAACAGTAGGCTTAAAATATCTAGTAAACCATCCTGTTATCTAGGCCTTGTTGTTCCATTTATAGGGTACAGGTAGAGTAGATCTAGTATAATTCTTAAGAGGCCATTAATTACCATTTTCAGAATGGTAAATGAGCACGGGCTTCCACTTAAAGTCACCAGCTGCATTAGCTCCTAACAGGAGAGTCAGCCTGTTCCTTTGAAACTCTGAAGCCAGGAATTGACTTCTCCTCTCTAGCTATGAAAGTCCTAGATGGCATCTTCTTCCAATAGAAGGTTGTTTCTCTACACTCAAAATCCATTGTTTAGTATGGTCACCTTCATCAATTAATGATCTTAGCTAGATCTTCTGGATAACTTACTGTAGCTTCTCCATCAGTGCTTGCTCCTTCATCTTATACTGTCATGTTCTGGAGATGACTTCTTTGCTTAAATCTCTTGAACCAACCTGTGCTAGCTTCCAATTTTTCTCCTGCAGCTTCCTCACCTCCCTCAGGCTTCATAGAATTGGAGAGAATTAGGGACTTGCTCTGGATTGGGCCTTGGCTTAAGGAAATGTTGTGGCTAGTACGATCTTCTATCCAGACCATTCAAACTTTCTCCATATCAGCATTAAGGCTGTCCCACTTTCTTATTATTTGTGTGTTCACTAGAGTAGCACTTTTAATTTCCTTCAAGAACTGTTCCTTTGCATTAACAACTTGGTTAACTGGCACAAGTGGCCTAGCTTTTGGCCTAAGTTGGCTTTTGATATGCCTTCCTCACTAAGTTTAATCATTTCTAGCCTTTAAGGTGACAGATGTGCAACTCTTCCTTTTACTTGAACACTAAGAGGCCATGTAAGGCTATTAGTTGGCCTAATTTCAATATTGTTGTGTCTCAGGGAAAAGGGAGGCCTGAGGAGAGGGAGAGAGATGGGGGAACAGCTGGTCAGTGGAGCAGTCAGAACACACATAACATTTATTAAGTTCCCTGTCATATGAGTATGGTTCATGGCACCCCAGAACAATTACAATAGTAACAACAAAGATCACTGATCGCCATAACAGATGTAACAATGAAAAAAATTGAAATATTGCAAAAATTACCAAAATGGGACACAGAGACACAAAGTGAGCACATGCTTCTGGAAAAAATGGTCCCAACAGACTTGCTCAATCAATGCAGGTTTGGCACAAACTTACAATTTGTAAAAAATGCAGTATCTGCAAATTACAATAAAGCAAAGCCCAATAAAATAAGGTATGCCTGTATCGTTTTATATTTATGTATTTCATTTTCCTTACTTGGTTATAAGTGCCTTAAGGCAAAAAGTATGCTTATTAATCATCACATACTCCATAATGCCTTGCATTGCATCATGCTTTGCCCTGAAAGAGGAACACACTGGATAGTTGTTTGTGGCATAAATGAAAGAATGGTATCCAGCTATTGTCTTAAGTAAGACAATGTTGAAACTGGGAAGCAAACTGATTTTAATATCTCTTAAATAACAGACCCAGCAGTTTTGAGGTCTTCAATATCCAAGGAAACCAGGGCTCATGCCAAATAAACTATATAAGTAAATTTCTGTTCTCCACCTTTCTACATACCCATAGTTTAGGATCTCTGCAATAAAAGTTAAATGATGATTTGGGACTATGACATTTGTTGTCAATAAATGGAGCAGCCCTTCTTGGGCTAAAGTTACCATGCCTTCATTCAGATTACTAGGTAGAAGATGGTGATGGGCCAACAGGCTGACTTACTCCAGATACAAACAGGGACATAATGAGTTGAGGCATTCTATATTGTATTATTAAAAAACAAATACTCGGCCAGGCACTGTGGTTCACGCGTGTAATCCCAGCACTTTGGGAGGCTGAGGCGGGCGGATCACGAGGTCAGGAGATCGAGACCACCCCAATTAACACGGTGAAACCCTGTCTCTACTAAAAATAGAAAAAAAATTAGCCAGGCATGGTGGCGGGTTCCTGTAGTCCCACCTACTTGGGAGGCTGAGGCAGGAGAATGGCGTGAACCTAGGAGGCAGAGCTTGCAATGAGCCCAGATCGTGCCACTGCACTCCAGCCTGGGTGACAGAGCGAGACTCCGTCTCAAAACAAACAAACAAAAACAAAAACTCTGGGTGTAGTAGTTATCTTTGGGGAAAGGCAGTAATTAGGAGAAGTTGGGGGGGCTTCTGGGTTGCTGTGCACTGAAAATTTATGAAGCTATACAGTCACTGCATTTTTCTATACGTATGTTAAAAAATGAATACTGATAAAACATATCTAATATTAAGAAATCATATCATTTAAGTCAAGATTTAAAAACAACACTTAAAATTAGATAAAATGAAGGAGGAACCACCTTAAACTTTTTAAATATTATTTATCTCTATCTTGGGTGTACTTTCTTTATTTCCCCATTTTCTCATTCATTATTTCTAGTAAGGCACCAGCATCTAAAGCTCTGGCTTTTCACTTTTCCACTTAAGAGTTCCAGAGAGAATTACTCACATCTTATTACTCAGCCTAATTACCATTCTTGTATCTATGAGTGAAAAACCTAGTTTAAAGTTTCCCATCAAATGGCTCAGTTTCCAGAATGTCCCCTTCAGTTGTGACCTTTTGTTCATTCATTCATTCATTCAAGAATTATTTACCAGTGCCTTCTATGTGTCAGACATTGTGCTAGGTACTGGCACTGATTCAATGATGAACAAAATACCTACATCTCATCCTTGTGGAGCTTAAACTCCAGCAGAGATAGATGGATTACCAGCCAATTACAATACAGTGACACAACAGCATTAAGGATAAGGTCCTAGAGGTTCACATAACCCAGCATTAGCGGCAAGTGTATTGTAGATAGGGAAGGGGTAGTTTTCTATAAAAGTGATACCCAAGCTGAGAAGAAACAGAAATCTGTTCTATGAACAGTAAGATGTATGAAGTCCTAGGAATAAGACAAACAGAAAATAACAACAAATCAAAATTATTTATTTCTCTGCAGTTTGATCCAGTCTGTCTCTAGCCCCATGAGAATTTCTTCTGACTAGGAAGTGGTTAACTTGTAGACTATTCTGTCAGTCTTTGAAAAATCACTATTTGTCATCACATGATTTTACATAATATTAAATAACATCCTTTGGCTTTAAAAATTCTAACAGTTGCTAGGTGTGGTGGCTCACGCCTGTAATCCCAGCACTTTGGGAAGCCAAGGCAGGCAGATTATCTGAGGTCAGGAGTGCAAGATCAGCCTGGCCAACATGGTGAAACCCTGTCTCTACTAAAAAATAAAAAAATTAGCCGGGCGTGGTGGCAGGCGCCTGTAATCTCAGCTACTTGGGAGGCTGAGGCAGGAGAATCGCTTGAACCCAGGAGGAGGAGGTTGCAGTGAGCTATGATCGCGCCACTGCACTCCAGCCTGGGTGACAGCAAGACTCAGTCTCAATAATAATAATACATATTTCATTGTAGAAAACTTGAAAAATATAGAAAACTATAAAAAATAAAAACCATCTATGAGCCTAATACTTAGAGAACCACTATTAAATCCATCCATGTTCTTTCCCTTGCCAATAACATTCAAAAGTTGTAGATCATATTCCATATACATTTTGAATCCTTTTTATTACAGTTGATTTGTTTTATGAAATATTGCAGGCATTACAAAAACACAGATAGCAATGGAACTTCGCAGACACAATAGATGCCCCTGTGTAATTCTTTTCCATACAATTCCTCTCTACCCTCCTCAAAAGCAACTACTATCCTGAATTAGGTGTCTCTCACTCTCTTGCAGGGTTATGTATTATTGCTATACAAACAGTGTATCCATATATAATAAGGATTGTTTTACATGTTCTGAAACTTTATATAAATGCAACATATTGATCATATCCTGAAATTTGCATTTTTCTATTCCACATTATGTTTGACATTTATTTCTTTTGATACATTTTCCTCTAATTCATGTATTTTCCCATAGCAGTAGTTCATTGTTTGACTCTAAGATAATTTATCCACTCTCCTGTTACGAACCTTTGTTTCCAACAACTATGTGCTATCATCAACAATGTTACCATCATCATTCTTGTCCAGATTGCCATGTGCCCACATAATTTTCTCTTGAGTAGATACCTAGGAGTATAATGAATGGGTTCTAGGATGTGTTTGATTTCAACACTTGACCTTGAAAGATTTATTCTTGAATCTCAAATATTTTAAATAATAAAACTGAATAACTAGTTCTTAAATACAATTATACAGAGGTATCTTCACCAAAGTATCTCTTCCCTAGTCTGGGCCAGAGTATCATAATCAAATAAAATGCATATGATTACATCAACATGGAACACTAAGAGACAATGACCAGCAACCAGGACGTCTATAGAGAACAGACACATAGTGGTACAGAAACGATCCAACAGTGAGCATGCCCCAACTGCCTTCAAGTTTAATGTGCAACAGAGGAAATGCTGAGGCATCCATAATGCTTACACAGCAGGAGAACCTTTTTCAGACCACGTGCAGCAGGAGAGACAGAGCACCAAGGAGAGAAAGACATATTCTAGATTAAGAATTGGTGGGAGGAATTTCACAAAGCATAACTGGTGAAAGCAAACCTCCTCAGCCAAACAGTTGATGAAGATTCTTACTTAAAATGTGAACTTTGAGCAAACAGAAACTAAGAAACTGACATTTTTTATTGGCCATCCCAGTTTAAAACCATGTGGGAGAGAAAACACAGAACCTTGAAGATGCTAGAAGGGAATCTAGATAAAAGATTATTTCCCTTGGTCTCTACCTTCAAAATATTTCTAATTGTTATGTGTAAATCTATATGTGTATATATGAGTATGCACACACACACCACTGCTGGTAGATACATAGCAGTTTGAAAAAGCCTGTGGGGATTCTGATCCACCACTTCTCTTGGCTACCCTCCTCCCCTCAGCACCCTCTCCCACAGCTTGGAAAACACTGTTGTAGTTTCTCTATACAGATGATCGATGCCATGTGTAACATAGAGCTTAACAAAGTACTTCACATATATTGCCACATTTGAATCTCAAAATAACCCAGAGCAGGCAGGTGTTGTTATTATTCTTATTTTATAGATCAGAAATATAAAGCTCAGAGAGGTAAAGCAATTTGCCCAAGGTCACAGTGAGGGGTGGGAAGGGGGGCTGTAAAAGCACGGAGGAAACAGAATAATGAATATAGGTCATGGAAGGCAGACTTCCTACAGGGAAGCTAAGCATGCTGCAAAGTGCCTTGGACAAAAAAGGCTTGTTCAAAAGCACTGGGAAGAGGGGTTGACATGATGCCTCAGGCTTCAAATGTACTCATCATGAATTATCTTGTTCATAAAAGAAAGATCCAAAGTAAATATTATATTATTCTCTGTAGTTTGCTGTATGCTTCTTATATTTCATATTAAAAATAAATTCTATGAGCAAATTTAGAGATACCACTACAGTGTGGTTCAGGTGTCAGCCAAAAGAACTGTTATGATACGACCCTAGGGTGTAGACAATGCTTGAGGACTAGGTAGAAAAGATTTTACCTCTCCAGGGATGAGAAGAGGTGAAAGGCATAATTATGTCTAAGACTGAGGTTAGACATAAGAGTACACCCACAAGGGAGGGGAGTGTCACCAATACTAGAACTCAGAGGAGAACTAGGGAGGCCCCAAAGAAACCAGCAATGCCTTACACTGAGTCAAGCTGATTTCAGTAACCTGAGACTACATATATATCTAAGACTACTTATTCTATAAACTGTTGTTCTGAATTATTTCCCCCACTTAGCAGACAAATCATTTGTGCTTTTAAAAAGATTAATATACCCAAGCATAATGTAATAAGTACTGCAGGAAAGAAGCATTAAAGGTTTGAAAAAGAACAAAGACTAGGAATTCCAGAATTTCTTTTTTGATAAGAAATTCTTCCTTATCAGTGGAGGCTATGGTAAGTTCCTTGAACAAGTGGTGGCAACAAAACCTGGCCAGCCAGGGAGACATGGGTTTGGGAGCCATAATCTCTCTGGGAAAAGCATCTTTAAAAACTCTTCTGTTCTTATCTGTTTTACTTGTTTTACTTATTTCCCTGGATCCTCCTATATTAGACAGGGGAGTGGGGGGATGTATCTTGCTGAAGGTGCATAGCTGGGCCAAGAATAGAACTCTAGCATCCTGTCTCTCGGCTTACTTCTGGACTATGCTACCTCAGGAAGGAACATTTGAAAATAGTAATTCTCTCCCACCTTGCCACCAAGCTGTGCACAAGCACATGATCAATGAATGAAGTTGGCTAAGTGACTCAGCACTGGGCTGGCTCTCCTGTGAGTCAGGCCCAGAATCCTAAGTGCTTGGAAGTATGATCTCTTTAAATAAGACTTTGAAACAAGGGTCTTTACCACCAGAGATCATTAAAAGACTTCAGGGATATTTTATTTTGTTTGATCAAGGGTCAGGATCATCACCTCTAGCATCTTAGACATGAACCAGCTTGAGCAATTCTATCATCCATAATTTTCACAGATGTTGCTTTCTTGCTACACTGGAGGCTGCTTCAGGTAGGGGTCTTAAAGTACAGAGCCAGTTGAAGTACGCAGAGACAAGAGCACAGACAGGACAGTTGACAAGTGGCTGGACCACAAGAATAAATCAACAACTTGGAATCACATCTGCATTTTTTCCTCTTTAATGCAGAAAAAGACCCCCAAGTAAGGTTTTCTCTTGTTCCTTTGAAGGATAACAACTATGCATACTGCTTGGGGAGCATATTGGTAAGCTGCCCCAACCTGACCCTGTCAATAGCCATTGGTTTTGACCACCTGCTCCCAGCAGGGAGGAAGCCAGCCTCTGAGCAATGACCCCTGTGACAGATGGCACAGACAGAAAAGGGCCAGCCAAAAACACGCCTTCCCACAGAGGGAGGGAGCCTGGGTGTTTAAAGGAAGAAGTCAAAGGAACAAAGCAATGAAATTCACCAAGTGTATCTAAAACTTGCCCTCGGGATACCAACAGTCTTTTGAATGGCAGATGAATCAAAACCCTTGATGATGGGACCTCAGGACCCTGGGCACAGCAAGCTGCCATTAGCAAGGCTTTGTAACAAATTATTTTAGAGAAAAGTGTAACAATGAGATGTAGTGAAGGACTCCCAGAGCCATTAAAGAGAACCTGAACATATAAGGCAGTATTAGAACAAACTCAAATTTCCAAAGATTGACAAGTCTTGAAACAAACAGTTCAGAGAACATTGATTGGAAATTGTCAGTCCTAGAATGGACTTGAATTGGCAGGAAAAAAAAATCCATTAGTCCCTGCTTGGGTTTGATTACTTATACTAGGAGGGAGACATAAAAGAAGCAAAAGTGCAATGAACTGGCATCAAAAAGGTGAGGAGAGGAAGTGTCACTTGTCATGAGCCAGTGCCCAGCACTCTACAAGGAGCCTTTCCAGACAGACGCCAGAATGCTGTGGAAGAAACATCATTTTTAAAATCATTTTACAATGAAAATGAAACAAAATGCCACAGCAACATCATTCACAATAGCCAAAGATGGAAGTAACCTAAAGTGTCCATTGACAGATGAATGGAAACAAAATGTGGTATATGCACACAATGGAATATTACTCAGCCTCAAAAAGGAAGGAAATCATGACACATGCTACAACATCGATCACCCTCGAAGACATTATGCTAAGTAAAATACGCCAGGTGAAGAAAGACAAATACTGTGTAATCCTTCTTATATGAGATCCCTAGAGCGGTCGATCCATAGAGACAGCAAGTAGAATGGCGGCTGTCAGAGGCTTGGGAGCAGGGAATGGGGAGTTCATGTTCAATAGCTAGAGTTTATGTTAGGGAAGATAAAAACCTTCTGGAAATAGATGGTGCTGATGGTTACATAACAATGTGAATGTACTTAATGCCAATAAGCCATACACTTAAAATAGTAAAAATGGTAAATTTTATATTATGTATATTTTACCACAATTTTTCAAAATGAAAAAATCATGGCACAGTGAAGTTAAGAAACTTGGCCAGGTCAAAACCAGGAAATGGAGGAGATAAAATTCAAGACAAGATTAAACCTTATAATTTCCCTGGCACTCCCTCCTCCACCATAGAATTGCACAGGCTTTGGGAGAGAAGAAGGATGAAGACAGCCATCAGGAAGAGAACCTCAGTGCTCTGCATGGCCATAACCTGATCTGGCTGCTACGACTAATTCACACCTCTCCTCTCTCCTCCTCTCCCTCATAGTAGTCATCCCAGGTGTCACCACTCAAACCTCATCTCAGCTTCTCCTTCCCACCTCTTAGCCCTCTCCCAAGAGTATGCCATAGAGAATATCCTGCAAATTCCAAGCTTATCACAATATCACTCAAAGATTCTGAAAAACTTCCATCCCCAGAAAGTCTCCCTGAATTGGAAGGAAACAGAACACCACCACATCAATTATGTACGTCCTCTAAACCATTCTCACTTTTTTTTTTTTTTTTTGCAAAACTGCTGCAGAATTCACTTGCAAAACAAAAAAGTATAAATTACCAGAGTTGCGAGGTACCTGAATTTCACCTAGCCTAGCGGTTCTATACCTGTGTGACTTTGTCCTTCAGGGAACATCTGGCAATGTCTGGAGACATTTTTGAGTGTCACAACTTGGGGGCTGAGGGAACTACTGGCAAGTAGTGGTAGAGGTCAGGGATGCTACTAAACATCTTACAATGCACAGAACAGCCCCACAAGGAAGAATTACTAGTTCAAAATGTCAATAATGCCAAAGGCCGAGATTGAGACACTCTGATAGCTCTACCACTGACTGATGCTTGTACTTCCTTCACAAATTACCAGGAAAAAATAGCCTCTGTCATATCAATAGCTATGACAGACAGAGAACAGTGACCTCCTAGGTAGCCCATTTCATCTGCTAACAAAGAAATCTATTTCTCAAGTACTGTTAGAATTTGCCTCTACGAGCTTTCACCCATCAATTACTCTACTGCTAGTTTTTGAGGCCAAACAGTAGTCAAATCCTTGTTCTGCATGGCAGTTCTTCAAAGTCAGAAGATAGCTACTGCATCTTCCATTATAAACACACCAGACAGACATTCAGAAACTTGTCTATACACGCTTCTATGTTTATCTAGGTTTAAGAGCCCTGGACTGAAATTCTCAAGACCAGGTAATCATGTCTACATCGTGTTGCCCAGCTCATCCGTAAAAATACTATCCAGACTAGCACTTAATAATATATAACCAGTACTTACTAATATATAACTAGATTGAAAGCAAACATGAAACAGGTGGGTATCTGCCAACTTGCTATAATTCTTGAATAAGAAAGATATCTTTATTTCAGGGTAGAAGTACCAAATTGCTGGCCCACACAAACACCAGCCTGTTGACACCAATACTCAACTCTTCTTTCCACTTGAAACAGTCTCTGTAAGTCACCTACAGCTGGGGCCAGCATGCAGTCACCACCATCCCTTTCCCCTCACCACTTCCAGATTGTGAGAATCCCTACAGAGTAAGAATCCTCTTCACCCTCCAGAAGGACAGTAACCCAAACTTTGACACATCTCCATAAAGATTGCTAATTCTTGCCCTATCTGCTTAACCAGGCTACAAAACAGCTAAAAAACCTCTGACACTCTACATGGATTATATTATTAGTGACATCAGTAGCCTCAGAGATTTCTTCTGCAGAAGCAAGGGACTTTGTAAGCATTAAGTCTCAACCTTGAAGGGCCAGTCCACATAATCACAATGACTCACTTCTAAACAAAATTTGGAGGTCACTTGTCTATGATAAATGTAAAGTAGTCTTAAAAATTCACCAATTTGACCTTTACCAATTTGACCTTTACTGTCATTCCACCAGTCATTCATCTTCTAATGCCATTCTCATTCCTGCCTCTAATCATCCACCTGGCATGCCCTTCTGTTCCCTAAACTAAACCTACAATGCCTTAAAGGTCTGTGTCAGGATCTCCCTTGAACCTTCTATCAAGTCCTTTTTATCAACTCCATTCCATGATGATCTCTCCCAGCCTGTATACCAATTTCTCACTCACTTGCATATATCCTGCTTTAGCATTAGTCTCCAAAGGTTTTATTTGGATGTTCTACACATTCAACAAGTATCAACGAATCAACAAATAGTTGATAAGCAACTATAATGTACTTTGCACTCTAGGAGACAGAAAATATGTATGCTCCCTAGTTACTGTCCTTGAAGTGCTGAGACTAACTCATTCAAAAATATTACTAAATACAAGAAAGCACATGATTACTAAATTATACCTATAAATTATCGATATTAGACAATTCAGAAAAGAAGATCAAGGTCTCTCAGTGCTTATTTCTTGGAGTAAATGTCAGAAACAAAAGAAAAAAGAGGGCTGGGCACAATGGCTCATGCCTGTAATCCCAGCAATTTGGGAAGCCGAGGCTGGGGGGATCATGAGGTCAGGAGATCGAGACCACCCTAGCCAACATGGTGAAATCCCGTCTCTACTAAAAATACAAAAACTAGCTGGGTGTGGTGGTGTATGCCTGTAATCCCAGCTACTCGGGAGGCTGAGGCAGGAGAATCCCTTGAACCTGGGAGGCGGAGATTGCAGTGAGCCGAGATCGTGCCACTGTACTCCACCCTGGCAACAGAGCAAGACTCCGTCTCAAAGAGACTCATTCATTCCCTCAATATTTTCTGAGGCTTTTATGGTTAAGGCCTTATAACATACTTTACAATTGTATTGCACTTTAAGGCTGATATTTATTATCTCATTTCATGTTTAACAACAATATAAGATAGAACAAGTTGTAATCATGAACCTTGTTCTCTAAACAAGGAAACTGAGGCTTTAGAAAGAGGAAGACATCTACCCAGAGTGTGTATGTTAACAACAAAACCAACACTAGAATAAGTCTCCTGACTCCTAGTCCTTAGTCTCTAACTCTCCTCACAAGCTAATATTCCCCCACAGCACCTCATCTTCCTACTCCTTCAGCCACACATACATATAACTATGCTACTTCCCCCATTACTGCCTGTTAGAGGCAATAGTAAAAAGACAACTAAATGAAAACTTCTGAGTTTTTTTAAATATCTGCCCCAGATCCTTAAAAGAAAATCTGTCAATCACATGCTTTTGCTTATACGTTCATGAATGTGAAAACTCAAATCCATAATCCAAGCTAAAAAAAACTAAATAAATATATAAATAAATCTAATTTACATATAATAGAATATATGATTAATATCAATTAATAATTTAATATAAATAAATATTTTTAAAAATCCAGAAAACAACTGGAGAGTGGAGGTGGGAGAGGGAAGAGAAAGAAAACACAGCAAAATGAGAGAATGTATTTTTGTCCTAAATACTAATGTTTATAAGGAAAAGAAACATACTCTATTTTGTTATAAATTTTCCATCTGTTTGATTAAAGCCCTGTAATCTTCAAAGACTAGCAAGTTCCTGGTGCATGGCAGATATTCAATAAATGTTTGCTTAATTAATGAATGAATGGTTTTTCATGATATATCATGAGCTCCTTGAGGACAAAGTTTTCATCTATAAATTTCTGTACCCATTTCAAAGTTGGCAGTCAATAATGCATTGAATTAAATAATTCAACTGGTAGGTACGGAGAGCTCTATGCAGGAAGGTCGTGTTGGGCATTCTGTGTTTTTGCTGATTCTGTATTTGTCTATCTGGCATCCATAGATCACAAGGCCAAACTAATGGCCAAAGTTGTTTAAACCTCCCCTGAGAGCCAAAGTCCATTCTCTGAACCACCTCCTTTATCTAACTCTCACACATCAAGCCAACATTTCACCTGCCCTAAATCAACCCAGGACCAGGTACCAGACAACTAAGGACAGCCCTAAAGCCCACTGGAATTATTCAAATTGGCCAATTCTAACCTGTTTCCCCTGCCCTGCCTTGCCTTTCCCAAGGAAAACATAGTAAGAGCTCTGGACCACGCTTTCCCCTCGCTCCTTCTGCCTCCTGACTGAAACTGGTGCTTCCCTCTGCGGCCCTGTGTGGTGCAGAATGCCCTCTTGTCTTGGGAAATGTAAGTAATACACTTTCTTTCAACGACATTGACCACTCTGTGTAGTCACTGAGTCACCTTTATAAATTACATCACTAGCCACAAATCAACTGGATACTACCACTACTATTGCCACCAGACACAAAGAACTAGAACCCAACCCAACTTAATCCTAAATGGTGGCTTACATCAGTGCTTACAAACCCTCACCTTCCGTATTAGATAGCAAACTCCTTTAAAAACTTCTACCACTCAACAAATTCAATGCTATGTATACAGCAGTTACTTGATAAGCTGAATTTTACATAGACAAGCAGATAATTAGTTGACATTTTTTGGCCTGAATCTTAGTGATTGTTTAATTATTCCCTCTGTCCAAAAAAACAAAAGGGGGGGAGGGGTGATTAAACTCTAATACTGCACAGTTTGACAACTTCCTATAAGGTTAAATATAAACTTAAAATATGACCCAGCAATCACAACCTAGTTATTTATCCAAGTTAACTGAAAACCAGGTTCACATAAAAACCTGTACACAAATATTTATAACAGCTTTGTGTATAAGCATCCAAAACTGGAAGCAACAACGTCTTTTGACAGGTGACTGAATAAAGAAACTGTGGTATATCCATAGAAAGGATGATTAGTCAACAACAAAAAGCAACAAGCCATTGATTCTTGCAACAATATGAGTGAATCTTAAATACATTTTGCTAGGTGAAAGACTACAAATTATATGATTCCATTCACGTGACATTTTGGAAAAGGCAAAACTATAGGGATGAAAAACAGATTACTAGTTATCAGGGTTTGCAGTGGAAGGTGTTTGACTACAAGGAGATGCACAGGGAAACTTTTAGGATAACGGAATTATTCTATGTGTTACTAGGGTGGAATATATGTTACTCTATGCATTTGTTAAAATCCGTAGAACTGTACCTTACAAAGAGTGAACTTTAAGGCATGTACATTTTTTCAAGAGAACCAGGATGTCAGTGAATTCCAGGATAGGATGTAGACTGTGACAAATGAACCTAACGTATTATAAATGTATGACATAAACTCATTGAAGGGGGTAGAGGAAAAAAAAAGCTGACCTATATAACCTTAGAAAATAGTGTTTTGAACAAGAAATGGGGAAAGGATTCCCTACTTAATAAACGGTGCTGGGAAAACTGGCTAGCCATATGTAGAAAGCTGAAACTGGATCCCTTCCTTACACCTTATACAAAAATTAATTCAAGATGCATTAAAGACTTAAATGTTAGACCTAAAACCATAAAAACCCTAGAACAAAACCTAGGCAATACCATTCAGGACATAGGCATGGGCAAGGACTTCATGTCTAAAACACCAAAAGCAATAGCAACAAAAGCCAAAATTGACAAATGGGATCTAATTAAACTAAAGAGCTTCTGCACAGCAAAAGAAACTACCATCAGAGTGAACAGGCAACCTACAGAATGGGAGAAAATTTTTGCAATCTACTCATCTGACAAAGGGCTAATATCCAGAATCTACAATGAACTCAAACAAATGTACAAGAAAAAAACAAACAACCCCATCAACAAGTGGGCGAAGGATATGAACAGACACTTCTTAAAAGAAGACATTTATGCAGCCAACAGACACATGAAAAAATGCTCATCATCACTGGCCATCAGAGAAATGCAAATCAAAACCACAATGAGATACCATCTCACACCAGTTAGAATGGCAATCATTAAAAAGTCAGGAAACAACAGGTGCTAGAGAGGATGTGGAAAAACAGGAACACTTTTACACTGTTGGTGGGACTGTAAACTAGTTCAACCATTGTGGAAGTCAGTGTGGCGATTCCTCAGGGATCTTGAACTAGAAATACCATTAGACCCAGCAATCCCATTACTGGGTATATACCCAAAGGATTATAAATCATGCTGCTATAAAGACACATGCACACATATGTTTATTGTGGCACTATTCACAATAGCAAAGACTTGGAACCAACCCAAATGTCCAACAATGATAGACTGGATTAAGAAAATGTGGCACATATACACCATGGAATACTATGCAGCCATAAAAAATGATGAGTTCATGTCCTTTGTGGGGACATGGATGAAGCTGGAAACCATCATTCTCAGCAAACTATCGCAAGGACAAAAAACCAAACACCGCATGTTCTCACTCATAGGTGGGAATTGAACAATGAGAACACATGGACACAGGAAGGGGAACATCACTCACCAGGGCCTGTTGTGGGCTGGGGGGAGGAGGGAGGGATAGCATTAGGAGATATACCTAATGTTAAATGACGAGTTAATGGGTGCAGCACACCAGCATGGCACATGTATACATATGTAACTAACCTGCACATTGTGCACATGTACCCTAAAACTTAAAGTATAATAAAAAAAAAAGAAAATATTGTTTTGACTGACAACTATAGGCTAATGACAAAATAATCTGTACATCAACATGGAACTCTAATTGGTAAATCTGTAGCTCATAGGAGTATAAGTTAACAAATCTGAACCTGCTTTACATGTGTAAGGGTTTGAACAAATAAGTAAACTCCCCATCTACCACAGTGGATGATGAGAGGCAGGTTTCTCATTGCCAGAGAGTGAAATGCAGATCTGCAAGGGGGAAAGGCTAGAATGAACTCTGCAGTACTGAGGTGGAGTCAAAGATACCAGTGCAAATCCACGTTTAGCTTAGTATATATACAGACTGATAGATACAGAAATAATTAGAAATATGTATATATACATGGGTTAGCATACATACTTTTATTTCCAAGCTCTATTCACTGAGAGGGCCTACTAGCAGCGTGCAACCCAATGCTCATAACTTGGTTTCTCCAATAAAAAGAACTAGGGCTCTTTAGAAAAAGCTGATTCTAGAGCTGGGGCAAGGAAAATACAAGATGAACCTGGAACATCTAGTTCTAAAAAGTAGGGAGGTGCTCAAGTAGCAAAAGGATGAGGGCATGTCAAAGTGACACAGAAGTTAACCTGGAAGAGGCCCCAGAAGCCAAAGCTAGAACAATTTCAGGAAGAAAATAAATAGCATGGTATTGTATTATAACCCAAGGTATAAAATAAATACAAATCCATAGAGATACAAATTAATGACTCAATAAATAAACAAATAGGTAGAAGGGGCAAATCTTCCTTTGCAGAAGAATTCCAGATAATATAAGTAGATAATACCCTCTGTAGGAGGTAAAGCTTAATCCTCACTCCTCCTCCCCCAAGCGTGGGCTGGACTTGGTGACCCATTGCCAAAAAATGCAGTATAGAAAGAGAAAAAAATAATAATAACTTTATAATGAGAAATCTAGCAAACACTAACACAACCAAATGATCAAAATTAACATTATCTGTAATAAGTCAGGTTAGTATATTCTTCCAATATGATATGATGAGGAAGGCACTTCACCTCTGTAGTAGTCTTCCCAAAAATCCATAACCCCAGTCTAATCATGAGAAAAACATCATACAAACCTAAATTGAGGGGTGTTCTACAAAATACCTCATCAGTATCCTCAAACCTATCAAGGTTATTAAAAAACAAGGGAAGTCTGAGAAACTGTCACACACCAGAAGAGACTAAGGAGACATAATGACAATGCAATGTAGTACTCTCGACTGAATCCTGGAACAGAAAAACGACATCAGTGTGAAAAGTGGTAAAATCCAAATAAAGTGTGGAATTTAGTTAATAGTAATGTACCAACATTGGTTTCTTAGTTCTGACAAATACACCATGGTGATATATTAACATTATGGGAAACCAGGTGAGGCATATACAGGAATTCTCCATATTCCCCTTGCAACTTGCTGTAAACCTAAAATTATTCCAAAATAAAAAGTTGATTTTAAAAAATCTAATGCTGGGTTTAAGGTCAAGTTAGTGAGAAAAATTAACTGTTTAACTTATTAAAAATTTATTTGCAACATTTCTATGTGACAGAAGTATATGATCATGTTATTGGGTACCTCTTTCTACAGAGAACAAAGTGCACTTGACATACCGTCTTGTGAACTGAGTCCCCTGTAATGATACTTCTATTAATGAAGAGAAAGCTTCCATGGCACATTCAGTCAGATGCTTCAGAGGCAGACAGAATCCTGAAAACACAGGCGTACACATTCTTTCTTTGATGTGGACTCCTTTCTTCCCTTCCAAATCTCCGGATGAGATAAACTGGGTCTCTCTGGCCATTCCGCCTACGTCGCAGAACTCAGGCCTCTGTTGGGATGCTCATCGTGTCTGGTCTGGACCCTAGACGGCCTGTAAGAAGCCCGTAGCTGTGGCTGACACTCTGCCCCTTCCTTCTTACTCAATACTGCTCTGACACAGAATTAAAGAAATCTGTACTGCCCTAGTCGCTCCACATCCAGAGGAAATTATTCCAAGAATCATCATCATATACATGAATAGATAATATACTAGCAATGTCCTAGTCTGTGGTCAAATAACTGCATAGGCTCTGCCTAAGACATCAGAACTAATGGGTAACATCTGATACCCATCCCACTATCTAAAAGGGGTCACCAATATGACGCACTTTGTATTTCTAAATGCAAATTAGCATGTTTTAGAGTGATGGTTTAAAACTCTAAGAATTCATTGGCTATCCTGTGGGAAAGACGTACATTGACCATGTAAACTCTGATCTCTAAATCAAATTCAGGAAATAGCATTCGAGAGGGAATTTCCATACCCAAGTGACCTAAGTTTATAGTTGGCAAGAGCCACACTTGCTCAACTTGCTTTATATACTAAGCAGAAATGGCCAAAAAATTTTACGAAGTTAAAAAGAAAACGATATACCATCTAAGTAATAAAAAATTTCTTGACAGTCTTTCCTCTACTGCATTACTCTATAAAGCAGCTATCTGAGGAGAGACCAAGGATAAATACCTGAACATCTTCCAGAAAGCCAGCCCCACTGAAGCCATTATAAGAACCATCATATTTCTCCTTCATAGTCTGCTCCACAGTGGTTTCTGATCCCATGGAGCCCCACGTTTTTTTTGAGACAGGGTCTCACTCTGTCACCCAGCCTGGAATGCAGTGGTGTAACCATGGCTCACTACAGCCTCAACCTCCTGGGCTCAATCCATCCTCCTGCCTCAGCCTCCCGAGTAGCTGGGACCACAGGCGTGTGCTACCACACCTAATTTTTTTTTTTTTTTTTTTAATACAGATGGTGTCTCACTATGTTTCCCAGACTGGTCTCGAACTCCTGAGCTCAAGCGATCCTCCTGCTTCGGCCTTCCAAAGTGCTGGGATGATTCACAGGCGTGAATCACCACACATAGTTTTTTTCTTTTTTTTTTTAAGTCTGGCTGACGTGGAACAGGTTCAGAAGGCAAAATTCAAAACAGAAATTCCAAGAATGTTTTATACAATGATTGCTTCATTCTATTAAGTGCACAGCCTTCCAAGATAGCTGTTTTTCTTTCTTTTATATTTTCTACTGCATTGCATTTCTTTACAAACTAATATGTGCTCATCCCAATTTCTCAAATACAGAGTTATATAAAGAAAAAATTAAAGCAAGATGACTATTTGAAGAGCTACCAAAACCTGTTTTATTACTTAATAATCTCTCCAAGTAGAGTCCTCCCATATAAAGAACATATTATTCACTTTAAAATAGTCTTTTTCAGATTAATTTTAAAGCTAATTTTATTCATGATTTATTGAAATTAATTGAAGTAGAAACCAATACAATCATACCCAAGTAAACATGAAAAACTTTAAGCATCCACTGATCTGATTTTTGGTCACTAGTATAACGTTAAAATGATTGTTATTAAGAAAATGCTCCATTGTATTGAAAAATCTGCATCTCAGATTTTCCAAGAAAGCTTTGATTTAAAATAATCACCACAATCCATCACAACAACCCTAAATGACAACTCTTTGGTCTCCATAATATTAAATACTTCTCTAAGACTGTTTCTTGCACAAAATTTTTTCACATTGAATGTCTTGATCTAGGGACCAGGAACAAAATGATTATCACTTTTGCAGGGTTTCTATTCCACCATCAGTACATCAGTACAGTAAATAACAACTTCCACCTGCCCTCTCTAATAATCCAGACATGCTTGTGTAGGTGAGAACACATGATAGACAAAATGTTCTTAGAAGAAAAGCTTTAATCCAACCAACATTCGAGGATTGGGAACTGACTGTCCCATCAATTGGTCATCTAAATCCTCTTGACTGTCATATCCTTCCCTTTTGGTTGTTTACTGTTTAGTCATTTTACAATATTCTTTTCACAGCTTGTTGACACATCTCTTACTAGAATTAGAAGGGTAAGGAAGGAAGGAAAATGTCACTTAATCCTTTTTATTTTTTTCCACATAATTTTGGTAAAAGACTTGGTAAAACCTGAGTTAAATGTTAACCTGAGTTTGAATAAAGATTTAAGATTATATGAAGGCTTCTATTACCTATTCTAATATTCCTTACCATATCAAGGCTTAAAAGTTGATGGATTATTTGTAGTTATATGAAATAAGTTAACAATATGCTATTAACAGTTTTAAATGGACACACGTCATTAGCCCAGCAATTCTAATCCCAGGTATTTATTCTGTTTAGCCTCACATATGCAAAATATGTATACAAGGATATTGAATGCAACTTTCCTATAATAAGGAGAGTTTGAAATTAATGGAATAAGTATTTCTTTATTTACTGAATATTCATTAATGAAATAAATGCCCATCAATAAAGGACTTATTAAATAAATGATAGTATATCCATTTAATGGCATTCTGCACAGCTGCTAAAAAGAACGAGGCCTTCTATGGACACTGATATGGAAAGGCCTCCAGGACATATTAAGAGAAAAAGTAAGGTATATAATAGTGTGTACAGTACACTGCCATTTTTGTTAATATATGCACACTTATCCATATTCTAGTTTGGTAATAAGCACAAAGTCTCTGTAAAGACACATGAGAAACTGGGAAGTGGTTGCCTCCAGGGAAAGGAACTGTGTGGCTAGGAGGTAGGTAACTGAGGGAGACTTACCTCTCTTACTTTGTTCCCTTTACAGCTTCCCAATCTGGTGCTAAGTGCAGATATTATATATTTAAAAAAACTTTTTACTTAAATTTAAAAATTAAAAAGGAGGAGGAGAGGGCATCCTGCACCAAAAATACTGGAGTCATTCCTCGGGGTGTCTCCTCCCAGGACCTCGAGGCCTGTCAATCTAGTCACTTGATCTCACAAGGTTGAGAACCTGCCTCAAAGCCACCACCTTTCTCACGCCTGCCAGCCTTGTTCCTCTCTCAAATAACCAAAGTTTCTCACTCCAGATACGATGAAGTCCACTCTACCCTGTATCTCCCACTGTATTCAACTAAAATCCTTGGACAGAGCTGCTCCATCCATTACTTCATGACTCTGAAAAATAATTGATAGCAGATAGTTTAGGAAAAGAAACCCACAATTCAAAGTATCACAAAATCAGCAGAGTTTTGCCTTTTTTTCTTTCTCTGTGTGTGTGTGTGTGTGTGTGTGTGTGTGTGTGTGTGTGTGTGTGTGTGTGTTTTCTGGTATCTCTTGGCCTGGACTCAAAAAAGGCAGCCAAATCCAGAACTGTGACCCAAGCACAGACAGAAAAAGCTAAAGGAGAAGACCTCCATTTCTGGTCCAAGAAACAGAAAAGGGAGCCCCTAGACACGAAAGGGAGGGGAGAAAATCTGAATTGTGTGTGTGTTTCCTGCTCTCTCCTGCCCTACCTCACAGTAGTTAAGCAGCAGTGGCAGCCAATAGCAAAAGTTTTTCCCTGACCAGGGAAGCTGGGATCCCAAGAGCACAGGAAAGCCTCCCTTGCTTTGTTGACTCTCTGTATCTTGCCATTTGGTTCTCAAGGGAGATGTGGTCATAGGAAGTAAAAGGCAGAACAGAGAAACTAAAAGTCCAAGACTTCTAGGCAGGGTAGCAGGATGGGAAACCCTTCAGATCTGGAAAGTCTGGGAAACAACAAGAAGAGAAAGGAGCTCAATAAGGCTGTATATGAATTCTGGGGCTCATCTCCAAGCTGTGCATGCATGTATCTGGCCCTAAACAGCACACCAAAGGTTTTGACAACTAATCTCTGGAGTATACTGCTGCCCAGATCTGAAACTGGCCACTGGCTGGGACATACCTGGAATAAACAGAAATAGAATGGCAAATACTCTCAAAACTGAACTGATTTTGGACCCTAGCCCACAGAAGGCAGGAAGGAATTTGCAACCTGAATCTAACTGGATTGCCTGCTAAAACAAATAAGCAAGAAACATTCTCTATATGATTTAAACAAGACCCAAAGTCTTCTAACAATTTGAAAATGTTCAGGATACAAATTCAAACTAACATACAAAAAAACTTGAAAATCTCAACATCTTACAAGGAAAAAGACAATCAACAGATATCAACGCAAGATGTTAGAATTGGCAAAGGCTTTAATGCAGCTATTCTAAGTATGCTCGAAGAAGGAAAGGCAAACAGTCTTGAAATAAATGGAAAAATAAAAAGTCTCAATGAAGGAATAGAACACTTTTTTAAAAAAGAACCAAATGGAAAATTTAAAATTAGAAAATACAATAACAGAAATTTTAAAATTCATTGGATGGGCTCAATAGTATAATAGAGATGACAGAATAGTTGATGAAATTGAAAATACACAAACAGAAATTATCCAAGCTGAACAAGGGAGAGAGGAAAAAAATTAGAAAAGAAGGAAAAAAAGCACAGAATCCCAATGACCCATGGGACAACACCAAAAGACTTAACATTTGTATCAAAGGCCCAACAGGTAAGGAGAAAGTATAGTGCACAAAAAGTATTTGAAGAAACAATGGCTAAAACTTCCCAAATTTAAGAAGACATAAACTTACAGATTTAAGAAACTCAGTGATTACCAAACAGGATAAACTCAAAGAAATCCTTGTGCAAAAACATCATGATCAAACCAATAAAAACTAAAACAAAAAATCTTGAAAGCAGTAAGAGGAAAAGGATACATTACACATACGGAAATAATAATTTGAATGACTGAAATTTCCCATCAGAAATCATAACAAAAGACAGTAAAACTTTTTTTTTTTTTTTTTTTTGAGACAGGATCTCACTCTGTCGCCCAGGCTGGAGTGCAGTGGCATGATCATGGCTCACTGCAGCCTCAACTTCCCAGGCTCAAGTGATCCTCCCACCTCAGCCTACCGAGTAGCTGGGACTACAGGTATGCACCACCATGCCTGGCTAATTTATTATTATTTGTAGAGATGGGGGTCTCCCTATGTTGCCCAGCCTGTCTCAAACTCCCGGGCTCAGGCAGTCCTCCCATGTCAGCCTCCCAAAGTGTGGAGATTACAAGCAGGAACCACCATGCCCAACCCAGTGAAACACTTTTTTTTTGTTTGTGTGGAGACAGTTTCACTCTGTCGCCCAGGCTGGGGTGCAGTGATGCAATCTCTGCTCACTGTACCTCCGCCTCCCAGGTTCAAATGATTCTCCTGTCTCAATCTCCTGAGCAGCTGGGACTACAGGTGCCCACCACCATGTCTGGCTAACTTTTTTTTGTATTTTTAGTAGAGAGAGGTTTCACCATGTTAGTCAGGCTGGTCTCAAACTCCTGACCTCAAGTGATCCGTGAGCCAGGCGTGAGCCACCGCACCTGGCCTAGCCCAGCGAAACACTTTTAAGTGCTGGGGGAAAATGAAAAGAAACAAATGTCAACCCAGAATTGTATATCTAGTGAAAATATTTTTAAAAGATGATGATGAAATACAGAAATTCTCATATAAAGAAAACCAAAATAATCCATCACTAGCAGACTGCTCTAAAAGAAATGCTAAAGGAAATTCTTTAGATGGAGGGAAAATAATATTACAGTGAAATTTAGAACTTCAGGAAACAAGGAAGAGCAATAGAAGTGGTAAATACCAAGGTAAATGTAATACCCATTTTACTCCTTTCAGGGTCTTTAAAATATAAATGATGAGGCCAACTGGGGCGGCTCATGCCTATAGTCTCACCATTTTGGGAAGCCAAGATGACAGGACTGCTGGAGGCCAAGAGTTTAAGACCAGCCTGGGCAACACAGTCAGACCCTCATCTCTGCAAAAAAAAATTTTTTTCTTTAAATTAGCCAGGCATGATTGATGACATGAAACTATAGTCCTATCTACCCAGGAGGCTGAGGTGAGAGGACCACTTAAGCCCAGAAGTTTGAGGCTGCAGTGAGCCATGATTGTACCACTGCACTCCAGCCTGGGTGACAGAGTAAGACCTTGTCTCCACAAAAAATAATTTTTAAAAATAATAATAAAATATAAATGATGGTTGAAAAGCACAAATTATAACATTATTGATGGGGTTTTCATGTATGTAGATGCAACATGTATGAAAATTACAACGTAAAAGGGAGACAGTAAAGAGATCTACATGGTACTAACATTTTTTTTTCTTTTGTTTTTGTTTGAGACAGGGTTTTACCCTGCTGCCCTGGCTGGAAGACAATGGTGTGATCACAGCTCACTGCAGCCTCAAACTCCCAGGCTCAAGCAATCCTTCACCTCAGCCTCCAGAGAAGCTGGGACCACAGGCATGAGCCACATTGCCCACTAATTTTTGTATTTTTTGTAGGGATAGGGTTTTACCATGTTGCTCAGGCTAGTCTCAAATTCCTGGGCTCAAGCGATCTGCCCACCTTGGCGTCTCAAAGTGTTTGGATTATAGGTGTGCACCACTGCACCTGGTGGTACTAACATTTCTATATTCCACTTAAAGTGGTAATATATTAATTCTAAGTAGACTGAACACTTAAGTATGTACATTGTAATTCCTAGTGCTACACTAAAATAACTATATAATGAAAACAGTAAAAAAAATAGAATATTAAAAATAATCCAAAAGAAGGAAAAGGAAATAGAAAACAAATAAAATGACAGACCATCCAAACATATTAATAACTACATTAAAGGAAGGTGGTCTAAACATACCAACTAAAAGAGATTGTCATGGGCAGTTACTAATCAATGGGCATAAACTTTCAGTTATGTAAGATGAATAAATTCTGGAGATCTCCTGTACAACATTGAACATATAGTTAACATATTACTGTATCGTACACTTAAAATTTGTTAAGAGGGTACATCTCATGTAAAATGCTCTTACCACAATACAATTTTTTCAAAAAGGAATAAGAAGAAGAGAGGTTGTCAGAATGGATTTTTTTTTTAAAAAAAAAAGAACATACAATATGCAATCTACCAGAAACTCACACTAAATACGATATATGTAAGTTAAAAATAGGATGTTAAATGCAATATGGTATCCTGGACCGGATCCTGGATCAGAAAAAAGGACATTAGTAGAAAATTTGGTGAAATCCAAATGAAGTCTGTAGCTTACCTAATAAAGTATTATACCAATGTAAATGTCTTAGTTTTAACAAATGTATCACTGTTATATAAGATGCTAACATTAGGGGAAGCTGGGTGAAGAAAATACAAGAACTCTCTCTACTATTTTTGCAACCCTTCTATAAATCTGAAATTATTTCAAGGGAGAAATGTCTTTTAAGTAAAAAGTGGAAAATAAATGCCATGAAAATATGAACCGACAGAAAGGTAGGATGATTATATTAATATCAGATAAAGTAGACTTCAAAGCAAGGAAAATTACCAGGGATAGAGACACTACATAATGATTTAAAAAAGTCAATTCACTAAAAGACATAACAATCCAAAATGTGTATGTAACTAACAAAAGAACCTTCAAATATACAAAATAAAAACTAACAAAACTAAGGATAAAATGGACAAATCCACAAGTATAGTCGATGGACAAAACTAAGGATAAAATGGACAAATCCACAAGTATAGTCAATTTTCCTTTCTTAGTAATCAATAAAACAAGTAGACAGAAAATAATCAGGGATACAAAGAAACTAAACACCACCATCAACCAAATTGAATAGATATCAATATTCATAGAACATTCCACCTAACAACAGAATATACATTATCTTCAAGTATACATGTACAGTCACCAAGCTAGATCATATCTTGGTCATAAAACAAACCCTAACAAATTATAAAATATTGAAATAATACAAAGTATATTCTCTAATCATAATGGAATAAACTAGAAATCAATAAAACAAAGAAACTGACAAATCTCCCAACACTCCAAACAACATACTTCTAAATAATCCACAGGTCAAAGAGAAAGTCTCAGGGGAAACAAAAATCAACATATCAAAATTTGTAAAATGCAGTGACAACAGTACCTAGAGGGAAATTTATAGCATTAAGAGATTATATTAGAAAAGAAGAAAGGTCTCAAATCAACAATCCAAGTTTCCACCTTAGAAAAACAGAAAAGGAAGAGTAAATTAAAGAAAGCAGAAGAAAGAAAATAAAGAACAGAAATCAACTACATTGAAAACAGAAAAATAGAGGAAAATTAATATAGGAAAAGCTGGTTCTTTGAAAAGATGAATAACATTAATAAGCCTCTAGCCAAAGGGGAAAAAAAGAATGAATATACAAATTATCAATATCAGGAATAAAAGAAAGTATATCACCATAGACCTCATAGATGTTAAAAGAATAAGGAAATACTACAGACAAATCTATACACATAAATTTGACAACAAAAATTAAATGGACCAATTCCTTGAAAGCCACAAAGTACCATAACTCACCCCAAAAGAAATGACAACCTGAATTGTTCTATATCTACTAGAAAAATCTAACCTATAGTTTAAAACCTTCACACAAAGAAAACCCTAGGCTCAGATGGTTTCCCTGGAGAATTCTACAAAATCTTTTTCCGAAAATATTTTTTTAATGTTAAAGGGAACATATCCCAACTTATCTTATAAGGTCAGTATTATCCTGATACCAAAACTAAACAAAGACAGGACAAGAAAAAAACAAAACTACAGACCAATATCCTAGTGAACATAGATAATGCAAAACTTCTCAACAAAAAGATTAGCAAATCGGCTGGGCATGGTGGCTCACACCTATAATCCCAGCACTTTGGGAGGCGAGGCAGTTGGATCACAGGATGTCAGGAGTTCAAGACCAGTCTGGCCAATATGGTGAAACCCTGTCTCTACTAAAAATACAAAAAATTAGCTGGGCATCGTGGTGGGTGCCTGTAATCCCAGCTACTCGGGAGGCTGAGGCAGGAGAATCACTTGAACCCAGAAGGCAGAGGTTGCAGTGAGCTGAGATCGTACCATTGCACTCCAGCCTGGTCAACAAGAGTGAAACTCCATCTCAAAAAAAAAGATTAGCAAATCAAATCCAACAATATAGGAGAATACATCACCACCAAGTGGCATTTACCCCAGAAATGCAAGGCAGGTTCAATATCTGAAAATCAATGTAATTCATTGTATTAACAGACTAAACAAGAAAAAAATCATGTGATCATATCAATTCATACAGAAAAAGCATTTGACAAAATTCAACATTCATTCCTGATAAAATTCTCAGTAAACTAGGAATAGAAGGGAACTTACCTGACCTGATAAAATGAATGTACTAAAACTAGCAGCTAGGGCATGGTGGCTCATGCCTGTAATCCAATAATTTGGTAGGCCAAGGTGAGTGGATCACTTGAGCTCAGGAATTCAAGACCAGCCTGGGCAACATAGCAAAACCCTGTCTCTACAAAAAAATTTTAAAAATTAGCCAAGTGTGGTGGTATGTGCCTGTGATCCCAGCTACTTCAAAGACTGAGATGGGAGGATTGCTCAAGCCTGGGAGGTAGAGGTTGCAGTGAGCTGCGTTTGCGCCACTGCACTCCAGCTTGGCTGTCAGAGTAATACCTTGTCTCAAAAACAAAACAAAACAAAAAAACAAGCAGGGAATATCATACCTAATAGTGAAAAACTGAATGTTTTTTCCCTAAAATCAGGAAGAATGCATGGATGTCCAGTCTCACTACCCACATTTGATATCTTACTGGAAGTCTGTAAAAATGGGGAAAAAAAGAAACAAAGAAAAGGCATATAGATTAGACAGGAAAAAATAAAACTATCACTTTTCATGGACTATGATTATCTATATAGCAAATCCCAAGAAACCTGTCATAAAGCTTCTAGAACAAGTGACTTTAACAAGGTTGTAAGATACAAGTTCACATACAAAAAAATCATCATATCTCTGTATACAAGAAATAAATTAGAAACTGAAATCTAAAATAGAAACATTTACATTAGGCTGGGTGCAGTGGCTCACGTCGGTAATCCCAACACTTTGGGAGGCCAGGGTGGGTGGATCACCCGAGGTCAGGGAGTTCGAGACCAGCCTGACCAATGTGGTGAAACCCTGTCTCTACTAAAAATACAAAAATTAGCCAGGCATGGGGGTGCATGTAATCTCAGCTACTCAGGAGGCTGAGGCAGGAGAATCACCTGAACCCAGGAGGCAGAGGTTGCAGTGAGCCGAGATCGCACCACTGCACTCCAGACTGGGCAACAAGAGCGAAACTCCATCTAAAAACAAACAAACAAAAATAAATTATATTAGCTTAAGAAATACTTAGGTATGGCTGGGTGCGGTGGCTCACGCCTGTAATCCCAGCACTTTGGGAGGCCGAGGTGGGCAGATCACGAGGTCAGGAGATCAAGACCATCCTGGCTAACCCGGTGAAACCCTGTCTCTACTAAAAATACAAAAAAATTAGCCAGGCGTGGTGGCGGGCACCTGTAGTCCCAGGTACTCAAGAGGCTGAGGCAGGAGAATGGCGTGAACCTGGGAGGCAGAGCTTGCTCCAGCCTGGGCAACAGAGAGAGACTCTGTCTCAAAAAAAAAAAAAAAAAAAAAAAAACACTTAGGTATAAACCTAACAAAACGTGCAGAATCTATAGGCTGAAAACTATAAAATGCTGATGAAAGGAATAAAATATTACCCAAATAAATGAAGAGATGTATCATGTTGATTACCTGAAATATTTGATATAGTTGAGATATAAATTCTCAAACTGATTTATAGATTTAATGCAGTTCCAATCAAAATGCCAGCAGTTTTTGCAGATATAAAAGCTGACTGTGAAATTTATATGCAAAGGCAAAAGGACTGAAATGGCCAAAACAACTTTGAAAAAAGAACAAAGATGGAAAAGTCACAATATCCAATTTTAAGTCTTGCTATGAAGCTACAGTAATCAAGAGAGTGTGGAAGACAAAGGAAAGAATCTTAACAGCTTTGAGACAGAAGCATCAGGTAACCTATAAAGGAAAACCTATCAGATTAACAGCAGATTTCTCATCAAAAACCCTACTAGCTAGAAGGAATTGGGACCCTATCTTCAGGCCTCCTCAAACAAAACAATTATCAGCCAGGAATTTTGTATCTAGTGAAACTAAGCATCATATATGAAGGAAAGATACAGTCTTTTTCAGACAAACAAATGCTGAGAGAATTCGCCACTACCAAGTCACCAGTACAAGAACTGCTAAAAGGAGCTCTAAATCTTGAAACAAATCCTGGAAACACATTAAAAGAGAACCACTTTAAAGCATAAATCACACAGGACCTATAAAACAAAAATACAAGTTAAAAAGCAAAAACAAAAAAGAAAAAAACCAAAGTACACAGGCAACAAATAGCACGATGAATGCAACGGTACCTCACATCTCAATACTAACATTGAATATAAATGGCCAGAATGCTCCACTTAAAGGATACAAAACTGCAGAACTCACCAACCATCTGCTGCCTTCAGGAGACTCACCTAACACATAAGGACTCACATAAACTTCAGGTAAAGGGGTAGAAAAAGGCATTTCATACAACCGGACACCAAAAGTGAGCAGGGATAGCTATTCCTTTTTTTTTTTTTTTTTTTTTTTGAGACAGAGTTTTGCTCTGTCACCCAGGCTGGAGTGCCATGGTGTGATCTCGGCTCACTGCAACCTCCGCCTCCCAGGTTCAAGCAGTTCTCCTGCCTCAGCCTCCAGAGTAGCTGGGATTACAGGCATGCGCCACCATGCCCGGCTTATTTTTGTATTTTTATTTTTTATTTATTTTTTATTTATTTTTTTTTTTTATTATACTTTAAGTTTTAGGGTACATGTGCACAACATGCAGGTTTGTTACATATGTATACATGTGCCATGTTGGTGTGCTGCACCCATTAACTCTTCATTTAACATTAGGTATATCTCCTAATGCTATCCCTCCCCCCTCTCTCCTCCCTGCACCCCACAACAGGCCCCGGTGTGTGATGTTCCCCTTCCTGTGTCTATGTGTTCTCATTGTTCAATTCCCACCTATGAGTATTTTTGTATTTTTAGTAGAAGCGGGGTTTTGCCATGTTGGCCAGGCTCATCTCGAACTCCTGACCTCAAGTGATCTGTCTGCCTCTGCCTCCCAAAGTGCTGGGATTACAGGCGTGAGCCACTGCCCCCAGCCTAGGGGTAGCTATTCTTATATCAGACAAAACAAACTTTAAAGCAACAGCAGTTAAAAGAGACAAAGAGGGACATTATACAATGGTAAAAGGCCTTGTCCAACAGGAAACTATCACAATCCTAAACATATATGCACCTAACACTGGAGCTCCCAAATTTATAAAACAATTACTAATAGACCTAATAAATGAGATAGCAACACAATAATAGTGGGGGACTTCAATACTAACGGCACTAGACAGGTCATCAAGACAGAAAGTCAACAAAGAAACAATGGATTTAACTACAAATCCATTTAACAAGGAATTTAAACTATAAATCCATTTAACAATGGATTTAAACTATACCTTGGAATAAATGGACTTAACAGATACATTCAGAACATTTCATCCAACAACCACAGAATACACATTCTACTCAACAATGCATAGAACTTCCTCCAAGAGAGACCATACGATGGGCCATAAAACGAGCCTCAATAAATTTAAGAAAACTGAAATTGTATCAAGCACTCTCTCAGACCACGGTGGAATAAAACTAGAAATCAACTCCAGAAGAAACCTTCAAAACCATGCAAATACATGGAAGTTAAGTAACCTGCTTCTGAATCAGCATTGAGTCAAAAACAAAATCAAGATGGAAATCTAAAAATTCTTCAAACTGAACGACAGTAATGACACAAACTATCAAAATCTCTGGGATACAGCAAAGGTGGTGCTAAGAGGAAAGTTCATAGCCCTAAATGCCTACATCAAAAAGACTGAAAGAGCATAAACTGACATCTAAGGTCACACCTCAAGGAACTAGAGAAACAAGAACAAATGAAACCCAAATACAGGAGATGAAAGGAAATAACCAAGATCAGAGCAGAACTAAATGAAATTGAAACAAAAAAAATACAAAAATGAAACAAAAAGCTGGTTCTTTCAAAGGATAAATAAAATTGATAGACCTTTTAGCAAGAGTAACCAAGAAGAGAAGAGAGAAAATCCAAATAACCTCAATAAGAAACGAAACAGGAGATATTACAACTGATATCACTGAAATACAAAAGATCATTCAAGGCTACTACGAACACTTTTACGCACATAAACCAGAAAACCTAAAAGAGATGGATCAATTGCTGGAAAAATACAACCCTCCTAGCTTAAATCAGGAAGAATTAGGATACCCTGAACAGACCAATAACAAGCAGCAAGATTGAAATAGTAATTTAAAAATTACCAATAAAAAAAAGTCCAGGACCAGAAGGATTCACAGCAGAATTCTATCAGATATTGGAAGAAAAATTGGTACCAGGCCAGGCGAGGTGGCTCACGCCTGTAATCCCAGCACTTTTGGAGGCGGAGGCGGGTGGATCACGAGGTCAGGAGATCGAGACCACGGTGAAACCTCGTCTCTACTAAAAATACAAAAAAAAATTAGCCGGGCACAGTGGCAGGCACCTGTAGTCTCAGCTACTCAGGAGGCTGAGGCAGGAGAATGGTGTGAACCCGGGAGGCGGAGCTTGCAGTGAGCCGAGATTGCACCACTGCACTCCAGCCTGGGTGACAGAGCAAGACTCCATCTCAAAAAAAAAAAAAAAAAGAAAAGAAAAATTGGTACCAATCCTTTTGACACTATTCCTCAAGACAGAGAAAGAAGGAACCCTCCCTAATTCATTCTATGAAGCCAGCATCACCCTAATACCAAAACCAGAAAAGGACATAACCAAAAAAGAAAACTATAGACTGATATCCTTGATGAACACAGATGCTAAAATCCTTCACAAAATATTAGCTAACCAAATCCAACAACATACCAAAAAGATAATCCACCATGATCAAGTGGGTTTCATATCAGGGATGCAGGGATGGCTTAATATATGGAAGTCAATAAATGTGATACAGTACATAAACAGAATTAAAAACAAAAATCACATGATCATCTCAATAGATGCAGAAAAAGCATTCGACAAAATGCAGCATCGCTTTATGATCCCTCTCAGCAAAATCGGCATACAAGGGACATACCTCAATGTAATAAAAGCCATCTATGTCAAACCAACAGCCAACACAATACTGAATGGGGAAAAATTGAAAGCATTCCCTCTGAGAACTGGAACAAGAAGACAAGGATGCCTACTCTCACCACTCGTCTTCAACACAGTACTGGAAGTCCTAGCCAGAGTAATCAGACAAGAGAAAGAAATAAAGGACATCCAAATCAGTAAAGAGGAAGTGAAACTGTCACTATTTGCTGACAATATGATCATTTACCTTGAAAACCCTAAAGACTCCTCCAGAAAGCTCCAAGAACTGATAAAAGGATTCAACAACGTTTCCAGATACAAGATTAATGTATGCAAATCAGTAACTCTTCTATACACCAACAGCAACCAAGCAGAGAATCAAATCAAGAACTCAACCCCGGCCAGGCACAGTGGCTCATGCCTGTAATCCCAGAACTTTGGGAGGCCAAGGCGGGTGGATTACCTGAGGTCAGGAGTTCAAGACCAGCCTGGCCAACATGGTGAAACCCCGTCTCTACGGAAAATACAAAAATAGCCAGGTGTGGTGGCATACCCCTGTAATCCCAGCTACTTGGGAGGCTGAGGCAGGAGAACTGCTTGAGCCTGGGAGGCAGAGGTTGCAGTGAGCTGAGATCATGCCACTGAACTCCAGCCTGGCAGACAGAGCAAGACTCTGTCTCAAAAAAAAAAAAAATAAATACATAAATAAATAAATATAAAAACTCAACCCCTTTTACAATAGCCACAAAATAAAATAAAATAAAATACCTAGGAATATACCTAACCAAGGAGTCAAAAGACCTCTACAAAGAAAACTACAAAACTGCTGAAAGAAATCATAGACGACACAAATAAATGGAAACACATCCCATGCTCATGGATGGGTAAAATCAATATCGTGAAAATGACCACACAGCCAAAAGCAATCTACAAATGCAATGCAATCCCCATCAAAATGCCACCATCACTCTTCTCGGAATTAGAAAAAACAATTCTAAAATTCATATGGAACCAAAAAAGAGCCCACATAGCCAAAGCAAGACTAAGCAAAAAGAACAAATCTAGAGGCATCATACTACCTGATTTCAAACTATACTATAAGGCCATAGTCATCAAAACAGTGTGGTACTGGTATAAAAATAGGCACATAGACCAATGGAACAGAATAGAGAACTCAGAAGTAGACTCAAATACTTACAGCCAACTGACCTTCGACAAAGGAAACAAAAACGTAAAGTGGGGAATGGACACCCTTTTCAACAAATGGTGCTGGGATAATTGGCCAGCCACATGTAGGAGAATGAAATTGGATCCTCATCTCTCACCTTATACAAAAATCAACTCAAGATGGATTAAAGACTTAAATCTAAAACCTGAAACTATAAAAATTCTAGAAGATAACAATGAAAAACCCTTCTAGACATTGGCTTAGGCAAGGATTTCATGGCCAAGAACTCAAAAGCAAATGCAATAAAAACAAAGATAACAGTTGGGACTTAATTAAACTAAAGAGCTTTTGCACAGCACAAGGAAGTCAGCAGAGTAAACAGACAACCCACAGAGGAGAAAATCTTGACAATCTATATATCTGAAAAAGGACTAATAACCAGAATCTACAATGAACTAAAACAAATCAGTAAGAAAAAAAACAAACAATCCCATCAAAAAGTGGGCTAAGGACATGAATAGACAATTCTCAGAAGAAGATATACAAATGGCCAACAAATACATGAAAAAATGCTCAACATCACTAATGATCAGGGAAATGAGAACCAAAACCACCATGCGATACCACCTTACTCCTGAAAGAATGGCCATAATCAAAAAATCAAAAAACAGTAGATGTTAGTGTGGATGCAGTGAACAGGGAACACTTCTACATTGCTGGTGGGAATGTAAACTAGTACAGCCGCTATGGAAAACAGTGTGGAGATTCCTTAAAAAACTAAAAGCAGAACTACCATTTGGTCCAGCAATCCCACTACTGGGTATCTACCCAGAGGAAAAGAAGTCATTACATGAAAAAGATACTTGCACACACATGTTTATAGCAGCACAATTCACAACTGCAAAATTGTGGAACTAACCCAAATGCCCATCAATCAACAAATGGATAAAGAAACTGTGGTATATATATGATGGAATACTACTCAGCCACAAAAAGGAATGAATTAACAGCATTTGCAATGACCTAGATGAGACTGGAGACTATTATTCTAAGTGAAGTAACTCAGGAATGGAAAACCAAACATCATGTGTTCTCACTGATATGTGGGAGCTAAGCTATGAGGATGAAAAGGCCTAAGAATGATACAGTGGACTTTGGGGAAGAAGGCGGGGGATAAAAGACTACAAATATGGTGCACTGTGTACTGCTCAGGTGATGGGTACACCAAAATCTCACATATCACCACTAAAGAACTTACTGTTGTAACCAAATACCACTTGTACCCCAATAACTTACGGGGAAAAAAAGAAAGCTATGACAATAGAATAGCTAAATTAGGAACATGAAAAACTCGTATTTAAAACTCTGACTACATATGGAAACGAAGAGGGGAACAACAGACACCTGGACCTACTTGAGGGTGGAAGTTAGGAGGAGGGTGAGTACCCATCAGGTACTATACTTATAACCTGGGTGACAAAATAATCTGTATGCTAAACACCGGTGATACGTAATTTATCTATACGACAAACCCGCACATGTACCCCCAAACCTAAAATAAAAGCTAAAAAAAAAACAAAACAAAACAAAAAACCTGGAGCCTGGTGCAGTGGCTCATGCCTGTAATCCCAGCACTTTGGGAGGCCAAGGCAGCGGATCACCTGAGGTCGGGAGTTTGAGACCAGCCTGACCAACATGGAGAAACCCCATCTCTACTAAAAAAGAAAAATACAAAATTAGCCAGGTGTAGTGGCGCATGCCTGTAATCCCAGCTACTTATGAGGCTGAGGCAGGAGAACTGTTTGAACCTGGGAGGCGGAGGTTGCAGTGAGCTGAGATCGTGCCACGCACTCCAGCCTGGGCAACAAGAGCAAAACTCCGTCTCAAAAGAAAACAAAACAAAACAAAAACCCATTAAAAAAACAAAAAACAAAAAAAACCTGGGAAAAAAAAAGAGACCGTGTGGTATTGAAGAAGGGGCAGACACACACACAGATTGATGGAACAGAAGAGAGAGCCCAGAAATAAACCCACATAAATACAGGCAATTGACTTTTGACAAAAGTGCAAAATCAATTCAGGAGGAAGATAGTCTTCGGAACAACATGGTGCTCAAACAGTTAACTGCATATCTATTAGCAAAAAAATAAAAATAAACCTAGGCCTAAATCTCATATCTAATACACAGATTTACTTGAATGGATCACAGATCTAAAGGTAAAATGTAAAACTACACAAAATTTTTAACAGAAAACCAAGAACATCTTGAATTTGACAAAGAGTTCTTATATATGACATCAAAAACATGATCCATAAATGAAAAAAACTGACAAATTGGACTAAATCAAAATTTAAAACTTTAGCTCTATAAAAACACTATTAAGAAAAGCAAAGCTAAATAGTGGGAGAAAACATGCCCATGTAAGTTATCTGATAAAAGATTTATATCTCGAAAACAACATTTTTAAAAACAAAAATCTCAAAACTCATAGTAAGAATACAAACAATCCAATTTTTTTTAATGGGCAAAAGATTTCAACAAACACTTCACAAAGATACATAGAGAGCACATGAAAAGATGTTAGACATCATTAGCCATTACAGAAATGCAAACTGAAACCACAATGAGATACCACTACACACCTATTAGAACGGCTAAGATAAAAAAAAAATTTAAACCTGACAATTCCAAGTGCCAATGAGGATACAGAGCACCTGAACTCGCATATGCTGCTGAACTCTCACACACTGCTGTTGGGAATGCAAAATGGTACAACCACTCTGAAAAACAGTTGGTAGTTTCTTATAAAGGTAAACATACACTTACTATATTACCCAGCAATCCTACTCTTAGGGATCAGCTTTGAGAAATATAAAGGTAGGGTCACACAAAAACCTGCACATGAATGTTTGCAGAAGTACTATTCATAATCACCAGAAACTGGACATTTTCCAAATGTTCTTCAACAGATGAACAGGTTGACAAACTGTTATATACAATGTTATATGCATTGGAACAGTTACATACAATACTACTCAGCAATAAAAAAGAATAATTGAAAAATACAACAACTTGGTTAAATCTCCAAGGTATTATGCTCAGCAAAAGATGTCAGTCTCAAAGGGTTATATAGTGTAGTATGATTCTACTTTTATGACATTCTGGAAAAGGTAACACCACAGGAATGGAGAACCACTTAGGTTTCCAGGGGCTGGGGATTAGGGAAAGTTTGACTGCAAAGGAACAGCAGGAGGGAGTATTTTGGGGTAATGGAACTGTTCTGTATCCTGATTGTGGCATGGTTACATGAACCTATACATGTGTAAAAATTCAGAGCTGTACACCAAGATTTGTTTCAATTTTACTGTCTGTAAAATTTTAAAAATAAGAAAAAATAAAACAAAAGCTGTTTAAAATGTTAAAAGGGAAAAATGAAATGCTATCTTGGGTAGATTAAGAAGAAAAAAAGGAAAATAATATTTGCCATTCATGAGCTAGAACTTCAAAATCTTTTCAAATATTAGTTTTATTGAGCTTATTCTTGTGAAGGAAGTAGTGGTTTATTTGGCTGTAGTACTCTAATAGGCATAGGTTTCCAACTAGGAAAGAGTACCCTGCTTGTCCCAGGGGCACTGTGTATTGGCCCAAAGTCACACTAGAATGCAGGGTTTCTGGTCCCTATATTTTGGCCATAAAAACACCACATACCCTCTTGTCCAAAATCTGGACTAGCATCCATACTCTATTTTTTGTTTTATATTGATTGATTGATTGTGGTAAAATATACATAAAATTTACCATCTTAACCATTTTTTAAGTATACAAGTATGTAACATTAAGTACACGCATTGTGGTACAACCATCATCACTACAAATCTCCAGAACAATCTCATTTTCTCAAACTGAAACTCTGTACTCCTTAACCAGTAGCTCTCCATTACCCGTTTCTCACAACCCTTGATAGCCACTATTCTACTTTCTGTCTGTGAATTTGACTATTCTAGGTAACTCACGTAAGTGGAATCATACAATGTTTGGCCTTTTGTGTTACAAACTTTCTCAAATTTTTACCTTCACTTTATTTTTAATTGACACATAATAACTACACATATTTATGGGGTACATAGTGATGTTTCAATTAATATATAGTGATCAGATCAGGGTAATTAGCACATCCATAATCTCAAACATTTATCATTCCTGTGTTGAACACCAATACTCTGAACTCTACAGATCCACACTGGATTTTTCTTAATACTACCAAAGTCAGCATTCAATTCCCACAAATAAGAGTTCTTTCTAGGTTCTAGGATTAAACCGTGGAAGGAAAAAACAAAAAAACCGGAAAGGCCTGACAACTCAACATCCATATAAACAGAAGCAATGCCTATAAGGAGCTAATGGTTCTAGAATCCTGGTTAGAAAAAAACCATACACACTCCTTCCTCTCTGGGAATGAGTTTTTTTTTTTCCTTGAGATTTTGCAACAGATTGCATTGAGTATTAAAGCCCGCATTGCTCTTTAAAAAAAAAAAAAAAACCTTTCTCTGAGCACCACCCTTGGCAAAGGTAGGGCTCCAGGGTAGAGCCCAAGTGGGGCATGTAAGTGACATCCCCATTTGACTGCTGAGCCTCACCACTGGAACCAGCAAGGCAGCCTGTGGAGAAGTGCGAGGTGAAAGACAAGGCAACTGGCTAGGAACAAAGCACATCAGCCCCCAAGGGTCAGACTTTAATTTTAATCTAATTAAAATTAAAATGGAAAACACTCATATCTAATTAATAGCAAATCTTTGATATCCACTCATAACACAAAGATGAATTTATTTTCTTTGACCTATAAAGCTTTTGAGCAATTTCTAATGCCAGAAGTCTACCTTAAGATCCCAAAATAAGTCTTATCCCTTGGGCACTTATGGGTGAAGTTTCCCGCATGAGTCAGAAAAAAAAAAAAAAAAGGCCTTGTTAGGTAAGTGAAACACTCATATGACCACTGTACTTTGTTTCCCTACTACACTACTCAATCATTCAGTCTGTGCACTTAGTAAAACCTTTCTTGGGTTTTATACAACCCTCTCCTGCATTTCTACAGACAAGGAAGAAGAAATACTACAAACAAAAAGATGGTTAAGAAATAAGAAAAATCTATAGATCTACTAAAATATTACTTGCATGAGAACATCCAGATTAATAAAACAGATTGTCATCATTCAGTTAAGTGGTGTTTGTGGACTTTCCTCATCCCAGGCTACCTTAAGAATGCCTTTCCAAGAGACTATTGTATAACAGTTCTTAATTACTGTTACTTTGAGCATTCAAACTAGGAGAAAGGTATGCACTTATAATGGGATTGCACAGAGAATCTCCTAATAGAATTACTGTAAGGGTAATTTGGGTAATACCCTAAATAGAGTGCTAAATTTATTAACATCTTGTACATGAACTGTGCCTGCTCTACTGGTTCCACAGCAAACCATGGGGACTTCTGCCAAATGTCTGAGTGC
This sequence comes from Pongo pygmaeus, assembly GCF_028885625.2. Taxonomy (NCBI): domain Eukaryota; kingdom Metazoa; phylum Chordata; class Mammalia; order Primates; family Hominidae; genus Pongo; species Pongo pygmaeus. The sequence continues at coordinate 49,225,825 of NC_072383.2, read as the reverse complement.
AAACTGTGGTAAATGTAATGGAATTTGCAAGAACTCAGTAACTTTCGTGGTGAGAAGAAAAATAATTTTAACAAATTAAATGAGATTTTAAAATTGCATTAAATTTCTGATTTTTTTTCTCTTGGTGTATTCTATTATTTTGATGTCCATGTTCTGATAATCCAGTAACCCTTTATTTTTTCTTATTCAATGATCATTTCTGACGAGAAAGGGCAGTAGCAGAACCCAAGCTCCCTGAGTTTGCCTTTGCTCTAAGTTACCACTGTATACTCAAGTTGTATGTTAGGGCCCTCTGGCCACCGTCTTGTACCCCAGCTATACCAAGAAGATCATGCAAGTCAAGTCTGACATTTTTCATCCACAGCCTAAGATTCAGTACCTGAAACAGAAAGCAACATCACTGGCTGATAAGGCCTTTTCTTTCCCTCTGCTTTCACCTACTAGAATCCTTTCAGTTACTACCTTTAACTCAGCCTGCAATTTCAAATAGTATGGCTGTCATGAAGCACATGGAATATAAACAAACGATCAAAAAATGAAACATACTGAGTTTCGGTAAGGACAAAAGAGTCATTTACCAAGTTTATAAAAAGGTATAGAATTCTTGTTCCTTTATCCTCCAAACTGAAGGTGAGTTGAGAATGCCAGAGAAAACGACAAGTGTCCATGAATGGACAGAACGTACAACTCCAAAACAAGGGTAGAGACCCACAGGCAAAGATTAAATAATCTTTATCAGTGAGAGCTTAGATAATAAAGTTCAGAAGATTCAGGTTTTCCTACAAGAAATAACATTAAAAGCTCAAGAAAACCCTCTGCAGAGAAACAATTAGAAAATTAGAAATAAAGAGAGCTTGTTTACTAAAATGCTATGGACCAGACTACCATGTATTACAGAACATACTTCCCCAGATTTTCAAAATAGGAGACTCTCTATCTCTAATCTTTAAAACAGTAAAATAATCTTTATTCCCTCTCCCTTTTCTCCCATGTAAAGTCATTCACTGAGTTCTACTGTCTTCCTATAAACTATTTCTAACATTAGAAAAATGTTAAACACACACATTCATGTAACACACATATACAAAGTTATATTTACTTTCCTTCCTTCCCATCCTTATCACCACTACACCACTCCAACCCTTCATCACTACACAGCTGGGACAAATCAAAGAGCCAACTAAGTAGATGTCCATTCTTTGCTCTATTCCATCCAATTAGACACTGCTGCCCAATATTCCTAAAACACTACAGTATAGCTTTGATCATCTGTCATTCTATACTTTCTAAATTCTACATTCTCCATGTCATGAATGAAACTTCAAAAAGTCCTTAATATTTGGCTAACTCTATCCTATCTTTGCAGGCTTATCTGCCACAAGGAGATTCTCACTGCTCCCCCAAAACACTTTGCACATTCTTGCCTTCTCACTTTGGCTTACACTGTTCTACCCAACCATTCTGTAAAGCCCAGCTCAAATCATGCTTCTTCCATCAACCTGTCTCTAATCATACCAGCTTGAAATGCTCTCTCTTTCCTAAAAAATCAATTTATTAACTATACCATTTATTTAGCAATAAATCCTTTCCAACTTTTTAATCATCAACCATTATGAAAATCTTTTCTTATTTAACATTTTGTGTTTATGACTTATTTCACAAAATAAATAAGCTCCTAGAACATAAGGTCTATCTTTTATATATCCCACAGTTGCTACTCACTAAATATTTGTTGACTGATGTGGTCAATCAAGTGATTTAGAGTTCACTCATAGACAGCAATGAACCAATAGTTCTCAAGGCTATGTCTCCCCCTGCACTTTTATTTTTAACAGGTAATTCTATAAGGAAAACCCTAAAAGCAATGTAGGTTAGTAGGAAAGGCTGCTTCAGCCCTAACTAACTTGTACATTAAATAAGCCAAGAAATTAGAATATAAATTTTACTAAGAAAAATAAAACAGAGGGATTATGTATTTCTTAAGGAAAAGGGGTAGTTAATTGATCTAAGATGATCTAGAATGAGAGTCCAAATCCCCAAATTATTTTAAGTCTTCCTTAAAAGACAATGGAAGTAACTGTGTGAGGAGCAGGGGGAGACAATATGTATATGTGCATGTATGTATGCAGGAAGCATTACAAGAGAAATTAGTAACAGTAATTGCTATTATGGAGTGCATACTGCATGACTGGGAGACAGTAAAAGAAGACTTAACTTTGAACTTTTTGATTTTTGAGTTCTGTGCCTCTGTTAAATATTCAGACAAACATTTCAAGACAGAATGGAAGACAAACTGTCAACAGAGCATTCTGAGAAAATGTTTTTTGTATTAAATGACTAAAAATCAAGAGGAAATGAAAGAAACATTTAAGAATATTACTACATTTTTTTCCATAAAGCAAGAAAATATTCTCCAGTTTTCTCAATGCAGAGATCAGATAAAGAAAGCAATTTGCAGCAAAGTTCTAGCAGAGCTAAGAAAATAAAACTAAACAACAACAAAAACCACTTTCCCAAGGTTCTGTGCCCTGTCCAGCAGATGAGGATCTGGTTCAGTAATACGGAGGTGTACCCAAAGGAATTGCTGGAGGGGAGTGAATACCTACTCTTAAAATATGAGCAGTTCCCCACGTTCACATCCAAATCCCCTTGCCCATTTTCACTCTGTCATTCACCTTCTTTTGCTTTCTCCCTATGATGATTCGTCACACTCCAAACAATTTCTTCCCTCCCTATCACAATACTCATCTTAAAAAATGACTAATTATCTTCAAGACATCTTTCCTACAAACAAGGCATTATGCCTCTTTAGAGTATTCACCAAATCTTAGGAAATCCAATTGAGAAATCTGTAGCAAATGTGATTTCTGGGTATTCTGACCTCAGAGAATGCCCTATCAGTCTAATTTGCAACCTGCTTGATTTTTTTTCTGCAATTTAATAATGCATCAATTTTTTTCATTTAAAAGCATTCAGCTTCCTGCTAAGACAAAAAGACAGTAGTGAATGTAACACAAAAGCCTGTTGCATTATCCTTAATTGAGGAATTAATCCTGAAACAAGGAGCTAAATATATAATAAATTAAGCCCTACTTGTTTACAGGGTTGTTGCTCACTAAAATGAAAGAAAAATGCTATTTATACCAGCTTGCAGTGGACATTAAACTTGTAGAGGCTCAGCCTTCGACTGTCTATACTATTAAAATAAGGAGAGAAGAATAGATTAAATATGAGGTGTTTTTCATTGACAAAGTAGTTGCCATCTCTTCCTTTATCAATCATTATCTAAAAAGTAAAAGTAACATTTTGACTTTTTCTCCCTTCCCAAGTTCACGCTGGTAGAAATGCTAACGATCAGTTAAGTGCTCATAATGGAGTAAAAAGGAGAAAAATAAATAACTGTATAATTCACAAGCTTGATGATCCATCCCTGGATAAGTAAGCATCCACTATTTCTCTAGCATTCTTACTCCCTAGGAACCCAAAAAAATTTATAGCACAAAAAACTACACTAATCAGCTGAATATGAAAGGAGCCTGTGAATGTGCCTTTTGAGGGAATTCAGTGCTTTCCACTTCCAGATCCTGGGACACGCCCAGTGAATACAGGATGCCTACCATCAATAGTGAATATAAAGTGATCCAAATCTCTCCATCGCCTATTTTAGTCAACCCACCCCAATCAACTCCTTCCAGGATCAAGAGAGCTTCAGTACCAAACTAAAAGCACCTCTGAGACCCTCAGGCTTCTGGCTTTTATTTCATTCTATTCTCCTCAGTATGACACATCTCCATATATCCAAGGAAAATCTTAACTATCATTCTCTCCAACCTTTGTACTACTTCTAGCCCAAAGTCCTCCCAGAATTTCTTTGGCCCCAACTTGCTGCCCATACCCATCACCAATCCACAGCATATTGTGTTCTCTGAGTCTCACACCAGTTTCAGCCTTGCATAAGCAAAGAAGTCCAGGTAACAATGGTCATAATTCCCTATAGTCCTGGTTACAACCCAGGTTGGCAATGGGAGACCTTTCATGAATAGCCAAGTATATGTGTTTACATGCAAGAGACATGGAGAAAGATAAGCAGACACCAAGATATGACCTTTTTAAAAGTAGCTAGGATAGCTGCAGAAGGAACATAAGTGTGTTACTTTGGTGCCTCCTGTTTTCATCCATATTCTACTTATTGATACATCTTCTGTTAATTTCCCCTCATCCTTCCTGCTTCCAAAATGCTTTCCTCCAAAGGCACTTTTGCCCTCCCTCTGTCTATCCCAGAATCTTTCATTATATCCACTCACGAAGATATGTTTAGCTACCTAAGTTAATAATATCTTAAAATAAAACCAAAATTGTTCATATTACTTGGTTATATGAACATCAGAATATAACACCATTTAATAGAAAGAAGTCATTAAACATGAGTCGACCAACCTAGGTACCAGTCTCCACTACACCAGTTAGATAGTCCTTAGCTTGGACAACTTCCTTCATTAAGCTCTTCGATACTCAATTTCTTCAGCTATAAAGTGGGTAGAATATTTGCTTTACCTCCTTCTCAATCGACTGATAGAAGGATTTTGAAAGTTTTTATAAATAGACAAACACAGAGTAACATTTACCAAAGGTGGCAGGTCACCTATGAGACCCATTCAAATAAAGCAGTTCAAAGACTATACAGTGGGGAAACCTAAAATGGTGCTGAAGACAAAACCAACTCCAAATATGTATAATCACTTACCACAATGTAAAAATCCAGCTCAAGTCAGCATAAAGGCAGGCCTCAGCCTTTGAGTCCATTTCACCTTCAGATCCCAGGCTACAGCTAAAAACAGCCCAGCTGGACAGTGCCAAAGCATTCCTTTTGGGTAAAGAGTCCTATTCTAGTGTAGTTTGGGAATGGACAAGGCAAGAGGTACTTTGGTAACCACATTTGCACTGTGTTGGTGGAAGCCAGCAGAGCAATTGTACAGTAAAACTTTTCTTAGCAATGTCCATCCAAGTTAGGGTACCTACGGGTTCCATCCTCTATGCCAGACTGAAGATAAAGCAACCGTCTGCTTTTCAGACTACTGAAATTCAATACAGTACATATATACTACATCAAATACATACATAAATACACATTAAGCTGCTAAAGCCCTAGAGGAAAGGGGGCTAATATATATTAAGCACTATGTGTCAGAAACCATAAGGAAACAGAGATTTCATTTAATCCCCACAAATACCCTGCAACGTAGGTATTATTATTCCCACTTTTATAGATACGAGCACTGAAGCTCCAATAGATTAAATAACTTGCCCAAGGTCACAAAGCTAATACATAGCAGAGTCGGGATTTGAATCTAGTTTTGTCTGATTCCAAAGCCCATACTGCTTCTGACATTTTCTTCTCAATGGTGTAACTATAGCAACCTTCTTGGGTTTTCATTTCACCTTAATCTCTAACATAGTACTTAAATATGTGTCCTGGCTGTGTCACCATAACTTCACGAAGGGATAATTTTTCCAGAAACCTTCTCCTTTGTCTTTTGACTGCATTTACTTCCTATTATTGCATAAACTATTCTTTTTTAGGTTAAATCACTGGGCTGGCCCTAACAGACTGCCATACATTTCAGCAATTAATAAACTTACAGGGTAAAAGTTCTGTTTCCTTTGACATCTTAATAGCCACAGTTTTTGAGCACAGTATTATTTTTTAAGCTGGTGCTCGCCAGCTTAGAGAGGCATTGTACTAGTGTTCAGTACAGTACCTTATATATAGTAGGTGCAGAGTGAGACTATTTGTTGATTCATTGAATAAGAAAAGGTTTATTCATTCCTCAGTTAATGTGCTAAATATAAACAAAGAGACTTTATGTAAGTCCAATTCTATGAGTGAATTCTTTCACATTAAAGTTTTTTTTGGAACATTTCTAAAGGATTAAGAAAAAGGTAAATTGAAATACAACAATCTGTTTAAGTCCCTAAATGACTAGCTAGTGAACTATAAAATTAAGAGCTTAAAGGGCTCAGTTTTAAAATACTGTCATTCTGGATAACTTTACAAGCGCTTCTTTCCCTCTCTACGGGAAAAAAAAAGACTGGAAAAACATAATAAAACACAGATAATTGTTTTGCTTGTGGTAGAAGCAAAGATGGTAAGGATGGTAAAACTAAGGATGACTTTTTCCCTCTGTTTTTACATATATTAAAATTTTTCTGCAATAAGTATATATTTTTATAATTATGGTAACTGATCTCACTCTGGATATACTTTGGATTTTTAACACTTTCTATATAGTATAGCTTTAGTGTCCTTAGATATAATCCATAGGAATTGAATATTCATTAATTCAAGCATGTGCCTTCTAGAACAATTTGTTACATAATACCAGCACATTAAAGATAATTATTTTTCTTTCCATTCACAGAATGTTTTTCTTGCTTTAGGTGGACATGTCTCTATTTTTGCATTCTTTTCAAGTGAGTGCAAGTTTCTTATATGCTCTCTAAGAAAAATGATTCTCAATCTTTTCTTGGAAACAAGCACAAGAATGGCATTTACCCCGATATAGCCCCAATTTATATGTCTTTCAACTTTATGTATATTACCTTTTGAATAAGATTAAAATACTTTGATCACAGTGGAATCCAAATGGAATGAGCTACGTTATATGGCAGTAAGTTCCCTACCAACGGATGTATTCAAAGCAAAGATCTCCCATAAAGGAGATTCCTGTATTGGGTGGGAGGTGGTACCATGTGAATTTTATGGCCTCCTTCCTATTTTGTGATTTTAAAATAGTTTTTTGGACAAATCTACTTTAGTAATACTGACCTCTGCTGTGTCAAGTGCCTTTCCCAGTTCACTATTCAAATCAACCCACAGAAGATGCTCTTCTGATCCAGTTTAATTTAGCCAGCTATCGGATTACTTCTTGTGGAGACCAACAACATTAACAGTTGCTTGCTATTTGAAATGACTGAAGTGTGCTGAAATAATGCAGTCAGCAAAATGTCACTTATGGCTTACATATGGATCTGTTGCAGCCTGTAAAACATTGTCTCCATGAGGGACAGCCAAAATGAAGAGTTATGTGGGAGTAATAAAATATGATAACTAGGCCTCAACCTCAAGTACAAACCCAGCTGCGCATGTACATACACATCCACGAGAAAGCCTGCTGATAATAAAAAGCAAAGAAAAACCCAATCATGTCCAGCGTGTGTGCACTTCGCCGCAGGACTGGTCGGGGAACTGTCCTTTCAGCACCACAGCAAGAAACCTGCGTACAAGCCTAAACACAGGCAACCCAAAGCTGGACCAGGAGAAAAATTTAAGGGTCCTACAAGGAAAGCAACAGCAACCGTATAGTTGTTTTTAAGGATGCTGTATTCCACTTGATTATCCTTTATTAATTTAAAACAAAATCCTCCAAGGATTTTGATAAAAGTTGACAAAACCCCAAATGAAAACCAAAGCTGCTCAAACTGAAGCCAAGAAACCAATAACTGACCTGCACCATTATGAACTGCTTTGCAATACCCACCACCAGCTCTACTCAGAAACACAACACATTTACATATACCCTGAATCAGATATTCAGAGAACACGGAACATGCTTGCAGCCCTCTCCAGGGAGGACCTCAATTTCTAGGACAGGGAATGCGTGCTGAACACCAAAGGATCACTACCCACAACCACCATCCCACCAACCAGCAACCAAATCCTCTTTCAGGGAGAAATGAAGGCCTTATGGGTCATGAGCTCCAAAGAAAAATGCTGCAGTATTTCAAGAACCAGGTTACATGTAATGTGCTATAAAGCTTTCAGCATTTTAAGTCTGATTCCCCCAAGATTCCTACCAGGATGGTACCGTGTGGTAATGTTATCCAGCCATTTGCATTACAAATCAAAAAAAAAATTTTTTTTTGAGAAAAGAAGAAAAGCACAACATCCCACCCCGCCCCCCCGCCACATCTTCTAATGCACGTGGAGAAAAGAGAAGTGCAGAGGGATTTTGAGACAGTGAAAAACCTACCACACCCGAAATCTCCATTGGAAAGCTAAAACATCCCCCAGCCCTAACACACTGCTATCTCTCTCTAAAGGCTCTCCAGGTTCAAACTTGAGAAAACAGTTATAAAAAGCACTCTCCCCCTTTACCCCCATGGCCCCCACCCACACTTCCTGCTTCCATCCCTGACTCTCTGGTGCCCACTGTGCATGAAAAGCATTTTTCCTTGTGTGGCAGAGCTTGCTCCATGCTAATTATTTCTCCCTCCCCCTGACTTTAGCCAGATGCAACCCAAAGTTTCTTCTACCCTCCCCCCAAACAGATGACATCCATTTATTATGAACGCTGATGCGGAATCTTGGAATCTCCGGACATAAAATGTATTCCCCCATGCTTCAAAAACTGCAGTGTAAGTGAGGAAGAGGGCATAGGGTGGAGTAGTCGGATGGAATGCATGGTTTGAAGAATCCTATTTATCGGGCTGAAAAATGGTTCCCATTCCATCCCAACTCGAAGCTGGGGCCCCTGAAAGGGTCTGACAGTCCTGGCTAACCCCGGGAAAGTTAGCCAAGTCTCCACCGGTGGTTGTTGCTGGCAATGGAGGGGATGGTGCTGAGCTCTCAGGAGAAACTGCAGAGGCTTTGCGGTGCCCCAAGGTACCAAGTGAGAACTAGAGAGGAGGGTCCAAGCCCACGGAGCTGGGCAAACAGTCCTGTACCCCAACGCTAACAAGAAGCCAAGGGTGCTGCTGCTGATGGTAAGGTGGGGGAGGGAGAGAAGAGGAACAAGCTCTGCATCGGGTGGCGTAGGGGTGGGGGTGGGGGTGGGATGGGGGAAGGGGATATTCTCAAAGTGATGTGCTTCCAAATGCAGGAATCCTACCCTGCCGAGGAAGGTCCCGGGAGCCCCCATCACAACCCCAGAGCATCCTGTTGGGAGGGGGACGAACGCATCCGAGTAAAGGACAGAGGGAGTCGGGAGTGCTGGCTGCGGGAAGAACCCAGGAGCCTTTGGCTTCTGCAGTTTTTAGCAGTGTGAAGCCGGCTGAGGGAGAAGGATGCAGTAAGACATGGGGGAGGGGGAGGGCTGAGGGGCTGCTGTAGGAAGATACCGACAGCGCTGCCCTTCCCAGTGCAAGCCGGCTAGGGGCCCCAACTCTGCCCGGCACTGAGGGAGGGGTGGGGGGCTGCACCGCGGAAGGGGCACCAAGGACGGGCCGTGTCCCTCACTGTAGCCGAGACGGAGAAAGCAGGGTGTCCGGGGTGGGGACTGGTGGTCCTCAGTTCTCTTAAGAGACCCCCGGTACACACAGTAGAAGGAAGCAAGAGTTCCAAACACCTGTCCAAAACAAGGAGAGCAGAACCCCAGCTCCACATCCCCTCGAGCCCCGCCGCGCACTCTGCGGCAAAGCCCCTGACTGGAGATGGGCGAGCCCCGCTCAAGGGTCCCGAGGCGAGAAGGGAAACCCGGAGGGCAGGAAGCAGCGCCAGGGCGGGGGCTCTGGGGCGACTTACGGCAGCGGCGGCGGCGAGGGAGGCAGCGGCGGCCCTAACGCGGGGCCCGGGAGGCGCGGCCGGACTGCAAAGGCGCCGAGGCTGCGGCGGGCGGGACTGCGGTGGGCGCCATCTTGGAGCGCTCCCCGCGCCCGCCCCCCGCACCGCCCGGGTCCTTGCATAATTGATGACTCGCGCCCGCCGCGCGCCACCGCGCGCGCGCCCCTCCCGCCGGGCCCCCCGCCCGCCCCGCCCCCGCGCCGACCCTCCGCGCGCGCCCCCTGCCCGGGCCGGCCCGGGCCCGCACGCGCCGCCGCCACTGCCCCCGCCCCCGCCCCTGCGTTTCGCGCCCGCCCGCCCGCGCCCCCGCGGCCCACCTACCCCTGCAGGGCGCGCCCGCTCGCCCGCTCGCCTGCAGCGCGCCGCCCGCCCGCAGGCTCTCAGACTCGCGTCCCCGCGCCGCCGGGAGCGGATCAGGGGCAAGAGGGAACAGGGCGCCGGCAGGGGGCGCCGCGCGGGAGCGCCAGCGAGCGTCCCCGGGCCCGCCTCCACGACGCCCCCGCCGAGCCGCCGGGAGGGGCCGCGGGCTGAGGGCCGGGACCCGCCGCGAGACGCCGGCTGGCTGCTCGCCAGCGCCGGGCGGCGAGACCCGAAAGCTGTCGTGGTGACTCGCGTGCTCTGTGGCCCGCGTCAGTGCCAAGTCTTACCTTTCTGCTGCCCCGCAACAGTGCCGCGCTCAGGGAAGTTTCTGACATCCAAAAGCTCAGGGAACTCAATTTACAGGATCTTGGGCCCACTGAAAAAACGAGAAGTCAATCAGCGGCAGGTGGAGGCTCGTGTTTCAGCCCACAGGGACCTGCTGCCAGGAGCGGGGTGGCGCTGCCTCCCTGACAGCCCCCAGGCCACCTCAGTCTTTCCGATCCTCAGTCTGTCCATCTGTAAAGTAGGCATGAGCATTTCAGCCGCTCACTCCACCCTCGCGAGTATCTAGGTAATGAGTGCCAGAGCTCTTGGCACTTTACTGTGCCTCTCCTCTACTTAATATTTTCCTACCACCAATCACAAGAGGGAAAAAGGGTGTAACAACCTCTCCAACCTCAGTGTTCTCGTCTGTAAAAGGAGACAATCACAGTAGCAACCTTATAAACTTCTTGTTTGTACTAACGGGGAGCATGCACTTCACACATTGCTAACACAGCCAGGCACATGGTATGCATATCACATAATGTGTCCTCTACAATACATTTAAAATTAGCTTTACTGGGGTATATTTGCGTGTGTTTAGATTGTACAATTTTGACTTATGTGTACACTCATGAAACCATCACCACCAAGGTAATGAACACACCCATCACCTCCAAAAATTTCTCCGTGTGCTTCTTTGTAATCACTCCCTGCATCGCTCGCCCCCACACACCCTCTCCAGGCAACCACTGATCTTCTTTCTATTACTGTACATTGGTTTGCATTTTCCGGAATTTTAAATAAATGGAATCATACAGTACAAACTCTCTTTTTTGTATGGCTTATTCCAGTCGGCATAATCGTTTTGAGATTATTCAGTCGTTGCCTATCAAGAGTTCCTTTTTACTGCTTAGTAATATTCTTTATGGGGATACACCACAATGTGTTTATCCAGTCACCTGTTGATGACATTTAGGTTATTTCCAATGTTTGTCCGTTATGAACAAAGCTGTTATGAGCTTTCGTGTGCAGGTCTTTGTATGGATATATATGCTTTCGTTTCTCATGGGTATAAATATCTAGGAATGGAATAACTGAGTCCTGTCTTAGGTGTATATTTAACATATTAAGAAAGGGCCAAACTGCCTTCCAAAGTGGTTGTGCCTTTCCATTCCTACTAGCAGCATATGAATTTCAGTTGTTCTACATCCTCACCAACATTTGGAGTGATCAGTATTTTTAATTTTAGCCATTTGAATAGATGTGTAGTTTCATCTCGCTGTGGGTCTGTCGTCCATTTCACTAGTGACTAAAGATGTTGAACATCTTTTCATGGACTTGTCATCTGTAAATCCTCCGGGCGAAGTGTCTCTTCAAGTCTTTAGCCTATTTAAAAATTGGTGAGTTTTTTTCTTGTTGAGTTTTACGAGTTGTTTATATATCCTGGCTGGGCCCAGTGATGCATGCCTGGTGTCCCAGCTACTCTGGACACTGAGAAGGAATAATTGCTTAAACCTAGGATTTCAAGTCCAGCATGGACAACACAGGAGACTCTGATTCTAAAATTTTTTTTAAAAAATTAAAGATTTGTTTATATATTGTGGATACAAATCTTCTGTCAGACATGTGATTGGCAAATATTGTTTCCCAGTTTAGGCTTATCTTTTTATTCTTTTTACTCTCTTAACAATGTTTTTCCAAAAGCAGAGGTTCTTCAGCTAGGTGTCCTGGTGCACACTTGTAGTCCCAGCTACTCGGGAGGCTCGGGCAAGAAGATTTCCTGAGGCCAGAAGTTGGAGGCTGTAATGTGTTATAATTGGGCCTGTGAATAGCTGCTGCACTCAAGCCTGGCCAACATAGCCAGAACCTGTCTCTTAAAAAAAAAAAAGTAGACCTTCTTAATTTTTATGAAGTTCAGTTTATTATTTTTTGTTCTATGGATCATGCTTTTAGTGTCATGTCTAATAAGTTTTTGCCCAACACAAGGCCCCAAATATTTTATCCTATGTTTCCTTCTAGAAATTTTATAGTTCTAGAGTTTACATTTAGGTTTATAATCCATTTTGAATTGATTTTTGTATGTGGTATGAAATGTAGTTTGAAGTTCTTTTGCTGTTTTGTTGCATAGATATATAGTTGTCCCCATACTATTTGTTGAAAACACTATCCTGTCTCCACTGACTACCCTTGCATCTTTGCAAAAAATCATTTACTCAAGTATGTAAGAATCTAGTTCTAAACTCTCCTTCTGTTTCATTGATATATTTGTCTGTCTTGGCACTAATACCACACTGTCTGGATTACTCTGCCTTTATAATAAATCTTGAAATCAGGTAGTTTCAGCCCTTGACTTTGCCCTTCATTTTCAATATTGATCTTGCTAGTCTAGGTTCTTTGCATTTCCATATGAATTTTAGAATCACCTTGTCAAATTTCAACAAAAATCCACTGAGATTTTGATCAAGATTGCATTGAATCTGTAGATCAACTTGGGAAGAACTTATATCATAACAAAATCAAATTTTTCATTCCATGGACACTTTATTTTAGTCCTTTTTAATTTCAATATTTTATAGTTTTCAAGATATGGGTCTTGCTCACCTTTCTGGAATTTATTCCTAAATATTTCATATTTTTGATGTTATTGAATGCTATTTTTATATGGCAATTTGATTATTAATTGGTATGGTATAGAAATATAATTAATTTTTGTATATTAATCATATGTCTTGAAACTTTGCTAAATTCATTTAATACCTTTAGTAGAGCTTTTTGTCGAGTCCTTTAGATTTTCTACTGATAAACATACAATCTGCAAATACACAGTTTTACTTCTTCCTTTCCAATCTGGATGTCGTTGTTGTTTTCCTTGCCTTTATGCACTGGCTAGAACCTCTAATACAATGTTGAATAGAAGTGGTAAGAGCAGACATCTTTGTTTAGTTCCTCATCTTGGGGGAAAACTTTGAATCTTTGGCCTTTAAACATGATGATGGCTGTAGGCTTTTTTTTCTAAATACCCTTTGTCATGTTGAGGAAGGAATCTTCTATTCCTATTTGGCTGAGGGATTTTATCAATAATGGATGTTTAATATTGTCAATGCTTTTTCTGCATGTGTTTTTTATTTTTAGTCTTACATATAGTGGTTAATTTTCAAGTGTTAAACTAAACTCACATTCCTAGGGTAATGTATTGATCATCACATACTATCTTGTTTATATATTGCTGGCTTTGGTTTGCTAACATTTTGTTAAGAATTAGCGCATCTACGTTATGAAGTGCATTGGTCTGTAGTTCTCCTCTAATGCCTTTGTCTAGTCCTGGTATCACAGTAATGCTGGCCTCATAGAAAAGAAAGTATTCCCTTCTCTTCAATTTTCTGGAAGAATTTGTGTAAAATTCATATTACATGTTCCTTAACTATTTAGTAGAATTGCCTAGTGAAATCTTCTGGGCCTGGAGTTTTCTTTGTGGGAAAGTTTTTGGGTTTTGGGTTTTGATTTTTGGTTTTTTTTGTTTGCTTGTTTCTTCCTTTTGTTTTTTTGTTGTTGTTGTTGTTGTTGTTTTTTGAGATGAAGTTTTTGCTCTTGTTGGCAAGCTGGAGTGCAGTGGCGCGATCTTGGCTCACTACAATCTCTGCCTCCCAGTTCAAGCGATTCTCCTGTCTCAGCCTCCCAAGTAGCTGGGACTACAGGCACCCACCACCGCGCCCGGCTAATTTTTTGTATTTTTAGTACAGAAAGGGTTCCAGCCAGGCTGGTCTCAAACTCCTGACCTCAGGTAATCCACCCCTCCTCTTGGCCTCCCAAAGTGCTGGGATTACAGGCGTGAGCCACCGCGCCTGGCCTGGTTTTGTTTTTTTGAAACAGGGTTCCCACTGTGTTGCCCAGGCTGGAGTGCAGTGGTGCCATCACAGCTCACAGCAGCCTCAACCTCCCAGGCTCAAGCGATCCTCCCACCTCAGCTTCCTGAGTAGCTGGGACCACAGGCATGCGCCACCGTGCCTGGCTAAATTTTTTATTATTTAGAGACAAGTTGTCGCTATGTTGCTCAGGCTGTTCTCAAATGCCTGGGCTCAAGCAGTCCTCCTGCCTCAGCCTCCCAAAATGTTGTGATTACAGGCATGAACCACTGTGCCTGGCTTGAGGGAAAGTTTTTGACTACAAATTTATTGTCTTTAATATAGGCATTTTCAGATTTTAAATTTCTTATTGGTAGTTTTATCTATCAAGGAATTTGTCTATTTTATTTATATGGGCATAAAGGTGTTCATAAAATTCCTGTATTATTCTTTTACTATCTATAGAATTTGTAGTAATGTTGCCTCTCTCATTCCTGATATTGGTCATTTGTATTCTCTCTCTCTCTCTTTCTCACTCTCTCTCTCTCTCTTCCCCCTCTCTCAGTTAGTCTGGCTAAAGTTTAATCAACTTTATTGATCTCAAAAAATACTTTTTGGTTTCACTGATTTTTCTCCACTGATTTTCTGTGTTCTATTTCATTGATTTCCACTCTAATCTTTATTATTTCCTTCCTTCTATTTACTTTGAGTTTCACTTGCTTTTTTTGCCTAATTTTTTTTTTATTTTTTAATTTTTTTTTTTAGATGGCGTTTCACTCTTTTGCCCAGGCTGGAGTGAAGTGGCATGATCTTGGCTCACTGCAACCTCCGGCCCCCTGGGTTCAAGCAATTCTCCTGCCTCAGCCTCCCAAGTAGCTGGGATTACAGGTGCCCACCACCACACCTGGCTAATTTTTATATTTTTAGTAGAGATGGGGTTTTGCCATGTTGGCCAGGCTGGTCTCGAACTCTTGACCTCAGGTGATCCACCCAACTCAGCCTCCCAAATTTCCCCTAATTTTTTAAGGTAAAAGCTGAGGTCATTTATTTAAGACCTTTCCTCATTTCTAAAATAGACATCTAGTGCTATAAATTCCTCTGTAAGTACTACTTTAGCTGTATCCCACAAATTTTGATATATTGGATTTTCATTTTAATTCAGTTAAAAATGCCTTTTAATTCCCTTTTTGCTTTCTCTTTGACTCGTGGGTTATTTAGAAGCATACGACCTAATTTTCAAATATTCGGGGATTTTCCCAATTACTTTCTGTTGTCAATTTCTAATTTTAGTGCATGTAGTCAGAGAAAAAGATTTATAGGAATTGATTTTCTTCAGGTTTTTGAGACTTGTTTTATGACCCAGAATATGATCTATCTTGGTAAATGTTCTGTAGTTTGTTGGTTGGTTGGTTAGTTGGTTAGTTTTTTGGCTTGTGTTTTATTTTCCAAGACAGGGTCTCACTCTGTCAGCTAGGCTGAAGTGCAATGGTGCCATCTTGGCTCACTGCAACCTCTGCCTCCTGGGTTCAAGCGATTCTCCCACCTCAGTTTCCAGAGTAGTTGGAATTACAGGTGCTCCACCACGCCCATCTAAATGCTGTGTTTTCAGTAGAGACAGGGTTTCACCATGTTGGCCAGACTTGTCTCAAACTCCTGACCTCAAGTGATTCTACCGCCTCGGCCTCCCAAAGTGCTGGGATTACAGGCGTGAGCCACTGTGCCCAGCTGTTTTGTATGCATTTATGAAGAGTGTGTTCCCTGTTGTCATTGGATGGAATGCTCTATAAATGTCAATTAGGTCAAGGTGATTAATAGTGATGTTCAAGTATCCCATATCCCTACTGATTTTCTTTATACTTGTTCTGTCATTTATTGAGAAAGGACATTTCTGAATATAATTGCAGATTATTCTACTTCTTGCAGTTCTATCAGTTTTTGCTTCCTTTATTTGGAAGCTCTGTTATTAGGTAAATTGATGTTTAGGATTGTTGTGTCCTCTTGATCAAATCACTTCTTTATCATTATGGCATGATCTTCTTTATCCTTCTAATATTTTTTGCTCTGAAATCTACTTTGTCTAATATAGCATCAGCATGGTATTTCTTTTTCCCCCATTCTTTTAATTTTAAACTCTTTGTGTCTTTATATTTAAAATTGCTTCCTTAACAATAAACAGAATAATGAGACAACCAACAGAATGGGAGAAAATATTTGTTAGCCATACGTCTAACAAGGGGCTAATATCCAAAATATATAAGGAACTCAAACAACTCAATAATAAAGAAACAAAGAACCCTGTTAAAACATAGGTAAAGAACTTGAATAGACATGTCTCAAAAGAAGACATGCAAATGGCCAAGAAGTATATGAAAAAAACTCAGTATCACTAATCATCAGGAAAATGCAAATCAAAACCACAATGAAATATCTCCTCACACCTGTTAAAATGGCAATTGTAAAAAAAAAAGACAAATAAGTTTTTTCAAGGATGTGGACAAAAGAGAACTCTTGTACACTGTTAGTAGGAATGTAAATTAGTACAGCCATTAGGGAAAACAATATGAAGGCTCCTCAAAAAAATAAAAAATAAAACTAACATATGATCCAGCAATCCCACTACTGGGTATATATCCAATGGAAATAAAATTAGTACATCGAAGTGATACTGAACTCTCTTGTTCACTGCAGCATTATTCACAATAGCTAAGATATAAAGTCCACTAAGTGTCTACCAGTGGGTGAATGGAAAAAGAAAATTTGGTCTTTTTATTCAGCCTTAAAAAAGAAGGAAATCCCATCATTTGCAACAACATAGATAAACCTGAAGGACATTATGTTAAGTGAAATAAGCCAGACACAAAAAGACAAATACCATATGATCTCACTAATATCTGAAATCTAATAAAGTCAACCTCATAAAAGTAAAGAGTAAAATGGTGGTTATCAGAGGCTGTGGGATAAGGGGATTGGGGAGATGTTGGTCAAAGGATACAAGATGTCAGTTAGACAGGAAGAATAGTTCCAGAAATGTATTATACATCATAGTGACAATAGTTAACAACAATGTATTGTATACAGGCATACCTCCAAGATATTGCAAATATCACAGGAAAGTAAGTTACATAAATTTTTGGTTTCCCAGTGTACATAAAAAGTTATGTTTATACTATAATGTAGTTACTAAGTGTGCGATAGCATTATATCTTAAAAATGTACATACCTTAGTTTGAAAATACTTCATTCCTAAAAAGTGCTAACCATCATCTGAGCCTGCAGCAAGTCATGATCTTTTTTTTTGCTTTTTTTAATTATTATACTTTAAGTTCTAGGGTACATGCGCACAAGTGCAGGTTTGTTACATAGGTATACGTGTGCCATGTTGGTTTGCTGCACCCATCAACTCATCATTTACATTAGGTATTTCTCCTAATGCTATACCTCCCCCAGCCTCCCACCCCCCCACAGGCCCTGGTGTATGATGTTACCTGCACTGTGTCCATGTGTTCTCATTGTTTAACTCCCACCTATGAGTGAGAACATGCGACGTTTGGTTTTCTGTCCTTGTGATAGTTTGCTGAGAATGATGGTTTCCAGCTTCATCCATGTCCCTGCAAAGGACATGAACTCATCCTTTTTTATGGCTGCATAGTATTCCATGGTGCATATGTGCCATATTTTCTTTATCCAGTCTATCACTGATAGACATTTGGGTTGGTTCCAAGTCTTTGCTATTGTGAATAGTGACACAATAAACATACGTGTGTATGTGTCTTTATAGTAGCATGATTTATAATCCTTTGGGTATATACCCAATAATGGGATCACTGGGTCAAATGGTATTTCTAGTTCTAGAGCCTTGAGGAATTGTCACACTGTCTTCCACAATGGTTGAACTAATTTACACTCCCAGAGGGCTGGAATAAACTTTTTCCCACTCCTGTTGAGGTTGATATTTTGACCTTCTCCTATGAATTACAGATGTTGTTAATGGCTTTTTCAATGGTGAATCATTTCCAGAAGGCTCTGCATTTCCTTTCCCAGATCCATCAGAGGAATCATTACCTATGGCTGCCATAGTCTTACAAAATGTACTTCTTAAATAATATGACTTGAAAATTGAAATTACTCTTTGATCCACGGGCTACAGAATGGATGGTGTGTTAGCAGGCATGTAAACAATATTAATTTCCTTATACATCTCCGTCAGAGCTCTTGGGTGACCAGGTATGTTCTCAACAAGCAGTAATATATTGAAAGGAATCTTTTTTTTTTTTTTTTGAGCAGTAGGTCTCAACAGTGGGCTTAAAATATTTAATAAACAGTGCTGTCAACAAATGTGCTGTTATCCAGGCTTTGTTGTTCCATGTATAGAGCACAGGCAGAGTAGATTTAGCATCATTCTTAAGGGGCCTAGGATTTTCAAAATGATCAGTGAGCATTGGCTCCCACTTAAAGTCACCAGCTGCATTACCTCCTAACACAAGAGTCAGCCTGTCCTTTGAAACTTTGAAGCCAGGCATTGACTTCTCCTCTCTAGCTGTGAAAGTCCTAGATGGCATCTTCTTCCAACAGAAGGCTTTTTCTCTACACTGAAAATCTGTGTTTAGTGTGACCACTTTCATCAATTAATGATCTTAGCTAGTTCTTCTGGATAACTTACTACAGATTCTCCATCAGCGCTTGCTCCTTCACCTTGTACTGTCGTGTTCTGGAGATGGCTTCTTGGCTTCTTCCTATAAACCTCATGAACCAACCTCTGCTGGCTTCAAACTTTTCTCCTGAAGCTTCCTCACTTCCATCAGCCTTCATTGAATTGAAGAGTTATTGCCTTGTTCTACATTGGGTTTTGGTTTAAGGGAACGTTGTGGCCGGTTTGGTCTTCCACCCAGACCACTGATACTTTCTCCATGTCAGCAATAAGGCTGTTTTGCTTTCTTATTATTCATGTGTTCACTGGAGTAGCACTTTAAATTTCCTTCAAGAATTTTTCCTTGACCAGGTGCAGTGGCTCATGCCTGTAATCCCAGGACTTGGGAGGCCAAGGCAAGAAGATTAGTTGAGGCCAGGATTTCAAGACCAGCCTGGGCAACATAGCAAGACCCTCTCTCTACAAAAAACTTTAAAACATAGCTGGGCACAGTGACATGGGCCATGTAATCTCAGCTACTTGGGAGACTGAGACAGGAGGATCACTTAAGCCTAGAAGTTTGAGGTTACAATGAACTATGATTGTGCTCTGCCCTTTAGCCTGGGAGACATACCTTCCAGCCTGTCTCAGTTTTCAACATGTCTTCCTCACTAAGCTCAATCATCTCTAGCTTTTGATTTAAAGTGAGAGACATGCAACTCTTCCTTTTATTTGAACACTTAGAGGCCACTATAGGATTTTTTTCTTTCTTTCTTTCTTTTTTTTTTTTTTTGAGATGGAGTCTCACTCTGTCACCTGGGCTGGAGTGCAGTGGCGCGATCTTGGCTCACCGCAACCTCCGCCTCCCAGGTTCAACTGATTCTCCTCCCTCAGCCTCCTGAGTAGCTGGGACTACAGGCATGCGCCACCCTGCCCGGCTAATTTTTGTATTTTTTGGTAGAGATGGGGTTTTACCATGTTGGCCAGGCTGGTCTTAAACTCCTGACCTCAGGTGATCCACCCACTTTGGCCTCCCAAAGTGCTGGGATTACAGGCATCAGCCACTGTGCCCAGCCACACTATAGAATTGTTAATTGGCCTAATTTTAATATTGTGTCTTAGGGAATAGAGAGGCCCAAGGAGAAGAAGAAAGACAGAGAACAACTAGTTGGTGGAGCAGTCAGAGCACACACAACATTTAAGCTTGCCACCTTATATGGGTATGGTTCGTGGTACCCCAAAAGAATTACAACTGTCACATCAAAGATCACTAACCACAGATATAACAGATGTTATAACAGTTTAAAAGTTTGAAATATAGCAAGAATTAACCAAAATGTGACACAGAAACATAAAGTGAGCATGTGCTGTTGGAAAAAAGGCACCCATAGGCTTGCTCGATGTAGGGTTGCCACAAAACTTCAATTTGAAAAAAAAACACAATATCTGTGAAGTGCAATTTTAGAAAGTACAATAGGCCAGGCATAGTGGCTCATGCCTGTAATCCCAGCACTTTGGGAGGCCAAAGCGGGTGGATCACTTGAGGTCAGGAGTTTGAGACAGCCTGGCCAACATGGCAAAACCCCCTTTCTATTAAAACTACAGAAATTAGCCAGGCGTGGTAGCGGGTGCCTATAATCCCAGCTACTCAGGAGGCTGAGGCAGGAGAATCGCTTGAACCCAGGAGATGGAGGTTGTGGTGAGCTGAGATTGTGCCACTGCACTGCAGCCTGGGTGACAGATCAAGACTCCATCTCAAAAACAAAAATAAAATAAAATAAAAAATAAAAAGCACAATAAAACAAGATACACCAGTACTTGAAAATTGCTAAGAGAATAGATTTTAAGTGTTCTCACCACAAAAAAAAAATGCATCTGTTAATTAGCTTGATTTAGTCATTTCACAAGGTATACGTATTTCCAAATATCATATTGTACACCATAAATATATATGATTTTTATTTGTCAGTTAAAAAACCCTCCCCGCCCCCACCACAAAAAGGTGGTTTATTTTAGGCAACATATGGTTGGGTATTACTTTATTTTCCAATCTGACAATCTTTTTTTTTCAATTGGGTTAGACAAGTTATAGTTGATGTGATTATCAATATCGGGGTTAAATCTAACATTGAGCTACTTTGTTTCCTATTTGTTCCCATCTGTTCTTTGTTTCCTCTCTTCTCTCTTTCTGCTTTAATTAATTGATATATATTTTATGATTCTTTTATATACATTGTTGGTGTATCAGCCATATTCATTGTTGCATTGTTTTACCTCTACATCAATTTAAATATCTGTCTTAACGTGAGTACTAAACTGTAAGTACTTTTGAGGCAGGTTCAAGAATAGGGTCTGGAGGCAGGGAACCCAAGGTGCATTTGCGCTGACTTCCTAGAACTGAATCAAAAGGGAAAACCCCATCTCTCCACACCAAGTAACAAAAGGATCAGAGGCTATTCCATTTGCACACTCCCCTTTTCTGCATTGCAGATGAAAAATGAAAGTACCTGTGATTGGTCCCCTCCTGCAACTAATCAACAATCAGACTGGTCTTACGCCAAGACTTCGTTTGTAACTTTGTAACTTCACTTCAGCCTCTGATTGGTCACCTTCTGCAACCAATCAGACTGATTGCAGACCACTACTTCAGTTACATAGGGTGTAAACCAAGTAACCAATGGGAAACCTCTGGAGGGTATTTAAACCCTGGAAAATTCTGTAACCAGCACTCTTGAGCTGCTTGCTCAAGCCTGCTCCCAGTCTGTGGAGTGTACTTTCATTTCAGTAAATCTGTGCTTTCCTTGCTTCATTCTTATCTTGATTTGTTTGTGCATTTTGTCCAATTATTTTATCTGGACACTGTCCACCAGTAACACTTCGACTCCTTGCAGTTTGTATGCTTTGTACACAGTAGGTTTTCAATACATACTCACTGCATGAGTGAGCATTTGTTTCTTCTCATCTTACATCAACAAACATTTGGTGATTACCTGCTAAGGCTGCTCTAGATAGCTGAATTAGCAGTTGGCTTCAAATGAAGCAGACCTCATGCTAGATAAGGAGATGGAGGCCAAGGTGGTAGCTCACGCCTGTAATCCCAGCACTTTGGGAGGCCGAGGCAAGCAGATCACCTGAGGTTGGGAGTTCGAGACCAGCCTGACCAACATGGTGAAACCCCGTCTCTACTAAAAATACAAAATTAGCTGGGCGTGGTAGTGCATGCCTGTAATCCCAGCTACTCAGGAGTCTGAGGCAGGAGATCGCTTGAACCCGGGAGGCAGAGGTTGCAGTGAGTCGAGATCATGCCACTGCACTCCAGCCTGGGTAACAAGAGCAAAATACCATCTCAAAAAAAAAAAAAAAAAAAAGAGATGGAGCATTGATTTCCAGTATGGTAACTAAATCAACGTGATTATAAACAGAAGGAAAGAAAGATAAATCCACAAATATGGTTAAAATATAATTACTAAAGGCTTTATGTAGTATAATTTATAAGAAAGCCAATGTGTAAATAAGTTAAAAAGAAAAGTTTGAGGTCATAGATTTAAAAAAATTCAATCCTATGACATAAAGTCTTTCCACGTAATAAACTTACTTTTGTTTTTATTTTGCATTTTCTGAAGTTCTATGGTTACAATCAGAATGTTATGTCCTCCTTGTTAAAGCTGCATTTCCTGAAAATCAGACCTTTTGGAGCTATCATTAAGCATTATTTGCCAAACAGGGAGAGAGGACGGAATTCTATATCCTTTCTCCAATATTTTAACAAACATGAAAATTACACCCTCTGGGACTATATCGGGTTAAGTAGTAATGGAATTGGTCAACTTTCAGCTCCAGGTAGCCAAGCTTACAAACTTTTCAAATATGAGGATATTGCTGACTCCATGAGAATCTTTAGAAGCATCAAAAATGTCAAGAATTTCTTTTAACAACTAAGCTCATATCAGGAAAAAAAATTCAATACTCTGAGAAAGGAGTTTCCATTTAGAAAGATGAAAGAGGGATTAGACTTACCCGGTGTTACTCCAGAGGGCAAACCAGGACTGCGGGTGGGAGTTCCTGGAGGATAAACACCAGCCCAATACGAGGAAGGATGTTACAACAGAACTGATCAGCAACAAGACAGGCCACCAAAAGAAGGAGCCAGCCATGTTTATTCAAGGAAAAATTATACAATCAGTTGTCCTGGACATTTTTATGTTCAAGGGCCTCTTTGGAAATTGAACGGACACCATGGATATTTTTTCTTCCCAGAAAAATGCTCAGATCCATGCACATATACTCATGCATGTATGCACGTGCACACGCAGGCGCACACACACACACACACACACACACACACAGAGTAATGCATAATTTTGCATTTGACTGTGAAACTCATCCTTGAGGCCCAGGTTAACAATGTCTGGGGTATACAAATGTTTAAAGTATAAAGTAGGACTGTGCACCTTCCACCTCTGAGAGTCTGTGACCCTCTGGTTATATCCTCATTCTCATCACTACCTTTAGAGGTTATTTAAGGTTTCCTGATGGAAATCCAGCAGTGGAAGTTACCTTCCTTCTTTGGATGTTCTGCCTCACTTCTTTCTACCTTTTAACCCAATCATAGTTTACTTAATCTTCCATCCCTCATTCCGGACATTATTGCTTCCTCTAAATGTACTGTTCCCTTCAATGGAGATGGATTTTAATCCCTTAGCTTTCTATGACGCCAGCTGACTCCAGTCTGAAGATTTTATCTCTGAGATTACTCCTAATCTCCTCCCACACCAGCCAGCCCTGCAGAAATATTGGTGATGTGGAAGATGTCGCTCCCTCTAGCCCTCCTTTCCACTGCACCTTGTCACAATAGGCCTCATGTGTTAGCCTGTGGACTTTTCTTGGTTTATCCTACTTTTGGATTATTGTAGCTTTGCAAATAATTTGCCAATTAATTTGGTCAAGCTGCATCTACAAGAGCATACTTCATGTCTCAAAGTCAGCATCTGTAATGGCATAGATGGCACTGCTATGCATCTTATGTAGTAAGTACACTCTTCGATAGGCACAGTTGAGAGATAGTGTTCATTGTGGCCAGCCATGTGGACTGTGCAGCCAGTTGTCGTGGATTCAAATCCACACTTCACCATGTAGCAGCCTTTTAATCTTGGGCAGTTATATAACTATTGAGCTTTGGGTTTCTTCTTTCCTTCTTCTCTTTTCTTTTTTTTTTTTTTTTTTTTTTTTTTTTTTGAGACAGTGTCTTGCTCTGTCACCCAAGCCGAAACTCTGGAGTGCAGTGGCACAGTCATGGCTCACTGCAGCCTCGACCTCCCTGGGCTCAGGTGATCTTCCCAACTCAGCCTCCTGAGTAGCTGGGACTACAGACATGCACCACCATGCCCAGCTAATTTTTCTATTTTTTGCAGAGATGGGGTTTCACCCTGTTTGCCCAGGCCAGTCTTGAACTCCTGGGCTCAAGCGATCCTCCCACCTCTGCCTCCCAAAGTACTGGGATTACAAGTGTGAGCCACTGTGCCCAGTCTGGATTCCTTATCTGTAAAACAGAGATAATGGTAGCTCCTGTCTTATAGGGTTGTTATGACAGGTTGCATTAATCAGTGTAGGTAAGCACTTAGAATGGTGTCTAGGGCCTACTGCGCACCCTGTAAATATTAGTTTATAATCCATATTCCCAAGATAGAAACCTCACTTCTAATGAACCCTAAATCCTAGGAGCTGGTGCTGCTTAATACCTTTGATTCTATGCCTACCTTTCCACTGTTATTGTCCTAATTATCTCTTGTTTCTACTACAATACAGGAGTTTTTTTTTGTTTTTGGTTTTGTTTTTGTTTTTTGAGACAGTGCCTTGCTCTGTCGCCCAGGCTGGAGTACAGTGGCACGATCTCGGCTCACTGCAACCTCCGCCTGCTGAGTTCAAGCAATTCTCCTGTCTCAGCCTCCCGAGTAGCTGGGATTACACGCACATGCCACCACGCCCGGCTAATTTTTGTATTTTTAGTAGAGATGGGGTTTCACCATGTTGGCCAAGCTGGTCTCGAACTTCTGACCTCAGGTGATCCCAAAGTGCTAGGATTACAAGCGTGAGCCACTGCACTTGGCCAGTACAGGAGTATTGTTAATGGAGTGTTGTTCATTCTTCCCTCTCTTTGGTGTCATGTCAGTGACTTTGTTTTTGTTTTTTGAGACAGGGTCTTGCTCTGTTGCCCAGGCTGGAGTGCAGTGGCACCATCTCGGCTCACCGCAACCTCTGTCTCCCGGGTTCAAGCAATCCTCCCACCTCAGCCTCCTGAGTAGCTGGGATTATAGGCGTGCACTGCCATGCCCAACTGATGTTTTGTATTTTTAGTAGAGATAGGGTTTTGCTATGTTGGCCAAGCTTGTCTCAAACTCCTGGCCTCAAGTGATCATGTCAGTGACTTTGGATTAGCTATGTGACTTGCTTAGTTCAACAGAAAGTAGACACAATACAAGCAGAGGCTTTACATGTGCCCTTGCACCATTTGGCTTAGTCTCTTGCACTAAGATCTACCATGAGAAGAGCATGCCCCCAAGTAGTTTCTGGTCCAAAGCTGATGTAGAAAAGTATGGGACAGACTTGGACCTACCCTGCAGCCTTGTGCCTGGACTCCAGCCTACCCCAGCTGATTTGCAGCCAACCCACAGACCCATAAGTGAGAAATGCTGAGAGAAACACTTACTTTTGGAGTGGTTTGTTATGCAGCAGTAGTGTACCACTAGCTAACCCATACAACCATCTTTCTAGCCAGTCTCCCTATGACTCATCTCTTTATATTCCAGTCAATCTTCATGCTACCAGATTTGTCTTTCTACAACACAAAACTAATCAAATCAATCACCTCTTAGAAATCCTTGACAGCTTCATATAGTTATTGGAAGAAAGTCTAAACTCCACAGTATTGCATTCAAAACTACTCACAGTTGGCCCTAGGCAACCTTTTCATTGTTACCTCCTACAATTTTAGTTCATTGGCCATACCGGTCCCGTGCAGTTCACAAATATGCCATGCACTATCACATCTGTTGATTTGCTTTTGCAGTTGACTCTTTTTTTCTGGTCATTTGTTCTTCATTCTTCAGGGACCAACCTGTATATTCTATACTTCATAACGCTTTCTCTAACCTCCTCCTGAGTCAAAAATCAAGCATTTAGTACATATTTTTTTCTCAGGGGAATAATCACAATGTATTGCAGGTATATATGTGTATGTGTGTATATATGCACACATATCTGTCTTTTAAATTATAGTGTACATTTCCTGAGACTAAGACCATGCGTTCCTGGTGTTCCACTGGCTGGATAAAACTTAACATGGCAGACAATGTCTTGCATAAGTTGCCCCTGCCTAATAGTTTGGCTTCATTTCCTCTCACTCTCCCCTGTACAAACATGTTCTCTCCTAGCATGAAAAATGCTTTGGTTGGGCACGGTGGCTCACGCCTGTAATCCTAGCACTTTGGGAGGCCGAGGCAGGCGGATTGTCTGAGCTCAGGAGTTCAAGACCAGCCTGGCCAACACGGGGAAACCCCGTCTCTACTAAAAAATACAGAAAATTGGGTGGGTGCAGTGGCTCACGCCTGTAATTCCAGCACATTGGGAGGCCAAGGCGGGTGGATCACGAGGTCAGGAGTTTGAGACCAGCCTGGCCAGCATGGTGAAACCCCATCTCTACTAAAAATACAAAAGATTAGCCAGGCATGGTGGCACGTGCCTGTAACCCCAGCTACTCGAGAGGCTGAGGCATGAGAATCTCTTGAACTCGGGAGGTGGAGGTTGCAGTGAGCCGAGATCGTGCCACTGCACTCCAGCCTGGGTGACAGAGCGAGACTCCATCTCAAAAAGAGAAGAAAATGCTTTTAGTTCCCCCAAATACCCAAGGCCTGTGGCTCCCAGAATGTGCACCAAGGCACCCCAGGACACTTAATTCACAGAGGCCTTGAAAAATATTTTAACTTTTTGAGGGAAATATACCAATACTCAGCATCTGTCAGATACTGCGTAACCTTTAACTTGAAGTAGCTGACAATTTCAACATAAGCATTCCTTTCAGTGACATTATCTCTTTCAAAACTGGGTTTTCAAGAGTTGCTATGATAAAACACAAATACCACGTGAAAAATCAGTGTGAAACAGGAAAGCACGGTGGTGGTGTCCAATCTGATCCCAACATCTGGGAAACTGAGTAGTACCCAACATGTGCACACATTCTGTTAGTACGTCATTGTGGTTATTTAAGAATAAAATTAAAATATTCTTTTCTTTCAATTTATGTGTATGATTTTTTAAGCAGCTATTTAGTTATTAGGACATAAATAGTTATTAAGTTGTTTGGAACTAATCAGTCAATCATGGAACAGTTAGGCATTATTTTTGGACTAGAAATGCCATGAAAAATTCACCAAGGGTTCAGTAAACTGAGAAGGTTTGGAAATGTCTGCTCTGTACTATTTCACTCGCCCAGACTTTTACTCATACTGTTCCCATGCTTGAAATGCCCAGCGTTCATCTGGCAAACTCCCATTTGTCCTTCAAAAAAATGAAAATGGATTCAGCCTCCTCTAGGAAGTCTGCCTTGACTTTCACAGACGGAGGCAGTGGTGGACAAGTTCAGCCCAGCACCTGCCTCAGAGTGAAGCTCCTGTTCCCTGTTTGTCAGCATTCTGTGTGCAGTAATGCTCATCAGATAATAAAGACTTCATTCCTTTGTGGAAAATGTCCCCAAGAGGAAATCCTGGAGTCCTCCTTGACTGTTGTCTTTCTCTCAAGCCTCACATGGAATCTGTTGGCACATCCAGAATCTCACCTCTTTCACCAGGGCTATACCCCTGGTCCAAGTCACCATTATCTTTCACCTGAATTGTTTCAACAGATTCTTGGCTGGTCTTCCTGTTTCCACCCTGGCCCTTCTTTGGTCTTTTCTCAACTCAATATCAAGAGGGATCCTTTTAAATATAGAGTAGATCAGGTTACTCTACTTGAAACACTCTAATGGCAATAAAAGCCAAAATCCGTACGGTGAATGACAGGGCTCCCGTGATAGGCCCCATTAACGCTTCAACTTCATCTCCCTGTATCTGCTTGCACCACGCATGCTCACTGGCCAAACCTGTTACTCAAACACACCAGGCATGGTCCCTTCTCAGGACCTTTGCACCTGCGGATCCTTCTGCCTGGAGCTCTTTTCCTCCAGACAGCCACAGGGGGCCCTCTTATTCCCCTTAGATATTAACATTACTATCTCCTTTACAGTGAAATCTTCCCTGACCGAAACTCAAAATTCCAGCTCCATCCCCAACTCTTCCTAATCCCCTTCCCTGCTTTATTTTTCTCCTCAGCATGTATTGTTATCTAACATACTATGTATTTTATTTATTTATCTTGTTTATTGTATGACTCTCCCACTAGACCATAAATTCTAGGAGGGCAGGGCTTTATCTTCACTACCTAGAATGCTGTCTATTAAGCATTCCAAATAAACGTGTTGAATGAATAACGAAAACTGAAATGGGGAAAAAATGTATGGTTTTGGCACAGGGTTAAACAAATGAATCAATGGAGCAGAATAGAAATCCCAGAAATAGACCCCCAATATTTGAACTCCTGGTGTATGACCACACGGGGCATTGCAGATCAACTGGGAAACAACAGATTTTTCAATAAATGGTGCTAGAATGATTAGGTAATTACTTGGAAAATAATGAAATTAGAGCCCTAGTTCCAGGTGAAATAAAGATCTAAATGTGAAAGCCAGAACTATAAAGCCTTTGAATATAATACTAGAAAATAACTTCATGACCTCAGGGAAAAGGATTTCTTAAACAAAATATGAAACGCGCTCTCTATAAAGGAAAAGACAAATTCAGACCTGCTAAAATTAAGAGTGTCTATTTTTCAAAAGAAACAATAAAGAAAGTGAAAAGACGAGTTACAAGGTATGAAAAATATTTGAAACATATGTAATTGGCATGGATATAAGATTAACAACTACAATCAAGAGTAAAACAACAATTAGAAAATGTGAAGAAAGGCTGGGTGTGGTGGTTCACACCTGTAATCTCAGCACTTTGGGAGGCCAAGGCGGGTGGATCACTTGAGGTCAGGAGTTCGAGACCAGCCTGGCCAACATGGTGAAACCCCGTCTCTACTAAAAATACAAAAATTAGCCGGGCACGGTGGCAGGGGCCTGTAATCCATTACTCGGGACGCTGAGGCAGGAGAATTGCTTGAACCCGGGAGGCGAAGGTTGCGGCGAGCCAAGATCATGCTATTGCACTCCAGCCTGGGCAATAAGAGCAAAACTCTGTCTCAAAAAAAAAAAAAAAAAAGAAAGAAAGAAAGAAAAGTAAGGAAAAGAAAGAAAGAAAGTAGACAGAAGACTTAAATAGGTACTTCACAATAAAGAAAATCCAAATGGCCAATAAGCCTAAAAAGAGGCTTTAATCTTTTTAAACCTTTAAAAACATTCAAATTAAAACTAAAATGAAATGCCTATAAGATTGACTGAAAATTTTTTTAAATCTGAAAGCACCAGTGTTGGCATAGATGCAGAGCAAGGAGAACTTTCATATACCACTGGTGGGCACATGAAGTGGTACAACCACTTGCAAAATAGTATGGCATTCTCCAGTAAAGCTGAAGACTGGCGTAGGCCACATGCTGACAAGTTCACTCCTAGGCATATACCTTAGGAAACACATGCTCACCTGCACTAGGATATATGCAAAAGAAGAATCACAGAAGCAATGTTTGCAATAGTCAAAGGCACTTCAACAGTAGAATAAATAAGTGAAATGCAGTCTGGTCACAGAAGGGACTACTCTACAGCCATGAAAATGGATGCACTATTAATAGATCTACACAAAGAATCATGGATGACTCTCACAAACATAATGTTTCTGAACACAGAAATAAGGCACAAAATACATCTGATTACTCCCTTCCTATAAAGTTCAAAAACAGATACATTAGATAATTTAGGGATCACATATAGGTGGTAAAGCTATAAAGAAAAGCAAGGAAATGCTTATCCCCAAGGTCAGGATAGTGTCTACCTCTGTGGTAATTTGAAAGGGATGATGGGAGGGCTTCCTGGGGGCTGGAAATGTGCTGTTTCTTGACTTGGATGGTGGTTATCAAATCTTCACTTTGCACTTTTTTATTGAAAACTATTCTCTGCTTTGTGCACTCTTCTACGTATATGATAATATCTCTCATAACAAAGTGAAATTTTAAAAAGAAGAAAACTAAGAGGAAAGCTGGCAGCTGTTAACACTACAGACAGACATTAAAAGTCTAAGAAAATGTAGTTCTTGTGAGAAAATGGAAATATTGGATCACTTAGAGAGTGAGATGTCACATATGCCTGCATATGCCTATGCAGCTTTGTGATGTGGATGAGCCTACCACAAGCATTAGGTAAAAATAAAGGCCGGGCATGGTGGCTCATGCCTGTAATCCCAGCACTTTGGGAGGCCGAGGCAGGTGTATCACGAGGTCAGGATTTCAAGACCAGCCTGGCCAACATGGTGAAACTCTGTCTCTACCAAAAATACAAAAATTAGCTGGGCATGGTGGTGCGCTCAGGAGGCTGAGGCAGGAGAATTGCTCAAACCCGGGAGGTGGAGGTTGCAGAGAGCCAAGATTTCACCACTGCACTCCAGCCTGGGTGACACAGCAAGACTCGGTCTCACAAAAAAAAAAAAAAAAAAAGAAAAGAAAAACAATTTGTGAATCTGTTTCAGCAAGTGTTCCAGTCAGTATACAAAAATATGATTATCAGGTGAGATAAATTGTTAAGCGTCTGAGGGAGTCACTTACAATTTTAGTTTGTGAAAAAGTGAAAATTGTGTACTAGAGTGGGGTATTAGTGAGGATAACACAAGCTGCAATACCAGGTAAACACTGTAATCTCAGTAGCTAAACATAACAGAATTTTATTTCCCATATAAACACACAGGGCAGCAGGAGGAAGGGGTGTGAAGTGGCTTTGCTCCACACGGTCATTCACTAACATTGTGGATGTGGACATAATAATAAGGACTGGGTCTTTTTATTTTAAACAAGTACACACACATACACACACGCAAAATTCTGGTTTTTTTCTTTTTGGTTTTTTTTTGAGACAGAGTCTTGCTCTGTCACCAGGCTAGAGTGCAGTGGCATGATCTTGGCTCATGGCAACCTCCACTTCCCAGGTTCAAGTGATTCTCCTGCCTCAACCTCCCGAGTAGCTGGGATTACAAGCATGCGCCACCATGCCCAGCTAATTTTTGTATTTTTAGTAGAGACGGGGTTTCACCATGTTGGGCAGGATGGTCTCCATCTCCCGACCTCGTGATCTGCCTGCCTCAGCCTCCCAAAGTGCTGGGATTAAAGGCGTGAACCACCATGCCTGGCCACACACACACAACTTAACCGTCTTTCATATTTTATACAAAAGGTGGCATAGTATACAATGTCTTCTGTGCCTTACTTATGTTCATTTAACAATACAGCTTAGAAATCTTTCCATGTTCATATATAAACAGCCTCCTTATTCTTTGTTATAGCTGCATAGTATTCCACTCTATGGGTGTTTTGTAACTTATTTAACCAAGGACTGGCCCTCTCCCCAATGCCTAGTATAGTACCTGTTACATAGGGAAGGCACTTTACAAATATTTGATAAATGAATACCTCCACCCTCAAGAAGGTGGTATGCAATAAAGCATATAAACGTACACATGAAAAAAAGCCAGGAGCAAAATATATTAACATTAAACAGAGGTAATTTTTTTTTTTTCTGAGACAGTGTTTTGCTCTTGTTGCCCAGGCTGGAGTGTAATGGCACGATCTCGGCTCACTGCAACCTCCGCCTCCTGGATTCAAGCAATTCTCCTGCGTCAGCCCCACAAGGAGCTGGGATTACAGGCACGTGCCATCAAACCCAGCCACTTTTGTATTTTTTAGTAGAGACGGGGTTTCACCATGTTGGTCAGGCTTGTTTCAAACTCCTGACCTCAGGTGATCCACCCACCTCGGCCTCCCAAAGTGCTGGGATTACAGGCATGAGCCACCGCACTCGGCCCAAACAGAGGTAATTTATTTAAAAGGTAGTTATTCAGGCAACAAGTCGGACATGATGTCTAAGAGCCCAACTTCTGGAGTCAGACTTACCTGTGTTGGAATCCCCGTTGCACTGTCCACTCAGGTGTATGACCTTGGGCAAGTTATGTCCTCTCACTGTGCCTCTGTGTCACCCTTAAATGGAAATTACCAATTGGGATAATGCAGATAAAGCACTTAGCACAGTTCCTGGCACATCCCCAGCGCTCAATACAGGTCAGACACTATTATGAGATGGGGCTAACAAGAGGAATCTCATGGAGGTATGTTTGGATGAGGAAGGAAGAAAGTGGCACAGATGTTACAAAGAAGTCAAGGGGAAGGAACACCATGAGCAAAGGTGTAGAGATGGGATCCCCAGGGACTATGGGGACTATGTGGGAGACACCATCAGATCTGTGATTGGGGCATAGACAACCGCATGGGGAGAAATGAAAAAATGAGATTGGTGAGATGTGGACTTTGATAGCAAACTGCAGTGTGTGCTTAAGACCACTGTAAGTCAGAGGAATGACATGTCAATATCTCTGTTTAATAAGCAGTATTCAGGATGGATCAGACAAGAAAAAGACCAGAGAGTGGGGAAGGAATTTAATATTGGGTTCCTACTTTGCATTGATTTTGGCATGTTACAAAGTTCATCTTGTTTCATCTTCACTCAACTCTATGATGCAGGTGTTATTAGCCTTATTACAGAAATAATGAGGCTTGAAGAGGCTACTTATATTGTCCATGGTTGGAGAGTAAGGAACTGGTAAAGTTAAATTTAAACCTAAAGTTGTCTGACTCCAAAGCAGAGGTATGCTGGAGCTGACTTACAAAGGCTTGCAAGACCTGATAGTTAAAATTTCAGGAATTTTGTGAGAGTTTTTTTCCCCCAAGACAGAGTCTTGCTCTATCACCCAGGCTGGAGTGCAGTGGTATGTTCTCAGCTCACGGCAACCTCCACCTCGTGGGTTCAAGTGATTCTCCTGTCTCAGCCTCCCAAAGTGCTGGGATTACAGGTGTGAGCCACCACACCCGGCCTGTGAGCATTTGTCAAACACAGCCACTACTAAAAATTAAATGATGTAAACTTACAATTAAGTAAGTTGTATTTAAAACAAGGTAATAAATATTCAAAGTGTATCATTTCTTAGTTATTATTACTACCTTTGACTATTGTCTGTGCTCCTAAGTTGACTTACACCTCTTCCATCTACATGGTAGAAATATGATACATCACTGTGCTGCTGAACATCTCTTTGCAACTCCACATCCAATAAGGTCACAATCCTAGCTTGAAATTGGCCAAGATAAGAGTATTTACAATGTAGCAATTGGCACATGTTACAAATTACGGCTTGGTTTGGCATAGTGTGGATTAGCTAGAGTTAAGAAAGTGGTAGGAAAATGTTAATAATACAGATTTTTAAAGATAATCTATATTATTAACATTACAGATTAAATTTAAAAGTGTGTAATGTCTATAGATTAAACTTAAAAATCTGTCATGTCTATAGCTGTTCCATTTTGCATAACACAAAAACACTGAAGAAATAGTCTTCTAGAATTAGAAAACTGTTAATCAATTCAGCAAAGTCACTCATGTCATTGACAAATGAGTGAAGTTCCAATATGTCTTTGCTCTTCCACTTTGATTTGATTTATTAATGTAAAAAAAATCAACCAACATTCACATCAGAACTGTACTCATTTGTCAGTTGCAACTATAGGTTAGTTATGGATACAGATTTCAGGAAAAATATCAACAAAAGCATTCTGTGAGAATCAAATGGCTATATGGTCATTTACAACAGAGCATTACATACAGACATCCTTCCTATTGTTGTGCTTTGCAGATATCATGTTTTTTCACAAATCAAAGGTTTGCAGCAGCCCTGCATCAAGCAAGTCTACGGGTGCCATTTTCCCAAAAGCATGTGCTCACTGTGTGTCTTGGTGTCACATTTTAGCAATGCTCCCAATTCTCATACTTTTTCATTATTATTATATCTGTTATGGTGATCTGTGATCAGTGATCTTTGATGTCACTATTGTCATTGTTTTGGGCACCAGGACCTGCACGTAGATAAGATGGCGAACTTAATCCATAAATATTGTATGCCCTGGCTGCTCCAGTGACCGGGTGTTCCCCCATCTCTCTCCCTTTCCTCAGGCATCCCTATTTCCTGAGACACAACGATATTGAAATTAGTCCAACTGATAGTCCTACAATGTCCTCTAAGTGTTCAAGTGAAAGAAAAAACATTCCTTTCACTTGAACATCTCTCACTTTAAATCAAAAGCTAGAGATAATTGAGCTAAGTGAGGAAGGCATGTCAAAAGCTGAGTCAGGCTGAAAGCTAAGCCTCTTTCACCAGTTAGCCAAGTTGTGAATGCAACAAAAAAGTCATTGAAGGAAATTAAAAGTGCTACTCCAGTGAACAAATGAATGTCAAGAAAGCGAAACAGACTTATTGCTGATATGGAGAAAGTATCAGTGGTTTGGATAGAAGATCAAACCAGCCACAACATTTTCTTAAGCCAAAGCCCAATCCAGAGCAAGGCAATAACTCTCTTCAATTCTATGAAAGCTGAGAGAGGTGAGGAAGCTGCAGGAGAAAAGTTGGAAGCTAGCACAGTTTCCTTAAACTTATGAGGTTTAAGGAAAGAAACCATCTCCAGAACATAGAAGTACAAGGTGAAGAAGCAAGTCCTGATAGAAAGGCTGTAGCAAGTTATCCAGAAGATCCAGCCAAGATCATTGATGACGGTGGCCACACTAAACAACAGGTCTTCAGTGTAAAGAACCAGCTTTCTATTGGAAGAAGATGCCATCTAAGATTGTCACAGCTAGAGAGGAGAAGTCAATGCCTGGCTTCAAAGCTTCAAAAGACAGGCTGACTCTCTTGCCAGGGGCTAATGTAGCTGGTGACTCTAAGTTTAAGCCAATGCTCATTGGCCATTCTGAAAATCCCAGGCTCCTTAAGAATGATGCTAAATCTATACTCCGGCTGCACTCTATGCATGGGATAACAAAGCCTGGATGACAGCACATCTGTTGACAGCATGGTTTACTAAATATTTTAAGCCGACTGTTGAGACCTACTGCTCAGAAAAAAAAAGATTATTTTCAACATATTACTGCTTATTCACAATACACGTGGTCACCCAAGAGCTCTGATGGAGTTGTACAAGGAGATTCATGTTGTTTTCACGCCTGCTAACACAACATCCATTTTGGAGCCCATGAATCAAGGAGCAATTTCAACCTTCAAGTCTTATTATTTAGGAAATGCATTTTGTAAGACTATGGCTGCCATAGATACTGATTCCTCTGATGGATTTGAGCAACATAAATTGAAAACCTTCTGGAAAGCATTCACTATTCTAGAAGCCATTAAGAACATCTGTCATCCGTGGAAGGAGGTCAAAATACCAACATCAGCAGGAGTTTGGAAGAAGTAAATTCTAACCCTCATGGATGACTTTGAGAGGTTCAAGATGTTAATGGAGGAAGAAATTGCAGATGTGGTGAATATAACAAGGAAACTAGAATTAGAAGTAAAGCCTGAAAATGTGACTGAATTGCTGCAATTTCATGATAAAAATTGAACAAATGAGGAGTTGCTACTTAGGATGGATGAGCAAAGAAAGTGATTTGTTGAGATGGAATCTACTCCTGGTGAACATTGTTGAAATGACAATAAAGGGTTTAGAATATCCCATAAACTTAAGTTGATAAAGCATTGGCAGTGTTTGAGAGGACTGACTCCAATTTTAAAAGTTTTACTGTAGGTAAAATGCTATCAAACAGCATTGCATGTTACAGGGAAATATTTCATGAAAGGAAGAGTTAATTGATGTGGCAAACTTCATTGTTGTCGTATTTTAAGAAATTGCCACAGCCACACACACCTTCAGTAACCATCACCCTCATCAGTCAGCAGCCCTCAACAAGGTGAGTCCCTCCATCACCAAAAAGATGATGACTCACTGAAAGCTCAGATGATAGTAATATTTTTTGGCAATAAATATTTTTAAATTAAAGTATGTACATTGTTTTTTAGACATATGATGCTGCACACTTAACAGACTACAATATAGTGTAAACATAATTTTTATATGCGCTGAGAAACCAAAAAGTTCACATGACTCACTTTGTTGCAACAGTCACTTTATTGCGTTGGTCTGGAACTGAACCTGAACTATCTTTGAGGCATGTCTGTATTTAACATTATTTGTGAATTGTGTGCTGCACATCTTTTACGTCAGTAAAATTTATAATTAACATCTATTAAATCAGTTCTCAGGAAAAAAATTTTAATAAACATAATAAACTAGCTCTCTGGAAAAACTACGTCTCCATGCACATTTGCTAATATTCACGAGCATTCCACTGCTCTAAGTTATATCACCTTGCCTCCCCAGCAGAAAGGGAGAGCAGTCATGCTTCTCTCTATCAAGTTAATTAATACCAACCTCCATCAAGCATAGTATATTTATTTTAGGCAAACTATGTTATTTTCATTTGGCCTATTCCCTGATTTTCTTCTAAGTCCTTGAAATACATCACTGCTTATTTTCAGCCCAAATTATGCAAGTATGTAAGACTTCCTTTAACTCTGTAAATAGTAATTTTCTGACTTTGCCTTTTCCTTCAACACACTGATTCATCAATTCTCGGATGCATATTTTTTCACATCTTAACATCTCTGAAATCGAGAAGCCTCTTCCAGCCACTGTTGGCCAGGCAGCAGCTGTGTCACTGCCTTCCCATGTGTGAACTTGGCCATAGCTATTACATTGGCATCACCATCGATGAGTTTGATTGCTGCTTAAAATGTCTTTTAAATGATTGCTCATTGCAACCAAGGGTTACTGTAGTCACAGAAAAGCAGGGAAATACAGCAGCAGGGGGAAATTGATAGTGATAAGGCAGACATTTCACTTTGGAGGAATGGCCAAAATTCCAAATTGTCTTGTAAAGACCAACAGAGAGTTATATAGGACCTAAGAAAGGAAGAGACCCATACTTTGATGAACTTGTGTTCCATTTGCTACTGAAATACATGCAAAAGCAAGGTCTATCATAAGCCAAGGCAACTGAAGGTAGGAAAATCTGCCAAATCCCTTGAAATAAATCAAAGAAATCTCAAGGCAGCAAGAAGCTGATACATAATCGATTCGTGCATCGCCCAGGACCATCATTAAGACATTGCTTCATACTTAATTGAAAGCATTTTTTCCCCTCTTAATGGTTTATAGAATAACGATGCATTTAATGGTAAGTGGTATTTGAGATTTGCTTAAATCTAAGAACTAGTTTTATTTTCCTCTTTCAGGTACCATTTTATATACCATGCATTTATTTGCATGTATATAAAATATCTTGTATGTTGCAATGCTTTGCTTGAAAAATGTGACAGCTACTTTGAAACTAAAAGAATCCCTCCATATATAATCTACCCTAATTCCATCACACCTCTCTGCAGTTTTACTTCCCTAAGGATGTAAGATCCAACTCTTTTTTTTTTTTTTTTTTTTTTTTTTCTTTTGAGTTCAGTCTTGCTCTGTCACCCAGGCTGGAGTGCAGTGGCACAATCTCTGCTCACTGAAACCTCTGCCTCGGTAAAAACAGGGAAAGAGTCAAGCATTTATCCAGCCTTTCCAATGGGAACTAGAAATATGGATAACCAAATAGCTAATGAGAAGTTTCCCTTTGTGGAAATATTTCAGCTAATAAATAAAGAAGGAATAATAGAATTAAAATATCACCATTTTGTATCCCCTAAGCAACAGTCCCAACCTTTTTGGCTCCAGGGACTGATTTCATGGAAAGCAATTTTGCCACAGACAGAGCAGGGTATGGTTTCAGAATGATTCAAGTGCATTACATTTATTGTGCATTTTATTTCTATTATTATTACATTGCAATATATAATGAAATAATTATATAACTCACCATAATGTAGAATTAGTGGGAGCCATGAGCTGGTTCCCCTGCAACTAGATGGTCCCATCTGGGGGTGATGAAAGACAGTGAAAGATCATCAGGCATTAGATTCTCATAAGGAGTGTGCAACCTAGATCTCTCACATGCGGAGTTCACAATAGGGTTTGCACTTCTATGAAAATCTAATGCCGCAGCTGATCTAACAGCAGGCCGAGCTCAGGCAGTAACGCACACAATGGGGAGCGGCTGTAAATACAGATGAAGCTTCACTCACTCA
This sequence comes from Pongo pygmaeus, assembly GCF_028885625.2. Lineage (NCBI taxonomy): Eukaryota > Metazoa > Chordata > Mammalia > Primates > Hominidae > Pongo > Pongo pygmaeus. The sequence continues at coordinate 49,187,827 of NC_072383.2, read as the reverse complement.
CCGGCTGCTCACCTCCTGCTGTGCAGCCCACAGGCCACAGACAGGTACCAGTCCATGGCCCAGGGCTTGGGGACCCCTGCCCTCAAGAATGAATAATAGATCAAACATGCTGGTTGACATCTCAAAAGGAGAGACAACCGTACATTTTGTGCCTGTCTGAAAAGTCATGCCCTCCTCCATCAAATATGAACTTAAAAGAAATAGAGGATATGGAGGACTATTTTAAATAACAACACAGGGGCACGCCATCAGCAAAATCCTGATGGGACAAATGACATGGTTTCCTCAACACACAAATTGCAAGGGAAAGGAAAGAGAGAAAGGAAGGCAAGAAGCTACAAGTTAAAAGAAACTTGAGGGACACAGAAATCAATTGCAATATATTGACCTTATTTGGGTGTTGATTCAAACAAACTAAAAATAAACAAGCATGCAAACCTAATCTGAGTGAATACTTGCTATTAAGTGATTATTGTTAATTTTTTTTCTGTTTTTTGAGACAGAGTTTCACTCTTGTTGCCCAGGCTAGAGTGCAATGGTGCAATCTCAGCTCACCACAACCTCCGCCTCCCAGGTTCAAGTGATTCTCCTGCCTCAGCCTCCGAGTAGCTGAGATTATAGGCATGCGCCACCATGCCTGGCTAATTTTGTATTTTTAGCAGAGACGGGGTTTCTCCATGTTGGTCAGGCTGGTCTTGAACTCCCAACCTCAGGTGATTCACCCACCTCAGCCTCCCAAAGTGCTGGGATTACAGGCTGAGCCACTGCGCCCAGCGGACTGTTAATTTTTAAGGTATGACGATGTTGTGATTATGTTCTTATAGTTGTGAGTTCTTATCTGTTGGAGAATTAGGGTAACATATTTACAGGTGAGATGATTTAAAGCCATGGGGAGCGAGGCATATGGTATATAGATGAAAAAAAATGGAAGTGAGTTGATAGTTGTGCTTGGGTCATGAGTCCATCAAACTTCATTATATATTTTCTCTACTTTTGTATATGTTTGAGATGTTCCGTAATACATTTTTAATACAAAAAAATTCCCTTCTGTGGCGCCTATATCAGTACTTTACAAATAGTAGTTACTCAAAGAATATGTATTGAATGATGGAATTGTCTGACAGCAGCCTTAGCAAAAGGGCCATCTTGGCTCCAACACACATTTTAGAGCTGATTTTCACTCAGCATCTTTCATACTTACAGTTTCTGCTCTTTCCACACCCACTTTTGAGAATTCCCTCGACCCCCAATCCCCTATCACTGAACAGGCCTAGGCAGCTGATCAGAGCTGAGTGCAGCTGTGTTGACAATTAATTCACAGACAGGTGGGGCCCATCAGATTCTCTCAGGGAGAGAACAAGGCTTGGTCAGACAAGAATGGGCTCTACAAACGCAAGGATTTGTCAGGCAGGAGCAAGAGTCTGTACCATATGTTTTGCATGAAAAGGTGTTCAGTTCACTCATAATAAGGGAAATGCACTTGAAACTACACTGAGATGCCATTCCTCATCCATAAGATTAGCACAGATTTGAAAGCTTTACCAACGTACATGATTGGCAAGGTCATGGGGATACAGACACTCTCCTACATTGCTGGTAAAAACACAAAATAGTACAACACTATGCAGAGGAAGTTGGCAATATCTAATAGAACTGCTAGTTGGCCCAGCAATCCCACTTTTAGGAATTTAAATTCAAGAGACCCCTCCAATAATACAAAACTACATAGGCACAGGGTTATTTGTTGCAGCATTATGTGTAACTGCAAATTACTGGAAACCGCTTAAATGCCCCAAAGTAAGAGATTGGTTGAATAAACTACAGTACAGTCACACACACAGAGCACTATGCAGCTGTAGAAAGAATGGAGATGATCGCTACAAATTGAATTGCTAAACGCAAAAGAGCATGTATAGTACATCAATTTTGTGTAAAAAAAAGAGGAAATGAGAAAACAAACACATATCTGCTTATTTTTTACAAAAAGACACAGGCAAATTAAACCAGAAACCAGTGACATGGGTTACCTGCTGGGGTGGGGAGTAGACAAAGCAGAGGCCGTAGTGGGCGGGAAACCAGATCCACGCAAAACAACCTGCAAAACTCCTGCTTTGTAACACTGGCGTTTCCTTGGTGTAAATACTCCCACTGTATTCAAGTTACCTACAAAGGTGTATAGAATGGGCTCTTGCAAGCCAGGACAAGCTGGCTCCAGCACAATACTCAGTGGAAGGGACAGGGAAGAAAGTGATAACTCTGTGCATGCCTTTTTATATAGCTTTTTCATCAAATTTCTTGAAGCGTAATTTTATTTTTCTCTGAGACAGTCTCGCTCTGTCGTCCGGGTTGGAGTGCAGTGCTATGGTCTCTGCTCACTGCAACCCCTGCCTCCTGGGTTGAAGTGAGTCTCCCTGCCTCAGTCTCCTGAGTAGCTGGGACTACAGGCATGTGCCACCACGCCCGGCTAATTATTTTGTATTTTTAGTAGAGACGGGGTTTCACCATGTTGGCCAGGCTGGTCTCAAACTCCTGACCTCAGATGATCTGCTTGCCTCTGTCCCCCAAAGTGCTGGGGATTACAGGCATGGGCCTCTGCACCCGGTCGAATTTCTTGAAGTGTAATTTACATATAGTAAAGTGAATCCATTCTAAGGATACAATTTGATGAGTTTTGATGAATGCATGCACCCTTGTAATCACCACTCCTCACTAAATCAAAATATAGAACATTTCCATCACCTCATAAAGTTCCCTTATAACACTTCTCCCCAGGCAAGTCCCACACCTCCCACCAGCTTCAGGTAACCCCTTAGCTGCTTCTATCACCATGGATTAGATGTGTGTTCTTTGGCATTTTATGTAAATGGAATCATACAGTATATACTCTTTGGTGTCTGGCTTCTTTGGCTCAGCAGGATGTTTTTGAGATTAACATCCATGTTGCAGTGTGTATCAGAGTTCACTTCTATCTGTTAGAGAGTAGTAGTCCAGTGCCTGGATATGCCACAATGTATTGATCCAATCACCCGTTAATGAACATTTGAGTTGTTCCTAATTTTTTACAATTATGAATAAGGTGGCTATGAACATTCATGTACAAGTCTTTGTGTGGACATATATTTTCATTGCTCTTAGGCTGATATGTAGGATTACGATTTCTACGTCACATGGTAAGTATAAAAACTTTCTAAGTGTAGCTATAAAAAATTGTTAATTTTTTTCAAAGTGGCTCCAACAGCAGTTGGTGTGCATTTTAGTCATCTGCATCTTTGTCGATGTTTTTTAATTGTCATTCTTTGAATTTTAGCTATTCTGATGAGTGTGTAGAGGTATATCATTGTGATTTTAATATGAATTTCCTGATGATTAATGATGTTGACATGTTTTTATGTGCTTATTGACAGAGAACATATCTCTGTTTGTGAATCAGGGCTCCTTGGAGAAATTGCTGATTCCAGAGCTGAAGCAGGGAAGGCACAAGATGAGCCTGGAATGCCTTAGTGTGCCTGAGATTGAGGAAGTGCTTTCAAAATATGATGAGCATATGTAATAAAAGACACAGCAATCAGCTTTATGAGATTTCCACTGGCAAAATCTGGGCCATAAAAAATTTAAACATCAAAATAGTTAAGGAGAGTCATAACCCATTGAATAAAATAAAAATCCATGAGTTCATAGTAATAAGAAACAGATAAATGATAGACACTGACAGATAAATACGGAAGAAGTGACGTTTAAAAAGCAACAATTTTACAACTGCCACAGTAAAAATGGATTTAGGAAAGAGCCATCAATGCATCGAAATCAAGGCAGATATGGGGGGAGGTTTGATGAACAACACAACATTTACATAGTCTCAAAATATCCATTCACAAGTGAGTTATTAGTTACAAAGGAAAAATAGTAAATATATAGTGCAGAAACTAAGCAAAGCATTATCACCAATAAGGGACAAATGAATATCACACGCTCTCAGATGTGATTTCCCAAGGAAACATATATAACTTATATATTGTTCTAGCCAAATATGTATAACCTATGTCTAATCACAAGGACACATCAGAGAAACTCAAACTGAAGGACACTCTACAAAATAACTGGTCTGTATATTTCAGAAATATTCACTTGAAAGACAAAGACAGACTGAGGTGCTCTTCCAGAAGGAAGGGGGCTGAAAATGTGGGAGAGCCAAATGCAGCACTCCTTCCTGGGCTGGGTCCTGTTATAGCAGGGTCCCCAACCCCGTAGCCTGTTGAGGTTCATCCGTATTCACAGCCGCTCCCCAGAGCTTGCACTACTGCCTGAGCTCTGCCTTCTGTCAGATCAGCAGGGGCATTAGATTCTCACAGGAGCACAAACCCTGTTGTGAGCTCCGCATGCAAGAGATTTAGGTTGCATGCTTCTTATGACAATCTAATGACTGATGATCTGTCACTGTGTCCCATCACCCCCAGATGGGACCATCTAGCTGTGGGAAAACAAGCTCATGGTTCCCACTAATTCTACACTATGGTGTGTTGTATAATTGTTTCATTATATATTACAACGTAATAATAATAGAAATAAAGTGCGCAATAAATGCAATGAGCTTGAATCATCCCCAAACCATCCCCGCCGAGTCGGTGGAAAAATTGTCTTCCAAGAAATCAGTCCCTGGTGCCCAAAAGGCTGGGGACCCCTGCTTTTTGCTGTAGAGGGGAAGGATGGCCATGAGCGACATCATTAGGGCAAGTGAAGACACCGGAATATGCACCATAGATTAGATGAAAGTGATATGCCAATGTTCAATTTCCTGAACTTGATCACTGTAATGTGAAAATGTAAGAGAATATCCCTATTTAGTGCGCACACTGAAGTATTTAGGAGTAAAGGGACATGATGTATGCAACCTACTCTCAAACTGTTTTAGAAAACTATGTGTGTGTACATATATAATATAGGTACAGTATATATTATATATATATATGTATGCATATAGCACATACATATACATAGAGGGAATGATAAAACAAATATATATGACAAAAATGTTAAAAATTTGGTGAACGTGAGTGTATACTCTGTTATCTATACCATTTTTGCAACTGTAAGTTTAAAATTATTTCAAATGTTTTCTAAAAATTCAGAAAATAAAGCACCATGGCAAAACAAAGCCCTGCAAGTCAAAGTTATACAGGAGCAGAAATTAGAAGCCAGAGGAGGGACCATCAGTGGAGAGGAGATTGGTGTGGATTCATCAAAGGGTGCGAAAGCCAGATGGCTCCAAGAGTGCCGACTGTCCAGTTCCTGGAGTCACTCCGGAATGCGCTTGGGCTCCCCCAGCTACTTTGAACAGTTTCAGCTTCTTGTGTGGTGAGAGGTGAGCACCTGGGCTGTGATAACATGGAAACGACTGTTTTATTTTCTCACCTCTGCTGTTGCTTTGGACACGGGGGTTCTGAAGCTAGCATCTGTGGAAAGATTTAGGGGGCCTGTGAACTCTAATGGGAAAAAATATTTATTTTTTCTGATTACTAACTGAAAATTAGCATTTTCTTCAATTATGAATGTAGGCAACAAACCCCAATAGGATTAGCAGTACCTATGAATTTGTCATCAATAAAACCCACAGATACTGTCATGTCACAGCACAGCTACTGCAGATGTCTTGAAATCTTTACTTTCATTGCTACTTGCAGCCAATGCATCTGGATTTGAACAACTCTAAATGAACCTACCTGAGGGCAGACACTGTGTTGTTTAACTCTGTGTCCCTATGTATGGCATATGGTTCTTAATAGGTGGTCAAAATTGTTTGCTGGAATGAATTGATTTCTGCAACTCTGCTAATACCTCACTATCTGGGAATCCAGAGACCCAAAAAAGATACAAAACAAACAAACAAACAAAAACAAAACAAAACACAAAAAAACACAACTTGCTGGAAATGGAAGCTATTCCATTCCTTTCTTGATTCCACAAGAGAGGCTGCCATTGGCCTCTCCCATCTGCCATGTTTCCTTTAGCTTGCTGACTCCTCCCCTCCCAATATTAGTGAGATACGCACCACTGAAGAACACTCTTCTTTACTGTCAGTTTCAGGCATCCTGTTTTTCTATGACAACTGTCATTTGAAACGGGGGTCTAGGCCGGGCACGGTGGCTCACGCCTGTAATCCTAGCACTTTGGGAGGCCGAGGTGGGTGGATTGCCTGAGCTCAGGAGTTCGAGACCAGCCTGGGCAACACAGTGAAACTGTCTCTACTAAAATACAAAAAATTAGCCAGGCGTGGTGGCGTGCACCTGTACTCCTAGCTACTTGGGAGGCTGAGGCAGGAGAATTGCTTGAACCCGGGAGGTGGAGGTTGCAATGAGCCAAGATCATGCCACTGCACTCCAACCTGGGTGACAGAGTGAAACTCTGTCTCCAAAAAATAAAAACTACAAATATAAAACAAGGGTCTAGTTTCCCAGCTTAGGCAGCTTGTTCCCAAGCTGGGCATACATTCCTAGCAATGGCATAGCTGATTGGCACAATGAGATAGCTGGACTCCCTCCCCCCATGGCAGGGGGCCCTAGGCTGGAGACACCTTGCTAAGAGAAGGTCCATAGATAAATATTTTATTATCGCAAGAGAACAAAATCCTCTGGGTAAGTGTAGAGCAAAAAGCACTTGATAAAAATGACTTCTACTATAAACATATCAGATATCTATTGCTGCATAATAAACTGCCCAAAATTCAGTAGCTTAAAACATCCACAATATATTATTTCATACTGTGATGTGGGTTGGAAGAGCAGTCCTGGTCTCTCCTGGCCCCACTCAAAGCTGCATTCAGGGCTGGATGGTACAGAACAGCCTCACTTGTGTGTCTGGCGCCTTGGCTACAATGGCTGGAATGTTCAGGATGGCCAGGCGTCTCACTCCACCAGGTCTCACATCCTGGACTTCTTCTTTGCATGATGGTCTTGGGGCAGAATCCCAAGAGGACCAAGATGGGAACCACTAGTCCACTCAATTCTGGCTTGGAAGTCTTACTATTCTGCCATGTTCTATTGGCCAAAGCACACCAAAATGCCAGCCCAGATTCAAAGCAGGGAGAAATAGGTGCCATCTCTTCATGGGAAGATCAGCAAAGAATTTGTGGCATTTTTAAATCCATCCCATTATGTGAAAAAGGTAGCATCCTAAAGCACTATGACAGCAACCACATAGGAAGTTGTCAGCAGAATGATAAAGAGTAGAAAGGGAACACACAAGAATTAAATGTTATTTTGGTTTTTGGCTCTAGGGTATCTGCATTATTTTATTTTGCTTTGTTTTTCTAGAAAGTGAAGGTCAAGAGAAAAATTATGAGGATGGTAAATGGAGTTCAGGGGAGTCACTGAGACACAGCAGAAGGAGCTAGAGCTGTTTGTCCTGGTGAAGAGAAGGCTTGGCAGGGATGGGGAACTGATTTAGGATGTCTAGAAAACTAGCGTGTATTATTGGATTTGTTTGTGTGCTGCCAGAACGAGGACCACTGGGTGGACATTCCAGGAAAGATTTTCCTTAATTAAGAGAGAATAACCATCAGAGATGTACACAAAATAAATGAATGCCAGATGAGTCACCTTCCACTTGGGTGTGCAGTGACAAGCAGACATTGACCACTTTTCCAAAATGGAGAAGTTATTCTGCCTCTGGTAGGGCCTCAGATTCCTCCCAACCCTGAGACTCAATGATGCCATCTCCGTCTGTGGTAACCTTGGGAGTCTGTGATGTTGGGATTACCCAAATGCCCATCCATGGGGCATCTTCCAGAGCCTCCATGCCAGCAGCTCCTCCCTGAACTCTGCAAAACTCCCAAGTGCAGGCTGGGTGGCACTACCTGTACCCATCCTTCCTGACAGCCTCTTACAGCTTTGATCCTTCATTCTGGTTTTGTTCTGAGATTTTCTTCTCAGCTTTTCCAGGAGGAACTTGCCTTACCCTGTTGTAAGGTGGAGCATGTTTCTTTGCACTGGTTTATGGTGGAATCATCAGCTCCTCTGCAAAGCAGCATCCATCCTATTCCACTGGTACCTGACTCAAAGTTATGACCAGAAAGGTCACTGGTAGATTCGGTGTCGTGTGGCACCTCCACTTTTCTCTGGCTTTCCTTAAGAGTACCCAGGGTAGGCAGGGTACAGTGGCTCACGCCTGTAACCCCAGCACTTTGGGAGGCTGAGGCAGGCAGGTCACCTGAGGTCAGGAGTTCGAGACCAGCCTGGCCAACATGGTGAAACCCTGTCTCTACTAAAATACAAAAACTGGCCGGGCGCAGTGGCAGACTCCTGTAATCTCAGCTACTCGGGAGGCTGAGACAGGAGAATTGCTTGAACCCAGGAGGTGGAGGTTGCAGTGAGGTGAGATCGTGCCACTGCACTCCAGCCTGGGTGACAGAGTGAGACCCAGTCTCAAAAAAAAAAGTTTCTAGAGTATTAGCCTAGAAACACATCTTGCTGAAGTCCGAGGTGAGAAAGATCTGTTTCCCCTGATTTGGGAACACACTCCACCACCCAAATGGCATGTGGGTGTTTTCCTTTTTCTTTTCTTTTCTTTTCTTTTCTTTTTTTTTTTTTTTTTGAGACGGAGTTTCGCTCTGTCACCCAGGCTGGAAGGCTGGAGGGCAATGGCGCGATCTCAGCTCACTGCAAACTCTGCCTCCCGAGTTCAACAATTCTCCTGCCTCAGCCTCCCAAGTAGCTGGGATTACAGTCGTGCGCCACCACATCCAGGTAATTTTTTGTATTTTTAGTAGAGACAGGGTTTCTCCATGTTGGTCAGGCTGGTCTCAAACTCCCGACCCGAGGTGATCTGTCCACCTCGGTCCCTCAAAGTGCTGGGATTACAGGCATGAGCCACCTCGCCCGGCCCATGTGGGTGTCTTCTATGTGGCATTGCTTTACATATATTATCTCACTTAATCCTAACAACACAGTCCTATGAGGCAGGTACAGAGAGAAAATGGAAGTAAAGAGAAATTCGGTAACTTTCTCAGGGTCACACGGTTGCCAAGTGGCAGAACTGAATCCCAGGCAGTCCAACTCCAGAGCCTGTGGACTGGAGCCTTGCACTGTAACAGCTACTATTGACGGAGCACATAATATATGCATGGCAATGTCTTGAGTGCTTTACACAAGTTCTCTAATGTAATTCTCATAGCAACAATTCTATGCCATTTGTGTTATCATTACCATTGTTACAGATGAAGAAACTGAGGCTTAGAGAAGTTAAGAAATGTACCTGGCCCGGCGCAGTGGCTCACGCCTGTAATCCCAGCACTTTGGGAGGCCGAGGTGGGAGGATCACCTGAGGACAGGGGTTCGAGACTAGCCTGGTCAACATGGTGAAACCCCGTCTCTACTAAAAATACAAAAAATTAGCTAGGCGTGGTGGCGGGCATCTGTAATCCCAGCTACTCAGGAGGCTGAGGAAGGAGAATCACTTGAACCAGGCAGGAGAAGGTGGAGGTTGCAGTGAGCCGAGATGGTGCCACTGCCCTCCAGCCTGGGCAACAAGAGCAAAACTCTGTCTCAAAAAAAAAAAAAAAAGAAATGTACCCGAGGACACAGACTTGTGAGCTGCACTGATGGAAGAAACATGGCCAGAAGCTATTTGATATGGTACTCCTCCCACAGAAGGGGAGGTCTGTCTTCCCTCCTCTTGAATCTGGGCAGGCCTCTCACTGCTCTGACCTTTAATAGAGAACAGCAGAGGGGGGTGCTCCATGAGTTCCCCACTTAGCCTGTAGAAGGCCTGGCAGCTTGGTCTCTTGGAGCACCAGCGGCCGTGTAAGAAGTCTGAGTCCCGTGCTGACAGACCGTGTGGGGAGATCCTGAGGCCACATGGAAGGAGACACCGGCCCCACTGAGTGCAGCCCTCCAGCTCACCCAGCAACACACCAGATATGTGAGTGAAACCGTCTTGGGCCCTTCAGACCAGCTCAATTGCTTGGTGTCACTGCTGAATATCAAGTGACCTCAGGTGATGCCAGATGGACATGCCGGCCCTGTCTGAATTCCCAACCCACAAGTTCATGTGCTATAATAAAACGCTTGCCGCTGTGTCTCCAGGTAGTTTGTTACAGAACAACAGATAGCCTTCATAGTAGCAAGCCTTGGAGACAAACCTAGGCTGTCTAACTCAGAAGCTCATGCATCAAGCACCAGGCCATTCAGATGATGTTAGCAGCCATCATTGGGCAAGAGAAAAAAAACAAGCATTCCACCTGTTTTCATAGAAGCCCGTGAATTTGTTCCACACCACCAGGCAGTGACTCTGTGGCTTCTGTTCAGGGACCCTGCTGATAGCTCTTCCATCAGGGATGATAGGGGATGACCCAGACGAACCCAGGGCTGCAGGATGGAACGCATGACACCCACGAAGGTTCAGTGTCAGATAAGAGTAGTGTCCACCACAACTGCCCAGAAGAAAAGGGAGCCAAGGCGACCGAATGATGGGCCTCCTAAGCTGAGTTCCAACAAATAACTCTTCCAGAAAGAACAGAGCCAAGTGACAGATACTAAACGTACAGCAGGCCCCCGTGTGTCCAGGGAGATCCAGCGATGATGAGGTAAGAGCAGGAGCTGGGGACAGGCGGCCTTGAGTCTAATCCCAGTTCTGCCGATTGTCTGCTGTGCAACTTGGGAAAGTTACCTAATCTCTCTGACCACCTTCTCCCATTTAACAGTGAGAGATAAAATATAGAGATAAAATCAGATAGTCTGTGTGACATGCTGTTGGCCTATAGTAGAAACTCAATGAAGGTTAGTTTCCCTTGATCCTTACCCAGGGATTCCGAATATCATTGAGATCTTTTTATTCCTCAAACATTTCACGGTTTCTGATCATTTAGCGTTGGTCATATTTACAAGGGAGTAGCGAAGAGGTGGAAGAAAAGTGAAATCGGAATCCTGTCCCTTTTTGGCAACTAAACAAGGCAACTAACGTTAGTTGCCAAGTACCCATTGACAGTGAGGAGCTGGGTCTCAGACCTCGATCTGGCTGCCTGAGCCAAGCCTCTGAGCCTCACCACCTCTGCCCAGCCACCTCTGGAGAGAGTGGCAAGGTGGGCTGTGGCTGGAGGGCTCAGAGCCTACTGGTGCCCAGGCAGCTCATCTCTCCCTAAGCACAGTTTCCCTAGACCTGCTTTTAGCAGGCCACCCAAGTGTGGGCTGTCTTGATGGTGATGTCCACTCTCTGATTGCCTTGTCTGCCTGTTTGTCCTACCTGTGCGATGTTGTCAAGACTCCTAGGGACAGAGAACAGATTGTGGGACTCCCTCAGTTCAGCTGCCAGGAAGTACCACCCAACAAGGGGTGCAGGTCTGTGCTGCTGCAGCTGATTAGAAAAGGACTGCTGTGGATTTCACCATCTGTCGGCCAGCAGGGAGGAGGAGTGGCACCCGGGGAGCTCGCTCATGCTCAGTCATTTTTCTTTTGTTTGTTTGTTTTGAGATGGAGTCTCACTCTGTCGCCCAGGCTGGAGTTGCAGTGGTGCCATCTCGGGTCACTGCAACCTCCGCCTCTCGGGTTCAAGTGATTCTCCTGCCTCAGCCTCCCGAGTAGCTGGGATTACAGGCACGTGCCACCACACCTGGCTAATTTTTTTATTTTTAGTAGAGACGGGGTTTCACCATGTTAGCCAGGATGGTCTCGGTCTCCTGACGTCATGATCTGCCCACCTCAGCCTCCCAAAGTGCTGGGATTACAGGCATGAGCCACCGCGCCCAGCTTCATGCTTAGTCTTTTTAAGAGCAAGAACTTGGGAGTGGCTCACCACATCCACCTATGCACTGCTGGTGAGAGTTAAGTTAATAGGCACACCTAGCTGCAAATAGGCTAGCAAATGTAAGTTTACCTGGGTGACATCATACCCAGCTAAAACTGCAATTTTAGAAGGTTGGGGGACAAGTAGTCTCCACCTCCTCAACTTCACCCCTTCAGCTCATGCCTAAGGTAATAGCATAAATATGTAAAATTTTGCCAGGAAAAATCCCAACAAAGTGATGACTGCAGGGCAGTCATTATATTAAAATATATATTATTTTATTAAAATATTTTTATATTAAATTATCTTATATTTTATTAAATATATTTTAAATATTTATATTTAAATATTTATATTATATAATATATATTTAAATTTATATTATATATAATATATATTTAAATTTATATTATATATAATATATATTTAAATATATATTATATTAAAATATAATAAATATATAGCAACTTGTAGTGTCGGAGAGCAAGGAAGTGATCAGAAAATGAAAGGATCTCTAGAGACACAGGAACCAACTTGAAAGAGCTCCCAGTGGTCACCGCTGGGATAATGTTGAGGAACAAAATAAGTAGTGTAGTACTGGATTACAACACCAAGTATGGAATATACATAAGTCCATATAGGTGTAAATTAATGATTCAATACATAGATGGGCACAAGAAACAGATCATCCTTATAGAAGAATTCCAAATAATATAAGTAGATAAATTCGTCTTAGGAAGTGGAGGTTAATTCTTGCCCCCCACCCTTGAGTGTGGGCTGGACTTATTCACTCACATTCCAAGAATACAGTAATGAAAGGAAAAAAACAGTAACTTTATGGTGGAGACGCTTGGCAAACGCTGCCTAAACCAATCAGTTCGGGTTAACTTCATCAGTGAGAAGTGATGTTAATATCATACCCCCCGATATGGTGTGATGAGGAGGGCCCTTCGCCTCTGTTGTATTCCTCCCAAAAACCCATAGACCCATTCTAATAGTGAGCAAAACACCAGAAAAACCGAAATTGAGAGAGTCTTCAAAATATCTCACCAATACTTCTGAAAACTGCAAAGGTCATGAAAAACGTGGAAAGACAGAAATTATCGCAGACCAGATGTGGCGGCTAAGGAGACATGATGACTAAATGCAAAGCGGGACCCTGGATTGGATCCTGGTACTAAAAACCATAAAAACTACCAAAATCCAAATTAAGGCCAGGCGCGGTGGCTCACAACTGTAATGACAGCACCTTGGGAGGCTGAGGCAGGTGGATCACCTGAGATCAGGAATTCGAGATCAGCATGGCTAACATGGTGAAACCCCATCTCTGCTAAAAATACAAAACTTAGCCAGGCATGGTGGCACGTGCCTGTAGTCCCAGCTACGTGGGAGGCTGAGACAAGAGAATCGCTTGAACCTGGGAGGCAGAGGTTGCCGTGAGCCGAGATCGCGCCACTGCACTCCAGCCTGGGCGACAGAGCGAGACTCCTCAAAAAAAAAAAGTTAAGTCTAGAGTTCAATTGAGTCATGTACCAATGCTGTTTTCTCAGTTTTAACAAATGTAGCAGGGCACTGAAAGATGTTAGCTTTAGAGAAAACAGGGTGAGGGGAAATAGAGGAACCCTTATATTATCTTTACAACTGTTCTGTAAATCTAAAATTATTCCAAAATAAAAAGTTTACTACTATATATATGTATATATGTATATATACTAATATATATGTATGAAGATAATCCACGTCCAGATTCTGTACCTTCGTTTCAGGGGCCTTGACACTTTTCTGACTGGAAAAGACTCGGTTATAACCTACTACATACACATGTATATATCTGCAACAGAAATGTCCCCAGACAATCCCCACTGTATTACTCCCGGTGCACTATGATGTTTCTTTTCTACTCTATTCCTTTTCATTTGTTTTAGTGCTGGTCTCACCCACCGATGAGCCTCTCCCTGGGACTCTGCCCCACGTGGCCTCATCTCCACCAAGCCCCGCACACTGCCAAGACCCAGGGCTTCCGTGCTGGGACCCACTTTACCCAGAGATGGAATCCTTATTCATGTCTCCGCCCAGACACGACCCCTTCCGAAAGGCCTCCCCTGGCCCCCCTGGCTAAAGGCACACACCTCACATATAACCCGATCATTCTCCGTCCCCTTACCCTTTTTCTGTGTCTTTGTGGCACTGATCACAGCCTGCTCTTATGTCACATACATGTGCCATGTGTTCGCTTACTAGCTTTTCCCTGTCTGGAAAGTCAGCGGCATGAAACCAGGACTGTTATCTGTTTGGCTCCCTGCTGTGTCCTACTGCCTGGTGCACAGCAGCCACGAAATAAATATCACTTCATTGTAGAATTCTCCAAGTTTCTAAATACAAGTCAAGAAAACATGACTTGACTAAACCTGGGACTTCCTTCCTTTTCCCTCCTAAGGATGGACAGCCCCAGCTTCCCTGGCTGCTTGCATGACAGCTCTGTTCTCTGCTGCCTGCACCATCCTCCCGCCCCCACCAGTGTGTGTGCAGCTTTTATGGAATAATCAGCCTCTCTTTGCTTGCGTTTGGCTATTCCTGCAGCCTTCTTGGCAACCTTTTTTTTTTTCCAGCAAGAATAAGCGAGGAAAGAAAAGTGGGGGAGGAGGAAGAGGAAGAGGAGGAAGGGGAGGAGAAAGACAAGGCTCTGGTTTTCCCCAGCACCATTTCTCTTGCACTGAAGAATTGTCACTCTTGGCCATCAGGTTTCTACAAGTTCACCCGGTCCATATCCCTGACTTTGACATGCTCTGCCAGTGACTAAATGATTTCTGCATAAAATGACTTAGGGGCTCTCTTTGACTGCATTCTGTAGCTCAATGTTTTCTGGATACAAATTGCTCCTACCTCTTAAAGGCTGTACTTTTCTCCCCCTTTGGACCATTGTGGAGGGAGAGTTACTGTTAATTTCCTAATAATTATGGGCTCTACAAGGGGGATTCAATTGTTAAGTAGAAAAAAATAGGAATATAGCAGTGTGAGCAACTTACACAGAATATTAATGTTTGTGTAAAAGGAGAAGGTGGAGAATATGTTTTAGTTTTTGACTGGAAATACATAAAATGCACAGAAAATACACAGAAGAAATGATAACATTGTTTCCCTCTGGAGAGTTCCTTGAGAGCAGAAAAACTTTATAGTTAGCTATTCTAAGCATTTAATCACCAACTAATTTGCCTATGCAGGTGGACAAGAAGGTAAATTCAAATTGTGTTGAAGAAAAGAAAGCAGTTTGTCTCTGGGTGCTTTGTCTGCTTATGAAAGCTGAGGACTGTGATATCATCTAGAGTGAAACTGTTGTGAAGTAGATGGAGGAAATTGATCTTTGATATTAAAGGCCATTTTAAGAACTTTGTAAGCCCCAGAGACTCCTAGTTTTATTATAGCAAATATATTAAAACACACTCATATCCTATGTTAAATATAATTTGCCCTGTAATTTTTTTTTTTTTTTTTTTTTTTTGAGATAGGGTCTTGCTCTGTCACCCAGGCTGGAGTGCAGTGGCACCATCACGGCTCACTGCAGCCTCTACCTCTTGGGCTCAAGCGATCCTTCCACCTCACCCTCCTGAGTAGATGGGACTACAGCTACTCAGGAGGCTGAGTAGAGAAGCTCCCACCATGTTGCCCAGGCTAGTCTTGAATTCCTGAGCTCAAGTGACCCACTACGCCCTGGCCTCCTAAAAGTGTGCTGGGATTATCCACCGTGCCTGATCCTGCCCTGTAAGTTTGAAAGGAATTTTATAATTTTGCTTTGGAAATTATTTGGCGATGAGTAATATTTAATTTACAATTGGCTACGATTACTCAGGAGTCACCATCTCTACCCAGGAATTCTTAAGAAGTGAAAAAAATCTAACCCACAAAATTCTTTTCAAATGGAATAAATATTTATAAATACTAAATTAACAATTAATGAAGTTGACAATGTTATGTTTTACTGATATCTAATTAAGCATTTATAAATTTTGTTTTACTGGGCTTTTTTTTTTGTCATTTGGACCCAGTAACTTCTTTTTGGGTCCACAAGATAAAATGGCCCTATTGATCCGTGTCCCCCACCTGTTCTTCTGGAATCTCTACCCCAGGGTAAATGGGACTTTATTACCCTCCTGCCTCCCTCCAACCCCCCAGCCCCTCCCCAGCTTTATCCAGTCAACTCTCTTCAGAAGTTCCTCATGCTCAACATTTTCCTCTTTCATTCTTTACTCTTCTTCCTTTTCTCATCTTTCTTTGGCACCCAAAACATTTCTGATAACACCTCGGCTCCCGGCACTCTGAGCTCTATTAATGTGCTAATGCCCTAAATGTTTAATGACTCACAGTCCAGGCAACTTGTTTATGTCTTTTCATAGTTACATTTTAACTGGACCTTTTTAGAAATACAACACTTGAATTCAAAAGGCTCTCTTTAATGATGTGAATTTAGGGCTTAGTTGTGGGAGATATTTCTAGGGAGGTGCAAAATCCTTTGGGAGTAAATTCCAGCAACAAAAAAAATCCTCTTCCCCTGGGAGCTCACAAATGAGCTGAGGAGGTAACATGTAATGCATAACCAGGACATAAGGCAGACGACGCCATTAGGGACGCGTAGAGGAAGGGCTGTGGGGGCTTACAGCAGAGAGCTTGCTTTCAGCTGCGGGAATTAGAGGATGTTACCTGGAGGAAGGGACATTTGAGTTGGACCCTAAAGGATGAGTGGGGTTTGGAGCCCTGGTGCTTCTGGCTCACTGCTTCCCTTCTAACCAGCTGCTGTTCATGAGTTGCTCCAGCAGAGGGCAGGCATAGCAAAGACGGGAAGGAGAGTCCGATTCTTCAGCCCAGTCTTGCGTGGGGCTTTGCATGCCCAGAACTGTCTAGACGGCTTTCTGGGCTTACTAAGAGGGGGCGGTAACTGAAACCTGGTGCCACCTGCCCTGGTGCCACCTCTCCATGGACACTAAGGTGCCCTTTCTAGAGCAGTCAGGCCGGGCAGGTTTGGGCAGTCCAGCCTGGGGAAGGGGAGAGGACTGCCTTCCTGGGTTGCCATGGGAGTTTATTCCCCACTCTCCCTAAGGAACTGGGAGCCGAGGTATGGGTTGCTTTGGTGCTTAAAGTATTTCTCTGTCTAAGGTCAGATGAGACAATAATTCATGCTCAAGTGGTTTACTAAGGAAATATTCCCAAGAAAATATTATAAGGGAGTGGGGACAGCAGAATAGGGAAAGAGTAAATGCCAGGCAAGTGTCTGATTTGGGGTGAAGTCCCAGCCTCAGCCTGATGCCTGAGGGAGCTCCAGGGGCGTGCCTTGCAGCACAGAGTTTGCCCTCCCTCAGGGCAAAGGAACAGGGCTTTGTACTGCTGCACCCATCAGTGGCTGACCACGGCTGCCCCAGGGGGACGTCAACTGGCAGCCCCTTCCAGTTCTTGGTGCATCTGGGTGACGTAGACCCAGGAGCCCATGCTTTATCGTCTGAAGACAGGTGTTGATATGAGCCATCGACAGTGAACATACACAGCTGGAAAGGAGATCTGAGGACAGCTGGGTGCGGCTCCGACCGCCTTTGCTACTCTCTCCAAGGCCCCTTCTATTTATCCAGTCTCCCCATGATCAAAGACTTTGTCTTGCAGACAGAACCACCACTGGGGAAACCCAGGAAGATTCCAAGCCCTCTTGTCTTTTCAGAAGAGATAATTTCTGGTCTCTCAGCACCTCTGGTCTTGCTCTGGGGAACCTGTATTTTTATTGCGGGAGTCCTCACCTCTGTCGCCTAATCCCTTCTACCCCAGCTCCTCAAAATGCATCCCTTCAGAGTTCTCCACCCTCAGCTAATTGTCAGTTCAGGCATTGATGTTCCCTGTGGATGCATTAATGGCAGAGAGATGCTCTGACAGGCACTATGTTTTACCCAGCTCTCCCTTCTGTTACCACTCAAGTGGGAGCTCTCCGAGAGCAAGAGCTGTTTCTCATTCCTTGTCCAGGCCTGCCTGATGGAGTCGGTCTCTAAGTGCAGTTCCTGGACCTCCAGCATCAGGCTCACAGCAAGTGCGTTTTATAATCTTAACTTCCCCGCCAGCCCCCGTCCCACCACACACACACACAAAAGGGGTCTGGAAATCTGCCTCTTTCACAAACTTCCTAAGTAATTCTGGTGCTCATTAAAGAATAAGAGCCATGGCCCAAGCACTCAAGGGACAAATGAGTCCCCAGAGAACTTTCAGGAACCCCCATGGCCAACTTTCATCTTTGTCAAGCCACATCTCACCTTCTCCAGGAGCCCCACCCCCGCCCCAGTGCTCCTGATCCCCTGTACCTATTCTACTTCTTCCTACCATAGCATTATCACCTTATTCATTATGTGTATCGCTTAGTCTCTCATCTTCCCCCATGTGGGGTGGAGGGAGGGGGGAGGGATAGCATTGGGAGATATACCTAATGCTAGATGACGAGTTAGTGGGTGCAGCACACCAGCATGGCACATGTATACATATGTAACTTACCTGCACATTGCGCACATGTACCATAAAACCTAAAGTATAATAATAATAAAAAATTAATTAATTAATTAAAAAATAAAAAAATAAAAATAAATAAATAAATAATAAAAAATAGAACATGAGCTCCATGAGGGCAGGGATCTTTGTCTGGCTGACTGCTATGTCCCAGTGCCTGGAATGCAGTATCCACACATGGTTGGTGTTCAAAAACATGTGTTGCATGAATGAATGAAGTAATTGTGTGGAGAGGCATCAGAGTAACTGAAGACAAAGATCATTACGAATTATCCACTTCTAAACTTCTTTGATAACAGACACTGCATTATCTGTGCCCTGAGACCCCCCTCAGATTCAATGACTTACTGGCGGGACTCACAGGACTCAGAAAAGCTGATATACTCACAGTTACGGTTCATTACAGGGAAAGGATACAGATGAACATCAGCAAAGGGACAAAGTAGGTGGCGACGTCCAGGAGAAATCAGGCAATCAGGCTCAAACTTCTAGGTGTCCTCTCCCAGTGGGCCTGACGGGAATGCAGTTAATTCCCCCAAAAACTATGCATGACAACACATGCAAAATATTACCAACCAGGGATAAGCCTTGTTGTCCAGGGGTTTTATATGGTGGCAGTACCCATATGACTTATTTTAGCCACTCAGTCTCTAGTTCCCCATGCTACTGAGAGGTCAGACTGTTGGTGCACAGCCCAGGCAGGGCCATAGGCATACAAAACCAGACATTCACCATAAGTCACTTTATTAGCACAAACTGGTCAGACTGATACAGTGTGGCCTAAGGCCTGGGGCATAGAAAAAAAGTCAACCAGACAGGATCTTCCAAGGGCTCAAAGGTCACCTCCCAGGAGCCAGTCAAGGGCCCAGTCCTGAAGACAGGCCTTTCTTTGGAATGTGCAATGTTTGAGCAACCCAGACCTGCTGCGTTAACCCTTTCCTGCACAGACACCAGTAAGCAGATTCTCAACATGGCCCCAACTGAGACTGTTCTGTAATTAATCTATGTGATTGGTATTGGTCTGACTTCTCCCCAGATATTATTGTGCCTAATTAGGATATACTTGCAGGCTAACTTACCTCAGGGTTGGGTCATATATTCATTTCACAGGGTAGATGAGCACGTACTGTATGCTAGATATGGTGCTTTATGGGGAATGCAAAAATGGACATGGCAGACATGGTCCCTGTCTCAGGAAGTTTAGTCTAGTCTAGTTGCACATCAGTTCTTGGACTTTGGCATATGAAGGATTCTTTGGAAATAACAACCCACTCTGAGGGCAAGCAGGGAGAAGAGATGACTGTGGAGTGGAGATGATGAAGGTGCGGGAGAGAAAGCCTCTTCCCTGTCATTAGCTCTGCCCTTTGAACCTTCAGCAAGCAGATCCTGGGAGATTCCTGTGGCTTGTCTGAGGCACTGGAGATTTGCTTGGAGCAAGGCTGTGCCTTCCAAGATAAAGGGCAGCCAGGAAAAACCTTAATGCTCTGTCCATATTTATGTATCAAATACTTACATGGCACCTACTATGTGCCGGACGCCATTCCCAGCATTCTGCAGATATTAGCTCACTGCCACGCCAAACCCCTGCCTGTAGCTCCCAGCACATTCCTGATGCTCTGCGGGCTGTGTGTCCTGGGGAGAGCAGCAGATGTCACCAGCCATGCCCTCAGAATCTCTTCTGGTTCTCGTGCTTTCTTACTCTCATATGCCCATCCCATCCCAGGCTCATGCCCTCCTTCGCCTTGTGTCCTCAGGAATGCCCCATCTTCTGTGAGCACACTCCCCTATATTCTTGAGCTTTCCTGCTAACACTTCTGGAGCTTTGCTTTTACTGAAGCCTGACTTTCCCCAGGATATACTGATGCTCAGCTCAGGTAATCGATGAGCCGGTGACAGATCAGTCTGAAGTCTGAGAAGCAGGCGAGGGCAGTAGTAAGGACAGAAACAGGAATTCAAGAGGAAAACACCCAAGGGCAGATCAAGAGGTCCCAGAGTCCCTGAGACTCCCTCAGCAGAGCCAGCACCTCAGATTATGTTCCCCTGCATCATTTCTGTATCTCAGCTCAGCAACAGCTCTGCTCATACCCAAGAGATGCTTGTGGATTAAACACAGAGGCCCAGTCTCTGTGAATGCCACTGGGATGATATTTATGCACCATAAAATAAACGTTAAACACTCAATACATACATTGCATTGTAGCAAAGTGATTTCAAATGTATCATAAAATGACAGGGATAAAATGAAGTGACCTTCACTTCCTGCTTTTTATAGAGAAGGAAACTGATACGAAAAGCGCGGAAGTGTCTTACCCAGGGTGGGTCACGCTGGAGAGTGGCGGAGCTGGGATGAGGAGCTGAAATCATGGTCAGACGGAAGTGGAGTTTGGGCCCCCCAAAAGGCTCACCAGTGGTTGCTGGGCAGGCATTGCATTTGCCCCTCATCTGTGTAGCTGAAGCTGAAAGGAAGTCCTCAGCATGCTCAGTACTGAGACAGAAAATCTCCCTTCTCCATGATGCCAACCTCAAGAGGGAAGACGGAGGTTGCCCTCAAATAAACTAGTGATATGTGTGGGCGAGTTTTCCCTGAAAAATGTAGCAATTCCCCAGAATCCAGGCACAGGTTTTCTTTGTTTTTTGTTTTGTTTTGTTTTGGAGACAGGGTCATGTTCTGTTACCTAGGCTGGAGTGCCGTGGCACAATCATAGCTCACTGCAGCCTCAAATTCCTGGGCTCAAGCAATCCTCCTGCCTCAGCCTCCTGAGTAGCTGGGACTACAGGTGTGTGCCACCATGCTCAGCTAATTTTTAAATTTTTTTGGTAGAGATGGGGTTTTGCTATGTTGCCCAGGCTGGTCTTGAACTCCTGGGCTCAAGCAGTCCTCCCACTTCAATCTCTCAAAGTGCTGGGATTCTACAGGCATGAGCTGCTGTGCCTGGCCAGGTTTTCTAAATTTCAAAATATTTATTGAAGTTCCTATTTGTCTTGAAGTGCACTTGTACTTTTCTCAAACAGCAGGTAAACCCCTGATACTAGGAACCCACTCTTTCTTCTCTCAATGTTGAGGTGCCTGGAGGAGGCCCTAGCCCAGCTCGGCATCTGTGGTTTTTTTCTGGCCTGGGGAAAGGCTGTACTTCTCTGTAAAGGTTTTGTTCAAGTCCTGGTGGCTGATAAAGAATCTGGGCTACTCCTACCTAGTTTTGGGGGTTTGGGGGGACAATGAGGGGCCTCAGTCTGGTGGGGAGCTGGAGAGCCTGCTCAGGGATGCTTGATCATCTCTACTGAACCAAAACCCACGCAGTCCAAACCGTTTCCTGCTGCAGCGAAACGGCATGCCCGTTCCCTGCAGGAGGAGAATCCGTTGGTTCTGTTGGGGAAAGCAGTTAGTTCATGAGTAGTAGCAAGAGCTTTACAAATCAGCATATCCTTTAAACAAACAATTACCATTACAGAATCTATTCTAAAGAAATGATGTGACAGAAAAACCTTTACTTACAAAGATGTTTGTCACAATCTTGGTAATAGGCAATAAATTAGAAATAGCACAGATGTCCAACAATAGGGAATTGGTTCAATCAGTCATTGTGTATCCCTTGATGTTATCCAGTTAATAATGATGTTTGTAATGACTTTTTGATGACATGATAGTGGCCAAAAAAATCCAGATTCCTACTACAAAAAAAATTTTAAGATAATTATATGAGGTGGTGGATATATTAATTAGCTTGGTGTGGTGATCATTTCACAATGTATACATATATCAAAACATTGAGTTGTTCACTTTATATGATTTTTGATGATCATAGCGTAATAAAGCTGAAAAAATCAATTCAAGCATTACATACAGCATGATTTTAATAATGTAAACAGAAATATGCTCAGAAAATGACTAGAAAGAAATGTATCAAAATGTGGTTTCCTTCAATGGTAGAATCATGGATTTCTATTGTCTTCTTTTCATACTGTTAAACCTGATTGTTAGGCGGACAGCTCAGAAGGCCCCTGCGGTTCCATCCTTCGGTGCCCACACCTTTGTGCACTCCCTCCCTTCGCGTGTGGGTGGAACCTGTAAGATGCAGCCAACAGACTGCAGCAAAGGCGATGGGATGCCACTCTGTGATTATGAACATTATATAGCAAAGGTGAGGAGATTTTTCTGGTGTAATTACAGCCCTTAGTCTGTTGACTCTAAGTTAATCACAAGGGAGATTATCTCAGTAGGCCTGACCCAATCATGCGAGTTCTTGAAGAAAGGGTCCAGGAATAAGAGGTACTCTCCAGAAGGGGTTTACCTGCTGTTTTGTTGTTTGTTTGTTTTGAGACAGGGTTTCGCTCTGTTGCCCAGGTTGGAGTGCAGTGGTGCGATCTCGGCTCACTGCAACCTCTGCCTCCCAGGTTCAAGCAATTCTCCTGCCTCAGCCTCTGGAGTACTTGTGATTACAGGTGCCCACCACCATGCCCGGCTAATTTTTGGATTTTCAGTGGAGATAGGGTTTCCCCATGTTGGCTGGGTTGGTTTTGAACTCCTGGCCTCAAGTGATCTGCCCACCTTGGCCTCCCAAAATGCTAGGATTACAGGCGTGAGCCACCGTGCCCGGCCTTACCTGCTGTTTGAGCATAGTACAGGTGCGCTTTAAGAGAAATAAGAACTTCAAGAAATATTTCGAAATTTAGAAAACCTGTGACTGGATTCTGGGCCTCCAGAAGCTATCAGCCATGACATGACATGGCCACGGAGACCAGTGGTCTCTGAGAGTGGAGGGCCTCAGCCCACAGCCACAAGGATCTGAATTCTCCCAACAACTTCCAGGATCTTAGAAAAGGACCTCCAGCCTCAGACGAGACAGAAGCCGCAGCCGACACCTTGACTGCAGCCCCTGAGAGACCCTGAGTAGAGGACCCTGTTGAGCCATGCCCAGGCTCCCGATCTATGAGAAATATGAGAAACTATGAGATAATAAATGTAGGCCGGGCACGGTGGCTCACGCCTGTAATCCCAATACTTTGGGAGGCCAAGGCGGGCAGATAACGAGGTCAAGAGATCGAGACCAGCCTGGCCAACATGGTGAAACTCCTTCTCTACTAAAAATACAAAAATTAGCTGGGCGTGGTGGCGGGTGCCTGTAATCCCAGCTACTGGGGAGGCTGAGGCAGGAGAATCACTTGAACCCGGGAGGCGGAGGTTGCAGCGAGCTGAGATTGCACCACTGCACTCCAGTCTGGTGACAGAGCAAGACTCCATCTCAAAAAATAAACAAATAAATGTGTATTGTTTGAAGTCACTAAGGTTGCGGTAATTTTCTTACTACAGCAATACGAAAATGAATATCTTTATAGTTGTATTTAACTTTATAATTTTCTGTACCTTCTAAGTATTTACAGTGCTGTCAATTAGAACTTCCTGCAATGGCGGAAGTGTTGTCACCTGTGCCATCCAATCCACCAGCCATTAGCCACACGTGGCTATGGAGCACCTGAAATGTGGCTGGTGGGACTCAGAAATGAAATTCTTTAAAATTTTACTTTAAACAGCCACATGTAGCTAGTGGATAGCATATTGGACAATAGTTCTGTACTTTGTTCTTATGATTTTTTTAAAAATTGGCCCATTTAACAAATTGCAGGTAAATGTCTACTTGGAAAGGAAATGGTGAGAAAATGATCACATCTAAACAGGAGGCATCGAGGTACAGCAGGGACAGCATTCACTGGTCTTTTGGCCCTGAATGTTCTTATCTCTAGAAAGGAAATAACAATAACTGCCCTCAGTTTCAAGGGTCAGATAAGAGGCTGCATACAGAAAGGCTGCCATGAAGAAAGAAGCCAAGCCTTATCTCCCCTCTGGTTCTGGCCAAATTGAACGGAAGAGAAGCTGCTTTCTGGGGAACTTGGGTGCTTTCTGACCCAGATAGCTCAGGCTAAGGAGACAGGAAGCATGAGCTCCTGTGTTCCATGCGAGGGCCCCTGGAAGCTCTGCTCTCTTGTGCTGTGACTGTGGTTACAGTTGAAAGCTGCGTGTGTGCTCCCTATTAAAGGCACTGGCAGACACCTTTCTTTCTGGATGTGCTCTTCTGGCTGAGTACAGGGGAATCTTGGCTCCTACCCAAGTGGAATCACACCACTTCAAGGCAGCTCATGGCCCTCAGGCGCTGGGGTGGAGGTGGCGAGAATCTCTTCCTGTGAATGCTCACAGCAGCCTCTCTGGGAGGGGGTGGTGGTGAAAGAACAGAATCGAGTGGGAAAAGCATAGTTATATTATAAAATAATTGTGGCTGGGCGCAGTGGCTCACGTCTGTAATCTCAGCACTTTGGGAAGCCAAGGAGGGTGGATCACCTGAGGTCAGGAGTTCAAGATTAGCCTGGCCAACGCATGGCGAAACCCCATCTCTACTAAAAATACAAAAATTAGCTGGGCGCAGGAGCACATACCTGTAATCCCAGCTACTCAGGAGGCTGAGGCAGGAGGATCGCTTGAACCCAAGAGGCAGAGGTTGCAGTGAGTCGAGATCGCAGCACTGCACTCCAGCCTGGGTGACAGAGTGAAGCTCTGTCTCAAAAAATAAAATAAAATAGTAATAATAATAATTGTACATTTCAATGATAAAAAGTTTACTTATTTTCCTAATACAAGATACAGAAATTGAAGCTAGACAAAATCTCCTTGGCTGGTGGGGCAGGAGGCTCTGGGAGATAAATAAATGTGGTGGAGGCCAGGCGCGGTGGCTCACTCCTGTAATCCCAGCACTTTGGGAGGCCGAGGCGGGCAGATCACTTGAGGTCAGGAGTTTGAGAGCAGCCTGGCCAACACAGTGAAACCCTAAAAATATAAAAATTAGCCGGACGTGGTGGCGAGGGCCTGTAATCCCAGCTACTCGGGAGGCTGAGGCAGGAGAATCGCTTGAACCCGGGAGGCAGAGGTTGCAGTGAGCCGAGATCGTGCCACTGCACGCCAGCCTGGGCGACAGAGCAAGACTCCAGCTAAAAAGTAAATAAAAAACAAATGTGGTGGAAAGAAAAAAGAGCTTTGAAGGAGATCTGCTGCTTAACAACTGTGTGACCTTCAGAAAGTTACTTAGCCTCTCTGAGACTCAGTGTCTTCATCTGTAAAGTAATTATACCTACTATACAGTGCTCCACAAAAGGTATATTTTATTTGAAACTATGTCTAGCCCAACAGCATCCATGTACCTCATCCAATTCCAATCCTCTGGGGAGGACAGGAGCAGTGGGCAGAAGGAAAAAGAAGCTGGCAGACTTGCTGGGCATGCACTGTGGGGGTCAATGTCAGCAGGAACTGGGGGAGATCTGGAGCTGGGGCTTGACAAGGAGAATGAGGCCCCCGAGCATTCCCTGATATGTAATGCCTCTTGGTATGTTTATCCTGTGCAAGGGGAGAGATGGATGGGAGGAACCAGTAGTTGAAGATATAGGAAGGGGCTGTGTTGGAGTAGACAGTAGGAAGTATGGGACCCAGAGGCAGGTGCTTGATTTCTTCCATTGCCTCTTGAAAGCAGGTGGTGAGATAACTGTAGTGAGATATCGGCAGTG
This sequence comes from Pongo pygmaeus, assembly GCF_028885625.2. NCBI lineage: Eukaryota > Metazoa > Chordata > Mammalia > Primates > Hominidae > Pongo > Pongo pygmaeus. Next base: position 49,161,982 of record NC_072383.2, on the reverse strand, counting down.
AGATATTTGTCATGGAGACAATAAAAGGCTGATCGGGAGGCCTAGACAGGCCTCTCCTCTCCTTCCTCTAAGGGTTTTCATTTCCACCTTCCTGGTTGGGACTTTGCCCGTGGGATGAAGACTCTGGTTCCAGGGATTTGATCTGCAAGGTCACAGTGTTGTCTGAGGGTGTGACTTATCCCTGCAGTAACATAATGCAGATGCTCTCTAGTTAGATTTTTCCAATAACTCATTAAAGGACAGGCAAAGCTGTGTCTGTGACCGAGTGATAAGACGAATGGAGCTGTCCCTTTCTCCAGGCAAGGGACTGAAGACTGTGTGAACCCTTTACTTTGGACCTTCACCAGTGGCAATATGCCAGAGCCAGGCGACCACTCAGGGACATGTGCACCAGCCTGCCCTAACAGGGTCCCTGAGGGTTTAGGTCCTATGAGGGGCTTCTTCCTCCTGATGCTGCTGCCTCCAGCTCTCACCTGCTGGACTCCAGACTTCAGCTTGCCTGGAACCTCCTGGATGTCTCTGGTCCTGAGCATGGTTCCCTGGACTCACATCTGTCCAATCTTCCATCCTCGTCACACCTCTGTGGCTCCTGACTCATCACACCTAAGGCCCAGGGTGGATCCTGCCAAGCAATTCCTGCCCTCATTATAGACTCAGGGAATGTTGGAAGACAGCTTAGAAACCATCTCAGTCAGGGAATATTGGAAGACAGCTTAGAAACCATCTCAGTCTGTCCCCTCATAAGGAAACTGGAGTCCAGAGAAGGAAACTGAAGCTAGTAATGAGCAGAGTGAGGACCAGAACCAGAACTGTATCTCTTGACTTGCCCCGGCCAGGGCCGTGTGACAACCATCAGCCTAGGGGTCCCTTACAAAGGTTTTCTGTACTTTGTATTGGTGAGACCAGCCTCCTCCTCACTGTAATGTACTTATTTCTGTTGCTCCTTTCTGGACTGGAAAGTCCTGAGTTGTTCACCACTGTGGCCTGAGCATCAGGGACGGAGGCTGGCACAGAGCACATGCTCCATCATTATTTGTTGATTCAATAGACACGTCAGTGTAGATATGGCCAAACCAAATACTCAGCTCTCAAAGTGGTCTTCTGGGCCTAGAAAACTAGGCCAGCTGAACCAGTGTGGTTGTAACAGTGATGTATATTTGAGCACAAATGTGCTTTGGACTCAGAAAGACCTAGGTTGGAATCTTAGCTCTGCCATCTACTGGCTGTACATCATACAAATACTTAACTGTTCTTAACCTCAGTTTCCACACCTGTAAAAAAGGAATCACAATGCCTACTGTTGCGAGAGTTAGATGAATTACGCACTTGAAGTACAGCGTTTGGCACATCCTGAGCACTCAAAGCGTATTAGAGATGACACTCATTGCCAGTCCTACCCACATCTCCATCTAAGAGCAGCCCTCACTCACAGCCTCTGCCATCTGCCTGACTCTGACACTGGCCACATCTGATTGGACCTGGGTGGAGAATTAGCAGTAAGGGTCAACCTGCTCCGTCCTCTTTGTGGGACCTTGGCCTTCCAGGCAATGGCCACCTTGCAATGAACTCTCTCCCTTTGACCCATTGGAGAAAACTTGACAACTTAGCTGTGGGAATCCATTGGCAGAGGGTGCCTCAATGTGGGGGGGAAAGGCTCTTCACTCCTAGATCAGGGAAAATAGCTTGGCACTGCTGCACTGAGGCCCCCCATGAGCCAATGCCATCTGCACACAGGGATGTTGGCCCAGTGCAGGGTGGAGTGGGCAATGGGTGGTGGAGCCAGTGGCAGCACAAGTCTTGCTAAGTGGTGGGGATGACACAGAGAGCTGGAACTGGAGCCTGGAATGGGGAGGTTGCCATTGAGGTCAGACATTCCGCCCTAGGGACTTTTAAGAGGGTCTGGAAGTCCTACAATGGCAGCTGGAGGTGGGACAGTCATGAAAATACTTTCCTGTGTTCTTATGAAACTCTGTTTTTAACCTAGACCCATGAAACCTGGGTCCCATGTCACTCAAAGATCCAGCCTCCAAGCAGTGGGGACTCCAAGTGCTGAGGCCCTCATCCACCTGCTGGGCCTCAGCCGCAGACAGCCTCATCCCACCCATGCTTTCTTCCCCGCACCCGTCTGCTCCCTCCTCCTAACACAGACATCTGTTCCCCACCCACTCCTTCGTCACCACCCTCCCATCTCTCATCCTGCTCCCAGGCGGTGTCTGTCTGCAGCGCCCTCTCTGTCCCTGTCTTGAAGTCACGGGCCCTCAAGTCCATCCTCCCACACCTGCAGCTTCCTGGCATCCTCAATCCTGGGCACTTGCTGGTACCAGGGCAGCCAATTCCATTCTTGGACAGCATTAGCTGTCAGTTCCTCACACTGAGTCCAAATCTGCCTCCCAGAAGTTAAGTTGGTCTTGGTTACATCCTCTAGAGCTCTGTCAAATGAGCTTAATCTTTATTTCACATGACAGCTTTTCTCTCAGACGCATGACATCAGGGTGCTGTTTTACTGCACCTGCGCTTCCCCCACGGCCAGTCACTCATGGGTTCCAAGTCTGTTGTTTCTTCATTTGTCTCCTTATCTTCCCTCTTCCTCTCCATCACCATTGCCCTGCCGTGGCCTAGCTACATCGTTTTTCCCTTTTTTCAATTCTCCTCCCTCATTGCTACAAGATGAATTATTCTAAAATGCCAATGAGCACACATCTCCCATCTGATGGTGCCTTAGAGCTTACAGGATAGTCCCCACCTCATAACCTGGCATTTAAGGTCTTCTTTCCTGAGTCTCCTATTTTAAGCACAATTGCTTCCTTATACAAAACCCTTAACTGCAAGCAAACCAGTCAATTCATGGTCATCCTGCCTGTGGGACCCAATCTATAACTTCTTTTCCTCCTCCAACCGTGTCTTCTCTTTGAAGGCCACCCTGTCTCTGAAAGAGTCCCCTCCCTGATGCTACAGAACCCACAGGCCTCACCACTGTGCTTTGCATATATAGTCTCGTTTTTTATGTGAGCCCAGTTGTAGATCCTCAGAGAACTCATTTCACCTCCATGCCCTTCAAAACTCATGTCCTCAAGCATGAATTTTGAGGACAACGATGAGATAAACCCAGCTACCAGTACTCCCTGAGTCTCTTCGCCATTTCCTTCAACAGGTCCTCCTCGGGGCAAGCTTTGGGTTTCTCTGTTTTTCCAGCAGCCTCTGAACAGACCATAGTGCTTTCTGTGGCATCTGACCACTGTCAGGTAGACTGAAACCATGGCTCCCCTGAACACAAGGTAGGGAAAGGGATGCAATAAATTATGATGTGGCAATTATTTATTTAAATTACCAAAATATTTGATCAGTGCTTGAGTTCTTCACATCTTAATGAGTCCTATGTTCTTCCTGGGAAAACTTTTCCAGGATTGCTCAGGAGCAGGGACGACTTTCTTTGCTCATTCATTAAAAAAAAAAGTTGCATATTTGCCATATCCAATGAATACTTTCTGGAACAAATTCTAGAATGTGAATTTGTTGAATTGTTCCAGAAGAAGAATTTGAGTTTTTATTCACTTTCTCAACTTCTCTTGCTATTTACAAGTGATGTAATAGTATATTCTCTAATTTCACATTTCTCTACTGTTTTATTTTTCAGTATGTCCTTTAACTTACATATCAGATATGTGTTTTAGAAGCAGCCCTCATAGTCACGATCCCATAGTCAGACCCCTTAATGGAGTCAGTAGAGAGGGGAAGCCGAGAGCACAGATTCCAGACAAACAAACATGACTTCACCCTGGGCTCTGCCACTTACCAGTTATGTGAACTTCAGTAACTTATTTACCTTTTTGAGCTTCAGTTTCCTCATCTGTAGAAGGAATAGTACACATTGTGTGTGTGGTGAAGATTAGATCAGAGAATGTATTTGTGACATGCTTATCACACACATACACATACACACACACACACACACACACACACACACACCAGGTGCTGTCCACTACTGCCAGTGATTCTCTCAGTGAAGTGCTTCAACCCTGCATGGTAGGTTATGAAATGCCCAAAGCAGGCCTTTGAGGACGATGACTGTGATGACGAAACTGTTAAAACTAGACATGGAAGCCCCAATGACTCAAAACCTGTGCTGGAATCCCACAGCTCAAAGTTACTAGGAAACTGTTTTACTACTGTTTAGCCTGGGTAGTGAAGGCCAAGGCATTTTCTCCTTGCCTACTGTGGCTATTAGGGAAATCTGGTGATGATAATGCATTGTGTAATTTCTGAGAGAGTGGAGGGGCTTTGGGGACTATGGTAATAATAATAGACAAATGGTCACTACCCTTTAGGGGTATTGACCATAGCACTATTTCCACTCCCACCCTCCAATCCCTCCATATACACCAAAGATCAACGGCCAAATAAAGTACTGATGATCTTACAACTAGGCAAACATTCCCTAACTCCAAATGAAAGGTAGAAGTTGTGCTGGAGAACATGGTGTAGACTAGGAGCCCAAGCAAAGTCTCTCTTCCTATGAGTTAATACCTATAAACCACACAGACAAAGGTCACAGTGACCATGACTCCTTTTCCCTGGACTCTAGGGGTCAACTCCACCACACAGCTGCAAATCCAAGCATCAGAAGGGCAAGAGGAGGGAAGACCTGCTGCTACCAGAGGAGGCTCAGAGGGCACATGGAGGGGAGCCTTCCTTAGAATGCTTGTGAATTCACTGACTCTTCCTTATTGACCCTATAAAGTAGGTAGTACTATCACTCCCATTTTGCAGGTGAAAAAACTGAGGCACAGATGAAGCAAGTAGCCCAAGGGCATACAGCTATGGGGGCAGAGCTAGGACTTGAACTCAGGCAGGTTTGTTCCTGATTGGCTTGTTATATATTATACACTGTCTCTTGCTAAAGGCCTCAATCATGCCCTCAGCCTCTGGACAGGGAAGCTCTGTGCTTCCCTCTATCCGTGAGCACTGACATCACAAGCAAGTGCAACCATGGAAAGTGTGCTCTGTCGAGGGAGCAATGCAGTGACTTGCAGGTTGTTCTTCTAAGTATGTGCCTGTGTGTCCTTATAATTAAACACAAGCAAAAGGTAAAAGGGGTAATTCTGTAGCCAGGTCTGTAACCGGGGAACAGCCTTTGGACAATCACTAAGATAACTAGACACATCATTACTATGTCTCTCTGGCCCTTGTTTTCTTCTAGGGGAAACGAAGTCGCAACCCTGACAAGGAACACCCTTCACCTGACATATTCTTTATCACTTCAATCTCACTCTTCCCTGGTTGGCCCAAAGGTGGCTTCAGACCCAAAGGCCCCTAACCCATAGGCTGGCCAGGGACCTACAGTGTGGCCTGCTGGGAAATGACGAGCAATTGCATTCTCAGTCTTGGGAATCTGACTTTGGAAATACAGAGGCAATGAAGCTGTGAAGAGTGGGGGTTGAAGCAGAAAGAATCTGGAGGTGGTTAAGGCTGCGATAATCTAGGCAGGAGAAACTGACATTGTAGCAGAGCTGAGTATTATAGAGTGGAGAGCTGGAAGTGAAGCAGACACAGAAGAGCCTGGTCAAGGCAGAGGAGAAGCACTATGGTAGCTGACATTCAACCCTGCCTGCAAAGAAGAATCATCTGGAGAGGGTTTCACAGATATTGGCACCTGGCTCCCCTCCAGAGAGTCTATGTAATTGGGGTAGAGTGGGACTCAGGTACTGATGCGTTAGAAATCTCCCCAATGACCTTCAGAGGAGTTTCTTGGCCTCCTGGCACCCCTGCTGCTGAGGTTCGTGGCCCTCTACACTCCGGCTCCAGCTCTGCAGAGGCCCCGTGGTGCAGGTTCTCCTGGGTCCACTGGCAGTCACTTTGGAACATGTAATCACTCGCAACTCCTGCCTATCCTTTGCTAACAGAACCCTGATTTTGTACAAGTATTAGAGCAGCAAAATGGTTACAGAAGATGGGCCCAACCCCACAGGATGCGTCTAATGGGTTCAAACCAAACATGATAATCCCATCCCCCTTTTCCCATCTTAGAGATGAGTATGTTATTCAGTTCTAACCAACGACATAGGAGGAAGGTGGCCTTTTGGGAAAGATTTTCCCCTTTTTAGAGAGAGAATGGGGGAAGCTAGAAAACCCTCTCACCCTATCTGCGTTTGGAAGTTATGCTGCAGATGTGACACCTGGGGCTTCAGGAGCCATCTGGTGACTATGAGGGGAAAACCCAAGAGAACTGCAGAGAAGCTGACCAGAGCCCTGATAGGATTATTGCTGAATTAACCAACCCAGGAATCACCTAGTTCCAAATTTTTTATTGCTTACTATGTGCTTACCATGAGCCAGGTGCTGTTGTAAGCACTTTTCTCATATCAATTAATGGAATCCTTAACAACCCTGAGTGTGAAAATGATACATGTCATCTCTCTGCACTTGTACCCCAGCCCCTCCACAGTCCAAGGCATCAGAACTGGCTCTGTTTCCTGCAGGAGCAGCCTTCCCATACCCTACTCAATGCAATCTAAGCATGTCTCTCTGTGAGACAAAGTGTATGATGTGTGTACTGTTGGGGTAAAGAATAGCCAAAAGATAGCAAAAGGCCTCAGAACTAGTGAGCTCTCTGTAGGCCACAGGCTGTGCTGGCACTGGCTGTGTAATAAATGTCCACACAGTGCCACATGTTCAGGACGTTCTCAGTGGGTGCCTTTCTTGGCACTCAATAAAGCTGCTGCTGGGCTCCCTCACCCTTTCCTTTCATCCCCTCACTGGCCGCTCTACTCTCCCTCCATTGCTTCCCTCCCCTCCTCTTCTCTAAGTCTCCAACAATGGGATATCAGAGGAAGAGAAACACAACATGCCTCCCCCACCCAAATAAGCCAACTCTGGCATGACCGTAGATTTTTAAAATCTGAATTTCTAGGCAGCAGAGTCCCTAAATATTAACAAGTACTCTCATCAGCCTGTTGTATCTTCAGAATGAGCTTTCTTTTCAGGCTGTCCTGTTCCACCAACATAAGCTTAGCCATCCCATGAGAGAGGCCCTGACAGCCTCCTTCATGCTCTGCACCAGGGAGATGCACATATCCCTCCTAGGCACTCTCAGCAGTCACCACACCTTTCTTCCCCCATCTTCACACTCTCATTCACACACTCTGAAATTGGTCAGCATTGGCTCAGACCCTTCATTTGGACTCAAAGAACACCACAGGTGCAAACAGTTTACACAGACTTTATTTTTCACCCATTGAGGTGAGCACACAAAAATCTGGGCAGGCAGAGGTCTATGAGATGCAGTGTCACAATTACCCGCCCTGGTTCACAGACACAGACCATGAGACTCAGTGGTGAGGGAAAGGGGTCTTGTTCTTACCACAAATTGCTATGGGATTATCACAATGACACATTTATTCCTGGTTCTATTTACATCATGGAGTGTGGAGAGGGTACATTTCTTACACTAAAAATATATACTTTGGAATCTCTAAAACAAAAAAATATCTCTATCTCTACATGAGACCCACTAGAAAGAAGAATATAGAAAACAAGGGAAATGTACCAGCACCTCGAGTTGTCTCCTTCCGAGGGAAGGTTGCTCTGTTCTCCACCTGACACCATTAGCTTGGAAGGGCAGCTAAATCTAACCAATCAGACAGACAGACACAGATAAACAAGAGGGAGGCTTTATGATCCTGGAGGAGTGAATATAGGAGAAAGGAAGGAGGAGGAGGATTTTGGCCTCTTCTACAAAAGGAGTAATTGCACAATCAGTTTGGTGCTTCTGTTTCCAGCATTATTGCACATGTGAAAAGCCTGCATGTTGAAGTCAATCGCAAACCTGCTAAGCGAAGCCCAAGCTCCGCTGATTTCTGCTGGGCTCAGAAAAGTGCCATGGGTGGGTTCTCTCTCTCAAGAAATATTAATGCCATCAGCTAGAAGAAAAAGTTCTGTATTCTCCAATGCTGAAACTGGGTTAGGTTTAAGAAAAATGCTATTCCTTTTCTCTTCAGAAGGATCAGAAACCATTCCCTTCCCTTTGAGCACAGAATCTCCTAAAAGAATTATGCCTATGGATGAATCATTCCACTTTCTGAATTTCCCTATTGAAAAGGTTCACATAACACTCCTTTCCTCTTTTCACACTTCAAGCAGTAATATAGTTCCTTTACATCTCTTTTGGTTATGAATATTACCCTCCTTTCTGATTAAAAGATGTTAACTGACTCAACTGCCCATTCTCTATAATTAATATTAAGAGACCAAGGGAACCAAGAATCATAAAGGATAGGCTTAGTAGAAAATCATTTCTATTTGGCTTTGAAATGTGCTTTTCTGCTTACACTGAAATACGGATGAAATTGAAGTCTTGAGAATTCTTAGTCCCTCACCCTAAATAGGGGAAATAACCATAAAGTCCCCTTTCAAAAAAGCCCCAGGACTGTCCAACTCCTCACCATTCTCACCACCCCAAGCTGGTGGTGGTTTTAGGACCTCTGACCAAGAACTTCTTTCCTCCAAAGAACTTGACAGACTGAGGAAAAGGCAGAAAAGAGAGGTGAAAGGGGTGCTTGAAAAAGCCGAGACAGTGAAGGAGGGAGGAACTTGGACAATGTCTCATTTGGCCATTTCGGGTCTGCTCAAAGGAATTCTACCTAATGGGAGGCCCAACACCTATGACCAGAAGAAAGTCAAAAGAGCTGAGAGGTTCAGTGCAAGGTTCCTGGATGCCCTGCTAGGATGTGGCTTGGAAACCTGAGAAGTTCAAGGAAAATCCAGGAACAAACTGGCAAAGACAACTGTTTAAAGTCCTGGAAGGAGGTGCTGACTTCCTTACAAAATAAATTTAGAGAAGCTGATAAAGTGACAGAGAGAATATATTGATAGCATTTCTGATGCTCGTTGAAAACGCCAGGGGCTCTGGGGCCAAGCCTGCTCCTATGCTTCAGGAAAACTCGAGACTCAGAACATGGACATTGAAATCAACAGAGAAGATGCAGGGAGAATTACGGATTCCTTTACTAAGAGGGAAGTCTGGAGAGTTGAGTGGGTAGAAAATAAAGTAGGACTAAGAACTATGTTTTTTGGACAAACAGAAACTACAGATTCCCCAAGCCAGAAATTTCTTGAAGGTCACAGCTATCATAGTCTGAGATATCAACCAAGCCTGGGACTTAGCACACACCAGAATTTTATAAAACATTTATGATTAATTTAAAAGCCAATCACTGGCCGGGCGCAGTGGCTCTAGCCTGTAATCCCAGCACTTTGGGAGGCCAAGGCGGGTGGATCATGAGGTCAAGAGATCAAGACCATCCTGGCCAACATGGTGAAACCCCGTCTCTACTAAAAATATAAAAATTAGCTGGGCATGGTGGTGCGTGCCTATAGTCCCAGCTACTTGGGAGGCTGAGGCAGGAGAATCACTTGAAGCCAGGAGGCAGAGGTTGCAGTGAGCTGAGATTGTGCCATTGCACTCCAGCCTGGCGACAAAGCAACAGAGCGAGACTCCGTCTCAAAAACAAAAAACAAAAAACAAAAGCCAATCACATCCCAGACAAAGAGAAACAGTGACTCTTCACAGTCTTTTGGAAATATATGGTTTACTACCCCACTACCCCAAATCCAGGTCTCTACACATAAAGAGATGGGGACAGGGGCTGTATATGGAAAGATCACATCTCTTGGCAATCTTGTCTTCAGAAGTTGGAAGTCACATCTAGCCACAAAGAGCCAGGCTGTTTTCTGCAACCAAACATATTTGGCAATTTCACAGTATATTTCTGCTGGTCTTCACCTTCTCTCCAGACCTACCCTTCCCTAAAAGTTATGGCTAGCAAGTAATCCACCCACTTAGTAAGTCCAGTTCTTTTCATTTAGAGCTAAGATCCCACCCACCATCATTTTCTCAAATCTCTGGCCTCCCTCCCTTCCTACCTCTATACCACAAGCTCATCAGGGCATTGGTCTGCCAACACTCAAACTGTTTCTGAAATCTCCCATTGTCATAAAAGAGGTGCACCACTTCCCTGGCCCAAGCAAATGTGGGCGTGGAAATCACCTAACTACCTGCCTTGCTTTCCACTCCTAAATTTGTTTCTCCTTCATGCTGAGTTTAAACATCTTTTCCCATAGACGAATCTGTATTTGTTCTCAAACTACTCTTTTCAGAGAAGTCTGAAATGGGAACCCCCTAGATGGGAGAATGGCCATATTTTTTTAATGTCCCTCCAGATAGGTACACAAAGACTAGTAGTAACAATGAAATCTTATGGCTACACTCTCATTTGTCAACATACACACATGCAAATGCACATGCACGCACACACTCACACACCCACACACACACTGCTGCTGCTTCACCTCTACTCATTTCCTACCCCAAACACTGCCCACCTTGACTCTTTCACCACAGTCACCAGCCACAGACCTAAGGAAGAAAGCAGCCAGGACTCGGGTTGAGTGTTTGGTGGAAGTTGGACAAGAGGAGGGAGTAAGAGTAGGGAATGGTTCCTACCACAGAGATGAAGCAGAAATGAGGCTGGCTATTGTTTGAGAAAAATTTAATGGCCTAAAAGGGTTGGCATGGCCTTCAAAAGTAACTAACAGACCCGGCCAAAGGAAACCAAGAGAGGTCCCCGCAAGATATGGAGCACACGTCAGTTTCCATATCCTTTGGGGAAAGCCTCCTACTTATTCCAGCACAAGTCACAGGTGCCACGCCCCTTACAGCAGAGGGCCATATTCCAGCCTTGTTAATACTGTACAGTGATAACGTGTGGCACCACCATACCAAATTAACAATGTGCACAATGATTGTGTCCAGCATCATATCATCACTATGGCAACCTGTTGATAATGTAAGCCAACCTGACAGAAGGTCTGTAAGCTGGTTACCAGCGGGATATGGAACAGACATATGCAAAATTCCAACAATCCAGGATGACCCACCTCACAGGCTTCGATTATATCATGCAACGCTACATACTCTTAGTGCTCTTTACAGAGATTTGAGAGACAACACCTATGCAAGGGCTGTTGCAACAGATGTAATACATTCAAAGCTGCTGCAGGAATCAGTGGCACACATATCAATTACCCACAGCTTGGTGTTTCTGCCTATGTTGCAAGAAAGGTGGGATACCCTGGTGTCATAAAACCCTGATTGGAATACTGTCTGAAAAAGTTGGAGGATCTGGACAACCACTAATGGTTCAGGTTCATCAAGTGGCCCATGAGTCACAGATGACAACACTTGTGACGATAAATAACTTCCTTAAAGATTTCGAGGCCAGGGGCAGTGGCTCACGCCTGTAATCCCAGCACTCTGGGAGGCTGAGGTGGGTGGATCACCTGAAGCCAGGAGTTTCAGACCAGCCTGGCCAACATAGTGAAACCTCGTCTCTACTAAAATACAAAAATTAGCTGGGCATGGTGGTGCGCACCTGTAATCCTAGCTACTCGGGAGGCTGAGGCAGGAGAATCACTTGAACCCAGGAGGCAGAGGTTGCAGTGAGATGAGATCGCACCACTGCACTCCAGCCTGGGCGACAGAGTGAGACTTTGTCTCAAAAACAAAAAAAAATATTATGACTCCACACTCATTTTGATTCCAGGAGTAACTGATGAAATCCCCAAATTCAGAGATGCTTGGAGATCCCTTGAGAAAGCTATCAGTCCCATGTGGTTTCCCTATGTGAAGGCAATTTGCCATCCAGATGCTGTGAAAATCACCACAACAGCCTTGCCTTGCCTCCGCAGCACCATACCATGCCTCAGAAACAAGCTCCACCATGAGAAATTACCACCAAGGAAAACCAATTCCAGAGGAATTCCTGAAACTAAGCTCAAGGATGCATCTGCTGAAAGCTCAGACAGGTTGGCCAATCAACATTCACAGATGAACAATGGGAAATCCTGCAATCACGTGGACTGACCCATGAAGTCGTCCAGGCAACTACTGGAGACGAAAAAAAGAAGAAGAGAATCACCATCATCTGCAACAGGTGACAGTCCATAGGCACCCGTGGATTTTAAAAAAATTGAACCTCACAAAGAGATCCAACAATCAGCTAATGAGTCAAAGGCCACAACCAGTATCCAGTGAGAAGCAATGTCAGACCACGAGGATGACAGGAAATCACCACGTCCAAAAGGACTGGACTAGACAAAACCACCCATGCCCCGTGAGCACTTGCCGTTAAGAGATCCTGGTGCCATCTCTTTCTCTAGCCACATAGGAGGAGGGCTGCACTTCCAAGACAGTTTCAACTGAAGAGGTTACTCTTAAAGTCTCTCGCATGAAAAGAAAGAGAGGGGGCAATGTTGAGTCTGATGTCAGTAGTGAACTGGCTGAAACACTAGATTGATCTTGCATCTTATAGACGGCAAGTTTGATACAGTGTACTTGGCCTTGGACACATTGGCAAGCATAATTGAGAAAAAAATTCAAGATCCTTGATGGAAAGGTCGAGAAACTTCAAACTGATATATCATTCATGCATTTGAGAGCCATCAAGGAATACCTCCTATTGGGAAGTTTTTTTTTGTTTTGTTTTTGTTTTTTTTTTTTCTGAAATGGAGTCTTGCTCTGTCGCCCAGGCTGGAGTGCAGTGGCAGGATCTCGGCTCACTGCAAGCTCTGCCTCCCGGGTTCACGCCATTCTCCTGCCTCAGCTTCCCGAGTAGCTGGGACTACAGGCGCCCGCCACCACGCCCAGCTAATTTTTTTGTATTTTTAGTAGAGACGGGGTTTCACCGTGTTAGCCAGGATGGTCTCAATCTCCTGACCTCGTGATCCGCCCGTCTTGGCCTCCCAAAGTGCTGGGATTACAGGCGTGAGCCACCGTGCCCGGCCGGGAAGTTTTATCCTGCATCACTTGCAGGGATATCAGACCCTCCTCCAGCTGTCCTCGTACCAGCTGTGCAGGCTGCTGGAACCACTGTTGGGACCTACAATCCCTAGAGTGACTGGTAACCACCATGCACAAAGGTGAACTGCAACTGTACGGAGGCAACCGAGCACCACACCCACAGAGCCAGGATCATCCAACCCATTCGCCCAACCCCAACCATCACCTCATGGCAAAACCACCCAAATTCCTTCCCATCTTCACTCACAATCTCCCCCATGGAGTTCGCCCCAACAACATACCAAATCATATTTTTTTTTAAAAGTAGCTAACATTCCTAAGGCGCAGTGATCCGGGAGGGTCTAGCTCGAGAAGTACCCTAAAGTGCACAGGTGGTCCTGTACCTGCACTACACAGAGTTAATGAAGGCTCCTCCCCTCAAGCAGTCAAGGCAGCACAAGACATCCGTGTGTTAGGAGAGGCATTTTTCTGAGTGATACTCTCACCCAGTTTTGATACACTCCTTACAGCTGTGCTGAGGCTAGGGAAAGAGGTGAAATGGTCATCAACCTCCCCACACAGAGGTGGCAGGAAAAGATGGGAGGGGCAAGATAGAGCAAGAAAGGGGAGATGTTCTCAGGGAACAATGAAGATGAAAAAGTGGCAAGCTCAAGGAGGCAGCCAGAGAGGGACAAGGGAAAAGTCTGCAAGAAAGCTTATCCTCCGGATGGGCTGCCTTTTAATTCTTCCCAATTAGGTAGGTAAATGAGTACAATTACTACAGTTATCCTAAAGTGCTAAAATGTGAAGCTTTGGCTCATGAAGATTTTAATGCCCATATAGGTTCTAAGAAGCATGACCTATCCTGTCTGCACCATATATATATGAAAGGAAGCTAAGGCTGTGCCCAAAACAGCCTTGTGATAGAAATGAGACAAACCAGGAACAATACCCATGATTCAAAGGAACATCATTTTAATATCTGAAAGTAGCATAATGTTCAGCCAATAGGCATTGGTACAACCATACATACTGCTTGTTTACAGCAGGCATCCCTTCTGAGTGGCTGGTATCTGTCCTGTACCAGTTGTTAAAATATTTTGAAAATCATCTCTGTATTAAAATAATTGTGGCCCTATGAGATAGGGAATATGAAATAAATGAAGGATTCCTTTAACATCAAAGGTCTTTAGAGTAAGACTAGAATACATTAGTATATTTTAAAAGTCTAAGGAATGCAAAATTCAATAAAGTAATATAGCCAACCCTTCACCTAAGAAAGAAAAACACATCGGGGAACTTCCCACTGTACAAAGATTTTCCAGGATGGAAAACTAACATGATAGAATTATCTGGGTGCTAATGGGCTTGCTAGTTACATTCTGTGCACAAAGGAAGGAGAGGTTTATAAGGACTGGATCCCAAATACTTTACATTCATTGCAACATAGAAGAGAAGAGAAAAACTATAAATGTAGTTTTAAATTAAATACCAAAACTAATTTCACCACTTACAGTTCATTTCCGAGAGTGACTTTTTGCATCTGAGAGCCAGAATGTCTGTCAACCAAAAGAAATCCATGATGATGAAGAAACCACATGGGTGAAGGTGATTTTTGTTCATTGAACTGATGATCGTTCACTACTAAGGCAGCTAAGGAGACAGTACGTAAGCACTTGGATCTCGCCAGGATGGAATTGGAATGTATCCTCAAGAGACAGCAGCAAGAAGTTGAAGAGTCCCGCAAAATGGCCAATAAAAACATCATATCCTCCTTTCTATTCACAAACAACTATTATCAAATCTTTCCCAGATATCTAGAAAGCAGACACTATGACAAATCTTCAGGCTAGGAAGTCCTTCCTGGTATCTAAACTAATTCCTTCTGTTGCAATCTAAACTCAATCTCTTACTCTATCCTCAATGAAAACCAAGAGACGCTGCTCACCCTCACTTACTGTTGATTTTCCCTGGATCCCTTTCCTATCTAAGCGACACAACTCAAATGTCCCTTCTTGGCTCTTGTATCATCCAAGATTCTTGCCAGTTATGAAGGCTGCTGCTAGGGAGTGATGGAGATGCACCCAGGTCAGAGGCATCTTCCTGGCTGTGGTGGCAGGCACTGCCAATGCCCAGATCATGGATCTTCCTGGTAGCTGACCTCCTGACAACCTCTGGGTCTGACCAGCATCCCCCAGGGGAGGTAATCAAACCAAGGCCCAGGGCTGCCTAGGAGCCTGCAGACACTAAGAGCACTGGAGAGCCAGAGAGGATGTCCTCTCTGTTCCCCTCCTACTCCCCACTCCGTCCTTTAGGAAGAGGGGCCTCACTGAAGGACTCCTCAGTGGCAGAATGAATCCATATGGCTTGGCAGGCCAGCAGAGAATTTCAGAGAAAACGTCTGGAAAATGGGAAGTTAGGTCTTCAATGGTGGCCGTTCTAAAGAGAAAAAGAAGGAAGAGGAGAAGAACCAACAGGAGGTGGCCTTCTGCTTCCACATTCACATCTGGTGACTGGCTTCTGGTATGGGGATAGCTGGATGCCCTCCAATGCACACCAAGAATAACTGAATGCTTCGGCATGGCTTTGAGATGACCAAGGACAGGGCCAGACTTGGTCTTGCTTCTTCTCTGAGAGACTCACCATTTTCTCTGTAACCAGAACTTCCCTGAGGCACCACACGGCCCAAATCTTCCATCCCAGCAAAGACTCTTAGTTGAAGAGACTGAATAAAAGTGTTACAATTAGACAAAAAGGGAACATATGATTCATTCCTCCTTTTAACACAATACTTTGAAGATGTCACCACAATTTGGATCTGGCTATATTTTAAGTTCATTTACAAGTAGACTAGTTCTCAACTAAAAATAACCATGTGCGTTATACATTTTGACAGCTGCCTGGATTTTCCTCCGAAGGAAACAAGATTCTATATTTCACTCACATTCAACAGAGATTCATTTTAACCCATTCGATGAAGACATAAATCACCACTACCACCCACTGGTGGCTGTGACTTTTCAGAGCACTTCAATTTCTCCTCAGAGCAGCCTCAGGAGTGGGGCAGTTAGTTATTATTATCTCCATTTTCCTGCTGAGTAAACTGAACACCAGAAACAGTGGTCTGCCAAGTTATACAAGGAATTAATCGAAGAACCAGGTCTCCTAATTCCTAGCTTTTTTTTTTTAACTAGAAAAGTTGACTTTAAGAAGGCCTCAGATTTTGTCTTCAGTTATTTACTTATATTTAAATGGTATTTGGACTAAATTATTCAAGAAATTTTGGCAATAGCCTACCTCAATGCAGGCAAAAATGCCTCAAGTTCTTCCATTTTCTTCATTAACCTGATTAAGGTTGATCTATGCTATTAGCAAATGATATACAGTATTTGGTTTCAAAACAGAAAAACAGTTACGGCTGGGTACAGTGGCCCACACCTGTAATCCCAGCACTTTGGGAGGCCAAGGTAGGAGGATCGCTTGAGTCCAGGAGTTCCAGACCAGCCTGGGCAACACAGTAAATCCTCATCTCTATAAAAATACAAAAGTTAGCTGGCAGGGGTGGCATGCACCTGTACTCCCAGCTACTTGGAAGGCTGAGGCAGAAGGATTGCTTGAGCCCGGATGGCAGAGATTACAGTGAGCTGAGATTGTGCCATTGCACTCCAGCCTGGGAGACAGAGACTGACCGTCTCAAAAAAACAAAAAAAGAAAAAAAGGAAAAGAAAAAAAAGAAAAAAAACCATTTACAATTTAATTTAATATTTCAAAAATCTTTACTTGTTGTTAGTTCTCATTATGTAACAAGTTAAAAAGGTTAAAGAATGTATCAGTACTATCAACACTATCTGAATATTTTAGCAATTTTCTACTTTGTGTGGTTGCAGTAACCAGAGACATGCCCTTTAGATTCTGAAATAAGAACTAGAAAGAGGATTAAGGGAAATAAACACGCAAAGCAAATTTATATGCCAAAATAATCCCTTCCTGACCTTGGACCTGTGTAAACGGGCTGCTTAAAACACCCTGACCAAATATTTAGAAAACATTTTTACTTTTTTAAGGCTTATAGCTATTCTTATGTGGTTAGCGGCAGTTCCTGGAAGTGCTATTTATTACACAAATTCCATTTTACAACTAAAACACGTTTTACCTTCAATATTGCCATTGTCAAAAGCCAGAAATAAATAAAATATCAGATGTTACAGTTCTCTTTACCTCTTTTCCTTTGCATTTCCAGAATTCATACTGAGAGCTTTCCAAACTGTAGTTTTAGGCATTTCATCAGATATATTAATCTCAGAGGGGTCACATCTGAAATCAATGATTAGGACAGTGAATGTCAGACATACAAGTAAAATACATACTACAGTCTATAATGATCACTGTCCTACCAGAAGGGAGAAGATGGGGTTTCAGACCATGCAGCCAACAGCTCTCAGGAACTCTGGGAACAAGATGGATTCTGATCTTTCTTCTGCAGCCACTGAGGTCGGAATGGGAAGAGGCAAGGTGGCCCATGAGGTGGTGCTGAAAGCTGGGCTGGTGTGCCAGGTGGCAGCCAGTCCTGCCCCCACAACTGTGCACTCCTCCGAAGGGCCTCACTGGAGATGCTGCTGACAACGCTATGATATCAACAGTGTAGCATCAGGAACTACCACTTACTGAGCACTTGCTGTATGCCAGGCATTTTCATTCATTTTCCCATTTAAACAGCCAAATCTCTTCTATTCATAGTTCACAAAGGACTTTCCTAATATCTTAACTATCATAGCAACAGAGATTATTAACATCCTCATTTTGAAGGTGCAGAAATGAAAGCTCTCAGAGCTAAGTGACTATCCAAGGTCAAACAACAGCAAGTAGAGAATCAAGACCTTGAACCCAGCCCTTGGTTTCCTAGAAACAGAATAGTTTGACGTTTTCTGCAAGCCAGATTATCTCCTTCTAAAATGCCAAGAGAGGAGGCAGCATCCTGTTACAGGGGAAACATTGTTCCTACTTTGCCACCAGATGTATCAAGCTCATGGCTCCTTCCACAACAACATGTAGAAAGTTTATTAAGAACCAAGACTATTATTAAGAAAAAGACTGTCCTAATTTCCCCCACAGTATAAACCAAAACCAACTCAATGATTCAGCAGTAAATTCTTCAGAATCTCAATGACCCAGATATCCTGCTCTCTTCCTTTGCTCTGCTCCCTCTTGACCTCTAGGTTTTTCAGCTTATGGTACCTAGAGGTACACAAGTGCTATGTGTACCTCTTCCAATTCAGAAACAAGATGCCAGGAGTAAAACCATGAATGGACCAATTTAGCATCCTGTCATTTGTGGTGAGCAATAGGTTTGATAGAGAAAGGGGCTAAAATCATTGGCAGAAGTAAGGAATTTTCATGATCCCAGTTCAATTCTCCCTTGCTCCCAGAACTACAGATGCCACAAGCCAGGCTAACACTGACTATTTCTGCCTATCCCCAAAAGCTTGCCCAAGCATTGGATTTCATGCCTACTAGGCTGAGAACTCTCTGGAAATAAAGACCACATCCTTTTCATCTTTGGAAGGTGGCAAAGAAAGGCAGAAGGAGCACTGGTTTGAGGAATAGAAGACGACCAGGGTTTGAATCCTAATCTTCCTATTCAGCTACATTGTAACTTTGGATAAATTACCCAAAACTCTCTAAGACTTAGTTTCTTCACTTATACAAATGTGGATAGTGATATTCATATGAGTACAGGTTAACTGACAACACATAAGTAAACCCTCTAGCACAATCCCAGCACAAAGGAGGCACTCAGTACATTGGCTTTCTTACCTCTCTTCTTGTGATTCCCATAACCTGATATAGTGCCTGGTACATAGCAGGTATTCAATAAACAATGAGATGGAAAACGTATTTTCACAGGATGGAACTGGGAGGCTGAATGTTTAGCTCTTTATGCTAGCAGCTGCATTTGTGACACCACCACCACCACAAAGCCAGAACACTTAGAGAATAACCCAAAAGTAAACTCCTTGGTGTTTGGAAGTTTTACCTGCAACTGATGTTCTTTCCAGGACTACTTAGTAACTTCCTGCTCTCTAAGGGAAACTTGTCTCCCCCAATTTCTAACATTTTCTCGGCCTCCTGGAAGAAAAAGAAACATTATTATATCTTGGACCAAGTAAGACCATAAGTTCACCAGCCCATTCTTCTACCACAATTTCTACCTAATTTCATTGTGCATTTATTATAAAGAATATAATTAGGTTCTTTTATAGACTTGAGTTACCACAAAATGAGAGACAATCAGATATTTATACATGTGGAATGGCATTCAAAAAAGAAAAAAAGAAAATGTCAATCTGAATAAACCTCTAGATCTAATGACCAATTTACTACAAATATAGCAGACAGAAGAACATTTTAAATGACACCAAGGGACACATTTAGCAAAATCTAAATGGTGAAAAGCCTAGAGGTCAAAGACTCTGTTTCTTCAACTTTAAAAAAATGGAAAGGGAACCCCTAAAAAGATTTAAGACAGATATCAACCAATTGCAATATATGACTCTTCTTTGGATGCTAATTCAAATAAACAAATTATTAACAATAAGAAGGCTTTTCTTTCTACCTTTGTAGGTTTAAAATAATCAATAAGGTAGGCCGGGCATGGTGGCTCACGCCTGTAATCCTAGCACTTTGGGAGGCCGAGGCGGGCAGATCCTGAAGTCAGGAGATCGAGACCATCCTGGCTAACACGGTGAAACCTCGTTTCTATTAAAAATATAAAAAATTAGCTGGGTGTGGTGGTGGGCGCCTGTAGTCCCAGCTGAGACGGAGAATGATGTGAACCCGGGAGGCGGAGGTTGCAATGAGCCGAGATTGCGCCACTGTACTCCAGCCTGGGCAACAGAGTGAGACTCCATCTCAGAAAAAAATAAAAATAAAAAAAAAATAATAATAATCCATAAGGTAAAAGATCTCTACGAAGAGAACTACAAAACACTGCTGAAAGAGGTCAGGCTGGCTGGGTGCGGTGGCTCACGCCTGTAATCCCAGCACTTTGGGAGGCCGAGGTGGGCAGATCACGAGGTCAGGAGATTGAGACCATCCTGGCTAACACAGTGAAACCCCGTCTCTACTAAAAATACAAAAAATTAGCTGGGCGAGGTGGCGGGTGCCTGTAGTCCCAGCTACTCGGGAGGCTGAGGCAGGAGAATGGCGTGAACCTGGGAGGCAGAGCTTGCAGTGAGCCAAGATGGTGCCACTGCACTCCAGCCTGGGGGACGACAGAGCGAGACTCTGTCTCAAAAAAATAAAAATTAGTCCGGCGTGGTGGTGCATGCCTGTAGTTCCAGCTACTAGGGAGGCTGAGGCAGGAGAATCGCTTGAACCTGGGAGGCGGAGGTTGCAGAGAGCTGAGATCACACCACTGCACTCCACAACCATGCCAACGTCTGTTACTTTTTGACTTTTTAATAATAGTCATTCTGACTGATGTGAAATGGAGTCTCTTTGTGGTTCTGATTTGCATCTCTGATGATACATGATGTTGACCAGTTTTTAACACCACTGAACTCCAGCCTGGGCGACAGAGCGAGACTCCATCTCAAAAAAAAAAAAAAAGAGGTCAGGCACAGTGGCTCATGCCTTAATCCCAGCACTTTGGGAGGCCAAGGCAGGCAGATCACTTGAGGTCAGGAGTTCGAGACCAGACTGGTCAACATGGCAAAACCTCGTCTCTACTAAAAATACAAAAATTAGCCCAGGTGTGATGGCAGTCACCTGTAATCCCAGCTACTCAGGAGGCTGAGGTAGGAGAATCACTCGAACCCAGGAGCAGGAGGTTGTAGTGAGCTGAAATCATGCCATTGCCCTCCAGCCTTGGCGACAGAGCAAGACTCTGTCTCAAAACAAACAAACAAACAAAAAACACACTGCTGAAAGAAATCAGAGATGATTCCTTTTTCAGAGAATCATTTCTAATCTGACTTCTTTTTCAGAGAATCATCTCTGATTTCTTTCAGCAATGTTTTGTAGTTCTACCTGTAGAGAGCGCTTTCATGTTTTTGATTAGGTGTATTACTAGGTATTTCATTTTCTTTGTGGCTACTGTAGTTAGGATTGTGCTCTTGGTTTGACTCTCAGCCTGGGTGTTATTGGTGCATAGAAGTGAAAGGGCAAAGGATATGAACAGACACTTCTTAAAAGAAGAAATACAAGTGGTCAACAAACATATTAAAAACTGGTCAACATCATGCATCATCAGAGATGCGAATCAGAACCACAAAGAGACTCCATTTCACATCAGTCAGAATGACTATTATTAAAAAGTCAAAAAATAACAGACGTTGGCATGGTTGTGGAGAAAACTGAACACTTCTACACTGTTGGTGGGAATGCAAATTAGTTCAGCCCCTGTTGAAAGCAGTTTGGAGTTTTCTCAAAGAACTAAAAATAGAACTAGCATTAGACCCAACAATCCCATTACTTGGTATATACCCAAAGGAAAATAAATTGTTCTGTCAAAAAGACATCTGCACTCATATATTTATTGCAGCACTATTAACATTAGCAAAGAAATGGAATCAACCCAGGTGCCCATCAATGGTGGATTGAATAAAGAAACTGTAGTATGTATATACCATGAAATACTACGCAGCCATAAAGAGAACAAAACTATGTCCTTTGCAGCAACATGGATGCAGCTGGAGGCCAGTACCCTAAGTGAACTGACGCAGGAACAAAAAACCAAATAATGCATGTTCTCATTTATAAGTGGAGGCTAAACATTGGGTACACATGGACACAAAGATGGGAACAAAAAACACTGGGGACTCCAAAAGGTGGAAGGCAGGGGAGGGGTTGGAAAACTACCTATCGGGTACTATGTTCACTACTTGGGTGACAGGATCATTAGAAGCCCAAAGCTCAGCATAACTCAGTACACCCATGTAACAAGCCTGCACATGCCCTGAATCTAAAATAACTTTTTTTAGAAATCCATAATAAAATGTTTTCTTAGAAAATAATCCGGCCGGGCACGGTGGCTCACGCCTGTAATCCCAGCACTTTGGGAGGCCAAGGCGGGTGGATCACGAGGTGAGGAGATCGAGACCATCCTGGCTAACACGGTGAAATCCGGTCTCTACTAAAAATATACCTAATGCTAAATGATGAGTTAATGGGTGCAGCACACCAACATGGCACATGTATACATATGTAATAAACCTGCATGTTGTGCACATGTACCCTAAAACTTAAAGTATAATAATAATAAAAATAAAGGAAGAAATAAAGAAATAAAGAAAAAAAAAATAAGCCAGGCGCAGTGGCGGGAGCCTGTAATCCCGGCTACTCGGGAGGCTGAGGCAGGAGAATGGCGTGAACCCAGGAGGCGGAACTTGCAGTGAGCCGAGATCACGCCACTGCACTCCGGCCTGGGCCAAAGAGCGAGACTCCGTCTCAAAAAAAAAAAAAAGAAAAGAATCCCACTAATTTAAAGAAAATAATTACAGAGAAAAAACTATCTGTACAAAGATGTTTAAAGTAATATAAAACAACTTAAATTTTTAACAAAGGAAAAATATTTAAATATGAGATAATACTATAGAACATTATACATCCATTTAAAAAATATGATCATGATACAAATAGAAACATGAAAGTCTCTTATGAAATCAGGTTGAGGGGAAAAATCAGAATATATATGTGCTATATATATAAATACAAATTCACAATTATATAATTATCATAGTTATATGAAAACTATGTTAAAAAATTGAAAACAACATAAAGAAAAGAACATGAATGTTGGCTATGAGGTGGAGAAATTTGGGGGTCAAGTCTTTATCTTTTTCTTTTATTTCATTTAGCTCTTAAAATAATTTTATAAAGTAACACGTGTTAACAAATATGTACTTACTTCAGGAATTTTGGAAAATAAGGAATATAATGTCTACCAGCCATCTCAAACTTAACATCCAAAGGAGATCTCTTGATTTTCCTCCTAAACCTGCTGTTCTCCTTGGTCTTCCCCATCTTAATAAATAGCACAACCATTCATTCAGTTGTTCAGTCCAAAAATCTAAGAGTCATACTTGATTCCTCTTTCACCCATGCCCACCATCATTAGCAAAACCCGTCAGCTCTATCTTCAAAATAAGTACCCAATTCAGCCACTTCCATCACCTCTACGTTAGCATAAGCCACCCTCCCCTGTTGCCTGAGCTGCTGCCAGCCTCGTAGCTGGTCTTCCTGCTACCACTCTGTCCCTTACAGTCTTACTGGCTTTCTTGGTGTTCCTGAAACACACCAAGCTCATTCCTCCTCAAGACCTTTGCATTTTCTGTACCCCTGCCCTGGAATGTTCTTACTCCCAGATACTCTCATAATTTGCTTCTCACTTTACTCAGGTCTCTACTCAGATGTCTCCTCAGAAGTCATCTCTAATCATCCTAAATAAAGTAACTCCCTCACTCCCTACCTTCTTAAAACATATCACTACCTAAAATTATATATATTTATGTGTGTGTGTGTGTGTAGAATTATAGCACTATAACCAAGAAAACAAATATAGACTTGTTTGCTTATTGACAGTGTCTCCTCCAAGAGAATGTAAGCTCCATGGGGTCAGTCAGGGACTCTCTCTGTCCTGTATACTACTGTATCTGGAACAGTGACCAACGGAGTAAGGATTCAATAAATATGGTGGAAGGAAATTAATCAAAAAAATGTATAATCTTACCAACTAGAGAAACATAGAGAAACACAATAAACATTTTGGTGTATTTTCTTCCAATCTTTTTCATGTGTGTGAGGGGTGCACGCATGCACGTGTGTGTGTGTACGGTATGTGTATATGTATATGTTTTAGTAAAAGTGAGATTCTTTGACAGTCTTACTGTATGCTCCATTTTATATTCTCTATGTTTTTCACATAAAATGTCAGAAACATGTCCACATATCTTTTTTATTTTTATTTTTTTGAGACAAAGTCTTGTTCTTTCGCCCAGGCTGGAGTGCAGTGGCATGATCTCAGCTCACTACAACCTCTGCCTCCCGGGTTCAAGTGATTCTCCTGTCTCAGCCTCCTGAGTAGCTGGGATTATAGGCATGCACCAACATACTTGGCTAACTTTTTTGTATTTTTAGTAAAGACAGGGTTTTACCACGTTGGCCAGGTCTCAAACTCCTGACCTCAGGTGATCTGCCTGCCTCAGCCTCCCAAAGCACTGGGATTACAGGCGTGAGCCACCACATCCAGCCTCTTTTTTTTTTTTTTTTTTTTTGAGACAGGATCTCTCTCTGTCGCCCAGGCTGGAGTGCAGTGGTGTTATCTCGGCTCACTGCAATATCCGCCTCCCAGATTCAAGCGATCCTCCTGCCTCAGCCTCCCGAGTAGCTGCGACTACAGCACACATCATTGAGAATCATTACAAAATACTTATCATCATTAAGTATTTTTTAAAACTTTATTTTTAGACCGGGCACGGTGGCTCACGCCTGTAATCCCAGCACTTTGGGAGGCTGAGGAGGGTGGATCACAAGGTCAAGAGATTAAGACCATCCTAGCCAACATGGTGAAACCCCGCCTCTACTAAAAATACAAAAATTAGCCGGGCATGGTGGCACGCGCCTGTAGTCCCAGCTACTCAGGAGACTGAGGCAGGAGAATCGCTTGAACCCGGGAGGCAGAGGTTGCAGTGAGCTGAGATCACGCCACTGCACTCCAGTCTGGAGACAGAGCGAGACTCTGTCTCAAAAAAAATTTTTTTTAACTGTTGTGCAATATTCCATTGTAATATATTTACTCTAATTTTCTTTTCTTCTTTATGTCACCACAATTAAAATATTTTGTCTACATTGCTAATTATATCCTTAGGATAAATTTAAAAATTAGAGTTGCTGGGCCAAAGGGCATATACATTTTTAAGACTCTAAGGTTAAACTGCCCTCTAAAGAGATTTATGCAACTTATATTACCTTTTTTTTTTTTTTTTTTTGAGACAAAGTCTCACTCTGTCGCCCAGGCTGGAGTGGAGTGGCGCAATCTCGGCTCACTGCAACCTCTGCCTCCTGGGTTCAAGTGATTCTTGTGCCTCAGCCTCCCGAATAGCTAGGATTACAGGCGCCTGCCACCACGCCCAGCTAATTTTTGTATTTTTAGTACAGACAGGGTTTCACCATGTTGGCCCGGCTGGTCCCAAATTCCTGACCTCAGGTGATCCAACAACCTCGGCCTCCCAAAGTGCTGGGATTATAGGCATGAGCCACCGCGCCCAGCCTATATTACTATTTTTAGTGTATGAGAAGGCAATTTCAATTACAGTCTTGCCAACACTTGTTTTTATCTTTTAAAAATCTTTGCCAATTCGACAAGTAAAAAAAGTATTCTCCTTGTTTAAATTTTCATTTTTTTATTTTTTAATATTTATTTTCATTTCGTAAAATCCAGATGCTGCACTATCATTTCTTTATTAGTGAGAATGAAATTTTTGTCAGAAGGCAACTGGCCATTTGTACTTCTTTTTTGCAAATTATATATGTCCATTGCTCATTTCAATTTCATATTATTCTTATTAATTTATAAGAATTATTTGAATAGTAAGGATATTAACACATCTCAACTTATCTGTTATTTTAAAATTTTGTTTAGAGTTTTGGATGCCTGAAAGCATCATATTTTATGTAGTGAATTCTATCAATATTCTCTTTAAAGTTTTCTTCCATTGACTTTATATTTTATAATTGTTGAAGCTTATTTAGAAATACAAGATTTTTAAAGTTCAAGATATTAGGGGAAAAAAAAGTCTTCTTTTTTGTTTTTCTTGAGATAGGATCTCACTCAGCCTAGGCTGGAGTGCAGTGGCATGATCACAGCTCGCTGCAGCCTCAACCTCCTGGGCTCAAGGTATCCTCCCACCTCAGCCTCCCAAGTAGCTGACTACAGGTATGTGCCACCACATCCAGCTAATTCTTTTGATTTCTTTTCTTTTCTTTTCTTTTTTTTTTTTGTAGAGACAGGGTCTCATTATGTTGCCTAGGCTAGTCTCAAACTCCTGGCCTCAAGTAATCCTCCAGCCTCAACTCCCAAAGCCCTGGAATTACAGGGATAATCCATTGTGCCTGGCCTAAAAAAAGTCTTTTAAAAGTTTTTTCAAAGGACACTATTTTAGGCACTAACTGTATTTAGAAACACTTCTGAGCTCACTCATTTCTTGGTCTGGTATTTTCATTTTGCTACACATTCTTTCTTTGCATATATAGGCCATTTTTTGAGGGTCCATTGTGTAGATGACAAGATGCCAAGTACTGAGGGAAATGAAAAAAGACAAAGTCCTATGCAAGTTATCTTTGCATGGTGCCAACCACAGCACCATTTGCAATTAGACACATTACAAACATTCTAGGAAATAATGGGTCTTACGTATTTGTCAAATTAGACCTTTTGAAAGAATGTGAGCCATTGAATCTGCTAATAAGGGCATATTGTAGGTTCACATTCTAGGTATAAGCCTGGTGAGTAGATTGTAAACAAAGGAAAAAATAACTGGTTGTCAAACCCAAAAATGAAGAACAGACAGAAGCAATAATCCCTAATCCATTCTTAGCTGAGAACATCTTTGAGGGTAATCTTCCCAGCTCCTAAATATAACCCTCGGGATTCCAGACATGCTGACTTTTCACATGGCCCTTCCTATGTTCTGTAATTTGAGGCCCCCAGGTATACAGTTGGTGCAAGGACTATGACCTCTTCCTCCTTGGCCTTCTTTTTGGCATCATCCAACTTCTTCTTTTTGCTTTCAGGCATGAGATCATCTAACCAGCTTAGCTCTCGCTTAGAGAAACAGAGATCCATGACTTTCCTGACAAAGACCAAGGCCAAAACCTGAAGAAAAATAAAAAAAAAAAAAGTGAATGAAAGCGACTAATTTCCTTCCTGGACTTAAAAGCAAAGCCTTATTTTCACAGCAGACTAGGTCATTTCAAGCAAAATCAAACTCATAATAATCCTAACAGTCACCATTTATTGAATGCTTTCTTTGTGCCAGGTAACATATGTTACTTACAGTATTTTAACTATCATAACAGCTCTACAACTTAGAGAGCAGCTAACTGGATTCTGTCATTGAAAAGATGAGCTCATCATCTGCAGATGGCTAGGGGTCAGCAGGAAGGCTACAGGACAGCAGGTGGGTAGAAAGCCTCTGCTGAAGCTGGGCCATGGTGGGACCAGCCACAGCCACCCAAGCATTCCTCACAGTGGGATGATGGGTTCTCTTAGAAGATCATCTTTATTCCCTCTGATCCTTTGCCTATACATTCCCCTACCCAAATCCTTGCTTTGGGCCTGCATCATTTGTCTCTAGTGGTTTTTGTCTCTGCCCTCTGGCCTGGCCTGACACTCACTTTATAAATGAGGAAACTGAGGCCCAGAGAGAGAAAGTGACTTGCCTAAAATCTGACAGCTGATTTTCCCAATAAAGGTATGTCCAGGGCATCCCAATTGCTGCTCCACTTTCTTTCCATGAGGGCCATTTTAGCCAAAGGAAAACAAAGAATTAATCCTGCCTGGGTGGACTGGTGTTCATCAGCTATAATTGGTGACTGGACAAGGAATGAGGCAAATCAGGCTTATTAAATTCAAGTACATTTCTCTCTAATTTAGTGACTACTTTCCTAATACATCTGGAATTGATAGGATCTCTTCTAGGAGTTCCCAGTAATCTGCTATTTATTTAACCCATGAACATAACACATGAATACAAACCCTTATATGTAGTCTGACAAAATTGAGAAACCCACCAGGAGGGTGTGGATCTAGAGGATTAGAAAAAAATTAAAGATATAATTTCCATATGATCCAGCAATTCCACTCCTGGCATATACCCCAAAGAATTGAAAACAGAGACACAAACAGATATTTGTACACCCATATTTACAACAGTATCATCGACAGGTGAATGGATAAACAAAATGTAGTATTTACATACAGTGGGATACTATTCAATCTTAAAAAGGAAAGAAATTCTGACACATGCTACAACATGGATGAACCTTGAAGACATTAGGCTAAATGAAATTAGCCAGTCACAAGCTGGGCGCAGTGGCTCATGTCTGTAATCCCAGCACTTTGGGAGGCTGAGGCCGGTGGATCACCTGAGGTCAAGAGTTTGAGACCAGCCTGGCCAACACAGTGAAACCCCGTCTCTACTAAAAAAAATACAAAAAATTAGCTGGGTATGGTGGCAGGCATCTGTAATCCCAGCTATTAGGGAGGCTGAGGCAGGAGAATCGCTTGAACCTGGGAGGTGGAGGTCACAGTGAGCCGAGATCATGCCATTGCACTCCAGCCTGGGTAACAAGACTGAAACTCCATCTCAAAAAAAAAAAAAAAAAAAAAGAATAAGAAAGAAAGAAAAGAAATTAGCCAGTCACAAAAGGACAAATTATGTGATTCACTTATATGATGTACCTAGAATAATCAAATACATAGAGACAGAAAGTAGAATGGTGGTTGCCAGGGGCTGAGGGTATGGGAGAATGGAGATTTAGTGTTTAATAGGTGCAGAGTTTCAGCTTTGCAAGATGTAAAAAGTTCCAGAGCTGGAGGGTGGTAATGGCTCCACAGCAATGTGAATGTACTTAATGCCACTCAACTGTACACTTAAAAATGGTAAATTTTAAAGTTATAATATTTTACCATGAAAAAATAACAATGATAAGAAGAATTTATTTTTTAAAAACCACCTCACCATCATTGGGAAAACAATGGCAGCTGGAGATGCCTTGATGACCCAGAGCAGGACGAGACAGGTCAACTGGATGAGGGTGAAGAGGTGCACTTTGCGCAGCGGCACATGCCGCAGGTAGATGAAATCTGGCTGGTGCTTTGCGGGCATCCCAAAGAGCTTTAGACGATCAAAGAACTGAAAGGAAGGAACTGGCATTTATTTTCAGGAGGGCACTCTGGGTCAAAAGCTTTGTTAGACCCATTCATATCTCTTACATCACCTGCTCTGAAAGGTAGGTAACACCATTTCCTCTGGACAGAAATGGAAACTGAGACTTTAAAAGACCAGGCAATTTGGCCAAGGTTATTAAGTGGCAAAGTCAAAATTTGAAACCATCTTTTCTAATTCTAGGTTCAAACTTCTTTCTCTTATCCCACTCTGTGGCTCCTAAGAGAGCTTTTTCTCAGGGAGCGTTGAAAACAAAATAAACCAATTACATCTTTTTGCTTATTATCAAAACCAAATCTCTTACTTGTTTTAGGAGTTTGGAGCTATTCATTGATTATTTATAGTGAAAAGATAAAATAAAACCTCATAACATCCTAGATATATAAAAAATGATCATCCTTACAATAAGGAAAAAAGAGAACCAGAGATTAAATAACCTGCCCAAGTTCATAGTAGAACTCAGTATGTAAGAATGGCCGTGGGACATTCCATTCAAACAAAGAATAATCAGCCTAAGTTATTATATTATCTGGAATACCCAAGTTATCAATGATAAGCTCCTGATTCTTCTTTTTGAAAAACTTAGAGCAATAGTTGATGGATGGAAAAATGCAGAGTATAACAAGAAGTGACATCTCCTTACCAGGAGCAACTCCCACTATTCCCCTATCTCTTCTGCCAATGAACCCTCTCCCAAAGTTAAACACCCCATTTTTATACTTTAGCCTGGCACTAACCTAGATCTGTCCATGAGTGAAAGCCAATTTGGTTCTTGATCAACCTTTCAGATCCAAGTTTACTAGCACCTGGCAAAGCACCTAATGTTTAATACATGCCAAAAAAATTGTCTGTTGAATAATTAATGAAAGACTGGAGCCATGACATCAAGCCAGACCACCCTGGAAGTCTCTGTACTCTCCTGCCACCATGGCTGTTTTTCTCCCTGTATCCAAATACATATCTAAAATAGCCTAAGGGGCAAGACTAGGAAATAATTTTCTCAAGAACTGGTTGTGCTTCTCTTGGGGAGCTGTCCCTCCCTGGACAGGACATGCAAACCTGCAGTGAGAAGAAACTGCCCTGGCTGAACCATACAATACCTGAATTCCCTGTAGTGAAGAAACTCCCATGTAGAGGAAAACTCCATAGAGTACCGGCATTGGAATAAACTGAAGACAAAAGGACAAGAAAGGCCAGAAATTAAATTTGGTATCATAGCACACTCAAAACTATATAAACTTTTAAATCTCCAAGAATGAAACAAAGTCACAAAATAGCTGCAGACCCATTGCATTAGTTTCTGCTGCCTGTGGATGACTTAGGAGTAGAAGCAAAAGCAGAAGCTGACAATGATAAAAATCATTTTGTTCTGAAATGAAATGATTACATGTAAGTTAGACCTCCCATCTCACCCATCTGGCTCTTCCTCCTCCATGGGGATGGGCACACATACACATACACACAAACACACACACACACACACACACAAACACACCCCTCTCTTATAGAAATAATGCCTTTTAAATCTTCTGTAATCTCACAATCATCTCCTCAGGTATTTGATGTATTTTAACGTGAACCAAAAAAGCTTCCTTTTTTACTGACCAGTGGCTTGAGGGCAAGAGTGGGGACGTATCTTATCAAAGAGGTAATGGTCTGGGGGGAAACACCGACATTATTATACTGCACTTGAACATCCACACAGTATTCGAACATGACTTTCTGATCACATCATGTCTATCAACCTAGATAATCTTCAGATTGACTCTGAGGTAGGGAAATTGGGCCTATAGAATCAAGGCAAGGAAAGTCTCAGAGCTGAAAACTAAACTGGATTAAGAATATTCCCAAACCTAATTCTTGGAATTAGAAAATCCCTCCAAACTAACACAGGAACAGAAAACCAAACACCGCATGTTCTCACTCATAAGTGGGAGCTGAACAATGAGAATACATGGACACGGAGAGGGGAACATCACACACCAGGGCCTGTTGGGGGGTGGGGGACAAGGGGAGGGAGAGCATTAGGACAAATACCTAATGCATGTGGGGCTTAAAACCTAGATGATTGGTTGACAGGTGCAGCAAACCGCCATGGCACATGTATACCTAGGTAACAAACCTGCACGTTTTGCACACGTATCCCAGAACTTAAAGTAAAATTTTAAAAAACAAAGAATTAGAAAATCCCCCATTGGATTTTATGTTCCAGCTGTAGAGTGATTAGACATCCCAATTCGATGTTGTTTGTGAACTACTGAATAGTTGTCCTAAGAGAATTGTCCTGAAGCAGCTAGGGGAAAGCCCGGGGATGGCCACTGCCATGCCTTCATGGTTCTATCTTGGAGAAGCAGCAACGTTTAGGCTCTTCCAGATGGTGCCTCAACCAGGTGGGAGTGGGAGTTGGGCTGGGGACAGGGAATATGAGGTGGGAAAGGGGTGTCAGGAGAGGTGGGTGGTAAGGTTGAGTGGAAAGTGAGGGGACGGGAAGATGGTTCAGAAATCCTTCCCATCCCTCTCAGTTCTCACCCTTGAAGGGCATTTGTGGTACAGGCTGGGGTGGTTGAAGATTTGCCAAAAAGAAGGAAAGAGGAGGCAAGGGAGACAAGGCAGTGCTCCAGAATGGTTGGCGCCTGGGAATACAGCCGTAAAGTTTCCTTCTCACCCCAATCTCCCAGATGCAGGCCTTCCACTCACAAAACATTTTTTTAATGTTCAAAGTATCCTCTATCTGTACCAAAAAAAAAAAAAAAAAAAAACCCTCTCTTTTAGTCCCACTTCTCATACTAGCCACTGCCATTTTTCCATCTTGCTTCGCAGAAAAACCTCTTGAAAGATTTCCCTGCACTCTTTACTTCCTTATCTCCTATTCACTCTTCAGCCACCTATAATTGGATTTCTACTCTATAGTTCCACTGAATTCCTTCTCTGATAAGATACCCCCAACTCCTGCCTCAAGTCACTGGTCAGTAAAAAAGTTCCATGTTAAAATACACTAAATCCCTAAGGATTTGGAAGATTTTTGAGATTGTGGAAGATTTAAAAGGCATCATTTCTGTTAAAGAGGGGTGTGTGTGTGTGTGTGTGTCTGCCCATCCCCAGACAGGGGTGGAGGAAGAGCCAGACATGGAGGTCTGTAATTTAACTTACATGTAATCATTTCATTTCAGAACAAAATGATTTTTATCATGGTCAGCTTCTGCTTTTGCTTCTACTTCTAAATCACCCACAGGCAGCAGAAACTAATGCAATCCACTGACTCTGCTCTTGTCAGATAACCTGAGGCCTCCAATGTTGCTAAATCCAATGGTCTTAGTTTAGTCTTCATCTCCCAAGACGTGTCTACCCAATCCCTCTTTCTTGAAACATTTTCCTTACTTGGCTTCCCTAATACCACATCCCCCTAGTTTTCTTCCCACCTCTCTGGCAGCTCCTTCTGAGACTCTGTTGCTACCCTCTTCCTCTATCCAACCTCTAACTCTGCTCTTCTCTTATGTCCCACTTCTCTTTTCCCTGAGTTCTCTCATCTATTCCCTCAGCTTTCAATACTACCTATATGCTGTTGACTCCCAAATTTATACTCAAATTTATATTTTAGTCCAGAACCCTCCTCTAGCCTCTTCACTTAGATGACTCCCAGACATCTCACTCCAAATCTGATCACAGCCCCACCCCTCACAAAAATCATACAATCTTTTCCATCTTAATAAATGCCATCACTCTCCATCAGATGGTCAAGTCAGAAACCTAATAGGCTTCTTCGATTTTTCTATTTTCCTCACCCCATTCCACATCCAGTCAACAATTGAGACCTTTGGGTCTGCCTCCAAGCTATAGAGAAGCCATGCATTTTTATCTGTCCCTGCTATCAGCTTCCTTATCCAAGCCACCATCATCTGTCACCTGCAACGGCTTCACTGGTCTGTCTGCTTCTATTCTTCCCCAGACCTCAGCCACAGTGATCTTTTTAAACTAGCTGGATCATGGCCCTCTCCTGTTAAAACCCTTCAAAGGTTACCTTGCCCACTGTCAACAAGGCCCTACATGATCTGCCCCTGCCTCTCTTTTCTTCTCATTGCACTGTGCTCTTGTCTTGACTCAATGCCCATAAGCCACATGACCCTGATTTTTCGTAGAACACATATCACTCTTTCCCACCTAAGGGCCTGACTAGACTGCTTTTCTCCCCTCCTTCCATGCCATCTCCCACCATCCAAGGCATGGCTCCACCTCATCTTTTTTTTTTTTTTTTTTTTGAGATGGAGTCTCGCTCTGTTGCCGTGGCTGGAGTGCTGTGGCATGATCTTGGCTCACTGCAAGCTCCACCTCCTGGGTTCACGCCATTCTCCCGCCTCAGCCTCCTGAGTAGCTGGGACTACAGGCGCCCACCACCACGCCTGGCTAATTTTGTTTTTGTATTTTTAGTAGAGACGAGGTTTCACTGTGTTAGCCAGGATGGTCTCGATCTCCGAACCTCATGATCCACCCGCCTCAGCCTCCCAAAGTGCTGGGATTACAGGTGTGAGCCACCACGCCTGGCCTCCACCTCATCTTAAATACCATCTCCTCAGAGAAGTCTTCTCTGACCATCCTAACTAAAATAGACCCCTCTCAGTTCTCTATAGTGCCAGAAAGCACTGTGCATTTCCTTTATATCACTATTCACATTCTGTAGTTATCATGTTTGTTTTCTTAACTAATTTTCTTAACTACATATTATCTGTCTTACCCCTCTAGAATAAACTCTTTCAGGGCAGGGATTTGTACGTGTATCTATTTGGCACCACTGTATTTCCAGCACCTGGCAGGACTCCTAGCACAAATCAGGCCCTTGATATTTGCCGAATGAGTGAAAGGATGATTACCTTTAAGATAGCCGTCATGAAGACTGAGCAGCCCATCAGCACAAAGATCATAAGGCCTGTCACTCTCTGTTCTCGGATGCCCAGGAACTTGGGCTGTTCTCCAGGAGCAGAGCATTCAGATTCTAGCTTGAGGCTGTTCACATGTGTGATGGACAAGACAGTTGCAGCTACAAACCAGGGCAGGCCCATGATGGAGCAGACACCAAGCATGATGGCGACCATCAGTAGGTCCAGGTGGTAGCCACAGCCTTTCTGTGGGGAAACAGAGTCTTTGTCACCATCCGTAGACTAGCTGTAGTAGGGCATAGAACAGTGAGCTAGGGGTCTCAGGCCCAAAGCAGGAAGGGGTGTATGGATAAGAAGGAAGGGGTTCAGGGATCTAAGAGGAGTCTTGTAGCCCCTCCTGGTTAGGAGGAAACAAAGAAGAAAAAGGGGAATCTTAGCCTGTCCTATATATGCCAATATTGATTTTTTTCCAAGTGCCTCCAGCTTACTCTGAGTCTTACACATTCAAAGATCCATTCTTCCCTGGAAGATTAACCAGACACCCTGCCACATCTTGACCATTCTAGATGGTAGAAACTATGGGAGTTAGAGATAAGTGTCCTTATTGGCTTCCTACCACATACCCCCAGATCCTTGACAGATTTGGATATTGCTTGCCTGCTCTGTTACTTCCCTAGGATCCTAGGGTTCCAGTTTCAGCCTAGAAACTATAGTAACAGACACCAATGGGAGAATACCTGCCTCTAGGAAACAGTGGCCCAGGCCTCCACCTGAACCTCAGGAAGACAAGCTGTACAGCTGCTTGACCCAAAGCATATAGCTATATAGGGATCACCAGGAACTCTACCCAATCACCTTCCCCACAGGTATGAGAGGAGAGTAATGGAGTCCACGTTGTTTTCATACCATACCACCATGTTCCACTCTAATCTCCATAGCAATCTTTGCTATTAAAGAATGGAAACCCCTTATGAACCTCTTCTATGAGATTCTACAGTTTCTGGTCTAGATGTGCTTACCCTGAAATTTTACAAAAATGTAACAGGTTGCCATAGCAGCCTTCTAGGTCAGAACCTCTTTTTACCTTGAGCTTATGTTCCTTTCTGTTAATAATGACGGCTGTGATCTGCTGATCCATGAATATCAAGATAGTACAGAGAAGAGCTGGGATAATTGCAGCTATCACAGTCCACCAGGGATTGGGGCCAATGGGATTAATAATCCATCCACGATCATCCCTTGTTGGCTAAGGGGGAAAATATATTATTTTTGTATTTTAAGTTATAGTCATTGGGGTAAAACATATCAAACTGGATCACATATCCATATTTCTTTTTATTCTTGAGAGAGGGTTCTTAAAAAAAAAAGGCATGAAATACAGCAACTCCTTAGGAAATCTATGACCTTGTTCTGAAACCATTTCCCAAAGAGTTAAAGACACCAATGACTAACAGAAATTCTTGGGTTTGCAGGACGGTAGATAAGAAAAGAAACAACTTGCTGAAACCCCCTTGGCACAGGGGACCCAGAGGTAGCATGAAGAGATAACTATGAATGCCTGAGGACTTTCCAGACCTCCCCTTTCCTTCTACCAATAACCTACTATCCCAGAATCCACCCCCTAAACTTTTTCTAATTATTGCAGTAAAGCCAGTGCAGGGAGACCGATTTAAGCTGAATTCCTGTCTCCTTGTTAGTAAACTTGAAATAAAAAACTTTTCTTCTCTCAAAAACCTGGTATCATAGTATTGGCTTCTAGCACATTGGGCAGCAAGCCCCTTTTGCTCAGTAATAGTTCCAAATCCCCTTTGAAACAGTCAATCTTCAATTATTAATTTCTTGTGAAATATTCATTAATCTTGCACTTCCTTCCACTTACTTTCCAAACCTCTGTGTAGAGAGAAAACAAGTGTATCTCAACATTAACCCAAGTAAAATATAATCAACAACTGTATCTGTTGTCAAAAAAATTTAATGACTTCCAAAGACAAATATAAATAACTTAGACTATTCTCCTACGACTTCTCTCCAGAGCCATATAATGTGCGTCTACAGCATAAATAAAGGAAAAGTGGAGCCATCTGCATGGAATCTCTTGGGCTTTGAATGGACTAGATTGCTCCAAGGGTCTTCTGCCATCAGTAGTGAAACAGGGGTCCAGCCATCAGAGACTTGAGAAGGAGCCTAAGATGGCTAAAGTTGGGGGTTTGTTTGACCTAGGATCCTTTCCAATGCCCCTGTAATACAACAGTTTATAAATCTTATTGGGGTGTTCACAACATATCTAAACTCACCTAGATCCTTACCCCACCCCTGCAGTGTACTCTGAGGAAGACAAGTTTGCCCTTTTTTGGCAAGTGGTGCTAGAGGATAAAAGGCCAGGGATACCAACTGGACCAGAGTTGACCCAAATTCAAGAAACAAAGCACAGACTGTTATATTTGATTTGGTTCCTTATTAGTCATGACTCTAGGATTCAAAGACTCTTTAATAACACCACCAAGTCCAAAATTATGAATGGGTTAGCTTCTAAAAGTTTACAGAATCTATGTTTCCTTAGTAACAATGTTCTAAGTGGTAGTTAAGTTCTCAGACCAACACAAAAACTAATTAAATAAACCCTTAATGACATTATACCCCTAGTAATAGTACTAGCCTTCAGAATGGGTCTTGGGAGTTGAGTGCCATGTGGTACAATAGGGAGAGACAAAAAGAAGAAAACTTATTCTCTGCCTCCTGAAAATGGAACCTGTCATGAGCAACATTTTCTTTGACATTCTCCTATTTCCCTTTCTCCCCTGTCCTACCTCCCAGAGGCGTTCTTCACAGATGTCCCAGAAATTCAGTGCCTTTTGACTATCTTAGGCCTATCCCTTAGGGAACCTTTCCAAGGACTGCTTAATGTTCCCATATTACCTATTTTTACACAAAATCCATTCCTCCTGCAGCACTGATCTCAGCTAGGTATTAGAGAGAAAGCTGATTGTGCTCATTCACACAAAGGCAAGAATGCCATATTCTAGAAGGTATTATACTTACAAGAGAGATTGGTTAGTCCATAAACTTCCAACTGGTGGCATTTCAGCAAATTCAACAAAATTAAAAATTTTCAGACAATATGGAAGAAGGTATTTCAACAGGCCTACTTCATGGGTAAAGAGAAAAAAGAGAAAGGAAAGGGACAACTGAAGGGAGCATTTACAAGTCAGGGACTGCCTTTATTCCTGTCGGCCTTCTCCTCACCAACTTCTCCCATTTTCCTACTTCATTATTCTTCTCAAGTCACTGAGTATGCATAGATTTTCTCTCCTCTCACCCTATGGGGATCTACAGAACTGAGCTCAGCTTTTCTATCTTCTTTGTCTACTTAGTCAGTGCTCCCAAACTGAAATCGATTTGGAGTTCCCATGTATTGATCATTTGTTTGATTTTTTGTACAGTTTCTTGAAAAATACCATATATTAGAAAGAGTTATACAAACAATGAAATCAGACTGAGATGATTTCGAAAGAGATGTCATGATTACTCCAGCAGGGGCCCTAGACTCCTGATGAGGCTCCTCTTAGTTCCATTCTCCTCCTTCAAGGAACGGGCACCATCCTTGAAGGTTCAGGCCAAGTCCTTTACCTTTTTCATTCTTCCCAGTGCCCTTATACAGCTGATGCTCAATGAAAGTGCTGTTAACGAGGCTTGTTCCAGAGACCCATGTTTCCACAGTGTCTTGAACATATTTATGTAAATGTGCACATTCCATTGTTTAAATATTAACATATTAAGAACAGTAAGTGGTATTAATAACAATAATAATAATACTTTTCATTCATTAAACAACCTTGGTTTTTCTGTTCTCTCGCTTTTCTGTCTTGAATTCAACAAAGTCTGAAGTTTGCTTTTCTAAATGACAAGGTATGAGGAGCAAGGTTCAGATTTAGAGGACTGTAAAACTCATGATTAGGATATGAAAAGGCCTTTGAAATTTACTTGGCATCAGAATGTATGAAATTACATGAGTGCACCAAGTACTCTGAGATCTGTTTACCTTGAACACACTGGGAACTTGAAGCTTTGGTGATGGGACTCCAATCAAAAAATCAATAATCACCATTGTGAAGATAGTGAGGAAAACAGCAAAGTCACTCACCATGGAGCGTACCTGGCATGAGAAAGAAGTGGACACATGTTTTGGCAGGTTAAATACAGTAGAAAAGAGGTTAGTATTGTAAAAGGCTTAAAAATCCTCAGAAGAATGTTTTCATCTTACAGTTGAATTAATGCAAGCAAATTTAAACAACAGGAATATGTTAATTGCCCAATTAATGCCCATAAAGTGTGGATATGATGAGGGAGAATGAACCCTCTGACAAATGCTAACATAACCCAGACCATCCTCTGAAGAGTTCTGTTTGGGACATTTAGGGCCAGGTTGGGACTCTAGTTCCGAGAACTTGGACTTTCTGGGATCAGCCAGGGTCCTCAGTGCTAGCCAAAAACCTCAGCAGCAGCATCAACTGCACTTCTCCCTCATACCCAATAGCCAGTCTATTTGCAAGTCCTATTGGCTCTCCCTTCAGAACATATCCCGAGTCTGATCACTTCTTACCACTGCCACTGCTCCCACCCAGATCCAAGTCACCATCAGCTCCTGTTGGGGTAATGGTAGCAGCCTCCTAACTTGCTTCTGCCTTTGCCCTGCAGTGTTTTTTAAATGCAGTCACTGGAGTAATTATTTGAAACATAAGTTGGGTCATATCACTCCTCTACCAAAACCCTGAAATGGCTTCTGGCCAAAAGGCCTTCTTGGCCTATGAGGGCCACACAATTGGCATCATCACATCTCCCACCCCAGCTCTTATTGCTCTCCTGCTTGCCCACTCTGCTCCAGACACACAGACTGCGTTGCTGTTTCCTTAAACATGCCAAGCTCACTCCCACCTCACGGTCTTTGTACTTGTTCATGCCTCTACCTAACATGCCTTTCCTCCAGGTAACCTCTTGGGTAGCTCCCTCACGTCTTTTAGGTTCAACTCAAATATCACCTTCTCCTTGAGCTCTTCTCTGATGATACTACTTAAAATTGGCCACCTCCCTCCACCCCAGCACTTCCTGTACTTCTTTACTGCTTTATTTTCCTCCATGGCACATTATCTCTATTTTGTTGGAGATTCTCATCCAATTTAGGATCCATCATAAAAGGATTGCCTCACTTTATAGTGTGGCTTTAATAAAATACAGTACCTGGCAAATGACCTGTGCCTGCCTTAATCTAAGCTTCCAAAAGAGTGAGAGCAAAATATATCTTAGCCACACGTAATATCACTGGTACCTTAGCCTGACTTCACTTTGTTTTGAAGCCCAAGGTTTCCAGTTCCTCCTCCATGGTTTTGTTAGTTCTTCTCTGAATGTAATATAAATTCTCTGAGTATCCACTGCCTCCCCATCCCCAACATGAAGCCCATCCTGGGGCCCAGTGGCCCTCTTCTCCTCTGAACTCCTACGGCACGTACATCCCAGGTGGACATCCAACTGTTTACTACTTTGCATACGGCACCTGATTGTTTCATGTATTTTTCCTTCCTATCTGATGAGATACTATCTTTTAAGTTTCTGTTGCATCTCCCTAGCACTTAACCCAGGCTTGAGCAAGTAGTCAGTACAGAACAGCCACTTGTTAACTATTTGTCCTAGCAGGAAACAAAGACCCAGAACTTATTTAATATGTACCTCCTGTGACTGCCATGTAGGCTCACTGAAGTCTAAGAATGTGTTCTAGTCATATATGGGTGTACACTAAATATCTAATTAACTGCGTCCTCCTCCCATTTATGTACCCTGTATTGAAAATGTGCCTGGCTGATAAAAAAGGATGAGTTCATGTCCTTTGTAGGGACATGGATGAAGCTGGAAACCAACATTCTCAGCAAACTATTGCAAGGACAGAAAACCAAACACCGCATGTTCTCACTCATAGGTGGGAACTGAACAATGAGAACACTTGGACACAGGATGGGGAACATCACACACCGGGGCCTGTTGTGGGGTGAGGGGAGCGGGGAGGGATAGCATTAGGAGATATACCTAATGTAAATGATGAGGTAATGGGTGTAGCACACCAACGTGGCACATGTATACATATGTAACAAACCTGCATGTTGTGCACATATACCCTAGAACTTAAAGTATAATTTAAAAAAAAAGAATCCCTGTTAAAATTTTTGCATTATACTTCTAAACCTTGAAAATTATTTTATTTTGAGAACAAAATATCACTTGAACTTGGATGTAAAAAGTAACCTGGCAAGATGCCAAATAATGGCAAAATAAATGCCATTTATTTAGAGCAAATTTCATTGCTTTACATCTTCTAAAATATGAACAGGAAGTAGGCTGAATAAATGTTTTGAATAATGTTTTCCAGATGTGATATAACCATTTAATAAACCACTACTGACTTTAAAAAAAAAAAAAAAAGAAAAAAGAAAAAAATTAAAAAAAAAAAGAAAATGTGCCTGGCTGAAACCTCACTTACAGGAAAAACCACCATTTCCTCCTGATTTGAGCTCCCTTTCTTTTCCTTTTCTTTCTTTCTTTTTTTTTGTGTGAGAATAGCTTTTAATTTAAAACACTTGAAGCAATAAATCATCTATCTCTCTTTCCATCCCAGGCAAATATTCTCCCCCCAAATTTGATGTAGTTTAAACAACAACTGTGACTAGTGCAAAACGAAACAAATACGATCTCTTTCAGGAGGCAGCATCAAAACCTATTGGGCTGGTGGGTACCGGCAACAGGCTCAGCCTCCACCAAGGCTGAGAGAAGCAGCACACTGAGGGTAGCAAGACTTACGTGGTATTTCACCCAGCTTTGGACAGACTCAACAATACCTGGGGTGGGCGGAACCACAAAAGAATGATGCCTAAAATGAGACAAATATGCTTGGCTCCCTCATGTGGCTAATAACCTGATGCTAGAAAAATAAGTGCAAAGATAGCAGCTCCCAGGCAAAGCTGAGGGAAGACAGTTTGGGGCTCATTTGCTTTTGTTTTTTAATTGGGGTCTTACATATACATTGGTTTTCAGGCAGAAAAATTTTCTGCTTTCTGGGAGGTGTTCTGTGCCACATAGTGCTCTTGACTCCAGCAAAAATATTTGTGTTGTTTCTGTCTACTTGGATGCTTCACTGAATTACCTTTTCTACCTATGGTATTTCACTGCCTACCCCAAACTATGTAAGTGTAGAGTAGCATGTCCAATAGAATTACATTAGCCAGGCCAGGCATGGTGGCTCACGCCTGTAATCCCAGCACTTTGGGAGGCTGAGGTGGGTGGATCACTTGAGGTCAGGAATTCGAGGCCAGCCTGGCCAACACGGTGAAACTCTGTCACTACTAAAAATAGAAAAATTAGCCAGACATGGTGGTGCACACTTGTAATCCCAGCTACACAGGAGGCTGAGGCAGGAGAATCACTTGAACCCAAGGAGATGGAGGTTGGAGTGAGCTGAGATTGTGCCACTGTACTCTAGCCTGGGCGACAGAGTGAGACTCTGTCTCAGAAAACAAAGAAGTACGTTACCCATATGTCTAATTTTAAATTCTTTAGTAGCCACACAAAAAATATAAAAATAAGTGAAAATAATTATATTTATCAAATTATTATTTTATTTAATCGATATATCTAAAATATTGTCATTTCAGTATGTAATCAATATAAAATATTGATGAAACATCTTATATTCTTTTTTGGTACCAATCCTTCAAGATCAGGTATATATTTTATGTGTACAGTACAGTCTCAATTTGGCAAGCCAAATTTCAAGTGGCTATTTGCCACATGTAGCTATTGACTACCCACATTAAATACTGCAAATCTACAGAATCTTATGCAAACTCTTTCAGAGTGATTTACTGAGTGGGAAATCTCTGTGACACTGTGCAGGTCATCTTATACACCAACTTAAGAGTAGAGAACTTTGTTTTTGTTTTGTTTTGTTTTGTTTTTGAGCAGGTGTCACTCTGTTGCCCAGGCTGGAGTGCAGAAACGTCATCACAGCTCACTATAGCTTTGATCTCCCTGGCCTCAAGTGATCCTTCCACCTCAGCCTTCCTGAGTAGCTGGGACTATACGCACACACCACCACACCTGGCTAATTTTTTTTTTATATATATACTTTGTAGAGATAGGGTTTTGCCATGTTGCCCAGGCTGGTCTCAAATTCCTGGGCTCAAGCGATCTGCCCGCCTCAACTTCCCAAAGTGCTGGGATTACAGGCGTGAGCCACTGTGCTTGGCCCAGAACCTTGTTTCATAACCTAGGATTTTTTACCTAAAGTAAAGGATAGAATCACAACTTTATCTACTCCCATCCCCTAGTCCTGCCCCTGCCCCCTGCTGTCTCCCCACAGAAGGCCTGTACTGATGTGATTTAGCAACAATGATACCTACAAGGTGAAAAAGACATCCTTTCTGTGATAGCTTCGTCAGCATTGTTTGGGGATCATAACTCTAGCTGAATTAAAATTTTAAATATTCTATAAACGTTACAGATTTAGCTGAAGGTGGTTCAGAAGCTTTTCTAGGAGGGTGTTTTAAATAGATTTGTTTTTGAGGGGGATGGTAGCAAAGTTGCTCATGGACTGGAAAGTTGTGAGTTTCAAGAGTGGAAAAAAAAATGAGATGATTACAAAGAAAGTAAAGACAAGTGGAGCAGAAATAGAAATGGGGTGGGGACAATAAAAATGACACAGGTCCTAAACTTGGGTGTATACTCTGTAATAATCCAAAAATATAACATCTAAATATCTAAATGGTCCCTCACATTTCACATGCCTGACCCTAATAGTAGTAACCACAGGAAAATAAAAATAGAAGAGAATGTTAGGGCAGGAAGGGACTTCTGAGCTCATCTAGTTTAACCCATTCATTTTAAAGAAAAACGCCCAGAGAGGTAAAGCAACTTGGCCCTATCACACTTAAAAGTGGAGTCAGGGTACAAGCCCAGGTGTTCTCACTATGAACTGCAGGTAAGGCAGTTCAGGTAAAGTGAATAAATATACAGGGAGCAAGAAGCTCAGGCTATTCCCGTTGTACTTCCTGCAAGCCCAAAGTGAGCGACAGAGAAACAGCAGGCACATTCTATTGTAGGCAGGAGAAAAAAACTAAGTCAACTCCAAAATATTGAAGAAAC
The DNA here is from genome assembly GCF_028885625.2 of Pongo pygmaeus. Classification (NCBI taxonomy): domain Eukaryota; kingdom Metazoa; phylum Chordata; class Mammalia; order Primates; family Hominidae; genus Pongo; species Pongo pygmaeus. The sequence goes on along the minus strand of NC_072383.2, from coordinate 49,119,149 downwards.
ATTGATGTGAAATGTCATTTGAACATGATTCTTCCAGTAGTCTTTTCTGTATTTTTTTTTCCTTTAAAATAAAATTCCCAATCTGAGCCAAATTGGATTTCTGATTAGTTACATGAGCATTTAGATCAATGAACAAAATACAAATTTTGACACATTATGTTTTCCAAAGATACATTCATTGGTATTCCATACAAATGGAAATCAAAATATATTTACGGGAAGAAAGTACTATCTTTCACATGAACATCCGCATACAGTGAGAACTTCACAATTATACCACCATGTCTCACACAGAGGACTCCTAACAGGCTGATAATCAGTTGACCCAATCGACGTATTATTCCACTTTTCACTCACAGATAATATTGTCTGCACACGTGTAAAATTAAGCAGTACATTCTAGACTTTTATTCCAGGGAAATCTGCCTTGTATGTAATAAGACATACATACAAATACATTTCTAAGCAAGAAAGAAATCCATTATTTGCTCCAGTTTTTCCCAACTCTCAATCTGAAATAAAGAATAGCACTTGGCCAGGCTCATGCTTGTATTCCCAGCATTTTGGGAGGCCAAGGCGGGCAGATCACGAGGTCAAGAGATTCAGACCATCCTGGCCAACATGGTGAAACCCCGTCTCTACTAAAAATACAAAAATTAGCTGGCTGTGGTGGTGCGTGCCTGTAGTCCCAGCTACTCGGGAGGAGGCGGAGGTTGCAGTGAGCCGAGATCGCACCACCGCACTCCAGCCAGGTGACAGAGCAAGACTCCATCTGAAAAAAAAAAAAAATTCCATTTATACAAAACTTGGTCTTGTAGAAACAGCCCTCTGTTTCATGAGGCAGAAAAAAGGGCAGCCATAGTACACTTTCTTACAATATGTTTAGGCATCAGAAGGGCTGAATTTCTTTCTATTTAATGAAATTAAGTAACATATAGCCTATAATCTTAAATATTGATTTTATACCATTGATTTTACAAAGTTTATTTATAAAATTTTATTATAAAATATGTATTTTGCTCAAAATACACTTGCTAGCTATCTTTGTCCACTTTTTTTTCTTTTTTTTTTTTTGAGACCAAGTCTCACTCTGTCGCCCAGGCTGGAATGCAGTGGCACGATCTCAGCTCACTGCAACCTCCACCTCCCGGGCTCAAGCGATTCTCGTGCCTCAACCCAGTAGCTGGGATTACAGTCATGCACCACCACACCCAGCTAATTTTTGTATTTTTAGTAGAGATGGGGTTTCACCATGTTGGCCAGACTGGTCTTGAACTCCTGGCTTCAAGCGATCCACCCACCTTGGCCTCCCAAAGTGCTGGGATTATAGCCATGAGCCACCGCACCCAGCCCCTTTGTCTACATTTCAATCCAAACACCCAATCATCCTCCATCCCCCAAAAAGGCCTTTGCTTTGTAACATAATTGAAGACAATCCATTTTTGATGCCCGTGTGGAGTCATTATTCTATGGGGACTGGATTTTGTAAGGCTGCTTAGTATGGGGATTTCCACAGGAGTCAGCAACTTCAGTAACAAAGTGGGCTGCTTTAGGAAATCCAACTCAACATTAGAAGGTAATATCAATAGGCACACTTTAGTAGAGTATTACTACACCATGAGCTCCCCTCCTTCTGCCAATCCCATCTGTTCCCAAATTGAATAAAATGTCAGAGAAGAGAAGGCAGGGAGCATGCTAAACTAGGACACACCATGGCACACCACCTTCTACTCTTGGGTCATCATATCAAATTTCACTGTATCCTTGAAGCATAATTGGAAAGAGACAGCAGGTGTCATCACATCATTGTGCAGATGAGGTGAGGCACAGGGAAGATGAGGGACTTGCCCAAGGTCCACAGCCAGCATCAAGGTCTCCAGGCCATGGGCCTTGGACACTGCGTCCCTGGCTCACATGGTATTAAGCTCCTATGAGACAGGGGCCCCAGTCACAACCAGAATCCTGATTGTTCACAGTTCACCACATCCTAATCCAATGTTTGTGCTATATTTCACCCAGTTAATTCTGCTTCATTTTCCTACAGTTTCTGGAAAAATCCTTTCAACCAAACAAATATATGTTAAGCAGACAGCAATAAATCCTGTTTCATTCAACTGAATAATTTGAAATACAAACTCCAGAGACTCTGGAATTTGGTGCAGAGCAGTAGGAAAATTACAGAATGTTATCGTTCTACTTTTCATCACATTTGAAACTCTAATTTAATCCCAGGTTGCAACTAAAATACTGAAATAACCAAAATGGAAAGGATTGTCTTTTATAATATCATATAAAGTTTCTTTGCGTCTGAAATTTTTTTTTTTTTAAGATGGAGTCTCGCTCTGTTGCCCAGGCTGGAGTGCAGTAGAGTGATCTCAGCTCACTGTAACCTCCACCTCCCGAGTTCAAGTGATTCTCCTGACTCAGCCTCCAAAGTAGCTGGGATTACAGGCACCTGCCACCATGCCCAGCTAATTTTTTTTTTTTTTGAGACGGAGTCTCGCTCTGTCGCCCAGGCTGGAGTGCAGTGGCACGATCTTGGCTCACTGCAACCTCCGCCTCTCAGGTTCATGCCATTCTCCTGCCTCAGCCTCCCGAGTAGCTGGGATTACAGGCGCCTGCCACCACGCCCAGCTAATTTTTTGTATTTTTAGTAGAGACAGGGTTTCACCATGTTAGCCAGGATAAGCTCGATCTCCTGACCTCGTGATCTGCCCACCTCGGCCTCCCAAGTTCTGGGATTACAGGTGTGAGCCACTGCGCCCGGCCCATGCCCAGCTAATTTTTGTGTTTTTAGTAGAGAAAGCGTTTTGCCATGTTAGCCAGGCTGGTCTCGAACTCCTGACCTCTGGTGATCCACCTGCCTCGGCCTCCCTTAAAATGCTGGGATTACAGATGTAAGCCACCATGCCTGGCCACATCTGAAATTCTTAAAGTATCCAAAATAACACTGCTAGTCACAGCAGATAAGCAGTGAAGTCAAATCAGGAGGCGATACATGGAAAAATGGCAGAGATGAGCCTCTGGCCCCTGAAAAATGTAGAAATGGAGTCAGGCAAAGAGCTCAGAGATGAGAAAATACAAATTTGGGGAACTTCACATGATAACTTCCAGGGAGTCATCATGTGGTATGGTAAAACAAGACTATTTTAACTAAAAATAAACATTATACTTTTTGGGGAAATGACTGCTGAGAAATGGAGAATTCCTCTGTCTACCTTTGGCAAAGTACAATATAATGCTGCTGTGGGCATCTGGCATTGTACCACCAAATATCACAAACCCAAGTGAATTCTTGACAGCACTTAAAGGGATAAACTCAGCCCTTTTTACGCCTTGAAATCTAAGTGGGAAACTAATATTTTAAACTGTTCCTGAGTTATAGTTTCATTAAAATATTTACTTGCTTAATACCAACTGTTTAGCCTTTAAAAACCAAACCATCACAGGTTTTGTAGTGAACTGTAAAGGTCTCACCCTTTCACACATATTCACAAAATCATATTATGAATTTTTGTATGATTTAAATTAAAAATATCTTTTACTGAAAATGCTGTATTGGCTGGGCATGGTGGCTCACCCCTGTAATCCCAGCACTTTGGGAGGCTGAGGCAGGTGGATCACCTGAGGTTGGGAGCTCGAGACCAGCCTAACCAACATGGAGAAACTCCATCTCTATTAAAAATACAAAATTAGCCAGGCATGGTAAGTGCCTGCAATCCCAGCTACTTTGGAGGCTGAGGCAGAAGAATCACTTGAACCCAGGAGGCGGAGGTTGCGGTGAGCCAAGATTGTACCATTGCACTCCAGCCTGGGCAACAGAGAAAGACTCCATCTCAAAAAAAAAAAAAAAAGAAAAGAAAAAAGAAAAGAAAAAAGAAAAAAAGAGAAAATGCTGTATTATGCATGTATAGGTCAGAAATTATTGCGTGCAATGAAAAAAAATGCCGTAAATAATGCCCCGCCCAATAGCTGATTTTCTATATGAAACACCAAGAAGGTTTTTCATTTACTGCAGGTAAGGCCACACCACTGGCCACATAAATAGGTTTCTCTGAAGGCCACTAGCACCCATCCCCCAATAGAGGACTGGGAGCACATCCCCATTTTTGATGTACTGATGGTAGATCTCTCGCCAGCAAAATGAACACCCTTTTTTATATTATCTTCTCCTTAAACATTTATTAAAACTATCTATAATAGTGTATCATCACTAATATGAATTTCTTCTCAGTTCTATATCAGAAGGCATCAAATGACTGTGCTCTTTTTTTTTTTTTTAACTTTTTTATTTTTGAGACAGAGTCTCAGTCCGTCACCCAGGCTGGAGTGCAGTGGTGCAATCTCAGCTCACTGCAACCTCCACCTTCCGGGTTCAAGTGATTCTCATGCCTCAGCCTCCCGAGTAGCTGGGATTATAGGCGTGTGCTACCATGCCCAGCTAACTTTTGTTTTTTTAGTAGAGATGGGTTTCAGCATGTTGGCCAGGCTGGTCTCAAACTCCTGACCTCAGGTGATCTACCCGCCTGGGCCTGCCAAAGTGCTGGGATTACAGGTGTGAGCCACCATGCCCAGTATGATTGTATTCTTTAAATAAACTACAAATATGCAATGTATTTCTTCATATCTGGCTGTTCTAACTTTTTGGCAAATTAAAAAGGTATGTGGCTTCTTCTCACTGATTCATATGTTTGAGGTTTAGCTTGGTATACTGTGGTAAAAGTACATGTAACCCAGGCCTTTAGGGGGCCTTTCTGTGGCACAAACTTTGTGGTCACTGTAGATCACCCATCTTCCTTTCATATTTTTGATATGGCAAATGTAATGGTCATTTATTATAGATGTTTCCATGTGACTGAAGGATGTAAATAATTCATGCACTTATTCTTTTCAGTGTTAACTTTCTTTGATGAGGTCCCAGTAGCCATTCTCCACCTTCTCAAGTTCCCTTTCAAAGAAATGGCCCATGTAGCTACTCCACAACCAGCCTCTAATCTTGCCCTGCCAAAACTGGCAAAAGCCTTGCTCATAATACAAACAATGCTATCTGCATCATGGAAAGGTTGCTGAGGTTTCAAACAGTCATACAAACTAAGTCAGGAGCATGCTGGTTGCTGCAGTCAGTGTCGCCAGTGATTTCACAAGCTATTTAAAAAGCCATCCCTGGGAGAAGATTTTTGGGTCCCCTAAAGTATCTAAGGTCACAACCACAATTTACTGTATTCAGGAGCCAGCTTTAGCTATTGTGTGTTAAGTGTCTCAGAATTCTGGAAATGAAATGTAACAGCATGCTGGAAATAAGACTTAATAACTTTTAAAAAACCATCACTACCACCTTAACCTTAACTGGCACTTGTAAACCAAAAAGGTTTTAAGTATTAACCCTTTATTCCCAAACACAGATCTATGAAAGAGGCTGCCAGACACTAGGAGAGAATGCCAGTGTGGCTCATCAGGACATCTGGAGTTCTCCACCTGGCCAATCAACCCCATAAGCAGCATAGAGGCTGAGAAAAGGTTCTGTTATATTTGATTCTAACGTGAAAGAAATGCATGAACATGCTACCTACTCTGGTTGGGAAATAACGGCTCGTCTTAAACGTCTTTAAGGTGCTTGAAAGGATGAAGGTGGTGAAAAAGAGAATACAGGACCAAAAGAGGACATCAGGAGTGTAGGGTCCATGATGGCCGCATGCAGATCCCATGAACTCTCCGTGCATCTCCTGGCATTCCTGGAGGAATAAGCATTCTGGGTGATGAAAGGCAGACACAACCAAATAAATAGCTGTTTCCTACTGAGTCCACCACTCATTGTCATCCCATGGTTGTTGGGAGAAGAGGCTGCAAGCAGCATCCCCTTGACCTTTATGCAGTTGCGGGGTGCTCTCTTGTACAGGCCACTTTCAAGCAGGGTGGTTACTTATGGTCCTAAGACATAGAACTGTTCTGAACAATACAACTTCCAAGGCTCTGGAAGGACCCTGGCAACTTATATTTTTCTTATCACAGAGGACCTCCAAACTTGAACATTCTTCAACCCTACATGTCTGGATCTGCCCCCTGTCCTGCGTGGTTTCATCTCCACCTATCCTTAGTGCAGGGTCACTGGGTAGGATGTTGGGGGAGAAAAGAGAAGGGTAATCTTCTCCCTTAATGTACAAGAAAAATTCTGAAAGGATAAAAGAAAGTGAGTAAGAATTGTTTTTTAAAAAGCTCTATTTCGGTAAATGCCAGAGTTTGGCCAAAGGGCTACTCCTCCCTTTCACTTAGAAGTCCCTCCTAAACCTGTGGTCACAATGCTAGGACATCTGGCAGCTCCCAGACTTACACTGACAGTCAGGTTAGCCCAGTGGACTTCTGCTGTCACGATGTTGTGGTCCTTCCAGTACTGGAGGGTGTGATTGTTTGGATTCTCTGGGAGAGTACACCTGCAGCTGAGGGGAAAAATTAAAAAGATTCCTGAGGAAAACAGCCAAATACTCAGTCAAATGTTTTTAGAACAACTAGTTTAAAGGCTGTCAGGAGCTGCCTTGCATACTTCTTTGCACACTTCAGACCTGAGGAGTTGAGGCCCCTCTGTAGGCCCCATCACACTCTAATTTTTCAGTCGGTCATTACTAAAGTTTGACTCAAATCAGCCCATGGGTCTTGGATTAAACTGTGCTGATAACCACATTTGGCATCTGATGTGCCCGGAATGAGTCTTGATTGGTTGTTTTGTTTTTTGTTTTGTTTTGGTTTTTGTTTTTGCCCGATTTCTATCTCTTAGGCTCTTGCTATGAAATTTAATCTACATAGCAAGGAGGTCTCAATATCCCACTTACTTCTCAACAACTTCTTCCAAGCCTGAATATCTTATTCTCTATACCCTTCGTCACGCTCTTGTTCTAAAAGTCAGAATCTCCTGGAATCGTGATGTAAGCACTTCCTGACGCTGAGTTATCTTTGGTAATATCCCACTACCGTGGCCATTCCCTGGCCACTCATGGTAGAGCCAGATCTAGAAACTCCATTAGCTTCCCCAGGCCTCCTACTCCAGCCAAACCAGACCAGACCAGACCACACCTGTGCCATTGGCCACCATGTTGCCTCCCAGTCCCAGCATGCTTCATGCCTGACCTGGCTCCCAATATGGTCAACTGACACAGCCATCCCCACTAACTTTATATGGTCTGTGAATTTAATAAGCATGCCTTCTAAGATATGGCATGACTGAATTAAAATTCAAAAAGCTCTCGACAGGTTAGAATAATAGGAAGAAATCGACAAAATGAAAAGTAATAGGGAAAGCTATAAAGCCCTATACTTAGGTTTAAAAAAATCAATTCCAAATAAATAAACTGTGGTACATCCAGACAATGGAATATTATTCAGTACTAAGAAGAATTGAACCACCAAGTCATGAAAAAACAGAGGACCTTAAATGCATATTACAAAGTGAAAGAAGCCAATCTGAAAAGGCTATGTACTGTATGATTCCAACTATGATATTCTGGAAAATTCAAAACTATAAGGACACAAAAAGGTCAGTGGTTGTTAGGAGTTGGGGGGAGGGAGAGAGCAACTGGCAGAGCACAGGAGATTTTTAAGGAAGTGAAAGTATTCTGTATGATATTATAATGGAGGATTCATGTCATTATACATTTATCAAAATCCATAGAATGTACAACACCAAGAGTCAACTCTAATGTAATCTATGGACTTTGGGTGGCAATGATGTGTCTGTGTAGGTTCACTGATTGTAACAAACTTACCACTCTGGTGTGGGATATTGATATTGGGGAGACTGTGCGTGTGCTGGGGTAGGGGGTATATGCTAACTCTCTGTACTTGCTGTTCAACTTTGCTGTGAACCTAAAACTGCTTTAAAAAATAAACTCTATTTTTTAAAAATCAATTACATACATATTAACATAAAATCATTTAAAGAGTTAAGGAGTTCTAGCTTCACATCAGCGCCATATGAACTAACAGTAGAATGTGACTAAAAAAATATCATCTTGAGCTTTATTAACAAAGAATTTGTTTCTGGAACCAAAGTCTACTCAATCCAGGGCTGGTCACTTTGCCTGTCTTCTCAGATATAAGTCTCATAAAGACAGATCCTTTGTCATGTTTGCCACTGTGTTTCCAAGGCCTAAAACAGTGCTTGGTACATAATAGGTGCTCAATAAATATTTGTTAAACAAAGAAAATAATGATAAAAAGAGGTCAAAGAATCAACCTTACAGAAATGAGAACTCTAATGCCAATAGGAGCCAATTCACTAGGCTTTGAAGATGATACTCCCTAATCATTGTTACTTTCTAGTAAAATAAAGTTCTAATAAATTTTTTATTAATTCTGATTTTTAAAAGGTTAATGAGTGAATAACTAGAATAGATGAAAGTGTATCTGTCGCTGGTCCGCAAATGCCTCCAGACAGTGTACTCTCTCTTCTGAGACAGTTTCAGACTGAAGTTGTTCATTTCACAACCAGATCCTCCACATCAGAACTGTACAGCCAGAACTTGATGTACAGAGCTAAGGGAAGAGGATCTTTAGTCATAATTTGGAGAATACTATTCCAAAGAAGAAATGTTTATAGGACCAGAGTGTCCTAGATGGTTGAAAACATAGCCAGACACTGTGTTTCTTTTCCAAGTGATCCAAACCATATTGAACACATAAAGAAATCACAATCTCTTGAGTTGAAATCTAGGAAGTAAGTAGGCTCCTGGATCTTTATGATACAGTATGAGACACTTCTGGATCTGAAAGGAATGATTAATATGTCTTCACCGAATAAGTCCTAAGAGTTGCCTGTACATACTTTCAGAGAAAGAGAGTCCTTCATTTCAACAAAGGAAAGAGTCCATTCTCTCACATGATAACATAGTCCAGAGGCTCACAAAGTCCTTGCAAAAAGAAGTTCCTCCCCATAACTAACTCAAATTCTCCCTGCTACATTTGCAGCCCATTTTTGTTTCAGTGCCTAGAGCCAAAAGACATGGTCTGGAAAGCATTTCTTGAGTCCCCTCTGTGTTTCACTTCTAGTCGATCTTCTCTGTCAATACTTTTGATTGTTCTCCTCTAGCAGCCCTCCACTACTCCTTGTCTGTATCTGAGATCCATTTCCCAAAGGGCAAGACACTTCTTGACCAGAAGCTGTAAGCACTGCCTAGCACTCTACATCAGCAATTAAACGCAGGCCCTTTGCTTAATTTTTAAAAATAAGCAGAAAGCACACTTACTAATAGAGGCTAAGGTGGTCCAGCTGGCTGTGCATGTGGATGGGGTAGGTCTCTGCCAGGTGAATCAGTTTTTCTATTGCTTCGTAGATGAAAATAATGCAAATTAGGGAGGCAAATGCTTCTTCAGTGAAACGGGTAATGTAGCAGACAAGTGAACTGGCATCAGTTGCCACAAGGACAATACACAGGAAAGCGGTCCACAGTCCAATACAAGCTCGCAGGGAGAGATATGAAAGAGCATAGTCTCTGAAACAAGACCAAAGTTCATCAGAACGTATGGATGGATGGCATTAAGAGACAAGGAGTCAGAAATGTGGTTAATTCATCTCATCTAAACCAGCACTGGAACCGAGTTTATCCCTAATTCTGATTGTATTTTGCTTCTAAATAATGCTCTGGCACAGTTATGATACGGATTTGCCTCACAGGATATGGGCAAGGATACAAAAACTGAAAAAAGAAATTGTCTCATATACATTCCTGCCATTACTACCTAATGTAATTATGATCTTATTCTTGCAGTTAAGAAAAAAAGGGGCTGGCCATAGTCCCATGAGCTGCTACTTGAAATATAAAAGGAAAAAAGAAAAGATTGTATAGGAAAAGTAGGGAAACCAGAACAGTCTTGTGCCCCACTATCACTAGCAAAAAAAAAAAAAAAAAAAAAAAAAAACAGGGGAAGGATATTAGGCCAAATTAAAAATTGACTCACAATGGAAATGGAGAAGTTTGAATTAGCTAGGGAAAGTCTTTTTAAAGATAAAAAGTCAAGACTTCAATAATGGCTGAGGAATATTAATCAAGCTCTTTAAGAATAGGAGATCTGCTATTTTGGGTATGGTGCTACCTGGGGGCAGGACAACAGACCAAATGATGGTCTCCTTTCAGGTTTCTTACAATCCAAAATGATATTGCCTGTCTGTACTGAGTAGAATCCTGACATTTAATCCTGGCAGCATAATCACTAAATCTGGTTAGAGTTTTCAGAAAAACAAATGTCTTACTTGCAGAATTTGAACAAAATCTTTTCAAACACAAGCACTGGTCCAGTACTTCCCAGGATGGTGAGAGCCTGTCCCGCAAACAAGGAATAAGCAATCCCAGTCATGGAGGCTCCAAACAAGGATTCAATTGCACTCTGAGAGGAAAAAAAGTCATCACTGAGTCCATAGCCCATCAGTACAGAGTAATGTTGGCTTAGCTACATTCCTGACTATGCTCTCCTGTGTGCCTTACTGGCCATTTGCTTGTATTTCATCTTAGCAAGAGTGATGTGTACACATCATCTAATACTCCTGTAAACAGATACTACTTTAACAATTCAGGTGCCCAGATCCATTGACACATGATTCCTTAACTAACTCCTATTCTTCAGTGACTCAATTCAGTATTTGAAAATATATAGAAAGCACAGCGATACCATTCACACTACAAGCTCACATACAGAGTCATTTTAAATCTTATTTTAAAATGGCATCAACATATCCATTTTCCATCACTGAGGCAACAGAAAATTCAACTGGGCAACCAGCTACTGAAGCTGATGTTCAAGCAGAAGGGTCTGTTGTAAAGAGAGGACTGTGTTGCTCTTTGGTGTGATGTCAGAAGACCATGGTAATTCAGAGGAAAAATCCAATCTCTTCAGTCCTAGACCAGGTAATTTCCCCCACAGTGGACTTGGCTGCCGCCACAATATTTTAGATCTTGTTTGGGATCATTAGAAGTGGTTAAAAGTCCTTACTATGCGTCCCTCAGTGGCTTCTCCAAGCAATCCCCCAAAGGTGATGACAGGTGACATGCAGGCACAGTACAGGAACAGAAAGGAGGCCAAACACTGTAAGCTGAGTGCATCCCGGTAGTCACTCCAGTACCAGGGGGCCTTCCGCTTGATGTCCAGCACCAAGCCCCCAAATAGCCTGTGGAAACACAACAGACAGGCTTCTAACACAGTCCCTCTTCCCTAAAAGCATGTAAACAGCACACATTTGAGAGCATTTCAAATGTGCTCTGTTCAGTGGTAAGACTTTGGCTTCAGTTTGACCCCAGTAGAGATAACTCTCTTGGGTCAGCACAGTCTCTTTGCAACCAAGGGTATGACTTAGGTAAATTTGAATGAATATCCTAAACATACAAAGAATTAATTTAGATATGCATATTATTCATTCAATAAAAAGTTCAAAAAAATTAATACGAAAGCAAGTATTAGCTTCAGACTTTAAATTCTGAGCTGTTAGGAAGAAATGTGCAAAACCAACTTAAGGTATTAAAATTACTAGTTTTATTAAATGTTTTCTAGATAAAAAAGTCCCTATCACATGCACTTTCTTACTCTGAACAACTACCTCCCTTATTTGTGAGAAATGTGTATAAATAATTCATTCATGCAATTGACAAGTAGCAGAAGATACTTGGTGCCAAGCACTGTGCCAGGTACTGGAGATGCAGCAATGAGCAAGACGTGAACAGCCCTGCTCTCCAGGACCAAGTCTAGTGCAGGAGACAGGCAGTACTGTGAGGGTGCTATGGTGGCATAGAGCAGGGAGGGGCATTTCAGCCATGACTTCAGGGAGGGACTGGGAGTTAAGCAGATGAGGCAGAGGGGCCAACATGGGTGACACTTAGAGGTGAGAGTGCTTGGTGGATCAAGGTGCTGAGAGATATGAGTGGATAATACAGTGTGAAGGCTGAATGCCAATAGACAAGGCTGGAGAAGCTAAGTCAAAAAGGCCTTAAAAATGGTTTTATTCATTATTTTTATATATTTTTTGAGACGGAGTCTCACTCTGTTGCCCAGGCTGGAGTGCAGTGGCGCAATCTCTGGTCACTGCAAGCTCCACCTCCTGGGTTCACACCATTCTCCTGCCTCAGCCTCCTGAGTAGCTGGGACTACAGGCGCCTGCCCGGCTAATTTTTTTGTATTTTTAGTAGAGACGGGGTTTCACCGTGTTAGCCAGTATGGTCTTGACCTCCTGACCTCATGATCTGCTCACCTCGGCCTCCCAAAGTGCTGGGATTACAGGCATGAGCCACCACGCCCAGCCAGAAATGGTTTTAAGGAATTAAAACTTTATCCTAATAGCATGTCAAATTACTGAAGAACTATAAACAGAGGAGTGACATAATCAAACATACATTCTGGAAGGACCACTCTGTGGTAGTATGATGAATGGAGCATAGATTAGGATGAGAAGTGCATGGATTCAAGACCTAATCAGGAGGTAGAATCAACAGGACTTGGTGGCAGGACTTCAGGGCCCCTCTCCTCTTCTCAAAGATGAGGCAGACCAAGACCAAGATACCCCACACTAAGGAGGAGATGTGTTCCCAATTCAATCACTTTTTCTAAGAGTGGAGTCACTGCACCAGGGTGAGGGCTGTCAGGTGAATAACATAAAGAGCCATTCAGCATTTTATAGCACAAATCACCTGGCTTCTCCTACCAATAAATGGCATAGAAAAAAAGGAAAAGGGACTATTACAGAATGGGAACATAATAACCAAATGCAAACTTTGACTCCTATGTCAAACAAATGAACTCTAAAAAGACGTTGCTAACACAATCATAAAAAGTTTAATAAGAACTGAACATTAGACAATGTAAAGAATGATTGTTAATTTTGTTAGAGTTGATAATGGCATGATAATTTTTTTAATGTTCTAATTAAAGAGATGCATACTGAAGTATTTACAGGTAAAATGTATGTCGGTGATTTGGTTTAAAACAATCTAGAAACATAAAAATAAAATTAAGTGAGAAGAAATAGATGAAACAAGATTGGCAAAATGTTGGTAATAGTTGATGGGTACATGGGGGTTCATGAAACTATTCTCCCTTCTTTTTTTATGTTTTTAAAATTTTCTATAATAAAAAGCTATTTTTAAAAAACACACAAGCTACTCTCTCACGGAAGGAGGCTTGGCAAGCTCTTTCTTTCCTTCTCTCACCTAGAAGCCTGGAGGAGTATGAGGAGGCCTGGGATCTGTATGCCAGGGGAGAAGATCCAACCAGCTCTTTCTCCTGGAACACTCTCTCTAATCTAGCTAGTATAATGGGTGTGCAGGTGGACACAGGACAGACACCCACCCGCTCTTTTCCTCTGGTTCTGGTGGGTATAGTTGGGATTCACCTTTCCTCAGCTTACAGCAGTAACATCATAATGTGGGTCTGGGCTTAGGGAAGAGAAGCAAAGCCAGCCTTGTGACTTGCCTTAGTTTTAGCCTATCTGGCAAACGTAGCTCAGGTAAAGAAGCTATCTACATGGTCTAACCTAAATCATGAGTTCTGCTTCAGGGTTTGGGGCCAATGCTTCAGTTAGTAATAAAGTGTCACTTTGTCTTGCTTTCTCCTCTAGGTAAATAGCCCCTCAATAACCTTGTAGGCAGCAATAATTTATCTGGGGCAAGACTCAAGTATTTCTGGGTTCTTAGCTAACATAGCATCTTGTTACCATGCGATTATCACCTCTTCATTACCAGTCACCTTCCTCTGGAAAGCATAATTCTGTGAGAAGAATATCCCTGTATAATAGTGACCCCCTACACACACACACACACACACACACACACACACACACTCTGAGGCTACCTGAGATGCTGTCATGAATACTCAGCCCCTAGACACAGGAGGAGAGGAGTGTCTGTGAGCAACAGACAAAAGATTTATGTGAAATGGATTTCTGAGAAGCCATAGAAAGGGAAGACATCTATCTGTCTAGCAGTGATTAAAAGGCAGGGAAAGATCTGAGGCTCACATGGATGGTATAACTATAAATTAATAAAATAATTTCTGAACACTTTATGGAGTCAGCCTCATACCTCATTCATGCATAAAATCAGACTATGATTGCACATCTACAACAGATATTCATCAGGCATGGATGCTTCTTTCTGTACTTGGGATTTCCTTTCCCTTTCAACACTGTCCTTCACATTCAAGTTTTCTGGGGCAGGAGGCATACAGGGATATGAGTTTAATTTAAGTTTGATGCAAGAAAGGACTTACCTGTGTAGAGGGTGACTAGGCTCTGGAGCATTGACTTAAGGAGCCCTTCCCTGGAGGGCTTTAGAAACAGCCAGTCATCCATTTGTCTGGTATACTTTGGAAGAAACCTGTTTGAAGTGTGGGGGGATCATCGAGATAGCAGCTCCTGATTCTTTTTTCCATTAACCCTTCCCAAAAGTGGCATCCCCAATAAGGGACAGAAATCTACCCTGAAAAACCCCTTTCCAGAGCACCCTCCTTGCTGTGGAGCTTCCGGCCTAAGAACACTCTAGTCATATTTCCTTCTTTGTTACTTATGGCATCCCTGCCTTAGTCAATATCAGGGAGGTTTAAGACCTGTCTTAACCCTGGCTTGGAGGGTCAGATCATACAGAACTCAGAGTACCATTTCAATTTTGTCTCCTTTCCCACCTTCTTAGTGTCTACTTCACCCTGCCTTCAAATACTTCTCCATCCAACAAGGATAACATTCCGTAAGATGTTATCCAAGTCTTGCTCCAAGGTTGTGCAACATGGCAAGCATAAAGCAGTTTTGTATCTCAAAGAAACACAACTAATAGTCTGAAAAATTATAAAACCCAGACTAATGTGGTTTTAGTTTGTACAGTCCAGGAAAGTACAGAAACTTACAGGATGTCCATATACAAAAAAGGCTCACATTTACCTCCCACATAATTTGAGACTGAGAAAGAGGCCAGAGCTGGCCTGGAAATGTGATTCTCTACGCAGCCATTATGTCACCTTGCCTAAGGGGCTACAATGGGAGGAAGGTCATATGGCTTGAGGCCCTTTACTAAGGGCTCTAAGAAAAATGACAGAAGCTCAGAAAGAGGAAGCATCTCCCATATCAAGCAGAGCTAAGCTCTGAGCCCAGAGCTTCCTTTTAGCTTTGTCAATTCCAGAAATTCCTGACATGACATTATGGGAGAACTCCGTCAAACTCTATTTGAATTTGTGAGTTAAGATACTTGCGGTTTGTGAATAAGAATATGATGATCCTGGCAATATGGGATTTTCTTGGGGACATCAGACGCCATTTCCAAGATCTTATAACTGTTGAGATCCAATATAATGGTCTCCCAAACCCTCAGGTGGAATTAATTATAAGTGACCCCCTCTCACAAAGCCTGGGACGCTAATCTATTTGTTTTCTTTGGCACCAATAGCAACCTAAAATCTCATCTCTGCACAGATATTGGTTTGAGGAAAACCTTGTTGCCCTAAATTCTACTACTTTCAAACTCTAAGTTCCTAAACTGTGGACACCCTTTATATCCAAAAGATAAATTATAATTTTGAAATATCAAATCCATACTCAAAACCTTTTCCTGAAAAAATTACCACCTCCTCTAGGAGAGTCTCAATCCTGGAATCCCTTCTGAGGACACATGCTTCCCTTGAACTGCCTCTCAATACCAGGCCTCCCACCCAATTCAGATCTCTCCCAACTTTAAAGAAAATGTTTTTTAAAAAGGGAAGGCTGCTCCCCCTTTTCAGTGGCCCTTGCATTGCAAGGACTCCTTCTTTCCACCAATGCTCCCTCCCAGAGCACAGCTATCTTCCCCTACCCTCCAATACATTCTTCCTACCAGAAAACATCCTTCTCTGCAGGACACTGCTAGTCAAGTGCCATTCTCTCCTGTGTCTGTCTCCTCTCCTGGTTTCTCCCTGAATTTCCAAGATTGGAAAAATAAAACGTTTTCCGCAATTCCAAAACAACTCTGAGTTTCCACTGGGTGGAGTGCTGAGGATAGAAGAGTAAGGAAAGCAACCTCAAGCAAGAAGGCAGAAAAGAAGAAAGCAAGGGGTTAGAGGACATAAAAGCTGCTTTCCGTGATCTCAGTCCTGCCCTGACAATCTCTACCCAGCAGAACCTTCTTAGACACAGCACAGCTTAACAGAGACAGAGCCATAGACTCAACCTTCTCTGAGGACACCCCTGGATATCACACTAACCCAAAATATCATTCTCGTTTACCACCTTCTGACCTAGGGAATAAAACCTCCTAGTCTGGGGACCTGCTTCCCTCACTTACCTCCTCCTTGGACATGTGTCCTTAAAATGTTGGCCTAGAAGAGTAGATTGCCTATTCTGAGGCACATACACCTAAAATAGTACCTATCTTCCTACCCTAAGGGAGTTTCTTAACCTAAAATGATCACTCAACATTTATCATACCTAGTCCATTCCATGCTATAGAACAGACATCATTCTAAAAGTATTCATTCATTTGGCAGACATTGAGAGCCTACTCTGTTCAGGGCACTGTGCTGGGTCCTAGGAATATAATGGAGCCCCTGCCCTTTTGGAATAAACAGCCTAGCAGAAAAGACAATAGATCAACCAATAATAATAAAGTATGATAAAGGCTGTAATGTGGGGAAGGGAGGTCAGAGCTCAATACTGTGATATTACATAGCAGGAACACCTAACCGCATCCAGAGAGAGTCCTAGAAGGCTTTCCAAAGGAAGTGACACAAGAACTGAGACTAAGGGTACGTAGGAGTTAGCCAGGAGATGAGGAAAGGGAAGAGTGTTCAAATCAGAGGGAACAATGGTAGGAAGGACTGGAGGTGAGACAAAACATGGTAGGTGATTTGAGAAACTTGAATGAATGAATATGATATTTGATATATTCATAATACTTCTAGTCAGTGGTTCCATTTGAAAAGTCATTCTTCAGCCAATAAATTCCCACTACAGAGAAGTAGGCTGAAAGAAAGAGGATGCCTCATTCCTTTACATAACTTCTACCCAATAAGCAGCATCGCTGTGAAACGTCCCAGGACTTACCGCCCAGTGCGCTGAAGTTCTGGCCCACTGTGACCCCCATGTGGTTCCTGTTCTATGTGGCAAACATTTCCATTTGGAACTCCAGGCATTTTCCTTTTCTCCTGTTAACAGAAGACCACAAAATTAGCAAAGGTAACATCTATCTTTTCGTCCTACTATCAGCAGGGAGTGGGAATGGGATAACCCAAAAGCAACCAAAAATGCCCGTGTTTGTAGCTTTCAAATACACTTACTGTCTTGATGCAGTTTACTGACTTTACTGAAACACACACACACACACACACACACACACACACCCCATAATTTCTCTTCCTGTTCCATAGTACCTGACTCCTAACTAAGCCTTGCCTAGAAAGAGAAAAATGGGGGCTTTGGCATTAGATATGACCTAAGTTCCAGTTTCATATCTGCCTCTGTGTAATCTTACTTTACCTTAAAATCTTGCCCTAGAAGATAGTTTTATTCCTCATTTTGTAAAACTAGAGATAACAATATCTTTTGAGGGATGTTCCTGGGAAGGCTGAATTTGCATATATAAAGCACCTGGCTGGTGTCTAATACACAGTAGGAGTTCCTTTCCCATCTCTAATATGTCAGAAAAATATCAGACATTCTATTTGCTCTCTCTATACAACTTGCTTTTTTCATTTGATGACTTGTATACAATGTAGTCACAAGAAATGTTCTCCCTTCTCTCCGCTATTTCACATCAATCCTTCAAAATTTGGCTTAAAATTCATCCCCAGGTAATCCTGACTGACCCCATCACAACTGAGCCAATTTATGCTATGCAAATTCTTTTTTTTTTTTTTTTGAGGTGGAGTCTCGCTCTGTCACCCAAGCTGGAGTGCAGTGGCACCATCTTGGCTTACTACAACCTCCACCTCCCGGGTTCAAGCGATTCTCCTGCCCCAGCCGCCCAAGTAGCTGGGATTATAGGCACCCACCACCACGCCCAGCTAATTTTTGTATTTTTAGTAGAGATGGGGTTTCACCATGTTGGCCACGCTGGTCTCAAACTCCTGATCTCAAGTGATCTACCTGCCTCGGCGTCCCAAAGTGCTGGGATTACAGGCATGAGCCACCACACCCAGCCCAGATTCATTTTTATTATTGTTTTGATATTCTATGTGCACCAAAACAGAGCTGCATCTTGATATATTTAGCATATACCCACATGGTCTTTGCTTTGTCCATGGTGGGCAGTTAGTAAGTGACAATAGCCACATTGGCTGATGTGCATACATTACCTGGGAAGGGACATTTTTGGGTGGCTCAATTCTAATGGAGGGATCCCACTCTCCTGGAGGGAGCACCGTCACCTGGTCTAGGAACTCATCAATCCCCGCCAGGAGATCATCTCGCTCTTTTGCCTTATATGCTACGTCATGAAAAATCTACAGAGAAGAAAAAACCCTCAGGAAAGTTAAAAGTAACTTTACGTGAAACAATCACCAAGGGATATGGTGAAAAATGAATACAACCTCTTGATTTTTATCTCTGTCATGGGGATCTGAGATGCAGAAAACTTTAGCACTTAGAGAAGTACAAGGATAAAAGGATTTAAAAAACAAACGTGGAAATGAGATGCATCAAAAAGAACTAAATACATGTCTGCTAGTATAAGAAGAGATAAGACATGAATCTAAAGTTGTACAATTATGTTATCTCCACAAAGGATGGAAGGAAAGGCAAGATGTATGAAAAAAAAATTTTTTTTAATCAGCTTTCCCAGGTTGAGAGGGAAATTTTCTTGATCTTAAAGGTTGGAAACACTGGATGGAATTACTAATGAAGGTCCTTCCTGAATTAAGCCTCTCAATCAAAGAAAGCTGATAAAAAACAGGCCACACCTCCCTCTGCCGCCTAAGGCATATGCCTTGAAAGCCCTACTTTGCAGCTTACCGAGCAGTGCAGTCCTTACCAGAGTATGCACTGTGGGTTCAATGTCAAAATGTCAAAATGTCTGGTTGTTTTGGTACAGACTAGTCAAGACATTCACACTACACTGCCTGAGGTCATACCCATGACCTTATACAAACTGGTCTCATTTAGTGGAACAGGAGTGAGGTTTCTTTATGTAAATAGCTTGAATGTATTTAACCATCTTCTCTTGAAAGTTAAGCCAACCTTAATATATTTCTCTCTATATCCTACTTGGCAATAATAGTTTCCCCAGAAAAAGATTTCTCTGCATTCTTGATTACTCAAAAAAGGAGAGATAACATAGGAAGAAAAATCCTCTAGAGCTTGGTCCTTCCACACTGGGCTCTCAGAGAAGTACCCTGAACTACTTCCCAGCAGACACTGCAATGGAAAGTATTTTATCCCCAATAACTAGCATAGTGCCTGGCACAGAGTAAATATTCAATAAATATTTATGAGATGGAAGACTGAAGCAAAAGTTGCACATACCTCATCTGTCATGATGGTGGCCATGGATCTGCCAATCTCATGGTACTGCTGACCTTTCCCTACTGGACCCAATAAGATAAACAAAAATCTGGCAAAACACACAGAAGAGGAAATTATGTAAGTAAATATAAAGAAGTGCCATTAGTCCTCTCTAAACAGCATAAGATTTCTCTCTCTTATCGTACAGAAATCATCACTGTACCTTCAAAAAAAAAAGAAGACAGTAATGAAGGAGCACTTTGAGTTGCCTTGACCTAATAATAGCTCCACTATGGGCACTGGAAGCTATTGTGTGGCATCATTCAATAATGTGGTTACATTTCTTAGGGTTTCCATAGACACAATTCCTAGCTGTAGAAAAGATGCTTTTTCAAAACATGGCACTGTGGTGCAAATTCAAGGTTGTCTGAATTCCACTTATTGTTCTAATCGGAAAATGATGGGGAGAGGAGAGGCATAAGGAAGTTGAAATGATCAAGCCTTACAGAGGAGTCTAAATGTGTTCTGGACATCTGAATACTCTCTGTAAGTAGCAGGGCTCTGAATCACCAGCATCACCACCTTCAGAGTGCATGAATAGCCTTTTGAACAAATGTTTGCATATCTGCAAACCATACAAACCATGCCAGAATTGTGTAAAGGGAAACAAACACCTTTATTCAGAGACGTTTCCCTGGAATATGGCTCTACAGAACTGAGAAGATAAGACCTGGCTTCCTATTTTAACAAGTTATTGGCCCTTGTTATGTCCTTTGAATGGTCTTCAATTCTCTATTTCCAAGGCTATAGATACTGTGCAGTCATAGCCTTGGAAATAAATCTCAGAATTCCTCTTCATGGTGGTTAATCAAATATACCTCAATTTTCTGAGATTACTGCTGATTTTTTTTTTAAAAAGACAGGGTCTCACTCTGTCACCCACACTGGGGTGCCACGGTGCAATCCTAGGATTCTAGCTCACTGCAGGCTCAAACTCCTGGGCTCAAGTAATCCCCCGCCTCAGCCTCTCTAGTAGCTGGGATTAGAGGCACACACCAGTACATCTGGCTTTTCTGCTGAATTGTAAACACCATTCCTAAAATTAATTAATTCTAAATTTCAGTATTAACTGGTTTCTTCTACCAGCACTACATAAATTTGAATTTTGGATAGAATGCATGAGTTTTATCTTTGCCTTTACCTTGTTGGGATTGGCACTTCTGTTAGGCCTGAGAGAAGAACAGCTGGAGACAGCCTCACAAAGGCAACAATGGGACGGTCCAAAATATCCACCTCTCCAACCAGGACATTGGAGGCCTCAGCCCCAGTAGGAATTTTTTTCATGAAATGAAGGTCTACCTGAAAGTCCAAAAGAAACACCTGACAATTTGGGAACCACCACCCTAAATATCGTTTTTAAATTTTTTATTTACTTTTTTTTGAGACAGAGTCTCACTACGTCACCCACTCTGGAGTGCAGTGGCGCAATCTCAGCTCACAGCTCTCTGCCTCCCAAGTTCAAGCAATTCTTGTGTTTCAGGCTCCCTAGTAGCTGGAATTACAGGCATGCACCACCATGTCCAGCTAATTTTTCTGTATTTTTAGTAGAGATGGGGTCTTGCCATTTTGGCCAGTCTAGTCTCAAACTCCTGGCCTCATGTGATCCACCCACCTCAGCCTCCAAAAGTGCTGAGATTACAGGCGTTAGCCACTGCACCTGGCCGCATCACCTAAAATATACCTTACACTAATATGTCATTTTATGGTTAGCAAATGTTTTCTTATTTTATTTGATCCTTACAAAAACCCCAGAAGGAGGATATGACAGATTGTATTCGTCCCACTTAAAGAAAAAAAAAATGAAGTATCTGAAACCCAGAGAGGTGAAGTTGACTTGCCCAGGACCACAGAGCTTTTAAGGTATAGATTCGGATTTTAAAATCAGGTATTCTGATTTCAATCCCATTCCCCTAAGCTTCCTCCATCTGAAGCTCTGGGTCACATTCTTTCCCTTTTTAAACACTCAAATGTTTTGTCGGGGGTTTCAGGTTTTCCAAATAAAATGGAAAGCCTTATGAGCACAGGAAGTGATATGACACTATCTGTGTTTTAGAAACACAGTGTCAAAGATAGACCAGAGCAAGGAGAGGCTGGAGGCAGGGAGACCAAGGCTTGGACCAGAAGCTGCAGTGAGACACTGCTACTACAGAAGGCCTCAGATACCAAAGTCACAGTCCTCAAGGAGAGCTTCAACCAAGAGTTAGTTTTAGGAGACATCTGTCTCTAAATAGATATCCAAAATATTGTTTTGGCAAAACCCTTGGGGTGAGAAGGAACCGCTGGAGAGCAGGTACCAAAAAAATAATTGAAAAAGCAAGAGATCTGTTTTAGGGAAGATTCTAAGTAGCTAGTCTCAGTTTTCAGTATGTTGAATCTGGAGAAAGAAACTGTTGAGTCAGCTTCATGCAGGCTGAAGTAGAAGGGAAAAGACATGCACAGATGGGCCCCCTTTTATGCAGAAAGGGCTCTAGTCTCAGGGAAAGAGTCTTGAAACACTAAACCTTATCCAGATTCCAGCAATTAAACTCTGGATTCCACTAAAAAGAACCTTAGGCCTAGAAGCCAACTTCCCACCACTCTGCTCACCTTGCTTAAATCCACAGGACTATGTTCACAATTCACTCCATTTTTTACTTCAAGATTTGTAGTTGGAACAGACTGAGGAGACACGGTTTGACCTATTTAGAGAAAATCAAACAAAATCCTGAGTCCCTGCCCTTTTCCCCTTCTGACACATCCCACCCATCATCAGTTGGTTCTGCCTTCTCCTGCAAAGCCTACATAGAAAAGAGGTTAAGATGACTATGAAGTCAAGACCCACACACATCTTTCTCCTTATCTACTAGTTAGTGGTAAGGGAAGGACAGAGCTCTTGCTACTTCTGCACCTTCTTTCTGAACACATTTATTACCCTCTTTTATTTCTCTATTAAGGCAGTAATCTTTCACCAGACATGCATATGAGAGACCCCTATGGAAAACTTTTCAAAAATATAGAGTCCCAGGCATATCCCCTGCACATGGTGATTCAATATAGTAGAGACCAGGAAATAAATGTAGATGAGGCCCTTCCTGGCCACAGGAAAAGGAACCAATCAGTAGCCAAAATTCTGAGTGATTATAATCCACCATGCATCTGGCTAAGGGCCTCACATGGATTAACTCATCGAAGTTCACAATAAATTTGTGGAGTAGGTCCTATTATTACTCTTACTTTATAGGTAAGAAAGTGAGACTTAAAGAGGCTTAGTAGAGTGCCCAAAGTCCTACATTTTGTGAGTGGTAAAGCCACAATCACAAGCCTACAAGTCTGACTCCAGAGCCTACTCTACTCTACTGTATTTTGCCTCCCTAATCTATTTGTTTGCTCCTAAAAAGCTCCAGTTTACCTTCTCGGGTCTCAAATTGTCCCCAGTGTGGCTATCTCTCAAAAGCTACATCAGTTCTGAGGCCACCCTGGGGCATAAGTCCCTCACCTTGGGTATGCTGAGACCTATCTGAGGAATGCCATGAGAGAGAGATGAGCACCAGTCCCAGCCACCAATCTTACCAGTCTCCAAAAAGTACTAAGTGCCTAAGTGGACATGGAAACATATTAGACAAATACAACCCCTACCCCTAGTAAGTCAGCATCTCCAACTAGTTCCCAATGTCTTATTAATAAAGAGAGAAAAATCACCTAATAATCTTACCATGTTTATCCATTGAATGAGGATCAGACTGCTTCTTGCCAACCTCAGCAAAGGAGCGAACAATGGGAATGAGGTTGTTTCTCTTCTTTTCATTCTGATGATGATGCTTTTTGAGAAGGGCTTCCCGCACTTTAACCCTCATGCTGTCATTCAGGTCACTGGACAGTTCTTGCTGATCCAGGATGAGGTCTGGAAAGTAGGCACTCACATGAACACTCAGACTGAGGGTTAATGAACCCAAGGAGGCCAACATCAGGTGGAGTGGGGTAAAGGGCATGGAGTAGGGGGAAGCAGCTCCACTAGGGTCATTGAGATGCAATTTCAGCTTCCTGTCTGAAAGTGCCATTTGATGATAGTGACTGTGAAAAGTTATACTTTATTCATGTAACAAATTATTATTATTGGGCATAGAAACTATTGAGCAATAGTACAACAATTTTTTCAAATGAGGAAACTAAGGCCCAAATGCTAGAAAATTCTCCAAGGTCTTACATCTAGCAGTTTGCACTGCTGGGATTCAAATTCAGGACTATATAATTTGAAAGCTCACATTATTACCTACTTTGTTCTGTCATCTGCCAAATTTCCCCTACATTCCCTTCCTCCAAGATTTTAACATTGCTGTAATTGTCAAGAAGAACTATAACTGTAGAACTCCAAAGGGCTATTTAGAAATCTATAAGAAAAATTAAGTTAACTAACAACTCACCCCAGACAATTACCACCAAGCATCACATTTAAACCTATCAAGCCCAACAGATTTGAGGAGGAAAAAAATCTCAACACCTAATGTTAAGTGGCAGTAAACATAGCAGTTATCAGTATGGGTTCTGGAGTTAAAGGCCCACATTGTTTCCCCGTTCTACCACTTTCTAGCTGTGTGATCCTGAGCAAGGTATATAATCTCTCTATACCTCAGTTCTTCATCTGTAACATGGAGCTCATATTATCTGTTAAAAGGTTGTTACGGGAAATTAAATGAGATGATATACAGTGCTGATTTCCTTTTATGCACTTTACCTATCAGTATCCCTAAAATATTATGAATATATTAGGTACCTGATGTGAAGAATCATAGCACTTTTACTTCAGTCCTATGCACTTCTTCAAAAGCCTCCCAAAAACCTGAACCCATCCTCAATTTCTAATTCTATTCATGACTATCCAAGTACTAGAAGAAGTAAATGAGG
The DNA here is from genome assembly GCF_028885625.2 of Pongo pygmaeus. Lineage (NCBI taxonomy): Eukaryota > Metazoa > Chordata > Mammalia > Primates > Hominidae > Pongo > Pongo pygmaeus. The sequence continues at coordinate 49,094,785 of NC_072383.2, read as the reverse complement.
AAAATCTATTTAATATTCAAGCTGAAGAGCCATATTTCTGTATTTTTAACCTTTATATTCATTGGTTCCTTCCCCCTATATTATAATCATGCTTCAGGACCCTTCATCTTGGGGGAAAAAAAAGAACATCCACCTCATGTCTCCCTCTATCTATCGCCTCCTGTCTCTCTTATCACTTAAAGTTATCAGAAGAAAAATTATCCATCCCTTACTGACACTGCCCACAGTACAGGTGATCTTACCTGAACTACTGCAATAGCCTAATGCATTTCTCCCATCAACTCACCCTCCATATTGCTGCCATCATTATCTTTCTAATATGCAAAATCTGATTGATCATTACCCTGTCCAAAACTCTCCCGTGACTGCTGTTGTTTACAAAGAGTTTTAAACAGCTTCAATAGCTCCCAGGGATTCTTCTCCCTAACAAACAACCTTTTAAGGAACATTCATGGGATTTCAGACAAATAGTCAAAAGTTAGCAAAATGTGACTCCAGTGATGAACATGAGAATTTCATTTTTCCCAGGCAGAGTGATACTTCTGGGGTGCCTCCCTGAAAACGAGGGGGACCCAATGTCCCATCAGTGCTTACCCCTCCTCTGGGTCCTCCTATGATCCCAGAGAGACAAAATGACTTGGATACTTGAAATAGAGAAAGATTTAGAGAAATATTTCTTAGCCTGTCCAGCCAAACAGAACCAATTCAAGAGAAAATTCTCCCATGCGTCCAGGTGTTTCTCCATCCAGGCCCCAAACATAATAACTTAACACTCAATCACATCGGGAAGAACAATCAGATATCTCCCCTTCACATCTTACTGAAGAGGTAGGGGCACTTTGGCTCAAGTTCCTGAATGAGCCATATTCAGCCTCATTCAAGTTCCTGAATGAGCCTAGATGCTATATTTTAAAGTCTTTAATTCTCTTTAACTCCTTTTTTCCACACAACTTCCAGTTGCCCCTTTCTCTAATTATTATCAAGCATGTCTCTGTCGTTGCACTTATTTTAATTGTTATTTCCATGGCTATTTCCCCCACTCGAAGGTGAGTTCCTTGAAGGTAGGAACCGTTTCTTTCTTTTCCTTTTTTTTTTTTCTTTTAAGAGACAGGGTCTCACTCTGCCACCTAGGCTGGAGTGCAGTGGCACAATCTTGACTCACTGCAGCCTTGACCTGCCAGGCTCAAGTGATCCTCGTGCCTGAGCCTCTTGAATAATTGGGACTACAGGTATGAGCCACCATGCCTGGCTAATTTTTGTGTTTTTTGTAGAGACAGGGTTTCACCATGTTGACCAGGCTGGCCTGGAACTCCTGAGCTCAAGTTATCCACCCACCTTGGCATCCCGAAGTGCTGGGATTATAGGTGTGAGCCACTGCACCTGAGGGGACTTCATTCCCCCATGCCTAGCACATTATCAAGTATATAGCAGATACAAAATAAAACATTTGCTGAATAAACAGACAAATGGAAACTTAACACCATGTCATTTGAATACCATAATACACCTATGAAGTAGGTAGAGTCATTTATTAGCCTGAAACCCTTCCCACAGCCAAGGACATTGAGGCCAGGAAGGTTGTGGCTTGCCCAAGGACACACAACCCACTGTATTCTTTCTGTCACACCACACTCTTTTTTTCCCACACTTCTTAAATTTATAAGAAAGTTTCTCTGCTTTCCCTTCCCCAACCTTACCTGAAATTTCTTCTATGCTATTTGCACGCATATCCAGAAGGACTGTTCCATTAATAAGGCAGCTCCTTAGCTCAAACAGGCTGTGCAATGAAAGGGTTGCCACATAAGGCTTGCTCCAGCGTTCTCCCCCATCTTCAACATCTTCTTCAAACTTCAGCCACCTGAAAGCATTACAAATAACTAGATGCCAAAGATAGAAAATGAGGAATTTTTAAGAGAGAATCTTCGATGTGAGCCACAGAGGAAGATATCTGGATAGTCATACTGAACATTGTAAAATCTAATCTATATGTTCAGGGTACATTGGTAAGTGAAAAAAGCAGGTAATAGAACTCTGCAAGATTGAGTATAGTTTAATTCCATTCTTATTTAAAGAAAATTCTAAAAGTCAAATACATACATGTATAAGACACCAAATATTATATTCCTCATTAACCCTGCAGTTGTGGAATTACAGATAATTTTTTTCTTCTTTTTGCTTATCTTTATTCTTAAACTTTCTATAATGAGCATGCATTACCTGTACAATTAAAAAAATAGATTTAATCTATATCATTTGGGCACATTGACAAATCACATTAATAAAATGATATTTTTCTTTTTATCACTGTCCTGTGTGACCTTTAGTGTTCAGTGTTCTGTGTGACCTTTAGAAGTTTGCCAAGATGGAATAACAAAAGACTAATTGCCTTTTCACTTGGTACCAGGTCAATTGGCCTGTTTGAATCTCTCAACCCATAACATTCACAATACAGCAGGCATCCAGCAAGAGCTGTTTCAGTGAGAGCTGAAGCCACGCTTTGCTAATTACCCATCTCGCTCCTTCCCCAAGGCTCAGGCATCACCCGTAAAGTTCACTGGTCAGTTACTAGAGGAGCCTAGACATGTCCTTGGTTATCCTGAGGGCTCTTCTGGGATTTGAGTCTCAGAGAAGCATAATTATTCCACAACAACTTCAGGAAGCCTACAGTCAGGCTGGATATAATCCCAAGGGTCTCTATAGATTGAATTGTCCCAGAGGAAGTTAAAGTCTCAAAAACTCTGTGACTGCTGGTGAATTTGAACCCTATGGTTCACCTGCAGAAGAAGTCTGGACCTATGCTATGTCTGCTAAACTAGGTCCCCACCAAGGTGGCCCTGTCTACATCTTCTAAGCCAGACCTATAATAATACCAAGATAGCACATAAACTTACTCTGAGCCCCAAACAAATGAGAGGGGATCCCCCTGAATATCCCATGTTATTTCACCAATCCCATGCTCCAGGTCAACTGGCATAGGTAACACCAAAGACATCATAAAGATGCCAACACCAAAATTCTCCACGGGAGACACTGGAATGTCAGTCCCCATGTCAGTCACAGCTTCTCCCAAGAAGAAATAAGGCAGGCAGGCCTGTCACTTGCTGAAGGGTACACATTTGCCTACCCAAGCAGATCTTGATGCAGGCCATTTTAGGGCCTCACCTGGCTGTTTCCTTCCACTCAGCATCTTCTCCCTCTTTCATACAGATCTCATCCAGCTCTGTAAACAGCTCATGAGGCACATGCTCTTCATCTTCCTCGGTGCCAAGAATGAACTGAACACGCTGAGATGGTGTGTCTAGGAAATCAACCAAAGAGAAAGGTCTGCTCTAGCCTCACACTTAGAACAGAAATAGCATTCTTCCTTACCTAACAACTTTAGGAATATATATAGACAACCACGAATGCAGAAGAAAAAGATTTCTTTATTCTCAGAGAAAAAGCTACTCTGTAGAAGTAGTTTCATGGGAGGAAAAATTTATGAATGAAGACCACTTGAAGAAAACCCACAAGAAACTAGAAAACTGATGAATTTGATCAAAAAGATTGGCTAATTCTCTAGCAAGGGGTTTTACCTATTACGGTATTGATTTTAGGGGGTCAGAACTGTGAAGTTTTCTTTTTTTTTTTTTACGTTTGCTTTCAGTTTTTAGGTTTTTAGTTTTATAGTAGCCACCTTACTAAAATGATTTTTATTCCCATATTGTTCTTTTCTTCTGAAAACAGGTACAAACTCATACTCACACACACACACTTATTCCATAATTTTCTTACACCTAAAGTTTGTCTTTAGACTAATATATATTTAACTCTATGTGAATCAAAAAGTCTGTGTGTTTGCAGGCAGACAGGCCACATGTTCAAACAAAAATATATAACAATTTTGAAAAAATATTAAGAGTTTAGAAATGAATTTTATTTATACTCATATATAATTTGTATTATGACCATAAAAATAACCCTATAGTAAATAAAAATTTAATTGTATATTTTAAAATTTAAAAAAAGTGGCCGGGTGTGGTGGCTCACGCCTGCAATCCCAGCACCTTGGGAGGTCAAGGCAGGCGGATCACAAGGTCAGGAGATCAAGACTGGATCACGAGGTCAGGAGATCAAGACCGGATCACAAGGTCAGGAGATCGAGACCGTCCAGGCTAACACAGTGAAACCCCGTCTCTACCAAAAATACAAAAAATTAGCCCCGGCATGGTGGCGGGCGCCTGTAGTCCCAGCCGCCCGGAACTGTGAAGTTTTCACGAAAATATTTTTGACTCTTGGAGGCATTTCTTCTTAGAAGCAAGCTTTGGAAATCCTACAAAAAGGCTCAAGAATCAAGACCAGCTGCTAATGTCAGTCACATGTCCCCTCAGCCTCCCCATGCCTCTGGGCCATGGACACCCGCCCTGTCTCCCAAGGCCCTTACCGTGGGCCAGGGCTTCCAGGCCTTCCTCCCCCTGGCTGGCTCCTTTGCCCCGCCCTCGTCTCCGGTGCTTCTGGCCATGAGTGCGGTGATGCCGATGGCTCTGCCGGCCAAGCGGCATCCGAACTCCCACATATAGAGTTCTATGACCTGGAAAGAAGCAGAAGGTCTGTGGAGAGAACTCCTTTAGTTTTTTTTTTAAAAAAAAAAAAAAAAAAAAAAAAAGCCTAGCATAGTTAAGAGAAGAAAATATCACAGTTCTTTGGTCTGGTCACAGCTCTGGAACAACAAAACTTCAAAGACTTCCAGGAGTAAAGATATAGAGATTTTGGAGTTGAAGTTCTCTTCCTTTGTCCTGCACATGCCTGCAAACTTCACAGGGATCTTGTGAAGACTGAAAGAAATAATGTGATTTCCAAACTGTAAAGGCTGATTCAGATGTTATTGTTATGACAATGACAATTTGACTGAGTGATTTCTTTAAAAGGCAATACAGTTGATCTATGACAAGTGTGGCTGGTCTTGGCAGGGAGGCAGTTTAGAAAAGTCGTTAAGAGCATAGGTAAGGCGCAAATCAGCCCACCTGGGTCCAAAACTCAATTCCATCATTCACTTGCCATGTGACCTTGAACAATTTATCTAATCTCTCTGTGACTCATCTTTAAGAAGAAATATTAAAAGCTTAGTATTTAAACTCAGAGTTTTCATAAGCAGTAAATAAGGTTATGCATGCAAAATGCTTAACACAATGCCTGGAATAAATTGTAGCAGCCTAGGATGTATTCATCCTAGGATCAGCTTCCATTATTTTATTTTCTACATTGTAGCACACACAATCTAGAACAGTACTAAAAGAGACTAGTTATAAGTCATGAAGAGGGTGAGGCTAGGGTTAAAAAAAGACATTAAATACTATACAAAGAGAGGCGAACATGAGAAAATAAGTGACCCAATAGTGTTCCCTCCCTAGTTCCTCCGCTCCTATTTCTTCTTTTTCTTCTTGAGACAGTATCTCACTCTGTCACCCAGGCTAGAGGGCAGTAGCCTGGTCATATCTCACTGTAACATCGAACTCCTGGGCTCAAGCAATCCTCCCACCTCAGTCTCCCAAGTAGCTAGGAATACAGGTGTGCACCACCACACACAGCTAATTTTTCAATTTTTTGTAGAGATGGGGTCTCGCCACGTTGCCTAAGCTGATCTCAAACTTCTGGCCCCAAGCAATCCTACTGTCTCCACCTCGAAAGCACTGGGTTTACAGGCATGAGTCACCACATCCGTCCTCATTCCTTCTATAAGCCTGCTTTTGTTTTGATCCAGATTTCCAGATCTCTGTCACCTCTACCTGGCTTTCCCTTGCCTTCCTGCCAAACCTGGAGCCCAGAATTTGGGGCTGCTGATGCTCCCATGCCCAATGCACCATGCCTTGGTCTTCTCCCATTTCTGCCTGGTTACTGCTGCTCAGCACTCTAGATCTGACACATTCCCCACATCTTCCACCAAAGGAGCTGTTCTAATCCTTAGCCACTGTCTTCAAATCTACAACCTTATCCACATTCCTTCCTGCTGAGAGCAGGTGACATTGCATCAGTTTTTTTCTTTTTTCTTTTTCCTTTCTTTTTTAGATAGGGTCTTACTCTGTTGCCCAGGCTGGAGTGTGGTGTTATGATCACCACTCACGGTAGCCTTGAATTCCCAAGTTCAAGTGATCCTCCCATGTAGCTGGGATCACAGGTGTGTACCACCACGCCCAGTTAATTTTTTTGATTTTTATTAGAGGCAAGTCCTGTCATGTTGCCCAGGCTTGTTTCAAACTCCTGAGCTCAAGCGATTCTCCTGCCTTGGCCTCCCAAAGTACTGGGATTACAGGTGTGAATCACTGCACTCAGCCCTCACTTCAGTTTTTCCTGAGAAGAGATGGAAGAAGTTCTTCTCTTCCTCAGTCTGGCTCGCTCTCCTCTGCCAAGCTGGGTATGTTAATGAGTATGACTTTCTATCCCATTGCCTCCCACCCCTCTGGTGTCCTGTCGCTTCTGTTATCCCCAGTGTCTCCTTTCCATCCATCCCTGCCATAGGTTTCTCCTGACTTCTTAAAAAGAAACCTTCCCAAGAAGTGCTACCCTCCCAAGCTTCTGCTGTTTCCTCTTTCCTTCTTTATCAAACCACTTCCCAAAACAGTCACAACCTAACTCCCTTTCCTCACCACTTCCTTGTTCCACAGCCTCTGCATATGGCTTCTGACCCCAGTCTCTGCTGAAGCTTCCCTCGTTACGGACACCACACCACTCATTCACCAAATCTCTATCATCTTACATCTCTCTCAGCTTAGTTCAAAAGACTTTCTTGAGAGCCCACCACGTTGCAGGCAGTATCCAAACCACTTGGGTGCTCGGGGCTCCCTGAGCTCTGGTGCCACTGCTCTCCCCTGGTTCACCTGCACTACTCTGACTATGCTGCTCCATCCCCCAACAAGCCACCAAAGGAAAGCTCCTCAAGTTTCTGTCCTTGGCCCTTTTCTTCTCTCTTTTTAGTGCTAAACACTCTTATGTTTTCAAAGTTCACTTCTACAAATGACCTTCAAATCTCTATCTACAATGATTGAACATGTCACAAAGCAAACTCACCATCCTACAACTCAAATCGGTCTTATACTCATTCCATGTTTCTGTTCATGGCCTTGTCATTCTCTCAATTTCCTAGGCTTGAAACCTGAGCGTTACCTTAAATTTTCAACTCCATTCCCTTTCTCCCTCATCGTACTTTCTATAGATTAGGGCCATCGAAATTTCCACTTTAACAAAGCAGGGGCCCCTTCCTGTCTCTCACATTAAATTAACCCTGCAAACAAATCCTCCTAGTTACAGCTCTGATCATGGCTCACCCATATGAATTCAGGACCTTCATGCTCAGTACTCAATCTCCTTTTTAATCTTTTCTTCTCTTAATACAAATTATACATTCAGTGGGAAAATAAAATGAAAGACCTCTCAAGAACTGAATAACGAGTTCAAGAGAAATAAAAAGTGGAAATCCCAGCCGGGCGTGGTGGCTCACACCTGTAATCCCAGCACTTTGGGAGACCGAAGCGGGTGGATCATAGGGTCAGGAGATCAAGACAATCCTGGCTAACACAGTGAAACCCTGTCTCCACTAAAAAAATACAAAAAATTAGCTCAGCATGGTGGTGGACGCCTGTAGTCCCAGCTACTTAGGAGGCTGAGGCAGCAGAATGGCATGAACCTGGGCGGCGGAGGTTGCAGTGAGCAGAGATCGCGCCACTGCACTCCAGCCTGGGCGACAGAGCGAGACTGACTCAAAAAAAAAAAAAAAAAAAAAAAAGTGGAAATCCCACATGCTCACAGAGAATCAACATTCTGGGGGGAAAAAATCTAGAGATGTATAACTGCCATGTACCTCAGCAACCAAATGGCCTGGTTTTGACTCCATCTCCTCTTCATGGCCTTGACTGCTGTACCCACCATCACCTCATCCTCTTTTCTCTACCAGAATCAAACTTCCATTCCACAAATGTGCCAATGCTTTCTGGACACTGGCTTGGCTCACTTATTCAAGATGCACTGCAGATGCATCTTCCTTCTTGGTATTGTTTCTGATTTCCCCCATCAGATGTGCTGCCTCACTCCTTTAAATTCCCAGTGCCAGGCCAGGCACAGTGGCTTAAGCCTGTAATCCCAACACTTTGGGAGGCCAAGGCAGGAAGACTGTTTAAGGCCAGGAGTTTGAGACCAGCCTGGGCAACTTAGTAAGACCTCATCTCCACAAAAGCTGTAAAAAAAAAAAAATTAGACAGGTGTGGTGGTGTGCACCTATAGTCCTAGCTATTTGGAAGGCTGAAGTGGTAGGATTGCTTGAGCCCAGGAGTTCAAAGCTGCATGAGCTTATGAGCTATGATCATTACCACTGCACTCTAGCCTGGGTGACAGAATGAGACCCTATCTCTAGACAGATAGATAGATAGATAGATAGATAGACAGACAGACAGACAGGCAGATTCCCAGCACCCTTGATTAGTGCTTTTCTCATGTACTTATTTTTCTATTTTGCGTTAAAGTTAAGCAGCTATCTCTCTTATTCTCCACTCTTCACTTGCAATCTCCTTGGTGTCCCAAGTTAGACGTTTCTCTCAGAATGCCTACATAATCAAGCACAGTGTTTCACACATGGTCATTGTTCCATAAATGTTCAGCAAATAAAATATCTCCTAAGTACCTCCCTGAAGAGCATAAGCCCTTAGGACCTCCTCAGGAGTACATAATCTGACCTAAGAGGGCCTCTGACTCTGACCTGAAAGGGGCCACAAAAAGAACATGTAACCAAAGTGAATGTGTTTAGGGCAAATAAAGTACTCACCAGGGCATGGGAAGGTTGATAAAGTCCTAACTGACCTGAGAATGGAGAGCTTCATCAGGAAGACTTCCCCGAGAAGGAGACTTGATGGGAAGAGTTTCCAACTCTTTATCTTCTTCTTTTCCCAGCAATGGGGTTTCCTAAGGCTGCACTCAACTCCCTTGATAGTGCCCTCCACTTCCAAGTCAGGTTAAAGTGCCTTGGGTGTCATTCTAACACCTTTCTCTATTTGTCTCTCCTTTTATTTGCCCTCTCTGTTTTCCAAATTCCAAAGTGATAAAGCAAAATAAAAAACAAACAGTAAGGATTAGAGAATAAGATGATCAGAGATCTGCTAGAATGTTAAGAGGCAGGAGGATAAAATGTTTAGTATCTGTATCTGGTGGAATCGCACTTCTTACCCTCCTGTCTCAGGAGAGTTCTCTGTTGCCTCATGTATATCTCAGGTCATTTTTAACAGGCAGATCTCTGAACATAATGTAGTCATCTTGCAACTTCCCAGAAACAGAAATATAGAGCCAGAGGAGGTCATCTGCTAAGATGTGGGATTCCAGATCCTGACATTATCAGTATAAACTATAAAAAGCATATAGCGTGAAAATACTAAATTGAATACCATCTTAATAAAATACCATTTGTTAACTCATTATGTTCCATTACAGTATGTTAATGAAATCCCTGTAGCACCCTACTGAGACCAACCCAGGTGGCATTAGCAGCAGACTAGAGTCAAGTAATTGTGCCAGATCCTGTCCCAAGGGCTGGGGATACAATAGTGAACAGAACAAAGTCTTCAGGACAAATATTCTGGTTGGGGGGGTCAGAAATGAAAACAAAAATATATCATTTAAATATTGATTATTACTATGAACCAAATAAGGTAAAATGCTAGCATGTCTAGGGTAAGGGGTAGGATGGAGAAGGGAGACTTTAAGATGATTAGAGGGGACATCTGAGTGATAAGAAGGAGAGGCCATGAGAAGACCTGGGAGAAGAGTATTCCAAGAAGGGGGAAGATCAAGTGCACAGGTCCTAAGGTGGGAATGTGCAGAGCTGGTTCTGAGGCAAAAGGATGGCCAGTAGGGCCAGGGAAGGGTAGAAAAGGGAAGGAAAGGAGATGTACAAGGACAGAAAAACAGGCAGGGGCAGGTCATGAAGAATCTATGGGCTGTAAAAAGCATAATTCGATTCTGAACAACCACTTCTGGCCAGGCACAGCGGCCCACACCTGTAATCTCAACACTCTGGGAGGCTAAGGAGGATCACTTGCATTCCGTAGTTTGAAACCAGCCTGAGCAACACAGCAAGACTCCACCTCTATAAAAAATAAAAAATTAGCCAGGCATGGTGGTGCATGCCTGTAGTCCCAGCTATTGGGAGGCTGAGGTGGGAGGTCACTTGAGCCCAGGAGGTGGAGGCTGTGGTGAGCCATGATCGCACCACTGCACTCAGTCTGGGTGACAGAGTGAGACTCTGCCTCAAAACAAAACAAAACAAAACAAAACAAAATTTAAAACTAAACAACCACTTTGGCCTCTAAAATGATGACCTGGTGTTGTAAAATCTAGTACAGCTAGATAGAGCTGGACTTAGGTTAAGAACAGCCTCAGTGAGAGGTGACTTTCAGTTCTTCAATACAGCCATCCCAACCATGGGTTTCTTCTTCCCTACAAACCCCACAAAGGACTATTAGCCAGGTTAGAACCTCTACTTCTCCTTGCTCCTTGAGCCCATTCCAAATACTTCCACTGGGCTCACGCTGGTATATTGCTAGTATTATTTAATTTTAAAGGAGAAATTGAGGAGGCAGTGATTGGATATTAGAAACTGCATTATTAGATTTCATGTTATTGGTTTAAATTACTCACTGTCACTATTAAAGTAAAACAAGGAGGCCAGACCAAATGACTTCCCAGGCTTGTCCAGATGATGGCTAGTCCAAGTTCTAATGTTTGAGTCCTATGAAAGTTTCAGGCTAGGTTATTCTTCAGAAAAGACACGATGGTTCAATTGTTCTCACTGTCCTGACTTATTACTGCAGAAAGGGACTACAGAAGGGGCTTAGTAAATGTTTGCTGAGTGAATAATATATGGTTTTGCTTGGTACCTAAATTCCCACTATGCAGGTTTGAGGCATAATGGGGAAGACATCCTATAGATGCCTTGAATGGTTCTGTAGGAAGTAAGGTAAAGCTTACTTTAGTACAATCAGTATCACGAACATCAGCCAATCACAATGCCTGCCTTTTGAAAATATCAGAGACAGGCAGAAATGAAATCAAGTTCGGCAGGGGGTCAGAGCTAAGAAGAACCAAGTGGCTGTCAGAAAATCAGGCATCAGTTTCTAGTCTGGGAGTTCTAAAGCAAGGATTTGGATTTTCTGAGAAAAATTGGCAGAAAAGATGACAAACAGACACTAGGAAATGAATATAGCACCAATAAAATCCAGTCCATCTAACTGGATTCTGGCCATCCAGTGACTTCATTAAACTAATTCTGTGGTCACTTTGTTGGCCATTCAACCGCTCTTTGCCCCCATCTTCTACCTACCAACTCGCCCAAATCCCATTTTTTCCCATCTAACTCCCCATTCTTTTTTCCAAAAAAGGTCAAACCTAGTCTTTTGGAACTATCTGTGTGCAAATAAAGTATTCTAATTTAGTAAAAATTATGGGAAAGATGTAATTTTAGTCTATGTTTTAAAAAATAAGTACATATACACATGCAGAGAGCAATCTTTAGTGAACTGGCAATGAATCATGTGAAGCAGGACACGAACCATAGGTTTGACATACCCTGCAGATGGAGATTGGGCCTACCAAGGTACAATGCAGTACATGCACACTATTTACCCAGCACTCACACAGAGCTCATTAGCACATACAACAGGGTGCTCGGCTCCTCTGGGCTTACAGGTTAACTCAAAGTCAATAACTGTGGAGGTGAATCTCACATGTCGAGCAGAGGTAAGCCTTTTTAAAAGTTATAAATATGACCAAATGGCTCTTACCTCTGTTAAAAACATATTAGAAGGCCTTAAACTCACTCCAGAGTTCATTAATCTAGTAGTTAATCAGGAATAATGATCTGCCAGAAAAAAATGGAAAAAGCCATCCCTCTAACTAAAGCAACTGCCTCTTGTTCCTCTGGGACTGGGAAAGTCCACTGAAGCACATCATGGACTATTGCTCTTCTTGAGTTCATCTTTGGAACGTGTTCTGATGTTTGCTTTTGACTCTTCTTACATATTAAAAAAAAAGAGCAACATAATGGCTTAATGCAACTTCTCTTACTGATAGAATTAATTTATGCAAAAAGACCCGCACTTACAAAGTTTCTAACAATGTGCACAGACTAAATCTCAGAAATAATTCTTAAAATGGGGTAAGGATAGCCAGGCATGGTGGCACGTGCCTGTAGCCCCAGCTACTTGGGAGGCTGGGGTGGGAGGATCACTTGAGCCCAGGAGGTCAAGGCTACAGTGGGCTAAGACTGGGTCACTGCACTCCAGCCTGTGTGACAGAGCAAGACTGCCTCAAAAAACAAACAAACAAAAACAAAAAACTCATATTCTTGGACTAGAGGTTGTTGTTTAATATAAATAAATAAAATGGGGTAAGGCAATGATTTATAGTTTATGTCATATGGGCAGAAGTTATGACATAAAGGGGAAAGAAGACCTGGAGATTTTTTTTGCAGCCGCAGAACCTTGTATCATGGCATGCATATTGAATCTGAACACAATTTGCTTCTGTGTTCCATCAAAATGGTACTCATTTTATTCTATGCCTTCAAGAGATAACACTACCCTGAGTACAGCCTCATTGAGTCCTAGGGCTGCCCTTCAGAGTGAGTCTGAGTGGAACCCACAGCACAGCCAACCCTACAGCAAATCCCAACTCTCTCTTCTCTTCTCCAGAGCTGGTCTAGAACCACATCAGGCCTGAGATCTGGTTCTAGTTTGTCCACCATTTGCATGTAATGCTTTTTTTTTAAGTGTTAACATAAATAAGATTCTAGTTTTCAAAAAAGTCTATGTACAAAGGACCATCTCCCAACACACTATGCACTAGTAAGGCTATCATCACAGGCAGCATTCTTTTTTAGCAAAGTAGAACATGCATAAAGAACAGATGATGTCATCTGGAGAAGCTGCTCCCACTGCCAATTATTCAGCTGATCTCTGTCGATGGAACCAGTTATTAAGATTCAAGAGAGCTTGCCCAGGTTTCTTATTCTACTCCCAAGTAGACAAGAGTGTTCATAAATGGTTACCTCCTTGCTGAGGGCAAAGGTCCAGTGGTGCTTGCTATAGGACAACTAAACTGACAGCAACATGCCCCCAGGATGCAATGAGAGGGTAGAGAGACCACAGGATTATCAGAACAGAAGAAGACGCAAGAGCAACATACAAAAATTTTATTTGATGGAGCAAGGTATTGAGTTTGGGTGGTTAATGATAGTTACTGTCCTCCCTTGCAGGCTGTGTGGCAGAATGAAAAGAGCAGGATTCTCTCCCCAGCCTCACTTGCAATTAGGTTAGATGACCTTGAGCAGTTTCCTCATGTGTAAAATAGGGATAATGATACCTACCTGCCTGGGGTGCTATGAAGATGAAAAGGACAACTTGTATAAGGTGCCTAATCTAATGCCTAACACACAAGGGGCATTCAACAAATGTTAGCCTTCCATTCCACACCCTTTCCTTCTCCCACTCCCTCCCAACTGCTGCAACTCACATTTTCTCTTCTTCCATCTGGTCAAAATAACTTGGAAAACTTCACCTTGGTATACCCAAACACCACTGACCTCTACAGAGCCACCCACATCAGTTCTCATGGTAACAGACCCAGAGGCTGAGTCAGCCTCTACAGCTTCCGTTCTCCCCATCAAAAGGACAAGTTTTCTCTGGAGGTTGTACAACTTTGATGAAAAAACTGTCACGGGAACAGGCAGTACAGAGAGAACATTTCACATGCTGTCTCAGGCATCAGAAAGTTGCTGTATCATAGCCTTCAACATTGCAGGGGATGCTGCAGAGATTTCACAAAGGCTTTTGAGCCAAATGTGGCTTCTCATTAAAGCTATATTGGACACTGGACATGAGCCTTCCTCTAATGAAACTGAGCATCAACACTAATTAGAAAACCATGGCCAAGTGTGGGTCCAACTCCTAACACACCAACTAGTCCCCAGGGGAAGAAGGAAAGCAGGACACCACACAACGGTCATGTGGGGAGCTGGGGGTGAGGTGCAGAGAAAGGAAGAGCTGAAATAAGGTAAACTGGACAGAGTGGGTCATCCAAAATGCCTCTTCTTTCCTTTCCACTTCAGCTGGGCTTTTATATAACTTTGATGTTATGAACTCAAGAGTATGTCGCAGGTGTGTTCCTGTTTTCCCTCTTATTTAGATGAAAACACCAGGCAGAAATGGGTATAAATAGAATAGAAACAGTAAATATTGGAAATGGGGTAAAAATAGGGTTTTATAGCCAAACTGAGTATTTAAAACTATTTGTATTTTATTTTCTCTTTAAGTTTTGTATATATTTGTATTTCCAGGCAGTTGTCAAGAATCAACGCACTGAACTGAGTACATCACATTCTCAAAGAACAGGTTATTTGTTAATATTTATATTGGACTTCACAGTGTTCAAAGCACTATCTCCCATGTGGGCAATTAGATCCTAATGATATCCCTGTAAGGTAGGACAAGTATTAGTATCCCCACTTTTATTTACCAGATGAGGAAAGTGAGGCTAAAGGAAATCAAGTGATTTTCCCCAAGGTCTGACAGCTAGTGAGAGAGTTAGGACACAGAGCCAGGTCTTCCCACACCAGGCTGCCCCTCACCAATTTCCCTGATCACACAGCATGGTAGTTCTTACCTTCCAGCTCTTCTTTTTCATAGTGAATGTTGAGAATTGTACTGGTCCCACCCTGATCCACCACAGCTTCTTCATCTGGTCTCTGTTTAAACACAAATAAGTAGTCACAGTAACACACATACCTCATTCAAATATACAAACCTTGTGTATGCCAGATCCTTTTGACATACTTACGGGGAAAAAACAATGGTTTACATGTATTTTTACATGTGAAGTTCACAATATCTTTTAGATGCAAATATGGTAGCCATTCTCTTTCTCATTTTATAAATGAGCAGACTGAGACTCAGAGAACATTAAGTAATGACGGCCCAGGGTCACAAATGTCATAAAAGGTGGAGCTAGGACTGAGCCTAGGTCTTTAAAAAAAAAAAAAAAGAGAGAGAGAGAATGGGTCACCCAGGCTATATTGCAGCGATACAATCATAGCTCACTGCAGCCTTGAACTCCTGGGCTCAAGTAATTCTCCTACCTCAGCCTCCAGAGCAGCTGGGATTACTAGGATGTGTCATGAGCCCAGGTCTTGTGGCTGTAAATCTCATGCCTTTTCCACCTCCCCACTCCATCTATACCTCTGTATAACATGCTGGCATTTTGCAAGTGCTGTGAAGCAAGTTGTCCCATTTGGTGTAGATTGGTCTCCTTGGCCTCTTTGCAGCATTTGGGCCTGTTTACCACACGCTGTCCTTGAAATTTTCCATCCTGCTCCTCTTATCAGGCCTCCTCTGTCTCATCCTTAGTCCTTTTCTTCCTCTAACCATAATTTCCAAGAAAGAGCTCTCTACTCTGTTTTCCTCACTTGAGACTTACAATTTCAACTGCAGTCTGAAACTGGTTCAGTAATTGATAAGCCGCTAGGATGCCACACCTCAAGAACCATGTGTCTAAAACCCAACTAACTTTCCTTCCAAGACTAACACCCTGTGCTCATTTGTTTATTCCTACCAATGGCACCATCATCTATTAGCCCACAGGTGAAATTTCAAAGTTACTTATTCATCCATTCCACATGTATGAGTGCCTACCATATGCCTTCAGGTAGCTAGTTCCCTTTTCTTACCAAGTCTTTCTTCCTTTGCAATTTCTCTAAAAAATTAATTTTCATCTCTCATCCACTCTTCCCTACATGCTCCAACCCTTTAAATCATATTAGTTATTTCTTTTTTTTTTTTTTAGTTCTGGAACCACACCAACCTTCTTTACTTAGTGCTGCTGTCTCTTCCTGGAACTACCATTCTCTCCCTGCCACTCCCACCAGCCACCCCTACCTTTGATGATGATCAAAGAGATCATTATCTCTTTGATCTCAGCCTCAACACACTTACTTGGAAGCCTTTCCTGATTACCCACCCCCACTTCCAAACTAAGCTAGGTCCCCCATTTATATGCCCTCATAGCACACTGCAATTCTCTTAGTAATAAAATGTCTTGGCCGGGCATGGTGGCTCACACCTGTAATCCCAACACTTCAGGAGGCCAAGGTGGGTGGATCACCTGAGGTCAGGAGTTCAAGACTGGCCTGACCAACATGGTGAAACCCCATCTCTACTAAAAATAAAAAAATCATCTGGGTGTGGTGGTGCGTGCCTGTAGTCCCAGCTACTCAGGAGGCTGAGGCAGGAGAATCACTTGAACCTGGGAGGCAGAGGTTGCAGTGAGCTGAGATCGCACCATTGTACTCCAGCACGGGCAACAGAGCGAGACTCTGTCTCAAAAAAAATTTAAAAAGTCTCCTCTGTTCCTTGAGGAAGGAACTATGTCCATCTTCCTCACCACTGTATCCTAGCACCCAACACAGACTTTTCACATAATAGTGCTCTATAAATCTTTGTTAAAAGAATGAATACACAATTCTCAAAAGACAAACAAATAGTCAACAAATATATGAAAAAATGTTCAACATCACTAATCATCAGGGAAATGCAAATCGAAACCACAATGAGGTATCATCTCACTCTAGTTAGGATGGCTATTATCAAAAAGACAAAATATAACAAATGCTGGCAAGGATATGAAGAAGAAAGAACCTTTATACACTGTTGGTGGGAATATAAACTAGTACAGCCACTGTGGAGAACAGTGGAGGTTCCTCAAAAAACTACAAACAGAACTACCATATAATCCAGTAATCTCAGTACTGGGCATTTATCCAAAGGCAAGGAAATCACTATATTAAAGAGACATCTGCATCCCCATGTTTATCACAGCACTATTCATAATAGCCAAGATATGGAATCATCCTAGGTGTCCAACAACAGATGAACGGATAAAGAAAATGTGGCATATATACACAGTGGAATACTATTCAGCCATAAAAAGGATGAAATCTTGTCATTTGTGGCAATATGGATGGAACTGAAGGACATTATGTTAAGTGAAATAAGCCAGGAACAGAAAGTTAAACACTGCATGTTCTCACTCATATGTGGAAGCTAAAAAAAGTTGATCTCATAGAAGTAATAAGTATAACAGAGAATATTAGAGGCTGGGAAGGCAAGGGGGAGGAGTGTAGGGAGAGATTTGCTAAAGGATAAAAAATTACAACTATATAGGAAGAATAAGTTCTAGTGTTCTATTCTACAATAGGATGACTATAATATAGAGTTTGAAACAGCTAGAAGGAAGATACTGAGTAATCTCAACACAAAGAAATAATAAATGTTTTAAATGATAGATATGCTAATTACTCTGATCTGATCACTATACGTTACATGTATTGAAACATCACTATGCACCCCAATGAATATGTACAATATTACTTAAATATTACTTCTCAATTTCAAAATAAAAATTAAACATTTTAAAAGAATGAATATAATGGCACCTATTCTATCAATACCCTGAATCACAAGACCCTGAATTATTTCAAAAAAACTCTTAGCTGATTTCCCTGGCAATCTATTTCCCTTCTCAAACCTGCAACTCCAGCCAAGCTGACTGATCTCGAGAGCACTGTGCACATTCCCGCCTTTATGTCTTTGCTCATATTGTCGGGTCATCTAGTCATCTAACATGCCATTTCTCCAAACTCTCCAGCACATTAAATCCCCACCTCTCCTGTATTAGTCCATTTGCGTTGCTATAATAGAATGCCTGAGACTGGGTAATTTATTAAGAAAATAGGTTTATCTTGGCTCACAGTTCTGCAGGCTGCACAGGAAGTGTGGTGCTAGCATCTGCTTCTGGTGAGAGAGTCAGGAAGCTCACAATCATTGCAGAAGGCAAAAGGGAAGCTGGTGTATAACATGGCAAGACAGGGGGCAAGAGAGAGGGGAGGGCCCAGACTCTTTTAAACAACCAGATCTTGTGTGAACTCAGAGCAAGAACTCACTCATTACTGTGAGGATGGCACCAAGACATTCATGAGGCATCTGCCCCCATGACCCAAACATCTCCCACCAGACCCCATCTCCAACATTGGGGATTACATTTTATTTGGTGGGGACAAATAGCCAAACAATATCACCTTTCTTCTAGATCCTGCTCAAGTTTCCAGCTTACTGTTCCAAAGTTACTATTTTATAGTTATCATCTACGCTCCCAAATAAGACAACTCTGAACATAAGGCAATCCATTTTCCCAATGGGAAGATTCAAATAAAGTTTTTGAGGCCAGCTGGAATAAACAAACTTTTAGGGAAGTAAATAAAATAGTCTAATATCTACTTAGGATATTTTATTTATTAAATTAGCTTTATAGACATTTAAAATTATATATTATTACTGCCATGGAAAAACCTCCAAAATATAATATTAAGTTGAAAAAGCAAGATGGAGAAAACTGTATAATTTGCTACCTTTTATCTAAGAAAGGGTGTTGGAACATAAGTGTTTGCTTACATTTTAAACAAATAGGATGGCTGCAGTGGCTCACGCCTGTAATCCAGCACTTTGGGAGCCCAAGGCAGGTGGATCACTTGAGGTCAGGAGTTCAAGACCAGCCTGGCCAACATGGTGAAACCCCATCTCTACTAAAAATACAAAAATTAGCTGGGTGTGGTGGTGCACACCTATAATCCCAGCTACTTGGGAGGCTGAGGCAGGAGAATCGCTTGAACCTAGGAAGCAGAGATTGCAGTGAGCCAAGATTACGCCACTGCACTCCAGCCTGGAAGACAGAGTGAGACTCCATCTCAAATAAATAAATAAATAAATAAATCACAAATAAAAGAAGAAAAAGTCACAAAAGATTTTTTTAAATAGTTACCTAGAGAGGAGGGAGGGAATAAGATGGAAGAGACAAAGATAGAAGCTAGATTTTTTTGAATATGCCTTATTTTGTAAATAATTTACATAACGTAAAATTAAAAATTTTAAAGTAATTCCCCAAAATCAAAAACAAAATGAAAACAAAGGTCAAATTGATGGTATAAATTCCAAGGGAAATTATTCTAAGTAACATTAAAACATAATAAACTGACTGAACATCCTAGTGGCATATACTCTAAGGACAAAGAAGAATTTTAAAAGACCTGAAACTGCTTTTTGGTTATCCTATTGTTGGTTGTAGGGTTGGTGTTGGTATTCTGAGGCTTGTTGTGTGTTGTGAGATAAAACAAATGAGTAGCTATGTGAACTTATTCTGTCACTCCCAATGTGGCTGAGGGCTGGGATTCTCGGCAAGGGAGAAAGGAGATACAGTTTTAAGACAAAAGGTAAATAAGAGCCATGCAGTCCTAAATTTGAATTGGAAGTATCAACAACAATATACAATGCGTTTTTATTTTTAATGTTTTTAAATTTACAAATTTATATTTTCTAGCTCTGCCCACTCAAAGGCTTAGAAAAAAATGATCAATCAGTAGCAATGAATATAATTAGTACCTACATTATAGTCTCTTAAAATACCATTTTGTAATAAAAGGAATCAGAGCTCCCTGGAGAAATGGCTGGTCATAGGTCGCAGCCAGGAAATGTACAAGGTAGGTCTAAAACATCTTATTATGTTAGATAGTAAGGAAGCACTCGAAGACAACTAGGGTTGTGTCCAAAGGACTCAGGAGCCAATTTAAAGGGGTCTCTTGCCAAAAAATAGGACAATTTGAGCATCAGTAGGGTAATGCCTACAACAGATTGACCATGTCAATATGTTAAGATTGATGAGTTCACTTCACAAGGTCACTTTTATTTTATTTGTTTATTTATTTATTTTTAAAATAGAGAGGTGGCGGAGTTGGCGTTGGGGGGGTCTCACTATGTTGCCCAGGCTGGTCTCGAACTCCTAAGCTCAAGTGATCCTCCCTCCTCAGCCTCCCAAAGTGCTAGGATTACAGGCACGAGCCACCACGCCTGGCCTCACAAGGTCACTTTTAAAATTAACTAATTGGTCACATTTGGAGGATAACACTAATAAACCAACTCATTACTTTGAAAACTGGCAAATAATTTATCTGGGCTTTCCTAGATAAATTATACCATGGAGTGGTACCACAGAGTAGAGGAGAAAAGCTTCTCATTATGGAAGAGAATAAATGAAAAGGGAATGATGGAACAAAATCATTTTGCAATCCCTAATGGATTGCACTGATTTTCAACAGCCACTAACATCACAAAGGAGA
The DNA here is from genome assembly GCF_028885625.2 of Pongo pygmaeus. NCBI lineage: Eukaryota > Metazoa > Chordata > Mammalia > Primates > Hominidae > Pongo > Pongo pygmaeus. The sequence goes on along the minus strand of NC_072383.2, from coordinate 49,074,552 downwards.
GACAATCAGACATTGTATGCCTCCTAATGGGAGACCATATCACCACCCATGAGGTAATCTTACCAAATAAATCGTCCCTGAATCTGATCAAGCCTCTAAATTCAAATACCAATTTACTGAAAGTACAATAAAACAGAGTTCCTTGAAAAACAACACCATGGGAATACAACCAGCAAAATCCAGATTCTGTCCCCTCAAAAGTTCTAGGAGGATAGGTACTGGGTCTTATATTCATCAATGTCTACCCAGCACCCAGTACAATGTCCAGCACATGGTAAGTATCCCATACATTTCAATGAATGTTTATTAGTTTCATAAACTCTTTGATAATTGATCAGATGTTTTCTCATAAAACTATATATATAAATAATTAGATATATGAATAATTATTCATGTTGGCTCCCCTACTGGTTTTTAATATCCAGAGGATAGGAATCAATTAATTATAATACTTGCTACTGTCTTCAGACACCTGACACAGCAGAGAACACAGTGGGAATCTAGAGGAACAGAGGGAGGGAGGGTAGGAGAGATGATTGATTTCTTTAAAATTGTAACTGCAAAATATAAAGAGCAAGGTCAGTCATCTGAAAAATTCAGGTTGAAAAACTTTCTTGCTGTTTGTTAGTCTCCTTAATTTAGATTGGTTAACCACAGCCTAAATTCACTGAATAATTGTTCATCCATTTTCTTTGTCTTGCCAAAGAAAACAGAGCCACTGTCAATAACCATTAGCAAAAGCATTTGAAAGGTCAGGCTTGAATGTGAATGTGTGGACTTTGTTTGAATCCTGATTCAAATAAAACAAGTTTATTTTTTTAAAAAACTACAAGATACTCACATAAATGTAAACAACTAAATGAAAATTTGATTATATGAGGAAACTATTTTTTCAGTATAATAATCTTGTGTGTTATGGCAGTTATGTCATTGTTTTAAAAGAGTCTTTAATCTTTAGGGCTACACACTGAAGTTTTTACTCATGAAATAATATGTCTGATATTTGGAGAATAGATGAACATAGATGAAACAAGATTGTGTGGCCAGGCTCTGCAACTCATGCCTATAACCCCAGAGCTTTGGAAGGCTGAGGTGGGAGGATCGTTTGAGGCTGGGAGTTCAAGACCAGCCTGGGCAACATAGTGAAACCTCATCCCTACAACAAATTCAAAAATTAGCTGGGTGTGGTGGTATGGGCCTGTAGTCCCAGCTACTCTGGAGGCTCAGGTGGAAGAATCGCTTGAGCCCAGGAGTTGGAGGCTCTAATGAGCCGTGTTTGCACACTGAACTCCAGCATAGCCAACAGAGCAAGACCCTGTCTCAAAAAAAAAAAAAAAAAAAAAAACCAGATGGTGTGTTCATTGTTGACGCCAAGTCATGGGTACACGATGATTCAATATGCAAAATCTCTCTACTTTGCTATATACTTGAAATGTTCCATAAATTTCAGGCACATACGAAGTTTGTTTGAAATCATTAAAAATGAAAAGAAAGGAACATCAGGTCTCTTTGGCCTGTGCTTGCTGCAGATTCCTCACCAATTGGCTATTATTTCCTCTGATACTATCATTTACTTATGGCAAAAAAGATCTCTCAATTGTGGTCCATGGATTTCTAGGGTGCTTGTAAATGGGCTTCAGAGGATCTGTGGGAATATGTGGGAATGTGCACTTTTCTTGGCAGAGGGTCCATAACTTTCATCAGATTCTCTCACAGGGTCTTGTGACTCAGAAAAGATTAGAATCATGAGAAACACATTATATAAGCTTAGGAGAAAAAGGAAAGGAAGGAAGGAAGAAAGGAAGGAAAAAGCCCTATTTCTGAGTATCCTCTTTTCTGAACTTCCTCTTAGTTCACTGATAATGACCCACTACGTAAATGTGAATTGACTTGAGTGCCTACCTCAAGGACTAGATAGATAAAAAGAACTAAGAGGGTTAAATACACATTAAAATGCTAAAATTGCAAGGCAAGCCTTGAGAGAGAAAGCATTGTTATGAGCCTTGAAAAATGAATGAATTATAACTGAGTAGCAGACCAGATTCTCACTTACAGTAAATGGAAATTAAAAGGCACGGGCAGAGCTGATTCTTACATAATGGCCCCAGCTCCTGGAAGCAGCCACAGAAGCTACAGGGAACAGGGAAGGTGGGGAGCAGAGCCCAGCTCAAGCTCTCTCTCTAACACACTTCCCCTGAGGCTCCTCTCTGGACCTGTGTGGTGGTGGACCTGCCCAAATGAATCCCACCTCCTTTCCTGCAGTAGGTCTCAGACTTTTTACCTCAAAGAACCCTTTCATCTTTTTCAGTGTTTTCAGGGAGTATATACATTAACATTCTACTTCACTCCCACCACTGTCCCTGCTAAGACCTCCCCCAAAAAAGTCAAGTGTTTATTGAGTTCTAACACATTCAACCGTTTAAAAATCAACAAATACAGAGATGATTTCCAGAGTTTTTTTGCTTGTTTGTTTTGAGACAGAGTCTCACTCTGTCACCAGGCTGGAGTGCAGAGGCGCCATCTCAGCTCACCGCAACCTCCGTCTCCCGGGTTCAAACAATTGTCCTGCTTCAGCCTGCCGAGTAGCTGGGACTACAAGCACATGCCACCACGCCCAGCTAATTTTTGTATTTTTAGTAGAGACTGGGTTTCGCCATGTTCTCTAGGATGGTCTCGATCTCCTGACCTCGTGATCCACCCACCTCGGCCTCCCAAAGTGCTGGGATTACAGGTGTGAGCCACCACACCCAGCCATTTCCAGGGTTTCTTTTTTTTTTTTTTTTTTTTTTTTTTGAGACGGAGTCTCGCTCTGTCACCCAGGCTGGAGTGCAGTGGCGTGATCTTGGCTTACTACAAGCTCTGCCTCCCAGGTTCATGCCATTCTCCTGCCTCAGCCTCCCAAGTAGCTGGGACTACAGGCGGCCGCCACCACGCCCGGCTAATTTTTTTTTTTGTATTTTTAGTAGAGCTGGAGTTTCACCTTGTTAGCCAGGATGGTCTCGATCTCCTGACCTTGTGAACCTCCCGCCTCGGCCTCCCAAAGTGCTGGGATTACAGGCGTGAGCCACCGCGCCTGGCCCATTTCCAAGGTTTCTAATCAGCAAACCAAGGTAATACACTTATATACCTCACATTGTGTTTTACATATGTTGCCTCACTTAATCCTCAAAACAGTTCTAAATTGAGGCTAAGATCTCACAAAAGCTAAGTGAGATAAAAACTTTAATCAAGTCTGTGTTCCTTACTAACATTAGTAAGTCAGTATGCTAAGATTGCCAAAAGCAAAGAACCTCACCATTTAGTCAGATGGACTAATCATGGATTAATGCCCACGGTAAGAATAGCTTAAAATCCACATTATTACCTTCTTAAATTCTTGGCGCTCCAGAACCCTGAACCCCAAACTGCCCTTTACTGACCAGACCTCCAATAGTTCTTCATCTCCTTATTCACTTCCATCTTCCTTTTCATCCAGCAGAGCCTCAGAATGCTGGCCCTTTGGGGAGTCCATCACCAAATCTGACCCATGGGTCCCCAACTCTCCAATGCCCTCAAATACTTTCTTACTGAATGAAAACACCCTATAGCCACAAAAAAAAAAAAAAAAAAATTCCACAAGGACTCATGCAGCTGCTCCAGACTTCCTCTTCTCAGTGGCCATGAGCTCCTGAATACCCATGAGCTTCCCATTCTAACCCTTCAGCAGCCTGCTAGGGGCCTAAAATTCCAAAATGGCTCTGGCTTCTCAGTGATTCTTTTGTTGAACCCCACTTGGAGTCACTCCTGTTCAGTATAGATTACTAGGTAGTACACTGTGATAGACAGATTAATAGTCCTCTAAAGAGATGCACATCCTAATCCCTAGAGTTTGTGAATATGTTCCCTTATAATGGCAAAGAGGAATTAAGGTTGGAGACGGAGGTAAGGTTGCTAATCAGCTGATCTTACAATAAGCAGATCATCCTAAATTATGAAAACAATTATGTAATCTCAGTGTAATAACAAGGATCCTTAACGTGAAAGAGAGAGACAGAAGACTAGAGTCAGAGAAAAATGTGATGACAAAAGCAGGTTCTGAGAGATGCTATGTTTCTGGCTTTGGAGATGGAGGAAGGGAACTATGAGCCAAGGAATGCAGGCAGTCTCTAGAAGATGGAAAAGGCGAGGAAACAGATTCTCTCCTAGAACCTCCAGAAAGAAACAGTCCCACCAACACTTTGATTTTAGTCCAGTGAGACCTGTATCAGATTTCTGAACTACAGAACTGTAAGATGATAAATTTGTGTTTTTTAAGCCACCAAATATGTAGTAATTTGTTATGGCAGAAATTGAAAACCAATACATATATTATGACTTCCTAACTACCAAGACCAGGACCAGTAAACTTGTTACTACCTATGGAAAACAACCAACCTCTTCATGATCTAAGATCTGTTGCTGTTACCTGGCAGCAGATTTAGAAGAGACACAATAGCTTTTCTGTGTCCTGATTGCTACCATGACCCTGTCTACCCTGCCAAGGCAAACCATGAGCTGAGACGATTATCTACAGATTTCGAAGGAAGTAAATTTGCAGTCTGAATTGTCCCCAATTCTCTGCTCAAGTCTCTGCTTGACAAGTCTGCCCACATCTCTCCTACTGAAGCTCCCTAGCAGATCTGGGAAAACCAGATAAAAAGAATGCCCACAGGTTCCCCAATTCTCTCATATGGAAAGAATACCTAGTATGTGTGAGGAGAGGGTGGAGGGGTATGTGCAATGTAGTGAGAGGAGAAACTGCTATCTACAGTTGATACTTTTGTTCAATAATATGAGCAAATATTTACTGACTGCTTATCATAAACTGGCTATGACTCTTAGAAAAGTTGACCCACTCCCTATAGAGCCATTCATTCATTTGCTCAGCAAATATTTATTGAGCTCCAACATATGCCACAGTCACTGGGAACTAGAATCCAGGTCTCCTTCAGAACTCTTGTCTTAGAGCTTTTTCAGGTCCATCATAAGACATGGGGTGCAACTCTACTCCTATCAGCCATGTTTCTCAATTATCACCCACTTACCAGGGTTTATTATTCTGAAGATTTCTGCAAAATTTTCCATTCTGAGCAGGCCTGATCCACATAAAAGCTTTGGTAATTGCCCAAATTCACTTGCTTCCCCATCCACCACTTTCACCCTCCCTGAACTTTCCTTCAGTTCCCAGCAGCACTTGGCTCAAATGCTGAGGGTTCCAATCTCACCAGTTTTCTCTTTCAACACTTCCTTCTGCTTGTTCTCAAAGTGCTTATCAGGAGAACTGTGAAGATACCAGGTATCCCCAGTTCCAATCCAAAGTAGGGGCTTTCTTTAAAGCTTTCTGACTTCCTTCCTCTATTACTACCCCCTATGAAAAGCTCATTGACTCTTAAAATTTCAATAACCGGCTGGGCGTGGTGGTCATGCCTATAATCCCAGCACTTCAGGAGGCCAAGGGGTGAGGATCGCTTGAGACCAGGGATTCAAGACCAGCCTGGGCAACATAGTGAGACTCTGTCTCTATAAAAATTAAAATAAAAAAAATAGCTGGGCATAGTGGTTCATGTCTGTAGTTCCAGCTACTAGGGAGGCTGAAGTGGAAGGATCACTTGAGCCCAGGAGGTCAACACTGCAGTGAGCTGAGATCACACCACTGCACTCCAGCCTGGGCAACAGAGTGAGACCCTGTCTCAAAAATAAATAAAAATTCCATAACCACCTTCAGAGATCTCATTAAAATGATGACTAATGTAGGTCTTCATTAACTCATCCTGAATTATACCAATGGCCTCCTAGCTGGCCTCCCTCATTGCAGTCTCTTCCCATCCTGTCTTCCCAAACACTTAGTAAGTGCTTACTCAGATCCAGGTACTGATATAGGCATCAAAGACACAGCCACAGTAATGCACAGTGACTACGGGCACATCCTTTGCAGAGACGCAGCCCTGGATCTGGCAGGGCCACAAGCAACCCTGGCACTTAGAATTACCTAACCTCTCTATGCCGGGTGGAGTGGCTCATGCCTGTAATCCCAGCACTTTGGGAGGCCGAGGCAGGTGGATCACCTGAAGTCAGGAGTTTGAGACCAGCCTGGCCAACATGGTGAAACCCCATCTGTACTAAAAATACAAAAAAATTAGCTAGGGGTGGTGGCAGATGCCTGTAATCCCAGCTACTTGGGATGCTGAGGCAGGAGAATCACTTGAACCTGGGAGGTGGAGGTTGCAGTGAGCCAAGATCACGCCATTGCACTCCAGCCTGGGCAACAAGAGTGAAACTCCATCTCAAAAAATTAAAAATTAAAAATTAAAAAAAAGAATTACTTAACCTCTTTATTATCTTTGTTTTCTTTATTATCTTTATTTGGAAAACGATAATAAAGTTGCATAATTCTCAGGGTTATAGAGAGCATTAAGTGAGATAATGCATGAAAAACACTTAGCATAGTGCCTGGCACATGGCAAGCATTCAATAAAAGTTAACAGTAACAGCAAATGGAGCTGTCAGGTGAGAAGCAGAGATGAATATGTATATTCCACAAGTCAGGGTTTGTGGAAGATAGCACTTGGTAGGTGTTGTGAGCAGGGTAGAGTGAGTGACGAATATAATAGAATGATATGGAGCCAGACCTTGAAGGTTAAAATGGAATATTCTTGGCGGAGAGGAGGAGAAAGATTTTCCAGCTTCAACGCCTGAGCAAAGGCACAACATAGAGGGAAGAGATGTTGTGTAATGAAGTAACGGCCATCTGTCACTCTGTGCCAATCCTGACTAGACCTTGAGCTCCTTAAGGGGAGGCATCTGGCTTTGGGTACGGGAGAGCTGCTCATTCATTTATGCAATTGAGCACCAATTTTACACCAGGCACTGTGCTAGATGAGAAGATTTTCTGCTTGTCCCCTGCCCTCAAGAAGCTTCTAACTGAGATGATAATAAACAAGAAACCAAAAGAAGAATATTTCAGGTAAGTCATATGTTATAAGAAAATAAAACAGGATCATCTTAAAGAGAGTGACTGGGATGAAGGTTCAGAGAAAGCCACTATGAGGAAGTGACATTCTAGTTGAATCATGAGAAGGCCTGGGTAAAACAGCATCCTGGGCAGAGGGAATGACAGGCACAAGACCCACCTGAGGTATGCAAGACTCACTGTATTGAAGAAACAGAAAGCCAGAGGAGGTGCAAGAAAGAGAGTGGAGGAGAGGCAGTCCTGGGAGGGTGGACAAGAGCCTGATTGTATTCAGGCTTGGTAGGCCATGATAAAGAGTTTGGATTTTATTCTAAAATGCACCAGGAAGCCACTGAAGGGTTTCAAGATAAGACGTGACATGATCTGATTTGTGTTTTAAAAGCTCCCTGTGGCTGCCATGTGGAGAGTACTCTTACAGGAGGGCAAGAAAGAAAGCAGAGGGAACTGTTAGAAGGCTAGGGCAGTAGCTCACATCTTCCAAAACAGCGCAGCCTTATGATATTTAGAGGTGATGTCTGGAACCTCTCTGTTTACATCAAGTTACACAATCTGCTCACTTTACAAGGCCCATCTCCACACAGCCTAGTTAGCACATAGAAGGTTTAATTGGTCATTGCCAATCAGTTGACTGTCTCTCCCCCAAGTCATCCCCATTTCCCTTCCTCCTTCTACCTCATTCTCTTTCCCTCCCTATCTCTCAAATTTCCATTTGCCTATTACCTGACTCCAGCCTTCATGAGGTCCTACTGTTCTCATTGTATTCCTTTTCTTCTCCTCACCCTACCACCCAAGAAAGTTTCACAAACTAGATATAAAGGAGATATTTTCTAACCTACTCCAGAAGTACTCAAGAATTACTAATTTCACAGAACACTAACAGAAACCTAAGGGTTGTATTATGATGCCCTCAATAATACAACCTGTAAACATTCTGCATGTTAAGGACACTGTATCCTCACATCCATTCCAACCTATTCTCCCCACTGCAGCCAAAGAAATCTTTCATGGGAAAATCTGGGCCAGGCACAGTGGCTCACGTCTGTAATCCCAGCACTTTGGGAGGCCGAGGCGGGCAGATCATGAGGTCAGGAGATCGAGACCATCCTGGCTAACACAGTGAAACCCCGTCTCTACTAAAAATACAAACAATTAGCTGGGCGTGCTGGCGGGCGCCTGTAGTCCCAGCTACTCCGGAGACTGAGGCAGGAGAATGGCGTGAACCTGGGAGGTGGAGCTTGTAGTGAGTGGAGATTGCACCACTGCACTCCAGCCTGGGCGACAGAGCAAGACTCCATCTCAAAAAAAAAAAAAAAGAAAGAAAGAAAGAAAAAAAAAGAAAATCTGTTCATGATCTCATTTGCTCTCTCATGCCCTCTCTCTCTCCTGGTTAGGAGAGACCCCCTCTCTCCCCTTTCCCCTCTACTTAAACCCCTTCAGTGGCTTCCCCTTGTTCCTCAGATAAATGTCAACTTCGTCAGCATGAGCTCCAAATGGCCCTGTGTGTTATAACCCCAGAACACATCTCACATACCATTCCCCTCATTGCTCCTTGTTGCTGCACCACACTGGCCTTATTTCAGGTCTCTAACCAGGTGTGTCCCCCTCTGCCACAGGTCTTTTGTGTAGCTGTTCTCTTTGCCTCTCAGGCCCTGTGATCCCCCTCTTCCCTCAGTTAACATTTATTCATCCTTTAGCTCTTTGCCCAGATTTTCTTCCTTAGCAAAATCTTCTCTGAGACCATGGCTGGAACCACTGTTATACACGCTTATGGCACTGCCTATCTTTCTTCAAAGCATTTATCACAGTTTATAATATTTATTTGTGTGATATTTGATTAAAAATAGTACTTCTCCCCTCCCCCACTAGATGATATGCTCCAGGAGGGCAAGAACATTGCCTATTTTTTCTTACCATTGTATCCCAAACAGAGATTGAATACATTTAATAGGCTTTAAGGGGGTTAGATATGGATTTTCCAAAATCTTAGATATTGTTCTTTTCCGACAGAGCAAGGAAAAAAGGATGTATCTTCTATTAATAGTAGCAAACTATTAACCAGAGAGAAGAGGAGAGAGTCAGTGGCTGATATTCATTTTGTTGCAAACTCAGGATATTTCCCCTGCCTCCTCTGGGAAACCATCCCTGAGGTCAACATGGCACTTGCTTCCAAGACGTGTCATCCTTGCTGAGATGGCACATTACCCTCTTCAGAGCCCTCTACTTCAGATCTGCCTCCTCTTCCAGCCCTCTTTCCAAGGCAGAAACCACACCACCTGATTGCACAGGAAACGGGGAGTGAGAATTCAATGGGCTGCCACTCATTCACTGAGTGTCACACAATAAACATTACTCCACAAAGCGCTTTCACAAACAGCACTTCGTCTGATCCTCAAAACAACCCTGTGAAGCAAGCAAAGCAGACATAACTATTCCCATTTTAATAGCTGGGGAAACTGAGGTTCAAAGAGGCAAGTGACTTACTCAAGGTCACAAAGTTTGTGTGAGGCAGAGGTAGGATTTCAAACTACAGACTCTAACACTTAGTCCAATGCTTTTCCTTACATTAGCCGCCCCAACAGTTCTAATACCAGTTATTTAACCTTGGTTTTTTAATTCCCTTAAATAAGCACCTGTTCCTGACCCCTCCACATATCCTCAGCCCAGTTTGCAGTCCCTACCCAGAAGTTTTCAGGTGTCTGTGCAATGGGGCAGAGGGAGTCACAAACCGGGTCACCCTATCAGGGATTGGTCCCAGCCTCCACAGTCTTTTCTGGCTTTTCCTCTGAACCACTGAGGAACCAGAAACCCCCAGAAATAAAAACACAAAGAGAAGACGTGCCCCACCAGAGCAAGGTCCCTGCTACCCTTTCTGCCCACGTTCTGGCAGGACAACGCGAGGCCAGACGCCCGCCCCTTCCAACAGAAAGACGCGAGGAGAACAAGAGGTCGCCGCCCGCCGGCTGTCAGGGCTACTGGGCGGGCGGCGCAAGGGATGCGGCAAAGATGGGCCAGATCCCAGGTTCGGCCCAAGGTCACTCTCTCGCAGCCCTGGCCCGGTCCCAAACCGCCCGGAGCGCCCCCTGGTGTTCCGGGCTGGCCTCCCCTCGCCCTCAGGGAGCGGCCTGGGAAGCCTGGGCTCGGGGGCAGAAGGAAGGAGGGTGGGCAGAGGATGAGGAGGCTGCGCCCCGGGGAGGAGCGGGAGGCGCGGGAGGCGGGGCCCTACCTGATAGCTGAGGACGCCGTCCGGCTCGTTACTCCCGGCGGCCGGCATGGCGGAGCCGAACTAGGTCTCCCCCGCGGGCTCCAGGCTAAGCGTCAGCAGCCCGCGCCCTCTGTTCAGGTCTGAGCAGATCACTCGAACGGCGACCCCTACCCCGGAGCCAACGGTCAACCATCAACCGCCGCCGCCTCCATAGCCACCGGCCCGCGAGGCATCCGCTGCAACCAATCAGCGAGAGGCCTGCGCAGCCAATCAGGGCGCGGAGCACGGGAGGACGCTGTCCGGCGGTACCCTGGGCTACCGCGGGGAGGGGGAGGAGCCGGGGAGCCAACCGCTCCAGGGCCCGGTTGCCTTGGAAACCGCCTCCCTCCCTTCAGGGGCCTCTGGGCGTGAAGGTCCTTCCAACTGCTTGCTAGAAAATCTCTGCTTCTATTTGCAGCTGCACCTGACCCTTGAAAACTGGGAAAGTGTCGGTTTTGCCTATTCTGATTTCATTCCTTGGGAGATGATGTTTAAATTCCGGGGAAACATCCTTCGCGATTGCAGGAGGAAGTAATTGCGGATGAGGGGAGAGGGCCTTCTAAAATTAATTGTTTTTCCTTGAACTAATGGCCAGATTAAAGAGCATTAAATTGAAGAAGGCAGGCAGTGTCAGGCCCCCTCACAGTCTCACTATGACTTAGGTCTTCTTCTTGAGTCTCAAGTCAGAAGCAAAACACACGGACAGGGTTGAGCTAAGGATGACTGTTGAAGCAATTCCACAAAAAGGCTTCCAACTTTCCCAGGAAATGATCTAAGGCAAATTATTATTTAACAACAGAACTACTGACCTAACACAAGGTTAGAATATCATGAATAATGCATTCATTTTGATTTGGATTTATAAGAAAAGAGAGGCTGGCTAAAATCGAAGCAACCCTCTCTCCTCAAGAAAAAAAAGGTACCTTTTGGGGTTTTTTGAGTTGTTTTTTTTTTGTTTTGTTTTTTGTTTTTTGTTTTGAGACGAAGTTTCACTCTTGTTGCCCAGGCTGGAGTGCAATGGCGTGTTCTTGGATCACTGCAACCTCCACCTATCCAGTTCAAGCAATTCTCCTGCCTCAGCCTCCTGAGTAGCTGGGATTACACGTCCCCACCACCACGCCTGGCTGATTTTTTTGTATTTTTAGTAGAGATGGAGTTTCACCATGTTGGCCAGGCTGGTCTGGAACTCCTGACCTCAGGTGATCCGCTCGCCTCAGCCTCCCAAAGTGCTGGGATTACAGGCGTGAGCCACGGCACCCGGCCATGGGGCCTTTTGTTTTATATGCACTATCATACCAGACTTCAGGTAGGTCCAAACTGGGGTCATGGGAAGAATTGTTGCAAATAATTCTCAGCCCCTAAAGAAGCTACAGTTGGGGAATGTAGTCTGATACATGTTAAAAGTTTCCACCCCTGCTTACCATCCTTTGTGTTGGTCCTGAAATTGGAAACAAGGTTGGGCTTCAGTATCCCTGAAGCAGAATTGTATTTCTGATGTCCTGTATAAGCCTCCTGTCTAGTCTCTGCCTTTTGGTGTTCATTGCCACACACTCCATCAATCTCTTTACTAATCCTGTCATCTTGAATCTGGAATTCACATCCTACCCTCATCCCCATTTTTGTCCATCAAAATCTTAACCATCCTTCAAAGTTAATCTCAAAAGCCACCCTCTTCCAAGAAGCCTTTCTTTATTCTACTGTCCCTGATACCCCTAACAGATGTCATCTCACCCTCCCCAGAATTCTCAAAGCACTTCATACCTTTCTTATAGCAGTTGCCATGCTGTGGTTATTTAAGTACTTTATATGTTGACTTTAGCTTGCTAAAATATTATAAGTTCTTTGAAAGCGATGATTATTTTTCTTATGCCCTTCTGTATACTCAACAGAGCCTCAACCAATCCCAGGCACATAGAAAGTACTTAGTAATATGAATGCTTTTAATTCAATCTAATAAAAAATGTATTGAACACCTACTAATGAACAGGCCCAAGTAACACTGTAGAGGCAGAGAAATCTAAAATATATATCTCCAAGGGAGCTTAACAGGCTTATCAGGGAAACAGGATATATGTTAATGAGTAATATTATATAAACCACGAAGATTGCAAAAATTCAGAAGAGAAAATGATCTTCAGGAAGGTTTCACAGAGGACACGGATTTGAGCTAAGTCTGAAAACATGGGTAAGATTTAGCTGACCCAAGGTAAGAAGAGCAAGCATCTCAAGTCTTAGGCAAAGACTTAAAAATAATAATGCACATGGCCCATTCAGGGTAGCCACAATTTGGGCCAAAGCAGAAAGTTATTGAGAAGAGCAGTGGGAGGTAATAGTTGTGATAGAGAAAGGGTGTGGGCTGGGCATGGTGGCTCACACCTGTAATCCCAGCACTTTGGGAGGCCAAGACAGATGAATCCCTTGAACCCAACAGTTCAACACCAACCTGGGCCAACATGTAGAAACTCCATCTCTATTTTTAAAATACAAAAAAATTAGCCAGGCATGGTGGCATGCACCTGTAGTCCCAGCCCCTCAAGAAGCTGAAGTGGGAGGATCACCTGAGCCCAGGAGAGGCTTCAGTATACCACTCCACTCCAGCCGAGGTGACAGAGTGAGACCCTGTCTCAAAAAAATAAAAAATGAAAAAAAATAAAAGTCCGTGATCAAATTGTGGAGATCTGGCTAATTCATTCAGATTTTATTTTTCTTATATGATAAAAAGCAGGACGCTGAAGGCTTTAGGGAAAACTTCCACACACCAGAACCTGGGTTTAGTGGTATAAATGCATTGTGTCATTTAATAGTCATAATGTCTCTACTCTTTTTCTATTTCACAGGTAAAAAACTGAGGCTCAATGAAGTTAAGCAACTTCCTCAAGGTCAGGCAGTCATGAAGCTGGGATTCCATCATTCATCTATTAATTCAAAACACTTTTGCTGAGAACCTATGTATCGTGCCCTATGTTAGGTGTTGGGAAAACAGCAATTAAGACAGTGTCCTTGGCCTCATAAGCCTTACAATCAAGTGGGAGAAAGTAAACAAGTCATCAAACAAGATAATCCCTAGTTATAATCACTACTGTTAAGTAAATAAAGGGTTATGTGATCAAGAGTAGCTGGCATGGGATAGGGAGAGCTTCTCTGAGGAGGTGGGGAAAGATTCACCTGAGGAGATGAGTCAAGAACAAGCTCTCTGATTCTAGAGTTCTTGACCACTATGTTGTATTGGCCTATAAAAATTATACCATCTCCAAAATCTGCCCTTAGGGGAGAATGGATTAGAGGGGGAAACCTGAAGCAGGGCGTCGGAAAGACTGACTCTAGCAACGTGGTAATTCAGGAGCCAAGGATGGTGGCCAAAGGAAAGATGTGCCCACATCCCCCACTCCCCTGGAAGGCAAGTCCCAGCCATGGCAGAAGTGGAGTAGGTAGGGTAGGGAAAGGAATTGAGAAGTAGTGGTGATTCCTGGGAGCTCTGGTGGATCTGACTTCTCTCCAGTACAAATGTGGAAAAAGTCAGAGCCTCTGGACCTTGACTCCAGGGTCAAGAGCCCCATCTTCTGGCCTATTGTGCAAATTACAAAAGGAAGTAGGCCACAGAGGCAGCAGCTAAGGCTGCTGCTATCTGGGGCACTGCAGAAGACAGGCTCTATCCTCCTAGGGATGATTTGGTCTCTCCTTCCCAGAAAAGGCCGGTTCACTTGGCTCTAGGCACGAGGCTCCTGACATCTACTGCTCCTTACCCTGGTTGGAAAAGCTCAAATACATGGCTCTCAGCCTGGCCGGCAGACAAGTCCTAGTGGAGCTGGGGGTATTCAGCCAAGGACATCACCTCACACTGATTATTTTTCTAAAGAAATCAGAAAAAAACAGCAGAACAGAATTCAGAGCCTTCTTGAATTTTCAGTCAGCCCAGAAAGAGGTATAAAGTGGACAAGAAAATGGAAAATACATGTGTAGAGGCAGAGACAACACATGCATGCACGCGCACGCGCACGCACACACACACACACACACACACATCATACCAATAGCGAGGCAGGGAAGCATGCTACATGGATGGCCTCACTTCATCCTTGCAACAACTCTGAGGTAAGCACTATCATCCCATTGTATAGATTACAAAACTGAGGCTTGGAGAGGTAACTTCCCCAGGTCACACAGCCAGCACAGTTAATAGATGGAGACACTAGACTGTGAGCTCAGATGAAATGATTCCACAGTGCATGAGCTTCACCACCCTACTGTCTCCCATGGGGATGCCTGGGAATTTCATCCTTCTCTAACATTCATAGGCTCCACTCTTTCTTTGTGGCTTCCTGACGTGGCCATCCTTCCATATTTTGTTTTAGACCTATTCTTTCTCTTCTATAATACCAGTGGTTCTTAAACTTTGGGGAAAGTGGTGGGTCTTGAACTCCCTGGAGACATTTTAAAATCTGTGGATTCTCTTTTTCAGATAAGTAAACAAAGCCCAAAATTTTGCATATAATCATAAGGATGTGTTCATAGACTTCTCAAGGAAGCATGAGGCACCTTACGTATATGATCCTTAAATATCCTGAAAGACATTGAGATTCTTCTATTCAGAGACAGACACAAATACAAGAAACGCAAAAAGTCTGAGAAAATGTTCTTAAATAATTTGCAACCAGTTTTTTCATCAAAAGCATCTTAACTCCTCCATCAGTTTACTCTGTCTCTTGTTCTATGTGAACTGTCCAAAGAGCCACCGGGGCCGAGGTCTTAGGCTTTACTTGTAATTAAATAGGTCCCAATTTCCAGCTGCATCTTATACCTGATTTTATTTCTCCACTTTCCTCTTACTTACACATCTAAACCCAAGATGTGGTTGGAGGAAAAGACGTCGGGCTCTGAGGAAAGACTTAATTAGGGCTTGTTCATGCTGTCGTCTGGGAGCATTTCCTGTGGAAGGGAGGGGCGAGAGGGGGAGTGAGAGAGATTCTTTGTCAAGCTGAAGAGGTTATGCAGGTGCATGATTTGCTTTCAGCCCTTGCCAAGTCACAGCATATTGAAAGAGACTACAGAATACAATTTTCATTGTTCACAGCATGCTGCCAGCCTGGAACACTACACATCCCAGGGAAGAGTCTGAGGCGCCACAAAAGCCGAGAGCCAAGCTCCTGGCTGTGAAAATCGCTCCCCACTATTCGTCATCATCAACATCATCCACAGAACTTCGTTACACCACACTCAGTTACACTTTGCTCCAGACTGAGAGAGGCTCTGGGGCAGAATTCAAGTGAAATGGCAAAACCTGACTTCTGCCTTCTTTGATATCACTATTAAGATATTTGGACAGAGGCAGAGGTAGGGGAAGGGACCTCTAGAGGGAGCAGAACAAAACAGAAAAGCTGACTGTAAAAAAAACTGTTGTCATCTGCAAGTCAAGAATAAGCCTTGGAGGAGAAAAGCTGTAGGACTTCCAGATCCAGATGGGAAGCCATTCAGAAATTTGAAAGCAGCAAGTGTTAACCAAGGACTACTTGCCAAGTCCTTGATACAAGAGCTGAACACATTCATAGTCAATACATTTATCTTATCCATGTCTAACCAAACCTAACCCTGCTTAGAAATCAGGTCTATTTAAAGTGATTTCACTCCACATCTTGTCTATTTAGGGATAAGACCTCCTGAGCTTGTTATACTAAGTATTATACTAAGTAGGGAAGTTCTTATTTCACTTTTAGCCCATAGGCCTGGGACAGCTTTAAGGTGGCAGCAAATTCAATACCTGACATTTGTAATCACTGCTATCTCATTTATCTTCAATGGATTGGTAAATGTACATAGAACATTTGAAGTCTAGGAAGTGGAAATGTAGCTAGGTATAGGGACTTGCCCAGGGCAGTTAATAGCAGAGCTGGGTCAAGAACTACTAATGCTTTCTACTTAATTGTATGGCTTCCTAGAAATATAATTCCATTCAGCCATTTCCTGCATAAAATTGAATTGGCTTCAATGAAACAATGAAAATGTGAATCTTCTTTAGAACTGACATTAACCCCTCCCCCACAAGCAAAAGCCCAGGGTTTCTCCTCTGTTTAGCCTTTCCCATAAGATGAGAGTTTTCACATAATTTCCACTTTGGAAAGCTTGTCAGTGACACCCATTCATTAGTTTACTGAGAAAACTCCCATGGAGTTCTGAAAATAACTATTACTGAAGCACATTATCTGACATAGATATAAATTCAATCCAAGCTACTCTTACTTCCAGTGATATTTCCCTTGAGGCCTTTTATTTTGCAGTTATATATATATTTTTAAAAAGATACCCAGTCAGACATTAGGACTGGGGCAAAAAGGAATAGAGATAGAATGCGAATTTATTTCACTTATCTTTTTTCTATCTCTAACATTTTACCAAAATGAAAGGGCCAGCCACCTCCTTAAAGAAGGCAGAGTTATTTAGCCCTTTCTACAAACCAACAGAAAATATAAGAAAGAGTATTTGCTAGATTTACCAAAAACCAGAGCTATGAGATGGTTAGCCAACAAATAGCAGAGGAAAAAATACAAGCTTAAAACACGTGTAAGGATAATCAGCTTTGTTTGGGGTAGGCAAAATGGACTAGAGCCATTATAATTAGACTATAACTTGTATATCATTTTGGGTCTCTCCGGAACTTGTCCCTGCCCCCTAAGAATTCTTGGAAGAAACTTATATGTCCTATAGACCAGTTCCTATCCAACACAATTCCCCTCCACTCCATCCCAGAGAAGGAGCCATCTGATTTTCCCTGGGTATCTCTAGTCACAGGGTACTCACCATCGAATGAGGCTGGCAGCCCCATTCCAGGTTCAATTTGCCTCCTTGAAACTTTCACTCTTCATTCCAAATGCTCTCCTCTGTAGCTCCAAAGGCAAAGTCTGTTCACTCTTCTACGTGACAGCCCTTCAAATTCTTGTAGCCCATTATGATATCTTCCCTTGTTCTTATCTTTCTGAGACAGGGCATGATCAAGATAGGATTACTGTCTCCAGTAAGCCACTTGCACCCCTATAATTCCAGACTGCCAGGAGTCTGGAATTTAGCAATGGAATGCACAGTTTAAAAAGACTTACAGCCAGATATGGTGGTTCACGCCTCTAATCCCAGCACTTTGGGAGGCCAAGGTGGGCAGATCACCTGAGGTCAGGAGTTAGAGACCAGCTTGGCCAACATGGTGAAACCCTGTCCCTACTAAAAATATAAAAATTAGGCCGGGCGCAGCGGCTCACGCCTATAATCTCAGTACTTTGGGAGGCCGAGGTGGGCAGATCACGAGGTCAGGGGTTCGAGACCAGCCTGGCCAACATAGTGAAACCCCATCTCTACTAAAAATACAAAAATTTGCTGGGCGTGGTGGTGCATGCCTGTAGTCCCAGCCACTCGGGAGGCTGAGACAGAATCGCTTGAACCCGGGAGGTGGAGGCTGCAGTGAGCCGAGATCGCTCCACTGCACATCAGCCTGGGCGACAGTGTGAGACTTCGTCTCAAAAAAAAAAAAAAAAAAAAACAAAAATTAGCTGGGCGTGGTGGCGCATGCCTGTAATCCCAGCTATTCAGGAGGCTGAGGCGGGAGAATCGCTTGAACCCAGGAGGCGGAGGTTCCAGTGAGCCAAGATCATGCCATTGCATTCCAACCTGGGCAACAGAGCAAGACTCCATCTCAAAAAAAAAAAAAAAAATTCAAAAACTAGCCAGCCTTGGTGTTGCACACCTGTACTCTCAGCTACTCAGAAGGCTGAGGCGGGAGGGTCACTTGAGCAAGGGAGGTCGAGGCTGCAGTGAACTGTGATCGTGCCACTGCACTGGGTGACAAAGGGAGACCCTGTCTCAAATATAAAAAAATAAAAAGACTTACACCACGGTTAATTTTCATATGTGATGATGGTAATGTGGTTATGTAGGAGACAATTATTTCTCTTTTTTTTTTTTTTGAGACGGGGGTCTCACTCTGTCATCCAAGTTGATAAGATCTTACCTCAAACTCCTGGGCGCAAGTGATCCTCCCACCTCAGCCTCCTGAGTAGCTGACACTACAGGCACACTCATGGCCAGCTAACTTTTGTATTTTTTGTAGAGACAGGATTTTACCATGTTACCCAGGCTGGTTTTGAACTCCTGAACTCAAGCAATCCACCCAACTTGGCCTCCCAACGTGCTGGGATTATAGGCATGAGCTACCGCACCAGCCAGGAGACAGTTCTTACTCTTAGGAGATGCATGCTGCAGTGTTAAGGTAGAGTACCATGATGTCTACAACTTACTTTTGAATGATACAGCACTACAGATACAGAAACAGATAGATATGCCTAGATAGCTATATAAGAAGAAATAAAGCAAATATGACAAAATGATAACAATTGTGGAAGCTTTACAGATGTTCATTGTCCTTGTTTTGTTTTGAGACAGAGTCTCACTCTGTCACTCAGGCTGGAGTGCAGTGGCACTATTTTGGCTCACCACAACCTCTGCCTCCTGGGTTCAAGTGATTCTCGTACCTCAGCCTCCCAAGTAGCTGAAATTACAGGCGTACACCACCACACCCAGATAATTTTTGTATTTTTAGTAGAGATGGGGTTTCACCTTGTTGACCAGGCTGGTCTCAAACTCCTGGCTTCAAGCAATCTGCCTGTCACGTCCTCCCAAAGTGCTGGAATTACAGGCAAGAGCCACCGTGCCCAGCCTATTGTCCTTGTGTTTTAGCATCTCTTTGTTTCAAAATTTTCACAATTAAAAGTTGGGAAATAAAGGGCCAGAAAAGGTGGGAGAGAATGAAAGTGAAATAGAGACATTTTCAAAAACACAAATTCTCAAAAAAAAAAAAAAAAAAAGACCTCCATCAAACAGGCAAATTCCCCAGGCCAGTGAGTACTACTTAGGACAGCTCTAGTCCTAAGCTGGCAAAATGCCAAAGATACAGATTATTCCCAGCACATGAGTCATGGCTAAAACAAGGTAACTCAGAAAGTTTGAAAGATAAAAGAATGAGCAAAGGTATACCAAGTAAATTTAAAAAAAGGAAGAGAGTAGCAGTCATGCTCTTATCTTTTGGTAATATTGATTTCAAGGGGAAAATTATTAAACTAGACAAATATAGGCACTATATTATTATATTTAATTTTATTTTAGGTTCGGGGGTACATTTGCATATTTTTATGTGGGTATATTGTGTAATGCTGGGGACTGGGCATCTAGTATGCCCATTACCCAACTGGTGAACACTGTACCTGATAGGTAAATTTTCAATTCTCACCTCCCTCCCACTCTCTCCCCTTTTGGAGTCCCCAGTGTCTGTAATTTCCATATTTGTGTCCAAGATAGGCACTTTATAACAATAAAGGTTTACATTACAATGAAGATATAATAAATATCTGAGTAAACAAATAACATAGCAACAAAGATTTAAAACAAAGTTTACTGGACATACAAGAAAGAATCAACACACATTATTCTGAGAAGAGCTTATTTTACCTCTGTCAGCCTGTGACAGAGCAAGACAAAACATAAGTAAAGCTCACAATTTGAAAACCTAGAGGAAATGGATAAATTCCTGAACACCTACAACTTACCAAGATTGAACCGGGAAGACACAGAACACCTGAACAGAGCAGTAACAGATACCAGGATTGAATCAGTAATAAAACGTCTCCCAACAAAGAAAAACCCAGAACTGGATGGCTTTCCTGCTGAATTCTATCAAACACTTAAGAAGAACTAACATCAATTCTTCTCAAACTATTCCAAAAAATCAAAGGCAGGGAATTCTCTCTAACTCATTCTATGAGGCCAGCATTACTGTGATATCAAAATTAGGTTGGTGCAAAAGTAACTTTTTGCACCAACTTTTTTTTGACTTTTTTTTTTTCCAATGGTAAAAACCATGATTACTTTTGCACCAACCTAATAGACAAGGATATAACAACAACAAAAAAGAAAACTACAGGCCAATACTCCTGATGAACATACAGGCAAAAAACCCTCAACAAAATCAAACCAAGTCCAACAGTACATCAAAAAGATATTGCATCATGATCAAGTGGGATTTATCCCAGGGATGCAAGAATGGCTGAACATATGCAAATCAATATACATCACATTAACAGAATGAAGGACCAAAAACCATATGATTATTTCCATAGATGCTAAAACAGCATTTGGTAAAATCCAACATCCTTTCATGATAAAAGCTCTCAACGTATTAGGCATAAAAGAAACATACCTCCATATAATAAAGGCCCACAGGTAATAAATCCACACCTAATATACTGAATGAGGAAAAGCTGAAAGCCTTTTCTCTAAGAACTAGAATAAGACAAGGATGTCCACTTTCACCACTCTTTTTTTGAGGTAGGATCTTACTCTATCACCCAGGTGAGAGTACAGTGGCACAATCACAACTCATTGCAACCTCAACCTCCCAGACTCAAGTGATCTTCCCACCTTGTTTTATGATTTTTTGTAGTGACAAGATCTCACTGTGTTGCCCAGGCTGGTCTCAAACTCCTGGGCTCAAGTGATCCTCCTGCCTAGGCTTCCCAAAATGCCAGGATTACATGTGTAAGCCACTACATCCGGCCCACTCTTATTCAACATAATACTGTACGTCCTAGCCAGAGCAAGGAGGCAAGAGAAACAAATAAAAGGCATTCAGATTAAAGAGGATGTCAAACCTTCCCTCTTTGCAGATGACATGAACTTATATATAGAAAAACCTAAGAAATCCACCAAAAAACTCTTAGAACTGACCAACAAAGTCAGTAAAATTGCAGTATACAAGGTAAACATATAAAAATCAACAGCATTTCTATATGCCAATAATGAACTAGCTGGAAAAAAAAAAGCGAAGAAAGCAATCCCACTTACAATAGCTACAAAAAAAAAAAAGACTCAAGAATAAATTTAACCAAGGAGGTGAGAGATCTCTGCAAGAAAACTACAAAACACTGATGAAAGAAATTGAAGAGGGCACAAACAAACAGAAAGACATCCCCTGCTCATGGATGGGAAGAATTAATATTGTTAAAATGACCATACTACCCAAAACAATATACAGATTCAATGCAGTCCCTATAAAAATACCAAAGACATTCATCACAGAAATAGAAAAAATAATCCTAAAATTTGTCTGGAACCAAAAATGATCCCAAATAGCCAAAGCAATCCTGAGCAAAAAGAACAAAGTTGGAGGCATCACACCACCTGACTTTAAAATATACCACAGAGCTAGAATAAGCAAAACCAGCATGGTATCGCTATAAAAACAGACACACAGACCAACGAAACAGAATAGAGAACCCAGAAATAAATCCACATATTTACAGCCAACTGATTGATTTTCAACAAAGGCATGAAGAGCATGCACTGGGGAAAGGACACGCTCTTCAATAAATGGTGCTGGGAAAACTGGCTATCCATATGCAGAGGAATGAAACTGGACCCTATCTTTTACCATATACAAAAATTAACTCAACATGAATTAAAGGCTTAAATGTAAGACCAGGAACTATAAATACTACTAGAAGAAAACATACAGGAAATGCTTCAGGACCTGGATCTAGGCAAAATATTTCATGGCTAAGACTTCAAAAGCATAGGCAACAAAAACAAAAATAGACAAATAGGACTATATTAAAGTAAAAAGCTCTTTCACTGCAAAGGAAACAATCAACAAAGAGACAACCTGTAGAATGAGAGAAATTATTTGCAAACTATTCATCCAACAAGGAATTAATATCCAGAATATGTAAAGAACTCAACGGCAAGATATAAAACAAATAATCCCATGAAAAAATGGACAAAGGATCTGAGTAGACATTTCTCAAAAGAAGACACAGAAATGGCCAACAGGTATATGAAAAGAAATGCTCAGTATCACTAACTTTTAGGGAAATGCAAATAAAAACTACAATGACATATCTTCTCACCCCAGCCAGGATGGCTATTAACAAAAAGACAAAAAAACACAAATGTTGGTGAGGATGCAGGGAAAAGGGAACTCTTATAAACTGATAGTAACAATGTGTATTAGTACAGACATTATGGAAAACAGTATGGAGGTTTCTTAAAAAACTAAAAATAGAACTACCATGTGATCCAGCAATCCGATCACTGGGTATTTATCCAAAGGAAAGGAAATCAGTATATCAAAGGGATACTTGCATCTCCATGCACTGTTCACAATAGCCAAGATATGGAATCAAACTAAGTGTCCATCAATGGATGAATTAATAAGGAAAATGTATTTACACACAATTGAATGCTATTAAACATAAAAAAAGAATGAATTTCTATTGCTCACAGCAACATGGATGGAACTGGACGTCATTATGTTAAGTGAAATAAGCCAGGTACAGAAAGACAAACATCACATGTTCTCACTTATATGGGAGCTTTAAAAAGTTCATCTTATGGAAGTAGAGAGCAGTATGATAGTTACCAGAGGCTAGGAAGAGCAGGGGCAGGTGGGGAATGAACAGAGGTTGGTTAATGGATAAAAGCCTACAGTTAGATAGAAGAAATAAGTTCTAGTGTCCAATAGCACAGTAGGGTGACTACAGTTAACAACAATTTATTGTATATTTCAAAATAGCTAGAAGAGAAGATTTGAAATATTCCCAAGACAAAGAAATAATAAATGTTCAAGGTAATGGATATCCTAAATACCCTGATTTGATTAATACATACTGTATGCATGTATCAAAATATCACATGTACCCCATAAATATATATAATTATTATGCATCAACTAAAACATTTTAAAAAATAAAGATATACATCCAAGTAACATAATTCATATGATCCAATTGATATATATTAAATTCTATATTTTGGAAACAAAGAATACATCTTTTCAATGGTTCATGGAATATTCATCAAAATTGATTATTAGGCCAAAAAAAAACCCTCAATAATTTTGATAGAGTGAAAGGCATCCTGTTGTCATAAGATAATAAAACTTGAAATCAGTAACAGTTTTTCTTTTTTTGAGACAGGATCTCACCCTGTCACTCAGGCTGGAGTACAGTGGCACCATCACAGCTCACTGCAGTGTGGAAGTCCTGGGCTTAAGCGATCCTCCCACCTCAGCCTCCCGAGTAGCTGGGACCACAGGCACATGCCACCACGCCCAGCTAATTTTTGTATTTTTTGTAGAGAAAGGGTTTCAACCTCCTGGGCTCAAGTGATCCTCTGGCTTTTGCCTCCTAAAGCGCTGAGATTACAGGAATGAGCCACCATGCCCAGACAACAGTTTTTTTTTTAACTCTACTAAATAGAACTTCTTAAACGCTTAAGCAGCTCTTTCAGCTGACACTGCAGAAGACTAGAACCAAACATATTATAGCTTTAAATAATTACATACATAAATACGAAAATGAAAATAAATGAATTAAGCACCCAACTCAAAAAGTTAGAAAAAGAGCCACAAAATAACTTAAAAAAGACTTTTTTTTTTGTGGCAGGGTCTCACTCTCATCATCCAGGCTGGAGTACAATGGCATAATCACGGCTCACTGTAGCCTCAACTTCCTGGGCTCAGGTGATCCTCCTACTTCAGCATCCTGAGTAGCTGGGACTACAGGTGCACACCACCATACCCTGCTAATTTTTTGTATTTTTAGTAGAGACGGCGTTTTGCTATGTTGCCCAGGCTGGTCTTGAATTCCGGGGCTCAAATAATCCACCCACCTCAGCCTCCCAAAGTGCTGGGATTACAGGTGTGAGCCACTGCACCCAGCCTAAAGAAAGACTTTTTAAAGATAAATGTAGAAATTATTAAATTAGAAAATTGAAAAGCAATAGAGCATCAGAAAAGATTAAAGCATCAGCTAACCAAATTATTGCATAGGGAAGGGATAGGGAAGGAGAAAAAGCATAAATGCAAATAATAAGAAATGAGAATAAATAACCTCCACTGATCAAAAAAAATTGCTCAACTCTGTATAAGGAACTGAAATCTCAATTAAACAGGTAATTCTGTATTGGAAAAAAAAAAAAAAAAAGAAAACAGATTGTTTGGCCAGGAGCAGTGGCTCACACTTGTATTCCCAGCACTTTGGAAGGCTGAGATAGGATGACGGCTTGAGCCCAGGAGTTTGAGGTTACAGTGAGTTATGATCCTGCCGCTGCATTCCAGCCTGGGTGACAAAGTGAGAGCCTGTCTCAAAAAAAAAAAGAAAAGAAAGATTGTTCGAAGAGATAGGAAATCCAAACCATGGAGTGTGGGAAGGGGGACAAGAAAGTTTTTAAGAAATCCCCTCTAATTAAAAAATGATTGGCCAGACATGGTGACTCACACCTGTAATCCCAACACTTTGGGAGGCTGAGGCAGGTGGATCACCTAAGGTCAGGAGTTTGAGACCAGCCTGGCCAACATGGTGAAACCCCGTCTCTACTAAAAATACAAAAAAATTAGCTGGGCCTGGTGGCGCATACCTGTAATCCCAGCTATTCGGGAGGCTGAGACAGGAGAATTGTTTGAACCAGGGAG
The DNA here is from genome assembly GCF_028885625.2 of Pongo pygmaeus. NCBI lineage: Eukaryota > Metazoa > Chordata > Mammalia > Primates > Hominidae > Pongo > Pongo pygmaeus. The sequence goes on along the minus strand of NC_072383.2, from coordinate 49,049,823 downwards.
GCAGAGATTGCAGTGAGTGAAGATCGCGCCACTGCACTCCAGCCTGGGCAACAAGAGTGAACACTCCATCTCAAAAAAAAAAAAAGAGAGATTAATTTCAAGACCAGATGCATTCAGGATGACTCTAACCAGAAGAATCAAAGCCAGCATCATACTTAATGGGAAAATAGAGCTATATTCCTAGTAAAGTAAAAAACTAGCTAAAGATGCCCAAGAACACTACTGTTACCTGATGAGTGGGGAAGGATTGAATAGGTCAATGTGTAACCCAGTATCTCAGCTTCAAGATGCATTTTAAAACTTTTTTTCTTTAAACTCAAAATATAGCCTTGAAATGTACTTTAAAACTCTTTGTTTTCCTCCCTTTCCCGCCAGGCACTCCCACGCACTGTGCTTGCTTATCTAATTATGTGCTTGCTTAGAAATTCCAGGGACCAATTCTGAAATAAATCAGGCATAGAGACCCAGCTGCAGAATCCTCCTGCAGGAAGGTTACAAATGATTAGCCCACCACCATCAGGCCAAAGTCAAACTGACGCCAACCAGGCCTCTGGAGGGGCAATTATCAAGATAGCCATCGGAACGAGACACGAAGAACCCGCACCCGACATTTCCACATATTTCCCATACCACATTTTCCTTCTTAAATCCCCTTACTCAGCCCAAAAAATTGAAATGGTTTTTTTGGAAGCATGAGCCTAGCCATTTCCTCAACTGCTGGGGCTTCACCACACCTCGCCTCATGAGTATTTGGCTTCTCAGGCAGCGAGCAGCCAGACTTACATTTGGTTACAAATGGAACTTGACAACAGAAAAAAATAAAATGTATAAAAATCAAGGGTGCAGTGGTGCACACCTATAGTCCCAGCTACTAGGGAGGCTGAGGCAGGAGGATCCCTTGGGTCCAGGAGTTCAAGGCTGCAGTGCACTATGATTGCACCTATGAATAGTCACTGTGCTCCTGCCTGGGAAACACAGCAAGACCCCATCTCTTTAAAAATATCAAAAAGAGATTAAATTATATTATTGTAAACCTAGAAAATCTAAGAGAATCAACTGAAAACGATTGCAAATAGTAAGAAAATTCAGAGAAGTGAGTGACTAGGCAAAAGAATATTATGCAAAAATCAACAGCTTTCCTATAACACAAAGCACAACTGATTAGATAACAAGATGAGAGAAAAGATTCCTGTTATATTAGCAAGCAAAGAGAAAAGATCTAGCAAACAACAAATAGTGTGCAAGAACTAGTAGAAAAAAATCATTAAAATACTACTGAGTAGCACAAAAGACTCTTGAATAGATTGAATAACTGTGTATCTGGTAGGAAAAATTCAATTTTATTAAAGATGTTAGCCAGGTGTAGTGGTGTGTACCTGTAGTCCCAGCTACTTGGTAGGCTGAGACGGGAGGATTGCTTGAGTTGGGAGGGCAAAACTGCAGTCAGTCATGATTGTGCCACTGCACTCAGCCTGGGCAACAGAGTGAGATCCCGTCTCAAAAAAAAAAAGTATATATATATGCTAATTCTGCTTTCACTCATCTTTAAATTTCAGGACATTACAATAAAATTATGAACAGGGTTTTTTTAATTAATGGGCAAGCAAAAATATCCAGAATAACTCTGAAAAACAAAAACAAGACTGGGTACCTAGTCAGATGCATTCCCCACTCCTCTGTTCTAAAAGGAAAATGCTCTGGAGTGAGCATCATACTGGCAGTTTCCTTTTCTTGAGGAACAGCAGGGAAGGGGCCCAGCAATGGCCCCCTTGACAGGGACTCCACTCCACCCTTCCCTCCAGATGCAACATCACTCTGTGTGGCTCCAGCAGAGCCCCAGCTCCCCTCAGCCATACTCCTGGGCAGCCTCAGGTCATCAAGCAGAGAGAGGGGAACACCATGCTCCTGCGCTGTCGCCCCTGAGCAGCACCTCCAAATACTGGGAGCACTGGTCTTTGCCATCTCAAAGCTCCACCACCACATCTCTCAGAAAACCCATTATAGGCCGGGCGCAGTGGCTCATGTCTGTAATCCCAGCACTTGGGGAAGCCAAGGTGGGCGGATCACCTGAGGTCTGGAGTTCGAGATCAGCCTGGCCAACATGGCGAAACCCCATGGCTACTAAAAAAAAAATACAAAAAATTAGCTGGGTATGGTGGCACGCGCCTGTAATCCTAGCTACTCTGGAGGCCAAGACATGAGAGTCGCTTGAACCCAGGGGACGGAGGTTGCAGTGAGCCAAGATCGTGCCACTGCACTCCAGCCTGGATGACAGAGTGAGACTCTGCCTCAAAAACAAACAAACAACAACCCATTATAGGTTGAATTGTGTCCCCCAGAAAAAGATATGGTGAAGTCCTAACCCCTAGCCCCCAGTACCTGAGAATGTAACCTTATTTGGAAATAGGGTCCTTGCAGGTGTAATCAGTTAAGATGAGGTCATACTGGAGTAGGGTGGGCTCCTAATCCAATATTACTGGTGTCCTTATAGGGAGCCAGACATGTGAAGACACAGTGCGACAGGGAAAACACCATATGAGGATGGAGAATTGGAGTGCTGCCTGCACAGGCCAAGGAACACAAAAAATTGCCAGCCAGCCACCAGGCACTAGGAAGAGGGAAGGAAGGATTACCATACAGACTTCACAGGGAGCATGGCCTTGTAGATTTCTTCAGCACTGTGAGACAGTAAACATGCTTGGAGCCACCCAGTTTGTGGTACTTTGTTATAGCAGCCCTAGGGAACAAATACAGATGCCTATGGTCAGAATCTGTGCACCTCCCACACCAGGGCAGGCAGCTGAGCACCCAATGGAAGTGGTCTGGTAGAAAAACCAAGAGTTTATGCAGGCAATTTTGAGCAATTCAGTTAGGGGCATACTTCCTGGAGAGCAAGGAGCCTATGCTTTAGAGACATACCCCGCTATGGTTTGAATGTGTCTCTTCAAAATTACATTGAAATCTATGTTGAAGCCAGGCATGGTGGCTCACACCTGTGATTCCAGCTCTTTGGGAGGCTGAGGTGGGCAGATCACTTGAGCCCAGGAGTTTCAGACCAGCCTTGGCAACATAGGGAGGTCCCATTTCTACCAAAAAAAAAAAAAAATTTTTTTTTAATTAGCCAGGTATGGTGATGCACGCCTGTAGTGCCAGCTACTTGGGAGGCTCAGGCAGGAGGATTGCTTGAGCCTAAGAGTTCCAGGCTACTGCGAGCTATGATTGTGCCACTGAACTCCAGCCTGGGCAACAGAGCAAAACCTCATCTCTAAAAAACAAAAAAGCAAGCAAGCAATTTATATTGAAATTTAATCTCTAATGCAACAGTATTAGTGGTAGGCCTTTAGAAGATGATTAGGCCATGAGGGCTCCTCCCGTCAGTCAGGTTGCCCTTCTGTCTCCCTCCATACCGGGACACAGCAACAAGGCACCATCTTGGAAGAGGAGAGCAGCCCTCACCAGACACCAAACCTGCCAGCACCCTCATCTTGGACTTAGCCTCCAGACTGAGAAATAGATTTCTGTTGTTTATCAATTATCCCGTCTCAGGTATTTTGTTATAGCAGCCAAAATGGAGTAAGACACACCCCCCAGGATAAGATATCCCTTCAGTATCCACTTCCTTTCACAGGCTGCAAACGTTGCCCGGCTTCTGCAGGGAGGACTGCCTGGCCTAGCCTGGCTCCTCCTCATTAGCCGCAGTCCCCTGCTGCAATGAGCCCTGCCAGCCAGAGCCAAGTTCCCCTCAACACTAGTAACCTCAAGGATCTGGGGGAGAGGGTGAAGCCTCAGAGGGCCACAGACCTGATATTACTGCACGTGGGGCCTGGAGCACTAAATTATGAGGACTAACAGGGGCATGTTATTTGCTCCCTAAATTGTGGGGGCCACCAACGTCACACAAATGCCCTTCACTCTATTTGCGTCTCTCCCACTTACCTACCTGGCAAACTTCTACTCATTCATTACAAACCGGGTCATGTCACCTCTTCTAAATCCTTCTGAAGCAGCAGGTGAAGTTAACCACTCCCCTCTTCATGCCACCACTGGGCCTCCTACATACACCCCTCTGTTACATATTCATATCATATTCTAGAGTAACTGTGCCAGGGACTGGAAGCTCCTTACAGATACGGACCAGGTCTTTCTTGTCTGACTCCCTAGTACCTAACACTCTACCCCACACCAATAATACTTTATGGCTTCCACATTGCTTTCAAATGCATTAACCTTTTCAACTGTGAATAGACTTAGAATGTGATTTATACCAGGCCAAAATCTCTCCCTTGAGATAATTTTATTTGTAGTTGGAGATCTCTCTCATTAGACAAAAAGTTCCTGAGAGTGAAAGACTAGCTCTTTGCCCTCTCTGGTCCTAACCCCACTTACACAGAAGTAAATGCAACTACAGCTGCTGCTACCGCTGCCTCTGCCACTGTGGCTACCACCACACTTGCTACTGTTGGGATACTCTCAAGGAAATGCCCTGATAACCCCATTACATCACCTCTCTGGTGTGTTTGTCCTATATATCTCCAGGGAACCAGACAGTCCAATTTGTTTAATGCAACATGATCTGCTGCACTCACACCCTATTTTATGGCCTTAATTTAATTTATTATAGGCATCATGACATGGCTCTGTTTTTCTGAAAAACAAGTCACCTCTTATGTGTGGTATTTGATGATCATCACTCTCCTAGTTGACAAAGGCTGGAACCTTTTACATCTCTTTTCTAGTAATAGATAATATTTCTTCCTGGAATGAATCGAAAACCTTAATAATGTTCATAAACTTTGACCTGGTACATTTCATTCCAGAAGTTTATCCTAAGAAAATGGCCATGGGGCCCTGCAGGCATGGTGGCTCATGCTTGTAATCCCAGCACTTTGGAAGGCCCAGGTGGGAGGATTGCTTGAGGCCAAGAGTTTGAGACCAGCCTGGGAAACATAGCAAGACCCTGTTTCTACAAAGAAAAGAAAAAGAAAGAAAATGGCCACAGATGAACATAAAGGGGGTTTACAGCAGTATTATTTATATATAACGGGGGAGACCCCCACTGGGGAATTTGGGTGCAACCTCTTCAAAGCAAACATGAGGGACATGGTTAAGCACAGAACATGAACAGGCTTGAGCCTAATGGTGTAATGAAGCAGAGAAATGGTGACCTCTCCAGTGCTCAGAGGGAATGAGGTACAGTATGTCCTGAAGCGCCTGGAATAGGCTAGACACTAACCAGCCTCTTGCCTCTCTATTCTTGGGATCACCTTCTCTCCCAAGGGGAAGGCTTCCAGTTTCCTGGTCTTCCAAGATCTCCAAGACCTGCCTAGAAACTGCACGGTTTAATAAAAAAACAAACAAACAAACAAACAAACAAACAAACAAAAACAGAATAAACTCTAGATTTAAAAAATAAAAAAATAAAAAAAAAAGAAACTGCATGGTTCAAGGGTATCTCATAGGATAAAGCCTACAAGGATGGGTGGTCCATCCCTTCCAATCCAATGTGTTCCCACCTCCCCACTGTGAGTCACCACCCAACTCCCTTTCTCTGCTCCTTCGAGAGTCAGAAGCATCATTTCCCTAAGCTCTTCTTGGCAGTTTCTCTCTGCTTCTTCCCTGCCAGACCTGGGTTTTCATGAACATAGACAGCCCTTTTACCTCAAGCCCTTCCACCCCCTTATAGCAATAACTTAATCCAGTGCATCATATTATTTATTGATCAGATTCTTTTGGTTGAAAGTGACAAAAACACACTCAAACAAATTTCAATCAAAACAAGAAAAAAATAAGGAAAGGAAAAAAAGAGAGAAAAGAAAAGGGAAGAAAGAAAGCAGGGAAGGGAGGAGAAAGCAAAGAAAGTGGAAGAAAGAAGAAGTCTAGGAATAAATGACTTCAGATACAGCAGGATCCAGGAGTCCAAAAGATATCACTGGAGTCCTCTCATTCTTTATCTTTCTCTGCTTTCTCAGCATTGGCTTCATGGTCAGATTGACTCTCCTTCCTCATGTAATAGCAAAGATGATCACTAGCCACCCTAAGCATACATAACTTCCCATCTAATGATTCCATCAGTGGTCATGTGGGGATGGAGGAGAAAAGACGGGGGGAGGAGTTCATCTTTTTTGCTTGCTCTAGGAAATGTCTCAGAGAAAGCTCTGAGTGGCCTGGCTTGGGTAACATGCCTAACCCTAAACCAATCACAGCGACTACAAGACTAAAGATCCACCCGGCTGGTGCTGGGGAGTGAGGAGGGCCTCACCTGAATTTCATGGACTAAGAATCAAAGGAAGGTAGTTCCCTAAAAGATGCCAAAGGAAAAAGCAGGTTCTTTGTACTTGACTGCCCTGTCCCAATCTCTGCCTCTCCTTGTACATAGTCAACCTCCCCAGCCTCTCTTGCATTTGGTCAGGAGTCAGCTTCCACAGACTGACAATTTTATGCTCACCAGGCAGCCCAGAGTTCCAAAGCCATCTAACCCCTTCATGTAGCTCCCGATGTCCTATTTTCATCTGCTCTTGTGTTGCAGCAAGCAGCAACAGTGGCCGCATGGTAAGAGTCTTATGATTTGCTCACAAGTCTGACTTCACCCTGAGTGAAGTCTACTTCCCTTGTCTACCCTAAGGCAGAGATCACTGTGCCAAGCCTCAAGCAGAAATGGGAACTCCAGGGCCCTGCAGCCACTGCCACCACCTGTGGTTGTGCAACTTGTTTGCCTTGTACACACTTAGCTTGTCAAGCAAGCATCCTAATCTATAGCTTTGCATCTGCCCAACAGAAAGGATGCCTTTTAGCAATGCTAGCAACTGCCCTGCCTATGGCAAAGGTACAGATAAGGAATGATTGCCCCAAGGCTGACATGGGAAGAATCTCAAGGCTTAGACTTTAGACCTGGGTGACATGGCTTGATTAACAGAATTATTGCCGGGTGTTAAATAAAACAGGTGTTCTTATTCCTTCTGGGTGCCATGTGGCTGCGGTATAAAGGCAGTGAACCTGCCATTCTCTGCTCCTCCAGTCTGGCAAACATCTTGCTCCCCCCACTGAATGGTAACATCGGCAGACTATGAGGGGTGCTTCTCTGGGAGTTGACACAAGAGGCCATGGGAAGCAGCAGCCACCCACCTAAATGTACCTTTGTTTCATTTCTATCCTGTGCACTGCTTTCAGCTGCTTTGGGAGTAAACCTAAAATGAAAGAACTTTGAGCAGGATCCAAGTGGCCATTCTTGCCCACCCTCAAACCCAGGCCAAATTTCATGATTCAGCCAAGCTCATCAACAGGCTGTCATGGCTCCTGCCCAAACTCTGGAAATGAGTAAGTAACGCTTTCTGGTGGAGTAACAGGCACATATCAAGAAACTCACATGTTGGCTCCACTGATCCTTCTGTTCAGGCTTGAGTGACCCCAACTCGGTAGAGTTCAGGTATCCTGGGTCTCCCCGGAGGTAGCGAGGAGTGCCTCTGTGGTTGTTGTTGTTGCTCTTGTTGAACACAGAGCATTTATGATGTTCCGAGCACTGTTCTGAGCAGTTTACATCTGTTACCTAATCTAAATTTCACAACAGACTCTATATAATTGTCCTTTAAAAGAAAAATGAAAACAGGCTAAACAACTTACCCGTGACTACAGAACTGCCAGCTAACTGAGTGATTTCATGCAGTCATTCTCAGAGTCTCTCCTTTCACTGGGGAGGATTCTATCAGGGACCCCCAGTCCCATACTGAGACATGCCTCTCCCATAGCATCTGGCCATGGGATAACGCTGTGAAGAACAGGATAAGTGACAAGCACCCCCAGAAGACACCCGTCTTTGCCCATCACTGGCAAGGAGAGTGGAATCACCATATTGCGCTTAGATTAATTGCAAAGGGACAAATAAATGCCTAGGAGTCAACTACCCTGACCACTTTAGCTTTCATTTTTTATTTTTTGAGACTGAGTTTCACTCTTGTATCCCAGGTTGGAGTGCAATGGTGCGGTCTCGGCTCACTGCAACCTCCATCTCCCAGGTTCAAAAGAGTCTCCTGCCTCAGTCTCCCAAGTAGCTGGGATTACAGGTGCATGCCACCATGCCCAGGTAATTTTTGTATTTTTAGTAGGGATGGGGTTTCACCATGTTGGCCAGGCTGGTCTCAGACTCCCGACCTCAGGTGATCCACGCACCTCAGCCTCCCAAAGGGTTGAGATTACAGGCGTGAGCTACTGTGCCAGGCTTCACTTTAGCCTTTAAATTTAGCACCTGTGAGTTCATCGGGGTAGCAAATGCCAGGACAGGATAACACAATAGAGAGCCCATCAGGGTTCTGAAAGTCCAGTCTCAAGCTCAGCACAGCAGGGCTTCTTCTTCCTCTATTCTTGAAGCATTCTAGCTTTGCACCCCTTAAGTCACTCAATTGTTTGGCAAACCTGGAATGGTTTCCCTTCAACAATAGCTGAATCCCAGGATATTCCAAGTCTTGATGATTAGTGAGTGAAGCCAATATCTTTTCAAAGTCTGAGCTCACCCCCTGTTGTAACAATATATGCCTGTCACATCTTACTCTAGTCTTGCATAACACACATATATCAAGGCATCACTTCAGGTCTGTTTCTCCTGGTGGTTAAGATACGAAGGGGCCAGGCACCATGGCTCGTGCCTGTAATTCCAGCACTTTGGGAGGCTGAGGGAGGAGAATCACTTAAGTTCAGATGTTTGAGACCAGCCTGGGAAACATAGGGAGATCCCGTCTCTACAGAAAAAATAGAAAAATTAGCTGGGTGTGGTTGCACATGCCTGTAGTCCCAGCTACTCAGGGGGCTGAGGTGGGAGGATTGCTTGAGCCTGGGGAGGTTGAGGCTGCAGTGAGGAGTTGATATGGGAAGGGGGCAGAGAAGTGCTGGGAAGGGAAGAGCATGGTCCCTGGCTAGGGCTCCACCCCCAGGCCTGTGCCCATGGACCTAGGTGAGGACAGGCATTTCTGTTTTCGTGCCCAAATGTTGCATTTCCCAAGCCCACCATGGCCCACCACAGTCCTATCCTGTGCCTATAAAAACCCCGAGACCCTAGTGGGCAGAGACACAAGCAGCTGGACGTCGAGAGGAACAGATCAGTGGAGGAACGCACAGGCAGCTGGACATTGAAAGGAATACACCAGTGGAAGAGCATATGGACATGCACTGGCAAATGCTAGCATGCCGGCAGGCCATCGGCCTACGGAAAGACATAAGAGTTTGCCTGAGGCAGTCAGAGGAGAGCCCAGCTGCTGGGCAGCCCAACTCAGGGGAAAACCACCTTTCCACTCCATCTCCCTTTTGGCTCCCCTATCTACTGAGAGCTACTTAAACTCAATAAAACCTTGCACTCATTCTCCAAGCCCACATACGATCTGATTTTTCCGGTACACCAAGGCAAGAACCCGGGATACAGAAAACCTCGCGATAAGACAGAGGGTCTATTCCAGCTGGTTAGCACAGCCGCCTCCAGACGACAAAACTAAAAGAGGACACGGTAGCACACGCCCACTGGGGCTTCAGGAGCTGTAAACACTAACTGGCGACAGAGGAACACTCTGTCTCAAACAAGCAAACAAAAAAAAACATGTTGGCACTGTCCAAAGGTAGACGCTGCCGTGGGATCAGAGCCCCACAAACTGCCCATCTGTATGTTCCACAGAGATTTCAGCAGCTGGGCCCTAAAGAAGCAAGCCACTCCCCTTGTTGCACTCCCTGTGAGGGGGACAAGGGAACCTTTCCCGTTTCACCGTGACGGTGCCACTGCACTCCAGCCTGGGCAACAGAGTGAGACCCTGTCTAAAAAATAAAAAAATAAAAAAAAATATATATAAAGGAGTTCATTCACACTCCTCTCAAGTACCGTTGGAAAAAAGTTATGTCATATAAACAAACTAGACAATCTCTACCCCTAGTCACCTTTTCCATTGAGCGGTTAAAGGATTCACAGATCCCTGAGGTGTTCTAGGGTATCCCATCAAACTGATATAACTCTGTGGGCAACTGAGAGTGTGTTTTGTGTTTTTTGTTTTTTCCTCACTAACCATGGTTTTTTTTCTCAGTACCACTCCTCCCCAAACAACAGCATCAAATACCACCAACTCCCTGCCTGGCAGTGGGTCCTAACTCTGAGAAAACCTATACACATCTATACACATTACAATTGTACGTGACTATTTTGCCCACTACCACAGTGGGGGATTTAAAGGTCTTCGCTGATAGTAGCTCTTCAAAGAGTTTCTGTAAATTCCTGATTTCAAACAATAAAATCTATTTTAATCTGCCCTCAGCAAACATAACTCACATTCCATTCATGGAGAAAGAAAAGGTTATTCTACTTTAGGGCTTCCTTTGCAGTCTTTCCTCCTGATCTCTGGGTGGTTAGAAATCCTTGAGATCAAAGGCCTCTGGATTTATCTGCAGGTCCAGGTGGAACAAACCCAGGAGAGGGCCAAGGGGCAGTGCTTGGGTCTGCGTGGCCTCTGCCCACTCCACCCACCACACCCAGGAGGAGGGACCACTTTGTACCTCTGTGCTACCTTTGGATAGTGCCAACATGGTTTTTTTTTTTTTTTTTTTTGAGACGGAGTGTTGCTCTGTCACGAGACTGGAGTGCAGTGGCACAATCTCAGCTCACTGCAACCTCCACCTCCCAGGTTCAAGCAATTCCCCTGCCTCAGCCTACCAAGTAGCTGGGATTATAGGAACGCACCACCATGCCCAGCTAATTTTTTGTATTTTAGTAGAGACAGGGTTTCACCATGTTGGCCAAGATGATCTCGATCTCCTGACCTCATGATCTGCCTGCCTCAGCCTCCCAAAGTGCTGGGATTACAAGCGTGAGCCACCACGCCCGGCCCAACATGTTTTAAAGGCTGGATTTAAGATCAGACAGCTGGAAGAATCAGGATTCAACCCAGGTCTCACTCCAAAACTGTTTTCACTTTGCCAAAATTGAATACTGCTGATATGTCCGTCTACCTAGAAAATCAAGAGAATCCTCTGGAAATCTATCAGAGCCACAAAGAGAGCTCAGTAAGTGGACTACTTTTAAAATAACTTTAACCACCTAGAAAATCAAGAGAATCCTCTGGAAATCTATCAGAGCCACAAAGAGAGCTCAGTAAGTGGACTACTTTTAAAATAACTTTAACCACCTAGAAAATCAAGAGAATCCTCTGGAAATCTATCAGAGCCACAAAGAGAGCTCAGTAAGTGGACTACTTTTAAAATAACTTTAACCACCTAGAAAATCAAGAGAATCCTCTGGAAATCTATCAGAGCCACAAAGAGAGCTCAGTAAGTGGACTACTTTTAAAATAACTTTAACCACCTAGAAAATCAAGAGAATCCTCTGGAATCTATCATAGCCACAAAGAGAGCTCAGTAAGTGGACTACTTTTAAAATAACTTTAACCACCTAGAAAATCAAGAGAATCCTCTGGAAATCTATCAGAGCCACAAAGAGAGCTCAGTAAGTGGACTACTTTTAAAATAACTTTAACCACCTAGAAAATCAAGAGAATCCTCTGGAAATCTATCAGAGCCACAAAGAGAGCTCAGTAAGTGGACTACTTTTAAAATAACTTTAACCACCTAGAAAATCCAGAGAATCCTCTGGAAATCTATCAGAGCCACAAAGAGAGCTCAGTAAGTGGACTACTTTTAAAATAACTTTAACCACCTAGAAAATCAAGAGAATCCTCTGGAAATCTATCAGAGCCACAAAGAGAGCTCAGTAAGTGGACTACTTTTAAAATAACTTTAACCACCTAGAAAATCAAGAGAATCCTCTGGAATCTATCATAGCCACAAAGAGAGCTCAGTAAGTGGACTACTTTTAAAATAACTTTAACCACCTAGAAAATCAAGAGAATCCTCTGGAAATCTATCAGAGCCACAAAGAGAGCTCAGTAAGTGGACTACTTTTAAAATAACTTTAACCACCTAGAAAATCAAGAGAATCCTCTGGAAATCTATCAGAGCCACAAAGAGAGCTCAGTAAGTGGACTACTTTTAAAATAACTTTAACCACCTAGAAAATCAAGAGAATCCTCTGGAAATCTATCAGAGCCACAAAGAGAGCTCAGTAAGTGGACTACTTTTAAAATAACTTTAACCACCTAGAAAATCAAGAGAATCCTCTGGAAATCTATCAGAGCCACAAAGAGAGCTCAGTAAGTGGACTACTTTTAAAATAACTTTAACCACCTAGAAAATCAAGAGAATCCTCTGGAAATCTATCAGAGCCACAAAGAGAGCTCAGTAAGTGGACTACTTTTAAAATAACTTTAACCACCTAGAAAATCAAGAGAATCCTCTGGAAATCTATCAGAGCCACAAAGAGAGCTCAGTAAGTGGACTACTTTTAAAATAACTTTAACCACCTAGAAAATCAAGAGAATCCTCTGGAAATCTATCAGAGCCACAAAGAGAGCTCAGTAAGTGGACTACTTTTAAAATAACTTTAACCACCTAGAAAATCAAGAGAATCCTCTGGAAATCTATCAGAGCCACAAAGAGAGCTCAGTAAGTGGACTACTTTTAAAATAACTTTAACCACCTAGAAAATCAAGAGAATCCTCTGGAAATCTATCAGAGCCACAAAGAGAGCTCAGTAAGTGGACTACTTTTAAAATAACTTTAACCACCTAGAAAATCAAGAGAATCCTCTGGAAATCTATCAGAGCCACAAAGAGAGCTCAGTAAGTGGACTACTTTTAAAATAACTTTAACCACCTAGAAAATCAAGAGAATCCTCTGGAAATCTATCAGAGCCACAAAGAGAGCTCAGTAAGTGGACTACTTTTAAAATAACTTTAACCACCTAGAAAATCCAGAGAATCCTCTGGAAATCTATCAGAGCCACAAAGAGAGCTCAGTAAGTGGACTACTTTTAAAATAACTTTAACCACCTAGAAAATCAAGAGAATCCTCTGGAAATCTATCAGAGCCACAAAGAGAGCTCAGTAAGTGGACTACTTTTAAAATAACTTTAACCACCTAGAAAATCCAGAGAATCCTCTGGAAATCTATCAGAGCCACAAAGAGAGCTCAGTAAGTGGACTACTTTTAAAATAACTTTAACCACCTAGAAAATCCAGAGAATCCTCTGGAAATCTATCAGAGCCACAAAGAGAGCTCAGTAAGTGGACTACTTTTAAAATAACTTTAACCACCTAGAAAATCAAGAGAATCCTCTGGAAATCTATCAGAGCCACAAAGAGAGCTCAGTAAGTGGACTACTTTTAAAATAACTTTAACCACCTAGAAAATCAAGAGAATCCTCTGGAAATCTATCAGAGCCACAAAGAGAGCTCAGTAAGTGGACTACTTTTAAAATAACTTTAACCACCTAGAAAATCAAGAGAATCCTCTGGAAATCTATCAGAGCCACAAAGAGAGCTCAGTAAGTGGACTACTTTTAAAATAACTTTAACCACCTAGAAAATCAAGAGAATCCTCTGGAAATCTATCAGAGCCACAAAGAGAGCTCAGTAAGTGGACTACTTTTAAAATAACTTTAACCACCTAGAAAATCAAGAGAATCCTCTGGAAATCTATCAGAGCCACAAAGAGAGCTCAGTAAGTGGACTACTTTTAAAATAACTTTAACCACCTAGAAAATCCAGAGAATCCTCTGGAAATCTATCAGAGCCACAAAGAGAGCTCAGTAAGTGGACTACTTTTAAAATAACTTTAACCACCTAGAAAATCCAGAGAATCCTCTGGAAATCTATCAGAGCCACAAAGAGAGCTCAGTAAGTGGACTACTTTTAAAATAACTTTAACCACCTAGAAAATCCAGAGAATCCTCTGGAAATCTATCAGAGCCACAAAGAGAGCTCAGTAAGTGGACTACTTTTAAAATAACTTTAACCACCTAGAAAATCAAGAGAATCCTCTGGAAATCTATCAGAGCCACAAAGAGAGCTCAGTAAGTGGACTACTTTTAAAATAACTTTAACCACCTAGAAAATCAAGAGAATCCTCTGGAAATCTATCAGAGCCACAAAGAGAGCTCAGTAAGTGGACTACTTTTAAAATAACTTTAACCACCTAGAAAATCAAGAGAATCCTCTGGAAATCTATCAGAGCCACAAAGAGAGCTCAGTAAGTGGACTACTTTTAAAATAACTTTAACCACCTAGAAAATCCAGAGAATCCTCTGGAAATCTATCAGAGCCACAAAGAGAGCTCAGTAAGTGGACTACTTTTAAAATAACTTTAACCACCTAGAAAATCCAGAGAATCCTCTGGAAATCTATCAGAGCCACAAAGAGAGCTCAGTAAGTGGACTACTTTTAAAATAACTTTAACCACCTAGAAAATCAAGAGAATCCTCTGGAAATCTATCAGAGCCACAAAGAGAGCTCAGTAAGTGGACTACTTTTAAAATAACTTTAACCACCTAGAAAATCAAGAGAATCCTCTGGAAATCTATCAGAGCCACAAAGAGAGCTCAGTAAGTGGACTACTTTTAAAATAACTTTAACCACCTAGAAAATCAAGAGAATCCTCTGGAAATCTATCAGAGCCACAAAGAGAGCTCAGTAAGTGGACTACTTTTAAAATAACTTTAACCACCTAGAAAATCAAGAGAATCCTCTGGAAATCTATCAGAGCCACAAAGAGAGCTCAGTAAGTGGACTACTTTTAAAATAACTTTAACCACCTAGAAAATCAAGAGAATCCTCTGGAAATCTATCAGAGCCACAAAGAGAGCTCAGTAAGTGGACTACTTTTAAAATAACTTTAACCATTGTAGGCAATGTAATAAAAAAAAAAATGAAGAAGCTGCTATTTAAGGTACTTGCCAAAATCAGGGTGACTCCTCTGAACTATGTTTCTAGAAAGAATCAAAGAAATCAGTAACAGCGGCTGCCTTTGGGGAGGAAAACTAGGTCCCTGAGGATGGGAAAAGGAGGGAGACTCCCTCTTCACTACACTTTTGAGCTTTAGATTTTTTTTGCCATATGCACATATCACCTATTGAAAATAAGTAAATAAGATTCCATGGGAATTAATAAGCAATGAGGCAAACATTTTAGGATATTAAGAGGACATTAGACATCTGGACTCATCTACCAATGAGTTATTCTATCACCTCTCCTTTACTTACAATCCAAAGCAATATTAATATCAGATAGACTTCAATCCTAATGAAATTTGTGATTTTTCAAATGTCTAAGAAAACAGAAACTTCGGCTAGGTGTGGTGGCTCACGCCTGTAATCCCAGCACTTTGGGAGGCCAAGGAAGGTGGATCACCTGAGATCAGGAGTTCAAGACCAGCCTGACCAACATGGTGAAACCCCATCTCTACAAAAATACAAAGATTAGTTGGGCGTGGTTGCGCACGCCTGTAATCCTAGCTACTCCAGAGGCTGAGACAGGAGAATCGCTTGAACCCAGGAGGCAGAGATGGCAGTGAGCCGAGATCACGCCACCGCACTCCAGCCTGCGCGACAAAGCGAGACTCCATCTCAGTAAAAAAAAAAAAAGGAAAGAAAACAGAAACTTCTCTGTCTTTAGGGGAAGATAACAGGTTTTGCTTTTAGCTGGAGGATTGTTTGCTCTGCGGAGTTAGTTTATAGCCCCTTTTATTACCTCTCTTTGGGCAAAACAGTTGTCAGATTGAAATCCAATTAACTGTTTCAGAAGGTTAAATGTGCATATGTTTCTTCTTTTAAAGAGAGATATTAAATAAGAAATCATAATTTTGAGCAGAAAAAGCTCTCAAAGCAAAATCTTACAAGCATTTGGATGTTTTATCCATTGCAATTGTGAAATTTCTCTATTGTGAAAGGTACAGACAGATCTTGGGCACTTGATTGCTTTTAAGGAGATGATCTTGTGTGATTTAAGTAGAAAGTCCATAGTTACAGTTTGACAATCCCAAGAGAGGAACATTTATTAATTGTATGATATTAGGAGGCTTCGGTTATACAAAAGAAAGACTGATCAAGAGTCTCCTAAAATAGGTAATATAAAATGCCAAGGAATCATTTTAACAAGAGCTGTAAAGATTAGGAAGAGAGAACACCAGAAAACTTTTCTGAGGATCATAAACTAGAAACTTGAATAAATGGAGAGACAGACTTGCAAAAAGTAGTGGCTAAGTGCTCAGACTGCAGTTACAGGGACCTGCTGTGCTTATAAACCTCTCACTTGTAAAAATAAGGATACTCGAGCTGGACGCGGTGGCTCACAACTTTAATCCCAGCACTTTGGGAGGCTGAGGTGGGTGGATCACTTGAGCTCAGGAGTTTGAGACCTCCTGGGCTCAATAGATCCTCTCACCTCAGCCTCCTCCCAAGTAGCTGGGACTATAGGCACACACGACCATGCCTGGCTAATTTTTGTACTTTTTATAGAGACAGGGGTCTCACTGTGTTGCCCAGGCTGGTCTCAAACTCCTGGACACAAGCAATCCTCCCATCTCGGCCTCCCAAAGTGCTAGGATTACAGGCATTATCCAACACTGCGAAGTTATAACACCATCAATTTAAGATACATACCAATTTCAGAAATGTTAAAGATTTTAAAAAATGCATCTTAGAATTGATGAAATACATATGTACATATAAATCATATATGCATAAAAAAGAGCAGACTATATCATACCAAAATAGCAACACTGGTTATCTCTAGGTAACATAATTATGGATAACTTGTCTTCTTTTTTTGTGATTTTCTGTGCATCTGAAATTTTGCACATTGAAAATGTGATATTTGGATCATTAGAAAAAATAATATATTCCCCATCCCACCTGACTCTTTCAACCCTTCTCCCTGTCTCTTATCTCCTCTCTGTTTTCTTTATGTTCTTTGTCCACGTCCCAATCCAATGCCATGCTAAGCCAAATTGGAGCTTGAGGCAAAAGGAAAAATACAAGCTCCTGGCTTTAAGGCAAGCAAACTCATTAGTCATATTTTCAAAACTAACTGTTTTGCTTATTTCATTTTGAATTGTAAGATCGCCACGTTTGACAGTTTCCCTTGACCAAGTGATGATCTTAAATAAATTTTAATTAACTAAGGCTGAGGCCGGGCGTGGTGGCTCACGCCTGTAATCCCAGCACTTTGGGAGGCCGAGGTGGGCGGATCACGAGGTCAGCAGTTCAAGACCAGCCTGGCCAATATGGTGAAACCCTGTCTCTACTAAAAATACAAAAATTAGCTGGGTGTGGTGGCACACACCTGTAATCCCAGCTATTTGGGAGGCTGAGGCATGAGAATCGCTTGAACCTGGGAGGTGAACCTGGGAGGTGGAGGTTGCAGTGAGCCGAGATCGTGCCACTGCATTCCAGCCTGGGCGACAGAGTGAGACTCCGTCTCAGAAAAAAAAAAAAAAAAAAAAATTAACTAAGGCTGAAGTAAAATCATAATAAATTCCATTTTGGAATAAATAAAATATTTAAAGTAATGCTGTGAGTTTTAATACACCTATGTTTCAAGTTTTAAATGTTTTTTCAACTACTTTAATGCTCTAGGAAAAAATAACCATTCAAAAAATACAGAAAAATATGTACGAGGGTACATATTTTTCTTTTTTCCTTAGGCTTCAATATGGCTTAGGAGGAAACTATTCTTTTTTTTTTTTTTTTTTTTTAAATAAAGATGGGGTCTCACTATGTTGCCCAGGCTGGTCTTAAACTCCTGTGCTCAAGTGATCCTCTTGCCTCAGCCTCCCAAAGTGCTGGGATTACAGACATGAGCCACCACACCCAGCTGATTATTTTAAATTTTTGATACTTTGTCCATCACTGATTTTTTGCATTAATTTTGATATTTTTTAAAATATTGCATTAAAGTATTATTTATCTTGGTTACTGAGTTTTTGGATGCCCCCATAAATTTTGCACTCAAGAGAAGTGCCCTCGCTTGCCTTACCCTAGTCCTAGCCCTGCTCCTTCATAGTCATTTTTACATCAGGCTTCCCTGACAAACTGTGGGCGTCTGGATGAGACAAACGTGACTTATTATCCTTGTATCTCCATGCCTGACCTAGCATAGAGGCTAACACATGGAGCACTTTAACAGCATTTTATTGAAGGGAGGAATGGAGGAAGGAAAGAAGGAAAACAGCTAATATGATAATGGCTAACATCCAAATTTCAACTGACTGCTTATTGTGTACCAGATGCTGGGTTAGGCACTTTGCTTATTTAATCTTACAACCCAATCATAAAAATAACATATCCATTTTACAGATGAGGAAATTGAGGCACACAGAAATGGATGAATTGTAGCGCATGAGTGAATATGGCAGAACTAGGAGCAGACCTGCTTGGGTTCCCTAAAACATTTCTTGCTTTGACCGTTTCTCTCCTGAGCATTGGAATGAGATGAGGAGTAAGTGTGAATATGGAGGAAAGAAGTAGAGCAGCAGATGTAATTTAGAAGACCAAACTCTCACACTTTCACGTGTTATCTCACTTGAGCTTCATTAACAACCCTGGGTATCATTAACTGCACTTCACAGATAAGAAACAAAGAGGTAGGGAGGGAGTGGGAGACTCCGTTTTTTCCCTCAGGGTAGAGGAGAGTGGGTGAGATGAGAGGTAGTGATAGGACAGAGGGAGGTTGACCAGCTGGCCCCCCTTCTAACCTCCTTGGCAAGTTCATGGTATCTGTTGCACACTCTCCTAGCTAAGTGGAGCCAGCACCTCCCCCTGAAGGGCAGGTCTCCCTCACTCTGCCCCACCAGAGGTGGGTATCCCCTCACTAGGGACTGTGTGGAAGGAAGAGACTAGATAAAGGCCAGGGCTGGTGTCAACGGCCTCACAGAGCTGCCCTTGTCACGCTTCCACTGTTCTGCTCCCCTCCAGGTTTCCTGCCTTACGGTGGGGAACCCCCTTGACACACGCTCACGTGAAACGTGAAACTGAGAACACCCAAAACCCGAATCTAAAACAGCCAAGAAATAAAAATAAGATTGTGAGGAAAAAAAAAGAAATTCATAGGACTTCCTGAGAAGGGGTCATCCTGGGTCTTTGCAGCTAACAGAATCTAGACATGTCCTGCAGAAACGCTTATGGGAACTTTCAGTCATGAATATGCATGGGACCTTGGACCCAAGGTTTCTGGAGATAGAGACGATGTCTAGAGAGGTGGGAAATGGAGCTTTCACTGTATACATTTTCATAGTGCCTGACTTCTTACCATGTGCATATATAACTTTTTCATTTTTATTTTCCATTTCATTTACGTATAACTTTTTCATTTACAGAAACCCGTTTTTTTTTATTTATTTATTTTTTTCAGAGACATGGTCTTGCTCTGTTGCCCAGACTGGAATGTAGCATTGCAGTCATAGCTCACCTCAGCCTCTAACTCCTAGGCTCAAGCAATCCTCCCACCTCAGCCTCCGAAGTAACTGGGACCACAGGCACATGCCAACACACCCAGTTAATTTTATTTTCATTTTTTCACTATCATATATGTTTTTAAACTTTTAGGTTCAGGAGTACATGTCCAGGTTTGTTACATGGGTAAACTGCATGTTGCAAGGGTTTGGTGTACAGATGATTTTGTCATCCAGGTAATAAGCATAATACCCGATAGGTAGTTTTTTGATCCTCTCCCTCTTCCCACCTTCCACCCTCAAGTGGGCGCCCATGTCTGTTGTATTTTTATTTTTTGTAGAGACAGGGTCTCACTGTGTCAGGCTGAACTCAAACTCCCGGCTTCAAGCGATCTCCCACCTCAGCCTCCCAAAGTGCTGGGATTACAGGCACGAGCCTCCACTCCCAGCCTAAAAAAGCATTTTTCGAAAGTTGCCTGCACCAGCGGAGGCAGAAGTTGCAGTCACTGTTCTGTGGTGGCTCATCTGCAAACCTTCCTGGCGTGGTGGAGAGGAAGCCTGCACCATCCTTCCTGTTAGGAGAGAACAGCTCAGTGCATGACACATTAGGGGTGGGTCACACATCCTGCGGACTCATGAACCTCCAAATTAGGCAGCTAATTATTCTGAGGATTCCAAGTCACATTTAAAATCAGCGTCAGCTGAAGTAAAATCAGATGAGTAATTTGCTTCCGGAATGCGAAACACACAACGCAGACTGCTGCTACTTCTTGGGAAGCTGGGCCCGGCCCTCTCAGGAGCACCAGGCTGGGGGTAATGGCCATGACCCTGTCCTGGGAAGGAATAGGGGCCATTCACCTCAGGTTAGGTTGGGTCCTGACTAAGGTGCAAGACTCAGGTCAGGATCACACAACCCCTGAGTGTCACAGAGCAGAGGTGGAGGAAGGACAGAGCAAAGACGGTAGGTCCGACCTGTACAGGGAGTGTTCAGCCCCAAGAAGAGAGACATGAGGGGCAGCATCCCACAGTCTTCCACAGCAAGTGCCCTCACTCTGAGAAAGATAGCTGTCAAGTAAGGCACATGACAAGAATAGAAGCAGCTGGGGCAGTGAGGTGGAATCAGAGTCCAGAGGGTCTACAGATGGGCTAAGGGATGCTCAAGGAAGCTCTGTAGAAAGTCTCTCTAGGAGCTTAAAGCCCACGGCCTGGAATGTGAAAGGAAAGGAGTTGGTGGAAGGCTGCTTAGAGTTAGGGGAGTTGGGCACCATGCCAAGAGTGAGCGGATGCCCCCCTTTCTACTCCTGGGAGAATGTCCATCCTTCACGTCACTCTGATCATGTGTAGCTGGGCAACTCTTTTTCTCCACACTCTGCTGGCCTTCTCTCCTGACTCCATCAAAGAACATCTCACCTTCTGAATAGATCAACCCTACCTTGGAGTCGCAGGTTAGAAAAAAAGATTACTTTCTTCATTCACCTGTTAACACCCGGATGGCTTCCCTGCCTTTCCCAGTGCGTGTCAGAACTTCTTGCTAGGATCTACTCACTCATGCTTCTGCTCCCAGGTCTTAGGGTCTTAGAAATACAAATTCATTGCTGGACTTGGTGGCTCACGCCTCTAATCCCAGCACTTTGCGAGGCCAAGGCAACAGGATAGCTTGAGCCCAGGAGTTTGAAACCAACCTGGGCAACATGGCGAAACTCCCTCTCTACAAAAAATAAAAAAGTTAGCCGGGCATGGTGGCATGCATCTGTGGAGGCTGAAGCAGGACAACAGCTTGAGTCCAGGAGGTCAAGGCTGCAGTGAGCCGTGATACCTCCACTGCACTCCAGCCTGGGCAGTAGAGCAAGAAAAGAAAAGAAAGAGAGAAAGAAAGAGAAAAAGAAGGAAAGAAAGAGAAAGAAGGACAGAGAGAGAGAGAAAGGAGAGACAGAGAGTAAGAAAGAAAGAAAAAG
Organism: Pongo pygmaeus; assembly: GCF_028885625.2. Taxonomy (NCBI): domain Eukaryota; kingdom Metazoa; phylum Chordata; class Mammalia; order Primates; family Hominidae; genus Pongo; species Pongo pygmaeus. Next base: position 49,028,569 of record NC_072383.2, on the reverse strand, counting down.
AAAAGAAAAAAGGAGGGAGGCTGGGCAGCAGAAAGAGGAAGAAAAGAGAAAGACGAATTTATTTAAATATCAAAACAAAAGAGAAACTGAACTAGTGGTAGAAGTTTCTACCATAGAAAGTTTTCAAATTATTGGCTATTTGGAGTCATGCGCGCTCCTTCTCTGTTGCTAAGGCCCCAAAAGATCGCAGCACACGAGGCAGCGCCGGAGAGGACCAGTGAGCAGCACGGGCCCTGGCGGGGTAATTCCGAACACCGGTTTAGGAGGCGGGTTTGCCAGGATTCTCATTCCAGCCCTGCCACTAATTGTTCAGGGTTCTCAAGGTCCAGCATGCACAAGAATCACCCGGAGGGCTTTTAAAACACAAACGGCCGGGCCCAACCCGAGTTTCGGAATATTTAGGTCTGCGGTGGGGCCCATTTCTTTTCTTTTTCTTTTCTTTTTTTTTTTTTTTTTTGATACGTAGTCTCGCTCTGTCGCCAGGCTGGAGTGCAGTGGCGTGATCTCGGCTCACTGCAACCTCCCCCTCCCGAGTTCAAGCGATTCTCCCGCCTCAGCCTCCCGAGTAGCTGGGATTACAGACGTCCGCCACTACGCCCAGCTAATTTCTTGTATTTTTAGTAGAGATGGGGTTTCACCATGTTGGCCAGGCTGGTCTCGAATTCCTAACCTTGTGATCCGCCCGCCTCGGGCTCCCAAAGTGCTGGGATTACAGGCATGAACCACCGCGCCCGGCCAAAATTTCTAATAAGTTCTCAGGTGATTCTGACTGGCTCTGCTGGTGGGGGATCCCACTTTGAGAAACACCCTCTGCTGTGTGAGCAGCTGCCTCCCCGGTACATTCGGAATAATCATAGCAGGTTTAAAGTTTGCTGGGGCTGGGATTCACCTGATACCTGGCACTTGGAGCCCTTGACACAGTTCATGGCACACGGAATACGAGCTCTTGTTGGATGGAGCACAAATGAGAAGCAAACCTGGGGCAGGACCCCGGGGCCCATGGCCGCCCCGCCGCGTTTTCCCCTCCCGGGCAGGCCTCCGGGCTCCGAGCGCTCCAGGCGGGCGCGCAGCACATTCTGGTTCCATGCACCCGCCGCCCGCGGCTCTGCTAATGCCTGTCGTCTTTGGGGTGACTAGGACCCTCCAATCTTTTTCCGCGCTGAAAGCCTGGCCGCAAACACCGCACCCCCGGGGCGGGCTGAGACGCAGAGGCCGGGGCGCCCCTCTGCCGGTCTGCCCGGAGTTCCCGCGCCCGCAGCAGGCTGGGGACACGGCGAGACCCGCTGCACCTGGCCAGGGAGGGGTGGGGCGGGCGCGTTAGTGCAGCTGGGGGAGGTCCCGCCCCGGTCCCACCCTCCCGGCCGTCCGGTGGGGAAACCCGGGAGCCGCCCCGCGGCGCGGCTGCGGCTCTGCCTCTGCGCGACAGGTAAGCGGCAGAAGGAGCCCGCGACCCTCTCCCCGGGAGGGCCCCCCTGAGCTCCCCAACTGCTCGGACTTCCCTCCGGCGGAGCTCGCTTCTGCCGAGTCCTCGCTCTCACCTCCTCCTCCGCCAGCCTTCGCCTCTTCCTCTTCCTCCTCACCACCCCCGACAGTAAAATGAAGGGGCTGGGCCAGGCTGGTCCCTCCTGCCTTCGCTCTCTGCTGGTCGCGGTGGCCTGTAGCTCCTCCCTCGGTAGGACCCCCCTCCACCTTGGCGCTTACGAGATGAATGAGGAGCCCAGACCTCTGGAACTTGAAGGGGTGAGAGGGGGACAAGCCAGAGCTAGGGCTCCACACCGTCTTCCCCTCACCCACCCATGCCCTGCATTCCTTCTGTGTCCCGTCTCCCCAGATCGGGACACCCCAAGTGCTCTGGTACGGCAACTCTTGCAGAGAGGTTTCCTCCTGCCCTGCCACGTTGCGCCTGAGCAGAAGGGGACAGCAAGGAGAAGCCTCGCTGGTGGAGGTCGGTCTGAGCCCTGCTTGGTTGAATTCCCTCCCGAGCCTGGGGGCTTTTGGGGGTGGGGAGGGATCTGCCTCCTGCTGTGGGGAAATGGAATCTGTTGGGTGTTCATGACTGTGACTGTCACCGACTTCCCTATTTCCTCAGTTGTTCAGATTCCCAGGCTGACAAAAAGGAGAAACAGCTTTTACTTGCACCCAGGGCCAATCATCGCAGACCCAGACCTCTGCAGAGGGTAGGATGGGGCTTTTCTGTGTATGCGGGTGGAGGGTGGTCAGTTTGCCAGCAAAGCTTACAACAGACCCCTTCTAGCAGCCGACAACCCATTGCAGCACTCTCAGAAAGGGTGTTAATTCTGTGCTCTGAGCTTGCCCCCAGGCCCACACACACAATTTACAGGCACTGGGTGAGGTTCATAGTTCTGGACACACCAAAGAGCCTCGAGGACTTTTGCGCCTTCTACCAGAGATGTGTGTGCACCACACAGGCCCTATTCTCCGCTCCAGACAGATGAGCTGTCTCCCTTCCCATCAAAGGGAAGGTTAAGAAGGATGAGACAGGGAAATTCATGTGATGATGAAAACCAGGTCAGGTGAGGGGTTTGAAATATGCTTTGGTTCCGGCCACATGTGGTGGCTCATGCCTGTAATCCCAGCACTTTGGGAGGCTGAGGCTGGTGGATCACCTGAGATCAGGAGTTCGAGACCAGCCTGGCCAACATGGCAAAACCCCATCTCCAGAAAAAATACAAAAAATTAGCCGGGCATGCTGGCAGGCGCCTGTAATTCCAGCTACTTGGGAGGCTGAGGCAGAAGAATTGTTTGAACCTGGGAGGCAGAGGTTGCAGTGAGCCGAGATGGCACCATTACATTCCAGCCTGGGTAATAAGAGCAAAACTCTGTCTCAAAAAAAAGAAAGAAAGAAAGAAAAGAAAAGAAAAAAAAAGAAAAGAAAGAAATATGCTTTGATTCCAATTGCCTAGCCGGAGCCAGTAGCATTGCAGGCATTTCCCTAGCTCCAGTTCCTTAATGGTGCCATGCACTTTAGGAACCCAGAGGTAACCAGAGAAAGCTGCTTCCAGGGGCACCAGGGCAGAGAGCAGGACAGGACCCTCAAAAGAAAGAGGGAAGTATGCAGGAGACTGGGCTGCTCAAGATGACCTCACCTCAGTAATGCTGCCCACAGTCCTACAGTGGGCGGAACAGCTGACTACTACCCATAGCAGCATGGAAGAGCTCAGGGCAGAGAAGGGGAGGCCCTGATGTGTGTCAGGTGCCCTGTGAGGTCAGAAACATATTTGTCCAAGTTCAGCTGGAAGAAGTGGGGACAGGAAATATGAGCATGAACTTAGTCCATGCAACCATTGCCTCGAACAGACCTCAGGACCAGGAGCGGCAGCTAACCCTAGGGCTGAGGGCCTCTCAGTGCAGGGAGGCAGTGGGTATCATGGAGGCAGGCAGCTGACTCAGCCCTGTCACTAACTTCGATATATAATCTTAGCCAAAACACATAAACACTCCCTGGGTGGGGAGCAAATGAGAAGGTGTATATGAAGTGTTTTGGCAAAGCTCCAAGCACCAGTCAAATGCAAGACAACGTGATGTCATAGTTAAGAGAGTGGGCTTTGGAGATACATAGGCCTGAATGCAAATTCTGCCTCTGCCACATTTCTAGCTGTGTGACTTTTGTCAAGTTACTTGACCTCCCTGTGCTTCAGTTTCCTTCTGTGTAAAACAGAGAAGATAACTGTAACTTGATTTGATATGGTAAGCAGTAATATTTAAAATGGCGACGGCATTCTTCTTAACATTTTCTGGCTCCCACGGATGTGTTCCAACATCTCCAGCCCTGGAAGTGATGCTGAAGACCAGGTTGGGTGTGTCCATGCCATAGCTTGGGTGAACTCAGCTCTTTACACAGCCCTCTGCCCCTTTCTGGGAAAGCCCAAATGTTCATTCTCATTCGATAGGGACGAGAGTGAGGATTTGAATAAGCAGGAGGTTAAGTGCAGGGCAGTGCCTGTCTCTGTGTCGAGCTCAATGCTGTAATTGTGCTGTGTAAAAGGCCTGTGTGGTGAACAAGGGTGAGCTCACTCCAGGGAGGAGAAGGACTGTTAGAAGACTTTTGTGGCACCTGACAGCCCTGTGGGGTCAGCTTATTCTCTTGTACCCTGAACAACCTGGTCCTAAGGCCTAGGTAGAGATTTGAAGGAAGAAAGCAACCCAGTCCTCAACGCTGCACGTAACAGAGAATGAAGAACAGACTAGCAAAATAGCATTGCCATACATCTCAAGGCAGAGAGGTGTGACAGGGATTGGAAGGCCAGGTAGATTGGTCAGGAAGAACATTCTGGAGACAGAAGTTTGGGGACCAAGACTCAAAGATTGGGAAGGAGAAGGAAACAGGATCTAGGTGGTCTACCATCTGGGCCTGTTGGTTCTCCCTTCTCCATGATATTTAGTGGGGAAGTCCCATGTAAGGAAAGCATGGGTAGTAGAGAAACTTGTGAACAAATAACACCTAGAAACTGAGGCAGCAAGATGCACCTTAGTCTAGGAAGCCTTCTTGAAAGAGGGGAGTCTCTGGTAAGAATTTGAAAGAAAAGAAATATGGCTTGCTTAGCAAGAATATAAGGGAAAGGCTTTGAGGAAGAAAAGATAGCCAGTGAGTGCCAAGCATCTGGTTGGGCTTGAGGGTGAGCAGCAAACAGGAAGCAACCCGGCCAGCCCCTCTGTGTTTCTGCCACAGTCAAACAGTGCTCAAGGAATATGAATACGGCTGTCCTGATTGTGAAAGACAGAGACGGGCCCGAGGCAAAGGAGGCTGGCAGGCAGCTCCTGCTGATCCTCCAGATGCTGGTTGATAAAGGCACAATTTCAAATGAAGGTTTTGAAAGCAGAAAGGACGGTGAGGAACCAGGAGGCAGGGAATGAATCAGCAGGACTTGGGAGTGGGTGTGGGGTGAACCTGAAATTGAGACAGGATTAAAAAGGACCTGTCTGAGAGTGGGTCAGGGGCTGGCTTGTTTCACGGACTTCGATGCTTCTGGCAGCAATGGGGAAATTGGGAAGGCTGGCTAGCGGAGGAGGCTGGGCACAGACCCTGAGCCCAGGGGATGGTACATTGAGTAGCCAGTGGCCCCGGGTGAAAGTTCTGCAGCCAAGAGCAGACTGGGGGATGAGGAGAAAAGGAAAAGTTCAGTTCTAGTCTCTCCCATTAACCCCCCCTTCCCAATTTGAAGACTGGACCAAGAGGCCTTCGGGAATACCCCTCCTGTCTTCCACCCTTCTCATCACTTCCCTGTCCCTTCTCTGTCCTTTCCCCCAACTGCTCCCCTCAAGCCCAGTCTGGTTGTCACCAAGGCTTATAGGTGATTAGAGAATCCCACCTCATCTCCACCTAGAACCCTCCCTCCACTTCTACACTCCTAGGGATGAACCGTTGCACACCCCTGCCCCACCTGGCAGGGCCTACAGGGTCTCCAGTGAAAAACCTGTGAACTGTTGAACCTCCTGTTTGGTGGCATATTATTTTGATTTTTGGTGACTTTTTCTTGGAATAAGTCAACAAATATTAACCAAGTGCCTACCACATGCCAAACGCTGCTCTAGGTATACAGTGGTGAGCAAAGTTGGGTTGAGTTTTTCAATAGAAAATCCATGTTTGGGTAATTTAAGCTTAAAATATCATGCAAACAGGCTGGGCGCATTGGCTCACACCTGTAATCCTAGTACTTTGGGAGGCCGAGGCAGACAGATCACTTGAGGTCAGGAGTTCAAGACTAGCCTGGCCAACATGGCAAAACACTGTCTCTACTAAAAAGATACAAAAATTAGCCGGACGTGGTGGCAGGTGCCTGTAATCCCAGCTACTCGGGAGGCTGAGGGATGAGAATCGCTTGAACCCAGGAGTCAGAGGTTGCAGTGAGCCGAGATCCCACCACTGCACTCCAGTATGGGCAACAGAGTGAGACTCCGTCTCAAAAAAAAAAAAATTATGCAAACATAAAATGAACCTTGATATGTTGGGGGAACTTGATAGACTAGCTACAGAAATAATTTTCAGCATATCTTCCTGGGAAACTAAGCCACAGTATTGCAGCTTGAGTCTTGGGGAAAAGCTGAAGTGTCTTGAAGGTGTAATTATGGGGAAAAATAAAAACCTCCCACATTCTGTGATCAAAAGGGTCAGGGGTGGGAGGAGGGCTTTGCAGGAGATAATTTGCTCTTCTGTTCACAGTATGAGTACAGAGGACTTGAGAGGAGTGCTGTGTTTGATGAAGAGAAAGTGCTTATGAGGAAGAAAGGACGGTCATTTGGCCAAACAGCCTCTCAGCCCCATTTCCCCCAACAGTAGTGTGAAATTAACCTGCCCCCTCCCCAATATGATGTCTAGCTCCACACACCTGTGCCAGTGTTAAGAGTGGTGACAGTTATCACTTTCCAAAGAAACTTGTAATTGAGCCCTCCTCTGAGTAACTTGAGCAAATATCCCTGTGGTAAGGACTGCTTGCTTCCTGCTGCCACGTCTAAGGAGGTGACCAGCTCAGGTGATAAATAGAAACATTGTTACAAAGAGGCCACCTGGCCAGCTAGGGCGTGTTCTGGATGGCTGACTCTGACATTCACAAAAGCTAAGGCTGCCTGGGACTTCCAGTTTCCGCATCTTTAAAGCATTTGTATCCTTGAGTGGGAGGAAGGCAAATGCCAGGAAGGGGATCAAAGGGTGGAGTGGGGAAGGCTCAGGGAGGACAGGCCTGGTCCCCAAATTGCCTACTCAACCTCCAAGGGTACGAGTGTGGTAAACAGAGTAGTGGTCTAGGAGTTGGGAGATCGGGTTCTACTCCTGGGAGCCACTAGCTGTGTGTTGCTAGAGAAGTCACCTAACCACTCTGGCCTCGCTGTTGATAAAATGAGGGTGTTAGACTCACAGACAGACCTAGTCAAAACACACCCAACTAACTGGTCTCTTTTTGCTAATTGGTCTTTTTTTTTTTTTGAGACAGAGTCTTGCTCTGTCACCCAGGCTGCAGTACGGTGGTGCTATTTCTGCTCACTGCAACCTCCAGCTCCTAGGTTCAATCAATTCTCCTGCCTCAGTCTCCTGAGTAGTTGGGATTACAGGCACCTGCCACCATGCCTGGCTAATTTTTGTATTTTTAGTAGAGATGGGGTTTCACCATGTTGGCCAGGTTGGTCTTGAACTCCTGGCCTAAAGTGATCTGCCCACCTTGGCCTCCCAAAGTGCTGGGATTTCAGGTGTGAGCCACTGTGCCTGGTCCTAACTGGTCTTTCAAAGAAATTTTTGAATGCTGATTTGCAACACTCTGAATTTATTTTATAATATCACAGTGGATTGTAATCAGCAGTTTAATACAAGCTGGGCTGGGTAAAGCCTCAGTTCCTTACACCAGTGAGAGAAGGTAAGTTTGTATTCTGGCCGGTGGGGCCAAGGAAGCAAATCCCATTTGTTCAATCTGGGCAGGCTTTTCAGAGAGGATTTCTGGCATCATCTCGGGATCAAAGCCAAGGATGGTCCGAGAAGTTGCAGGCCCAAGGGTAGCTGGAGGAAAAAGACTTGGGAAGAAATGCTGAGCCACAGCGAGAGGGAAATGAGTGGATGGGAGCTGCAGGCACACTTGCCAGGAAAGCAGGCCAGGTGTGGGAGCCCAAAGGTGAGGGAGATATACAAGACACCAGGGGTGGATCTCGTGAAGCTTTGTACTTGAAAGAATAGCAAAGAATAGCAGCTATTCTTTCTCCAAGGCTGGTGGAGGGGCGACCTCCAGGACCTTGCTAACCATACTTCTGGGAATCATCTCCTACACAGGGAGCAAAAATCCTTAACCCCAAAGTCCTGTGGCTTGCACTAGATTCTGTGTCTCTTCTAAGAGACTCTTCCTGTTGCCCTCATGCTAAGCAAACAAACTAGAGAATGAGTGCCTCACCACCAAGGCTAATCCCAGGTGTCTCATTTCTGTTCAGGATGTGGTTAGTACCTTGAGGAACTGTAGGTTTGAGAGAGAAAGCTTCAGGCAGCCAGATGGGATTGAGAGATTAGATGCCTAGGAAGAGCTCAATTTAACCCTATATTTCTTTCTCCAGGGAAAATAAAAGAAGCAAAAACAGGCCCTGCTGTGAGGGACCACGAGGCAGTGCCAGGATGAAAGAGTTGGAGTAACCTAGGTGATTCTGAGTGAATCAGTCAGGAGGCCTTCCTGGAGGGGGTGAGTCTTGAGCACTGGCAACAGCTAGTAACTACAATCTTACCATGCCTTTGTTTCTAACTGTGCTCCCTCTTTCTTGCTGGAGTGGGAAGGTAGATGGAAAGTAGCGGGGAAGATGCAGCCTGCAGGATGGTTCAAAGCTGTCATGGCAAACACTCCCCCATTCTGCAGGCCTCTGTGTGGGCTTAGCTGGGACAGTTCCAGAACTGATGAGGTGTCTAGCTCAAGCGAATCCCCCTGTGCTAGCCCCAGCATAGCTCAACCTCTGTGACAAGAAACTCCTGCTACACTGAATCCCCATTTCCTCCCCGAAGCCTTCCTCAAGCCCACAGGGAACTCTACCTCTCTCAGCTTAGCACTTACTGTCTGTGCTATTCTGCTTTAAGTTTATTCATTTTTGAATAAGTAATATAGTCAGGGTTCAAAGTACAAAGGAGTAGTCAGTGAAAGGTCCTTTTCCTGCTCCTGAATCTCCCCTGGTCAGGTGCTTCCTTCACCTGGTCAGTGCTATCAGTTCTCGTTCTCCAATAAGATTTTCAAATCCCTTGGGGAAAGGAATTGAGCCTTTGTGTCCCTCTGTGTACCAGACAGGGTAAACTGTCCCACCCCATCACCCAAGGCGGTCTTCCTAGCACCACACCCTCCCTCTTCCATCCACACTGCTACTAACTCTCCTAGGTCAGACTCCGAATGGGTCATCCAGCTGCCAAGCAGGTCCCTTTCCAAGATACTCTCCACCGCTGTCATATTGTTCTTCCTGTAATGCTGGGCTCCCAGCTTAATGCTTTATTACTCCCCATGCCTTGGGTCAAGGGCAAATGCTCCTCAGCATGATGAACAAGGCCCTCAGGACTTGGTTTCAGCCACCTCTGTAGGCCCAATTTCTGCTACTCCTGCCATACCAGACTGCTTATAGTTCTGTGACTGGCTCTTCTGTCTCCCACCTCCAGACCATTGCAGGTACTGTGCCTTCTGCCTGAAATGTGCTCACCTCGCCTCGCTGACTCCTACTCGCCGGTTAGTGCTTGGCCCGTTTCTGCCCCTGTGAGATTTCTTCACAGATGTTGCCCTCCCCCATTTGCTGAGTTTCCTGCATGCCGTCTCCTTCAGCACTCAAGGGTACCTCTTTGATTCTGCTTCTCACAGGGTAATCTCTGTGTAAAAAAATCTGATGCCCCCAATTGACTGTAGGATCCTTGAGGGCTGGCCTTGCACTTCTCTGTGTCCCCCGCCTCTTGCAGAGTACCTGGTAGAGGCAGTTATTCAGTAAATACTGGTGGAATAAACAAATCTCTCCTATCTCCTAGACAATAGTTAATACAAAATAGATGCTCAGAGATTTCTTTTGTTTGATTTTTGATGGTGCTGCTGAATCTGATGTTATAAAAGAAGCCACATTTGTACCCCAGTCCAGAGTGAATCCAGCTCCCCACTTGAGATCACGATGGCCACATACTCCCAAGGTCTCAGACACCAAGCCTCTCCACAGGCAGGAGCTTGTGCGTTTAAACAATAGCATTAAATAGTACAACCAGAGTTATTTTTAAGCAAAACATGCAGGGAGTAATGAACGTGGCTTTGGCCAAGGGCCAGGTGCTTGAGGATAACTGCTGGGAAGTGAAGCAGGGATTTATCATAATAATAGAAATAGTTGATACCATTTATTAAGGGCTTAGTATGACAGGTGCTCTGCCAAACATTTTACCTACATTATCTGATTTAATCCTCCCTACAACCCTGTCAGTTAGGTATTAGTTGCCCCCACTTTATAGATGAGGAAATTGAGGCTTAGAGGGATTAAGTAAATCACCCAAGGGTCACACAGCTGCTAATGATCAAAACTAACACTTTGTGGGAACTTACCATGTGCAGAGACTGCTAAGCTTTGTCCATGAATTTTGCGGGGAAGGAACATAATTCTTATAACAACCCTAGGAGGTAGGTGCTACTACTAGAAGAGGAAGAACTGGAATTTGTGCCCAGGTCCCTTGCCATTGATGTCTAGTGCTTAACCAGTGAGCTTATGTGTCCAGAACTCTGCACAGAAAGTTCTGCAAGCATTCATCCTCTAGGGCATGGATCCACATGCCTGGGGGTGGAGCCTGGTGAACGCCCATGCCCAGCCCTGCCGGGAATGTCTTGTCATAAAATCTTAGGTTTCTGTTAAATTCTTTTTTATTAAATATGAGTAGATTACAGATAACTTTTATTTATTTATTTTTAGAGGCAGAATCTCTCTCTCGCCCATGCTGAAGAGCAGTGGTGCGATTATAGCTCACTGCAGCCTTAACCTGCTGGGCTCCAGCAGTCCTGCTTCAGCCTCCCAAGCAGCTAGGACTACAGGTGTGCACCACTATGCCTCGCTAATTTTTAAAATTTTTTATTGAGATGGGCTCTCAATACGTTGAGCAGACTGGTCTTGAACTCCTGGGCCCAAACGATCCTCCCACCTCAGCCTCCCAAAGTGCTGGGATTACACCATGCTCGGCCAAGAAATATTTATAAAATACGTGTAGGGTATAAAGAATTACAGTCCACCAGCAGCCACAATCCACTTCGAGAAAAAAACACTTTGAAGTCCCCTGTTACCCATCTCTAATCCTGTACTGTTTTCTTCATCTTCAGAAACTGGTTATATCATTTCTTTAGCTTTCTTTTTTTCGTGGGGGGATGGAGTCTTGCTCTGTTGCCCAGGCTGGAGTGCAGTGGTGTGATCCCAGCCTACTGCAACCTCTGCCTCCCGGGTTCAAGTGATTCTCCTGCCTCAGCCTCCCGAGTAGCTGGGATAACAGGCATGTGCTACCACGCCCAGCTAATTTTTGTATTTTTAGTAGAGACAGGGTTTCACCATGTTGGCCAGGCTAGTCTTCTTTAGCTTTCTTTATAGCTTTATCACATATTTGTATTCATGAACAAGATATTGTTTAATTTTAGCATGTTTTTACATTTTCTATAAGTGGAATCATACTGTACGTATCCTTTTGTCACTTGCTTTTTTCACCCAACAACACATCCACATTGTTGCATGGAGAAGTGGTTCATTCTTGGTCATCACTGTAGAGCACTGCATGGTATGGGTATTTTGCACTTTATTTATTCATTCTGCTGGTGGACTTAAAGGTTTTACCAGTTTGTTGCCATTTAAGTCAGTGTTGACTTAAATGTTCTTGTACATACCTCTTGGTTTGCATGTACCAGAGTTTGTCTGGGATATAAAATGAGGAGTGGAATTGCTGGCTCAGGCTGTGTTCATTTTAAATTTTTCTTGATAATACCAAGTTGTTTCCCAAAGCCATAATGATTAAATCTCATGAGTTTAACGATTAAATCTCATGTAGTGTTTCAGTGTTCCAGTGACTCTAGATCCATGCATATTAGGATCTTAGGGCAGGAAAGAAACACTGCCTCCAGTCTCCTCATTTTATGGATGAAGGAAATGTAGATACGGGAAAGTTGTGGCCAATAAGGTGATGCCACCACTCAGCAACAGAGCCTGGCCTCTAACCCCAAGCACCCGACTCCCTCCTTACCCTGTGTTGGCTCACTTCTCTCTCTCATCCCCTCCTTTTTCAGGCTGAGGCCCCAGCTTGTGGCCACCACAACGTATCAAGCTATTTCCAGGGTTGGGCTCAGGACTCAGAGCTGACGCAGCTGGGGTCCCCCTTGGTTCTGGAGGATGAGGCTCCTCCGCAGACGCCACATGCCCCTGCGCCTGGCCATGGTGGGCTGCGCCTTTGTGCTCTTCCTCTTCCTCCTGCATAGGGACGTGAGCAGCAGGGAGGAGGCCACAGAGAAGCCATGGCTGAAGTCCCTGGTGAGCCGGAAGGATCACGTCCTGGACCTCATGCTGGAGGCCATGAACAACCTTAGAGATTCAATGCCCAAGCTCCAAATTAGGGCTCCAGAAGCCCAGCAGACTCTGTTCTCCATAAACCAGTCCTGCCTCCCTGGGTTCTATACCCCAGCTGAACTGAAGCCCTTCTGGGAACGGCCACCACAGGACCCTAATGCCCCTGGGGCAGATGGAAAAGCATTTCAGAAGAGCAAGTGGACCCCCCTGGAGACCCAGGAAAAGGAAGAAGGCTATAAGAAGCACTGCTTCAATGCCTTTGCCAGCGACCGGATCTCCCTGCAGAGGTCCCTGGGGCCAGACACCCGACCACCTGAGTAAGTAGCACCCAGAGTCCTTCTGGGGAGACCAGGGTTTTGCTAAAGGCATGGCCAGTATGGCCAGGGCCATAGATCAAGGGCCAGAGAAAGAGTTGAAGGGAATTTTATAATATGGGCAAGGATCTCCTCTGTGCCTTACTTCTTTCCCAGAACAACTGTGCTGATCCCAGGGGTTGTGATTCAAGGGTATTATGGTCAGGCCAGAGGCCCAGGGAGACCTGTGAGAGTGAAATGCAATTATGAAAGTGGGATGATGCAGAAGAAGGAACTCAGCTTGGCACCAGGACCTGGCACGGGGTGACTGGGGAGACTGATACCAAGCTGTGGTTTCAGTAGCTTTCTCTCCTACTGAGGCCTGCCCCAGAGACTGTGGGACTCTAATGCTGAGCTGTTTGGAGAGGGGGCATTTCTTAACAGCAGCCCTGGTGGTTAGGAATATCCTCACACCTGGTTTCCTCCAGTGAAGGCCCACAAGGCCGCAAATTGATTCCAACCTTTATTTGAAGTTTTTTATAGCACAATCTTGCACAATGAGATATCACTTAGATCTTTGAGTGGCAGCCCCCTCCCTCTAATGCCCCTATGGCTGCATTCCCATGATCCTCAAGTTAAAGACAGTGTGTCTTCCCCACTTAGCCTTTGTCTTTTCCAGGTCAAGTGTTATACCCTATTTGGCCTTTTCTCAAATGGCAGCCCTCATCCCCAGATTTCATGAGTCTTTAGGGCTGTGAACCTGAGGTTCTTGAGACTTGAGCCAAGTATGATAGCCCTAGAACAAGGGGCCACTTGAAACTATCAGGAATTCCTCAGCAGAGAAGGACACTGGGTCCAGGCACAGTGGCTCACGCCTATAATCCCAGCACTATGGGAGGCTGAGGTGGGTGGATCACTTGAGGCCAGGAGTTCAAGACCAGCCTGGCCAGCATGGTGAAAGCCTGTCTCTATTAAAAATACAAAAAAATCAGCCTGGCATGGTAGTGGGTGCCTGTAATCCCAGTTACTCTGGAGGCTGAAGGACAAGAATCGCTTGAACCTGGGAGGTGGAGGTTGCAGGGAGCTAAGATCATACCACTGCACTCCAGCCTGAGTGACAGAGCAAGACTCTGTCTCAAAAAAAAGAGAGCGAGAAAAGCACTGGGTGTGACAGCAGCCAGTGGAGGAAGCCGGGGAATCTTTCTGGAGGGTCCCCAAGAAATCCTCTGACCAGCAGAGGAGGTCAAGGAAGGGTGTGAGGTCACATGATTTCTTGAGATCCAGGATTCACACATTGCCACCCCCACCCTGAGATGGAGTGTCAAGAAGGTAGCCGCGTGGCCAAGTGCCACAGAGTGGCTGGAGTGGATAAAGATGGAAGAAAGGTCGCAGGAAATTGACTGTTTGTGATAGTGGTGTCAGATCACAGGGAGTTAATGAGAAAATGGATTAGAGAGGAACTGTACGCTGTAAAGGGAAGAGCCTTTTCTTCTCATTGAGTATGGAAATCATAGTCACTATTCTCAGATGTCAAATTTGGCCTTCATTACCTACCCCTCTGGGACCTCTGGATTGGATTACATTTTATGCAGTTCACATATTACGGAGGAAGAGAGCCAGCCCTGGGAACTCCTAGCCTGAGAGCAGATAGCAGATGAAGGAAGGGGGTGGAGGAGCCTCAGCATCACAGCTGGGGCACTGAGCCAGCTCTGTGGGGATGGATTTTGGAGTGGTTTGGCTAGAACCTGTGCAGAGGCTCAGGGTGGGTGGCAGATACCCGGGGAGACAGGAACAGGAAACAGCTGTTCCCACCTGATACAGAGAATGTAGGCTGTGGTTCAGAGGAGTGCAGGATGGTCTGGGGGAGTCTCTGGACGGGGCCCTTCCCACACCTGGCACTCCCAAGGACCAGGAGAACTTTGTTCGTACTTTCATACTTCCAGGTGTGTGGACCAGAAGTTCCGGCGCTGCCCCCCACTGGCCACCACCAGCGTCATCATTGTGTTCCACAACGAGGCCTGGTCCACGCTGCTGCGAACAGTGTACAGCGTCCTACACACCACCCCTGCCATCTTGCTCAAGGAGATCATACTGGTGGATGATGCCAGCACGGAGGGTGAGGCTGGAGGGGCCCAGAGGAGGGGGCCGGGGTCTCCCCTGGGCACTCAAAGGAGGAGGGCAGGTCCTTTCAAGGGAGCAGGCACCACCTCAGAGCCTGTTGCCTGGCATCACAGCTCATCTTAAAGGCCAGGGGCAGGAAGAAGTCAGGTAGGGGCAGGAAGAAGTCAGGTAGGGGCAGGTAGACCATGCTTCCTTCACACCTCAGCCAAAGAGCTCCAAGAGCTTTTCAGCTCTGGCTTCAAGACTCCCTGAATGCTGCCAAGGCCAACCCTAACTCAGAAATGCTGGGAGAGCCAGGGCAGAGGGTAGGGACAGGCCTTCACCTCTGTTTCCTACCCACTGGGCCACTCTTCTGCTCTTAAAGACTCCCCAGCCAGCCCTTTTTGCCATAGCTGTTGATAGGTAAGTGGGGTTGCTCACCAAACTTCCAGCCTTCAATTCCACAAACATCTACTGAGTACTGTGTGCCTGGCTCTGACCCAGGCAGAGGGGATGCCATGACAAAGGAGACAGACCCTGCCCTGAAAATACTAAAAACTCCCATAGGTCAGAAGCCTCTTTTTTTTTTTTTTTTTTTTGAGATGGAGTTTCGCTCTTGTTGCCCAGGCTGGAGTACAATGGTGCGATCTCAGCTCACCACAACCTCTGCCTCCCGGGTTCAAGCGATTCTCCTGCCTCAGCCTCCCGAGTAGCTGGGATTACAGGCATGCGCCACCACACCCAGCTAATTTTGTATTTTTAATAGAGATAGGGTTTCTCCATGTTGGTCAGGTTGGTCTTGAACTCCCGAACTCAGGTAATCTGCCTGCCTCAGCCTCCCAAAGTGCGGGATTACAGGCATGAGCCACCGTGCCCGGCCAGAAGTCTCTTACAACACTAGCCACAGTGCTGTGGCAGTGATACACCTGTAACAGGTGTGAAAGGGCATGGACTGCCGAGTCCAACACCCAGGAATTCAAATCCCAGCTCTAACCCTTCCTAGCTCAGTGACCTTGGACAAGCATTTGGCCTCCCTGAACCTGTTTCCTCTTCAAAAAATGGGGGCAGACTGGGCACAGTGGCTCAAGCCTGTAATTTCAGCACTTTGGGAGACTGAAGCGGACAGATCACTTGAGGTCAGGAGTTTGAGACCAGCCTGGCCAACACGGTGAAACCCCATCTCTACCCAAAATACAAAAAATAATTAGCCGGGTGTGGTGGTGTGCGCTTATAGTCCCAGCTACTTGGGAGGCTGAGGCACGAGAATCACCTGAACCCAGGAGGCGTAGGCTGCAATGAGCCAAGATGGCACCACTGCTTTTCCACCTGAGAGACAGAGTGAGACTCCATCTCAAAAAACAAAACAAATAAAAGGGCTCGGCGTGGTGGCTCATGCGTGTAATCCTAGCACTCCGGGAGGCCAAGGCGGGCAGATTGCTTAAGGTCAGGAGTTCGAGACAGCCTGGCCAATATGGTGAAACCCCGTGTCTACTAAAAATACAAAAATTAGCCAGGCATGGCAGCGTATGCCTGCAGTCCCAACTACTCAGGAGGCTGAGGCAGGAGAATCGCTTGAACCCAGGAGGCGGAGGTTGCAGTGAGCCGAGATTGTGTTACTGCACTCCAGCCTGGGCTACAGAGCGAGACTCCGTCTCAAAAAAAAAGAGCAGTTGAGTCCCTTACGTGGTGGGTGAGGGATATGAGACAGGTCATAAATGAGATTCATGTGCCACAGAGTGGCTGGCATCAAGTAAGAGTGTCACAAGCATGCATTCCATTTTATTCATGGTACGGGAACAATGCACCATGGAGTATGTAGCCAGGAGGTGCCATTTCTGCCTGGCGTGGCTAGGGCTGGTCTGCTGTGGAGGCCTGTTTGAAGCTGGGCCTTAAAAGATGAGTGTCTAAGAGAGAAGAGTGGATGAAGGGCATTCCCACAAGAGAATGGCATAAGCACAGTCCTAAAGACATGAATGTGTTTGTTAAAGAGATCTGGTGTGGCTGAAGCTTAGATTTGTTTAGGAAATGAGACTCAAAAGATGTTAAATTGGCCAGGGACAGTGGCTCACCCCTGTAATCCCAGCACTTAGGGAGGCCGAGGCAGGTGGATCACTTAAGCCCAGGAGTTCAAGACAGCCTGGGCAACATGTCAAGGCCTTGTTTCTATAAAATTTACAAAAATTAGCCTGGCATGGTGGCATGTGCCTGTAGTCCCAGCTACTCGGGAGGCTGAGACAGAGCACGACCCCGTCTCAAAAAAAAAAATGTTGAATTGACATTCATGTCATGCTAAAAGCATTTATTAGAAAGTAAGAAGGAGTCATTGAAAGTGTTTCATCTGGATTGTGACCTCATTTCAGAAGGATGGCAGCTTTGGAGGAGGATAATCGGCAGGAAGAGAGGCAGAGGACTCACAGTCTGGAGAGGAAGTTCTTACACTCACTTGAGAGTAGGAGATGATGGGGCCAGAACTAGGAAAGGCTGTGGGACTGAGGCACCTTTAGGCTGAGAGTGTCCACAAGCTTAGCCCTCCTCGCAGGAGGCATGTGGTGTCTGGGGCTCTCCCAGGTTGACCTCCTGTGCTCAAACTCCCAATAGTGAGGGCAGGAACTGACTCCACACTTCCCAGTGTAAGTGCTGGGGCTACTCCAGTAGAGCTGCTTCCTGTCCTTGTCCTCCCCCAGCCTCCCTCCTTCCTCTAGGTTAGGGGTGATGCTGAAAAGCGGACTAGGGCTGTGGAAGGAAGGGCTGAGTGTGAGCCCTGTTGAGTTCATTTCTTCAGGAAGCTCACATCTTCCCAGGGAAGACAGATACTTGGCAGCACTTATAAAGCAAGGCCAGACCAGCCTGGGCAACATAACAAAATCCCATCTCTACAAAAATAAAAAATTAGCAGGCACGGTGGTATTTGCCTGTGGTCCCAGCTACTTGGGAGGCTGAGGTGGGAGGATCACTTGAGCCCAGGAAGTTGAGGCTGCAGTGAGCTGTGATTGCACCATTGCACTCCAGCATGGATGACAGAGTGAGACCTTGTCTCTAAAAAAGATACAAGTAAAGTAAAATAGGCCAAGCACAGTAGCTCATGCCTGTAATCCCAGAACTTTGGGAGGTCGTGGCAGGAGGATTGCTTGAGGCCAGGAGTTCAAGACCAGCCTGGGCAATGTAGCAAGACCCCATCTCTATAAAAAATAGAAAAGTTAGCTGGGCACGGTGGCATGTGCCTGTGGTTCCAGCTACTTGGAGGGCTGAGGTGGAAGGATTCTTGAGCCCAGCAGTCTCAGACTGCAGTGAGCCTTGACTGCACCACTGTACTCCAGCCTAGGTAACAGAGTGAGACCCAGTCTCTAAAAAAAAAATAATAAATAAATCAAGGCAAGCAAGTATCAGGGATGCAGTGACAGGGTCTGGTGGACAAGGAATGTATAGATTAGGCTTCTGGAAAGGGAAGGGTGAAGAGTTTGGCAGAGATGGGAGGAGCTTGGCAGTGATCTCTAGGGAATCTTTGTAGCAATGGAAAGGTTGTATGGAATGGAAGCAAGCATTTTAGCGGTCCTTCCTCTCAAACTGGGTTCTTTCATTATCTTTCTCCTCCTAACCCTATGCTACCCATCCTTCGGAAGCTCTTTCACCTGAATCCCTTGTACTGGAGTGTATTAGTCCATTCTCACACTGCTATAAGGATATACCCAAGACTGGGTAATTTATAAAGGAAAGAGGTTTAATTAACTCACAGTTCTGCAGGGCTGGGGAGACCTCAGGAAACCTATAATCATGGCAGAAGGGGAAGCAAACATGTCCTTCTTCATGAGGTGTCAGGAGAGAGAAGAATGAGAGCTGAGCAAAAGGGGAAGCCCCTCATAAAACCATCAGATCTCGTGAGAACTTACTATCACAAGGATAGCATGGTAGAAACTGCCCGATGATTCAATTATCTCCCACTGGGTCCCTTCCACCACATATGGGGATTATGGGACCTACAATTCAAGATGAGATTTGGGTGAGGAAACAGCCAAACCATATCATTTCACCACTAACCCCTCCCAAATCTCATGTCCTCACATTTCAAAACACAGTCATGCCTTTCCAACAGTCCCCCCAAAGTCTTAGCTCATTCCAGCATTAACCCAAAAGTCCAAGTCCAAACTCCCATCTGAGACAAGGCAAGTCCCTTCCCCTATGAGCCTGTAAAATCAAAAGCAAGTTAAGTCACTTCCTAGATACAATGGAGGTACAGGCATTGCGTAAATATACCCATTTGAAATGGGAGAAATTAGCCAAAACGAAGGGGCTAAATGGGGCTAACAGGCCCCATGCAAGTCGAAAATCCAATAGGGCATTCATTAAGCCTTAAAGTTCCAAAGTGATCTCCTTTGACTTCATGTCTCACATCCAGGTCACGCTAATGCAAGAGGTGGGCTCCCGTAGCCTTGGACATGGGGGTTCTAAACTGTTAACTTTTCACCCTAAATTTTGTGACTCCGTGAGCTGCAAGTGCCCAGGTAGGAAACTCCTCTGACTAGCTAGACAAGTAACATAATGCCAGGCTGGCACAGGCAGCATCTAACAGGCAGAATAGCCTGTGTTCAGTAGGGCAGAGTTGGCAGTAGCCCCAGTATCCCCTCCAGAGCGCCTGCCCCTGGCAGGCCACCATACACACGTTCACCTTCTCTCTGGCTGTCCTGGACTTGGTACCCTGGACTCTCTTCTAAGACCAATTCTCTCCTAAGGCCAATTCCAGCATCTCTAAATCATCTGCATGGTCAGGACGCACTGGCTCACACCTGTAATCCCAGCACTTTGGGAGGCTGAGGTGGGAAAGTCACTGGAGCCCAGGAGTTCAAGACCATCCTGGGCAACATAGTAAGACTCTGTCTCTACAAAAAAATAA
Source organism: Pongo pygmaeus (assembly GCF_028885625.2). Taxonomy (NCBI): domain Eukaryota; kingdom Metazoa; phylum Chordata; class Mammalia; order Primates; family Hominidae; genus Pongo; species Pongo pygmaeus. Next base: position 49,009,270 of record NC_072383.2, on the reverse strand, counting down.
AAAATTAGCTGGGCATGGTGGTATGTGCCTGTAGTCCCAGCTACTCGAGAGGCTGAGGTGGGAGGGTCACCTGAACTCAGGAGGCCAAGGCTGCAGTGAGCCCTGATCATGCCACTGTACTCAGCATGGGTGATAGAGCAACACCCTGTCTCAAAAACAAAAACAAAACAATCACCTGCCTGAAAAACCTAAGCTAGTCATTCTTATTTTTCTGGGTCCTGGCATCCTTTCAGAATCTGTTAAAATCACTAGAATAGTGCACCACTGCCCACAATAATATGCAAAACCCACATTTTTGCATCTAATTCCAGGGAATTTGTGGACCCTATGATAAACAACCCTACCCAGAGGGCTTTCAGACGGTAGAGATACTTTAAGCAACATTCAGTTCAGTGAGGAAAGGAGGAAAAAAACCTCAGATCCATGGTCAGAAATCTCTGTCATCCACAGTGGGATAAAATTTCCTACACGTTTGACTGTTTGATCAGATTAACCAGCTCTCATTACACACACACACAAACAGGACTGTGTCTCTGCCGAAATACAATGTCCCTGCTCTCTGACCTCCACTCCAGGTACCCAGCAGCAGCCCTATGAGGGTGAGTCTAAGGGCATTTGATACTATTGGGGAGGAGACCCCGTGCTGAGCTGGGGAGCTTTTTCTTCCCCAGCTCTGAGTCAGAACCAGGGCACAGACCTCATTCCTGAGTGGCTAGGTCAGCAGCCAGGGTTCCCTCCCTGTCTGGCACACTCCACCAGCTTAACTAAATTAGAGGGGAAAAAAAGAAGAATGCAGGGCAATGGGTTAGTGAGTGAGTAATTAGGGAGCTCTTTTCACCCAAGTAGCCAGGAAAGACTACTGTTAGTACTCTCTGCAAAGGGAGCAGCCAACACAGAGGCCAGAGGCTTGACTTGTTAATGAGGCAGAAAGAAGACAGTGTGGCTTAAACAAAGTAAGCCAGGGAGCTGAAAGAGTGCTGGTGGAGTGGGTGTAAGGAGCCAGGCCCATGGCTCACACCTATAATCCCAGCACTTTGGGAAGCGAGGCAGTTGGATCACAGGATGTCAGGAGTTCAAGACCAGTCTGGCCAACATGGAGAAACCCCGTCTCTACTAAAAATACAAAAATTAGCCAGGCATGGTGGCGGGCACCTGTAATCCCAGCTACTCAGGAGTCTGAGGCAGGAGAATCGCTTGAACCCAGGAGAAGGAGGTTGCAGTGAGCTGAGATCACACCATTGCACTCCAGCCTGGGCAACAAGAGCGAAACTCCATCTCAAATAATAATAATAATTTTTTAAAAGGCTAGCGGGACCAAATTGTGAGACCTCTGTAAGCCACCGGCAGTGTTTGGATTTTTCATGTGTGTATGTAGTAAAAGGCACATGACATAAAACGTATCATCTTCACTGTTTAAGTCCACAGTTTATTGATTTTAAATGCATTCACATTATTGTGCAACCATCACTACTACCCATCTCCGGAACTTTTTTTTTCCTTTTTTAATGAGATGGGGGTCTCACCATGTTTACCAGGCTGGTCTCGAACTCCCAGCCTCACAAAGTGCTAGGATTACATGTGTGAGTCACCACACCCAGCCAAGAACTTATTTTTTGTCATCCCAAACTGAAATTCTGTACCTATTAAACATGAATTCTCCACGCTGTCCTCCCCGCAACCCCTCTTCTACTTTCTGTCTCGGTGAATTTGATTATCATAAGTGGAATCATACAGTATTTGTCCTTTTGTGACTGGCGTATTTCACTAAGCATAATGCCTTCAAGATTCATCCATGTTGTAACATCTTTCAGAATTTACTTTATTTATTTATTTATTTTGAGACGGAGTTCGTTCTTGTTGCCCAGGCTGGAGTGCAATGGCGCAATCTTGGCTCACCACATCCTCCACCTCCTGGGTTCAAGTGATTCTCCTGCCTCAGCCTCTTACAGGCACGTGCTGGCTAATTTTGAATTTTTAATAGAGACGGGGTTTCTCCATGTTGGTCAGGCTGGTCTCTAACTCCCGACCTCAGGTGATCCACCCACCTTGGCCTCCCAAAGTGCTGAGATTACAGGCGTGAGCCACCAAGCCCGGCCCAGAATTTACTTTTTAAGGCTAAATAATATTCTATTGTATGTATACACCACATTTTGTTTGTCCGTTCATTCGCTGATGGACACTGAGGCTGTTTCTGCCTTTGGCTATCGTGACTAATGCTGCTGTGAACATTGGTGTGCAAATATCCAAGTCTCTGCTTTCAGCTCTTCAGGGTATATGCCCAAAAGTGGAATTGCTGGATCATATGGTAATTCTCTCTTTAGTTTTTTTTTAAGGAACCGTCATACCTTTCCATACGAAAACACCATGGATTTGTTTTTAAGTACAATTTGAAGCCACTGTAGTGACATGGTCTGATTTATGATTTTTAGAGAGAATTTTACTTCTCACAGTAGCTGCTGTGTCAAGAATAGATTGAGGAGAGTGGTATAGAAGATAGAAAAGCAGTTCAGACATGATTGCTGGAGTGACTGTGGGGATGAGAGAGAGAGCTGGCAGGACCTGCAGATGTGCTGATTGTGGAAGGGGACAGCAGGGGGGAATGTAGCATGACTCCCAGGTTAGAGCAGCTGGAGGGATGCTGGCACTGTGTACTGACACGAGGGAGACTGGGGGGCAGATCTGCAGGGGAAATTCAGAGCCCGTTTTGGGCATATGTTGAATTTTCCATTTTGTTCCACATCCAAGTGAAGATGGCAAGGTCAGGAAGGAATCCCTGGGAGCCATCTGCATGATATTTCAGATCATGGAACTGAGTGCGGTGTCTGTGTTGGCATCCCAGGGGTCTTGTGGACTTGAGTTGTGAGGAGTGAAGCTGGTTGGGGTGGTGGGATGTTGAACCTAAGTTGGAAGGCTGTCACTGCGGGGACATGAGTGTGTGGCTGGGCTCACCGGTACAGCTATGCTCAGCTCCAGTCTCCTCAGTTCTGGGTCTGTCCAGTAGGTCTGGGGGTGGGACAGGTGGAGTATCACGAGGGGCATTGCTCAGGGGAGTTGTCTCCCCAGAAGGGCTTGAGGCCAGAGACTGGGAGCCTCTCGGGCTGAGAATCCCTGGCCTCGCCAGACTGGAAGGAAGGCGTGGGAGAAGGGCTTTGTAGTGCTCGGGGCCCCCCGTGGGGGTTCACAGCTCAGTGCTTCACTGTCTCTCACCACAAAACCCACTTCCTATGATGTTTTGTCCCTGAGTTATCTCCACTACCATGAACTTCCTGTGCGCAGAGCTGGGCAAGCTCTCGGGGAAACACAGCAGCCATGCTGAGGAGCCTGGACTTCCTCCCTCCTTCCTGTCAGGGCCAGCTCCCGGGGCTGCAGGTGCACTATGAGTCTCAAAGGGCAGGACCCAGACCAGGCCCCTCCCTGCCCAGAACAGCATCTGGCGCCTGGCAGCACATTGATAGACATTCGTGGAGTGAGTGCTGGGCTGAGGCTGCTGCATGAGGCTAATTTTGATTCCTGAGGTCCTGGCCCCCAGAGATAAGAGGCCTCATTCCTGGAGTTAAGAAAGATACAGCCCCCTCCTCAGATGACTGCCTGAAGAATCCATTCATAAACGAGCATCATGTCATAATCACCTGTCTGTCCAGTAGGATCGAAGAAGGAAAAAGTGGGCGGGGCGTGGTGGCTCACGCCTGTAATTCCAACTCTTTGGGAGGCCGAGGCAGGCAGATCACTTGAGGTCAGGAATTCGAGACCAGCCTGGCCAACATGGTGAAGCCCCATCTTCACAAAATACAAAAAATTAGCGGGGCATGGTGGCGGATGCCAATAATCTCAGCTACTTGGGAGGCTGAAGCAGGATAATTGCTTGAACCCAGGAGGTGAAGGTTGCGGTGAGTCGAGATTGCACCACTTCACTCCAGCCTGGGCGACAGAGTAAGACTCTGTCTCCAAAAAAAAGAAGAAAAAAAAAACATGGAAAAAAAAAGAAGGAAAAAGCTGAAATTCCAAATTGTAGAGACTTTCCTTCTCCTAGGCGCCACTCTCCAGGACAGTGACTAAAGAACAGCTTCAACAAACCCCTTTCTCTCCCTTTCCCTCCCGGGATCTCACACACAGGGAAATGGCAAGGCCTTGGGTGACTGTGAGAGGAAGCAGAGACCACCTTGAAACTCGGGTGTATTAAGTCCTTGGCCTTCTCATCTTAATCTGCTCCAGAATAAAAAAATTAAAAAAAAAAAAGTCCGTGGCCTCACTGGTGGTCAAGAGACCACCTTGAAACTCGGATGCATTAAGTCCTTGGCCTTCTGATCTTAATCTGCTCCAGAATTAAAAAATTAAAAAAAAAATCCGTGGCCTCACTTCCCCTGGAGGGAGAAGGTGAGGAATCCTCACATGCAGACCGGCTAGGATCCTGCTGCTGCCCTTTGTGCTTCTGCCACCCTGGGCTAGTCACTTTGAGTCTTACTTTTCCCATCTATTAACACTAGGGACAATACTCCCTGTTTCATAGAGTTGTTAACTATCATAGAGAAGATTAAATAAAGAAGTCACCATGAAGACACCTACCTCACCCACACCGGCACACACTCCAGCTCAGTGCTGGGTTATTGTGTGCGTGTGTGCATGCATTTGTGGGAGATCAATTGCATGCAACCCCCTAAGCTGCTTAATTTCAGGACCTGCCATTTGTAGAATGCTGCATTCAGAGCAAGGCCCAAGCTCTGGGCTTATCCCACAGTCCAAAAGGAAAAGGACACACAATTGTCACATCTGTCCCCCACATCTGAAACTGCAGGCAACTCCATTCTGCACAGAACAGAACCATGGCAGAGATAAACCAAAATGGCAGTTAGTAAAACAGTAAGGTTTGGAATTCGGTATGTTTCAAGATGTACTGCTTCAGAATAGAGCTATTCTTGGTTTGTTTTTTGTTTTGAGACAAGTCTTGCTCTGTCACTCAGGTTGGAGTGCAGTGGCATGATCTCAGCTCACTGCAACCTCTGCCTCCTGGGTTCAAGCAGTTCTCCTGCCTCAGCCTCCCAAGTAGCTGGGTTTACAGGTGTGCGCCACCACACCTGGCTAATTTTTGTTTGTTTGTTTGTTTTTGTTTTTTTTTGAGATGGAGTTTCACTCTTGTTGCCCAGGCTGGAGTACAATGGCACGATCTCGGCTCACTGCAACCTCTGCCTCCCAGGTTCAAACGATTCACCTGCCTCAGCCTCCCGAGTAGCTGGGATTACAGGCATGCGTGCCCAGCTAATTTTGTATTTTCAGTAGAGACAGGGTTTCTCCATGTTGGTCAGGCTGGTCTCGAACTCCCAACCTCAGGTGATCCAGCTGCCTCGGCCTCCCAAAGTGCTGGGATTACAGCCATGAGCCAGCGCGCCCGGCCTAATTTTTGTATTTTTAATAGTGGCAGGGTCTCGCCATGTTGGCCAGGCTGGTCTCAAATTCCTTGGCTCAAGTGATCCGTCTGCCTTGGCCTCCCAAAGTGCTGGGATTACAGGAGTGAGCCACCATGTCCAGCCAGAATAGAGCTATTGTTAATGCTCTGAGGATTTCAGACTAAATTACAGGGCCATGAACTAAAACTCTTCTTTGAAAGGAGCTGGAGGTCTCAGTAGAGACATCTTCCCTTCAAAAACTTTCCCCACTCCTCAAATCCAGGAGATTTGGCCCTTCTTTGGGACCCACACCCCAGCACTACCTCTGTTAGATCACAGATCACCTGCCCTGGAATTGCCTGTTTCCTGGTCAACCTTGCTTCTGGGTGGTTTGTTCCTTAGGACAAATGGTCAAGCCAGCTGGGCTCGCCACTGTGCCTGGTCCATGGTAGGTGCTTGGTGCAAGTATTTTCTTAATATAATTAAAAAGCTGCTGGACATGTTTTCACCTTAAAGAATTCTATCTGCAGAGGAGGTTACAAAGGGGATTAGAGTCAGATGTCCTGCTGCTGATCCAGCAAGCAAGGAGTCACCATTTGTGTATGCCCACCCATCATCATTACTGTGAAGAGCCTGGGAGACAGGGAATCCTAGACACTGTGCAGTGTCTAGACAACTGTGCAGTGGAGCTGTGGAATCGCAGCTCTGGAAGATGGTGGCTGAGAGGGTGGAGAAACTGAGGGAGGCATCTGAGAGCCTCTGTCAGAATTTTGTACTTGGGCTGGGCGTGGTGGCTCATGCCTGTAATCCCAGAACTTTGGGAGGCCAAGGCAGGTGAATCACTTGAGGCCAGGAGTATGAGACCAGCCTGGCCAATATGGTGAAATGCTATCTCTACTAAAAATGTAAAAATTAGCCAGGCGTGGTTGCACGCACCTGTAGTCCTAACTACTCAGGAGGCTGAGGCAGGAGAATCACTTGAGCCCAGGAGGTGGAGGTTACAGTGAGCCAAGATCACACCATTGCACTCCAGCCTGGGTGACAGAGTGAGACTCCATCTCCACAACAACAACAAAAAGTTTGTACTTGATATGTGACCACAGAAACACAACTCTGAGGTGCCGTCCCTGACATTAGAGAGGGTGCCCAGGTGAACAGGCATAGGATCTAGCACCACAAAGCCAGAGCCCTGGTGAGGCAGGTTTGACCACAGACAGGGCTTCTTTCTTCCTCTCCCCATCTTCCCTGTTAACCTCCTTCCCCAGCTCCAGCTTCTGTGGAATGGCTCAGTGCAGCAGGTGTTGGGGGTTTAAAATTCAGGTCTGCTAGAGGCCTGAAAGCCCCTAGCTTGGTGCCCACAGGGGATTGGGTATACAGCAAAGTGGTGGACTGGCCACAATGACACTGTCCCTTCCAGAGCACCTAAAGGAGAAGCTGGAGCAGTACGTGAAGCAGCTGCAGGTGGTGAGGGTGGTGCGGCAGGAGGAGCGGAAGGGGCTGATCACCGCCCGGCTGCTGGGGGCCAGTGTGGCACAGGCAGAGGTGCTCACATTCCTGGATGCCCACTGTGAGTACCAGGGCACCGGCCTGGGTGTAACCTGGAGGCCCCCTCCCTGCTAGAATGAGCCAGGGCCACAGCCTCACCAAGGCCCCTTCCTGTTCTCTGTTCCGGGAGTGAAGGAGGCTTGGGACCCACTCCAGCTGCCTCTACCCCTTTCTCACCCCAATCCCAAGGATGTCTCATCAAGAAGACAAACATTCCTAAAACAACTGGTGACCCCAAAATCACTGGAAGTGTGCTCTGGGGCCCCAGACATTCATCCCTCCCTGTACTCCCCATCTGCACCTTGCTCTGAGCTTGGCCCCTCAGAGAGGCCTCCTGTTATGACTGAACTGGCTTGTTTGGGGCTTGCTTCTAGGGCAACATGGAGCCAGGAAGGCCTCCTTATTGCCCAAAACCAAAACACCTCCCTACTGTTGTGGAGGATGAAATATTTTCCCTAGGAGTGGTGATATATATTAGGGGAAGCTCTAGACTTGGAGTCAGAATTCTTGGTTTGCATTCTGACCCTGCCCCACTAACAGCCTCAGTTTCCTCATTTGTAAAATAGGAATGAGGATACTAACCTTACTGAACAGAACTATTACTCTGAGGGCCAAATGAAGTAATACATGCAGAAGCTCGCTGAAAGTCTCAAGGAGCTAGAAAAATGGAAGAGATTATTCTTCTACAATTAGGGCTGAAGCTTGACAAGCAGATGCCCCTGGGAGGGGGAACACCCTCTTCTGAAATCCACATGTGGGCCCAGAGGGCTGAGCCAATGGATCAGCTGGAACCCCTGAAGATACCATCCAGGGCCTCCCTGTGCTTTTGGGTCATCTGAGTTGACCATGTTACTCCCCTGAGACCTCCCTTCTCCCTGCCAAAGCTGCCTCCGCCTTTGGGGGTAGAGGGGTGGTAGAAGGGTTTTAGGAAATTCTGTGTGCTCCCTGTAGCTGTGGGGCTTGCTGCTTGTAACCCAGGAGTAGGTGGACGGTCTCTTATCCTCCTGGGCATTCCCCCCAGGATGCAGCTTGGGCTTCGCTGTGGGCAGGACCCTGACTGCTGCCTCCTGGTTGGGGCCTGCAGGTGAGTGCTTCCACGGCTGGCTGGAGCCCCTCCTGGCTCGAATCGCTGAGGACAAGACAGTGGTGGTGAGCCCAGACATCGTCACCATCGACCTTAATACTTTTGAGTTCGCCAAGCCCGTCCAGAGGGGCAGAGTCCATAGCCGAGGCAACTTTGACTGGAGTCTGACCTTCGGCTGGGAAACACTTCCTCCACATGAGAAGCAGAGGCGCAAGGATGAGACCTACCCCATCAAGTAAGGACCGCAGCCTGGTGAGCCCCCAACCTGGCCCCAGTCCTACCCAGTTCCAGGAACCTGTGCCATCTCACATCAACATTTGTTAGGTGCTCTATCAAGCACTTGACATATTGTGTTTAATCCTCACTCCCTATGAAGCAGGTACAATACTAAGAATACTAAGGCTCATAGTGATAAACACTGACCTAAGATCATGCAGCTAGCAACAGTGGAGCAAGGACACCCTTCCCGGACTGTCTGGCCCTAACCGTGGCACTGCACTGCCTCATACCATGACATTTTGCTCTTATTCACCACTTACCATGTGCCAGGCACTGAACTAAGGGCTATACATTCTTTAGTTTATTCCTCCCTACACATAAAAGGAGTGGCCCATGCTTGCAGATGGGGCAAGAGATGTGATGGAGGCCATTGTGGAATAGTCACTGTAATAAGAGGGAGTGGTGTGTGCCCCCAGGTGACTGTCTTTGAAAAGACTGAGAATATACTAAAAGAAAATAGACACATTTTCTGCAGCGTGAAGTTTGTAGCAGTTGCCCTGAACTTCTTTGGTGAAGGGCCAGATGATAAATATTTTGGGCTTTGCCAGCCACATATAGTTTGCTGCATATTCTTCGTCTTAATTTATTTTTTATTTTTTTTACAAACATTAAAAAATGTAAAAACAATTTTTTGCCTCAGAGGCTTCTAAAACCAGGCAGCCAGATTTTGCCACAGGCTCTTGTGTGCCAGCCCCTGAGCTGCAGGGTAGACAGTTGGAAGTCAACCCAATGTTTAATGCCCACTGGGCTCACCTTCCCCTCTTATACTCACCCCATCCTCCCCTCTCCAGGCTGCCTGTTGGTGTTATTGGAGACTGTAAGTTTATTTTAACAGTTGTCTCAGACAAACCAAGTTGAGGAGTGACTTTTAGTGTAGCCTGTGGTTTGGGATTATTTGTGTCATTGTTATCTTAGACTGGCCAGTATACTTAAGGCTCAACTGAATATACATCCAGGACGGAGGGAAGCAGAGGTTGGAGATACAGTAGCCAGAGATAAGAGGGAAGGTTTGAAAGGAGGAAAGGATTGGTGCTTCTTCCTCTCCACGTGCCCAGAATCCTAAAAAATGCTGTCCATGCCAGGCACAGTGGCCCACACCTGTAATCCCAGCTAGATGAGAGGCTGAGGTGGATTAGGTGGATTGCTTGAGCCCAGGAGTTTAACAACAGCCTGGGCAGCATAGCAAGACCCCATCTCTTAAAAAAGAAAAAGAAAAGAAAAAAAAAAGAAACCTGCTCAGAGTCCCAGTAGAAAGGAACTCAGGTGAATGCCACAGGGAGAAATCCCACGGATCCTGAACAGCCAGCTGCTCTGTCTCCGTTAGAAGGAGAGAGGGAAAGGAAAAGGCAAAAGAGAGAAAAGAAATTGGAACTTTCCACTGACCCAATGTTTGTTTCATAGCTGCCTTTTGTTTGGTGTGCACTGCAACAGATCTCCACCCCCACCCCCATGCCAGTGACCAGGCACACAGCAGCACAGTCAGAAAGAGGGCACCTGGCCCCCACCCATCACTGACGTCTCAGGCTTCAATGTCCAAGGGCCATACAACTGGAAGACAAAGCTCCAGTGTTTGAGGAATGAATGTGCTCCTTGGCCCACATGCCCCGGTAGCATGCATGGCTTGCCGAGGCTCTTCACATAGCGCCCCCACCCCAGGAGGACTGCTGACAGTCCCCTCCTGGCCTCCCATCTCAAGCCAACCAGAGCCTAAGAGGAGAGGCAGAGGACCTGGGGGATCCTAGGGGTAGGCCAGGACATAAAGGGTGTTTACTAGAGGTTGCCTGTGGTTGTGAATTTACAGTGAAGCTTCTCATGCAGGGTTTGTCCTCATGGCTAATCCATCAGTGACTTCTCGGTCTGGGAGACTTCTCAAAGACAAGACTCAGGGCCTGTCGGGGGAGGAAGCAGGTTGGCTTCCAAGTGCTCCTCTGCAGTTCCAGCACTCTCTGAGCCTCTCAGGGTGCTACTTGGGCTGGTTTAAGACCCCTCGGAGAGGCCAGAGCCTCTTCCAAAGTGATAGGAAGCCAGCCTGAGCATGAGGGTTTCCCAACTGAAATTCCTTCCAGAAAGTGGCTGCAGGAGCCAACTTCGGGGAGACAAGAGCAACCACAGGGTAACACCAGGGTCACGTTCCTGGGTAGTCACCTTGATGGATCAGCCGAATGAACAGTGATTAGGCCCCAGCTGTGTGTAAGGCACCTGGATAGGTTCTGGGGTTACAGGGGTTTCTGTATCTTTCTGCTTGGTTGTACCACATGAAGCTGCCCACTGAGGGCAGCAAAGCCCTAGCCATGCCAGGCTGGCTCACACAGAAGCCAACAGCTGATGATTGTGCTCCTGTCCTGTCTCCCTGGCCCCCACCCCAGCATTCCATCTCGCTTATACTTCCCCAGGTCCGCTTGGATACCCTAACACTTAGCCCAGTCCCTCTTAGAAGCAACCTGGTATCTAAATTCTAGGAATTAGATGCTTTTGTCAGTTTATCTTATCTTGAGTCCACACCTCCCTGCCTGTGTCTGAAAGCCAGAATCTTTTTATAACCTTCTAAATGTTCCCTGTAGCCCAAATTGAGCTTGATCTCACCTGACTTTCCACCGTTTCCAGGAGCACCTCTTATCAGCTTTCTCTGTTAAGCAACTGGCAACTTCTCCCCAAATCTACAGTTTCTCATGCAGTATAAATGACCAAGGCTAGGCGCCTACTAAAACTGTGGCTTAATAGTCCCTAAAGGGCAGGGCCCCTGAAACAGAATGGAGTCAGCCCAGCTGATAATATTCATTCATTCATTCATTCATGGTTTGAATCCTGCCTATTTTCAAAAACAATTTCACACAGCTTCTGAAAGTTGAATATCTCCTAGGCTCGAGGCACTTTGCTGCCAAAAAGTAACTAATGGTAGCTTTAACCTCTGTGACTAGATCGAGCTCTGGGGGAATAGGATCTGTCTTTCTCCGTTCTGTGTGTCCATCATGTAGCACGGGCCCTGGTGGCCAGTGTTACGTGCATCCTAGGTTGAACGAACGAATGAGTGCCTTTTAGAGGATAATTACATATTTCCTTGACCTGGTCCTAGAAGGGGAAGAGGACATAGTAAAAGCTAAATGATGAGTTAGTGGACGGGGGGCTGCACGTCCTGAGAAAGAGGAAAGGAGGGGGAGGTAGGTTAGGAGGGGAGTCCACAAACAGCTTTCCCCGCCAGGCTCCGCTCCTCCTCTCCCAGAAGATGCACATGCTTCTCCCTCTGTCTCTCCAGATCCCCGACGTTTGCTGGTGGCCTCTTCTCCATCTCCAAGTCCTACTTTGAGCACATCGGTACCTATGATAATCAGATGGAGATCTGGGGAGGGGAGAACGTGGAAATGTCCTTCCGGGTGAGAGTGAAAAGGGCTTTGGGGGAACCACAACATCCTAGGGGACAGCTTGAGAAACATCTCTCAGGCAGAGGTGGCATCAGGGACATCCCATCTGGAACTGAACTAGAAAGGGTGGCTATTTCCCAATGTGGCTCTGCCTCTTTTCTGCTCCCCCTGTCCATGGCAGTAGGGCATGAGCAATCAGCTCAAAACAAACTACTGGGCACAACTTCTCAGAGGGAAGGAATAATAGGGGTAATGAGGACTGGACATCTGGTGACTGGGGACTCTTTTGCAATGTCTGTGGGAAAGGGTTAGGGTGAAGATAGAAACAGGTTAGTATGTTCACAACTAGGGCTAGAAAGAAAAAAACAGATCAGTAACCAGTCATCATCCTTTTTCTGGAAAAATCAGGCTCCCCTTCCCAGTTCAAAGGACACATGCCCTGGTAACCTTTGAAGTTTCCCTACCTGTGCTCAATAAGCCCTTCATAACAGTCAGAGAAGATGGTGGCCCCAACTCTGGTGGACCCCAGAACTCTTAGAGATTCCAGGAATTAGGCAAATCAGGATTAGGTCAGGAAGAAAGGATTGCCTCTCCATGAAACCTACACAAATCTCCATGCCATGGAAAAGTAATTAGTAAGTAGATGAGCTCATTTATGAAGTCACCTCTCACGGTGCCTGATGTGTATTAAGCACATAATTGATGCCTGCTGTTACTATAACGATGATGTATTTCTGTTGCTGCCACACCAAAATGAATAGCAACATACTTTCCCACCTAAAACCCAAGAGAAGACACCAGTGGGAGGGATGTCTTCAGCCAGCCCACCAGCATAGAAAAGGGTCACCTGCCAGTCACTCCAACTCCCAGCGGCCCAATCCTGGGCTCCTCCATGAGTCTCTGACCTCTGTTCACCCTCCTAGGCAGCCAGTGTGCTAAGGGCCCAGGTGACTACCACTAGCCACCTAGCAGCCAACTATCCTTGCTATTAATTAACAGACTGATGCTCTGGTTTTTATCACCTGAACGAGCTGATAAACTCACATTTCCAGGTCAAAAAGCCAAGTGATCAGAGCTCAGAGTAGGTATACAGGCACAGGTAACAAAAATTAACCAGCAGGCTTTTCCCTAAAGTGGGCCCTGGTAAACACAGGACCCTGCAGTCTCCCTGTGCTTAAGTCAGAGTGAACCAACATCAGAAAGCCTGGGATTGTGTAGTCATTGCCTACGAAGAAGCCTGGTCGGTATCCTTTTTTCCAGGGAGAGAGAGCAGCATTTGCCCAAGTCCTTGGACCTGGGGTCTGGTGCCCTGGGAATAGAATAGAGCTGCTTATGGAGAGACTGTCTCACCTAGCCCACTGAAGGCCTCGTCCCATCTCCTCTTACATCAGGTGTGGCAGTGTGGGGGCCAGATGGAGATCATCCCCTGCTCTGTCGTAGGCCATGTGTTCCGGACCAAGAGCCCCCACACCTTCCCCAAGGGCACTAGTGTCATTGCTCGCAATCAAGTGCGCCTGGCGGAGGTCTGGATGGACAGCTACAAGAAGATTTTCTATAGGAGAAATCTGCAGGCAGCAAAGATGGCCCAAGAGGTGAGAGGAAATGGTTCTCGGAGAGGTTTAGATGAAGAGAAGTACGGCCCCCAGACCCTGTTCATGGGCCTAATGGCTGGGACCCCCCTCATCTCTACCATCTGGCGCCTCCCTTCACCCTCAGGGCCCTGTGAGCTAGAGCCCAGGAGAAGGCCACAAGGCACACAGGTTTCGAAAGCTAGAGAATGTTGTCCCTAGGCATAGAGTCTCTGCATCCCTTCGGAGGGGAAGGGAGCAAAAGGAGATTTGGGGGAAGAGCCTCTTACAGGAGGAATGGCTCTGAGAGCCTCGGCATTGGGGAGTGGGACATAATTGTCTGGGGAGTCACAGGAGATGGACCAATAAGCAGGGGACTCCAAAGCTAAGGCGGGTTTTTGGGATTGGGTGTGAGGCTGGGCCAGTAGCTTTAACAGGTCCTGAGTGGGAATGAACATGAGAGACAGTAGCCCCAGGTGCTCCATGCTGTCTGTACTACTTCAGCCCAGACAGGAAGGTCAAAGACTGGTGGAACTGGCTGGGTAAGGTGGCTCACGCCTGTAATCCCAGCACTTTGGGAGGCCGAGGCGGGCGGATCACCTAAGGTGAGGGGTTTGAGACCAGCCTGGCCAACATGGTGAAACCCCATCTCTACTAAAAATACAAAAATCAATTGGGCGTGGTGATGTGCGACTGTAGTCCCAGCTACTCAGGAGGCTGAGGCAGGTGAATCGCTTGAACCCGGGAGGGGAACGTTGCAGTTAGCCAAGATTGCGCCACTGCACTCCAGCCTGGGCAACAGAGTGAGACTCCCTCTTAAAAGAAAAAAAACAAAAACAAAAACTGGTGGAACTGATCCTTAGGGGGCTGGCTTGGTTGACAGAAATCCTTCGGTGACATTTCGGAACGACTGCAGCTGAGGGAACAACTGCACTGTCACAACTTTTCCTGGTACCTGCACAATGTCTACCCAGAGATGTTTGTTCCTGACCTGACGCCCACCTTCTATGGTGCCGTAAGTCTTGAGAACCAACCTGCCTGCCTATCACCACAGCACCCCTTGGAGAAGTTCAAGACCACTGACCCCACAGATGGATGACAAACAAGAATTGACTTTTACCCTGCACCCTCCTTTATCCAGGAGGAGGACTGAGAGGCCACGCTGGGGCTTCTAGAGATAGCAAAAAACCTTATAAAGGGCAAAACAACCCACAAGCAGTGGTCCTGAAACATTAGCATGCATCAGAATCACCAGGAAGGCACAGTAAAACGCTAGGGCCCATCCCCAGAGTTCCTGATTCAGAAGGACTCAGGGGAGGTCTGAAAACTTGCATTTCTCACGAGTCTCCAGGTGATGCTGATGGTCCAGGGCTCACATTTGAGAACCACTGCTTATAAGGAAACTCCCACGTGCTGAGGGCTTCTTCCAGGGACCTGGCGTCCTGGGAGGTTCCCTGCCTGCCCCACAGAGGGGTTCAGTCCTGCCCTTTCCAGCCTCTGGGGCTCTGCAGCTCACTTTGCTGTTAGCTCCAGGCATGTGGGTTAACGCACAGAGGAGAGAAATGACGGGGGAAATCCAGCCATGCAAATTTGTTGCAGTTGACTGGAATTTGTTCCAGTGGGGCCCCATACCACACATGAGGAACCTCCTGACTGTGCCATCCTGCTTCCCCTCTCTGCTCACCCTTCTGCAGATCAAGAACCTTGGCACCAACCAATGCCTGGATGTGGGTGAGAACAACCGCGGGGGGAAGCCCCTCATCATGTACTCCTGCCACGGCCTTGGTGGCAACCAGGTATGCAGCCCACCCATCTCCGGAGCATCTCCTCTCCTCACTGGCTCCTTTTCTCTACCCTAAAGAGTCCTTTCCTGAGGACTGGGAGGGAGGAGATACCATCCCTGCCCTCAGGAAGCTTCCAGTTGGAGGAGAAGGCATAACACACACAAAGTCTGAATAAGGGATATCCGGAGAGAACGAGGCATCGGTGCTAGGTGTGAGAAGGGGATGGGAGGGAGGGTTGCTCATCAGAGGAGGCTTGAGGAGGCTAGCTGCTGGGGGATATTTAGGGGTGAGGGTGGAAAATTTTCGAGCACATCCCATCACCTACACTCAACTTCAATCTTCAATGCATTCTCTGCCTAGAAGCTACCACTCTGATCCTACCACCTTCCAGGGACCCCAAAACTAGGTGCCCAGCACTAGTAAGTGAGAGGCACTGAAAACAGAGCCAGAGCGGGGAAAGGAGTGGTGTGGGCCACTGAACAAGCCCGCTGGCATATGCAGGTGAAGACAGTCATTCTAGAGCAGTTTCCTGTACCACTGGCCTGCAAGATGATTTCTGGTGGTGCACTGGAGAACATTTTTTATTTTAATAGTAATGTATTCGCAAAAATAGAACAAGCATATCACATGATTTCACAGATGTCACTTAAAATGAGGCTAAGTTAAATTTAATTTTAATCTAATTTAAAGGAAATGTGATTAGGCACGGTAGCTCACACCTGTAATCCCAGCACTTTGGGAGGGTGAGGCAGGTGGATCACATGAGCCTAGGAGTTTGAGACCTGTCTGGGCAACATAGCAAGACACCCCGTCTCTATAAAAAATTTTTAAAAAATTAGCCGAGTGTGGTGCCACACGCCTGCAGTCTCAGCTACTCAGGAAGCTGACATGGAGGATCGCTTGAACAAAGGAATTCAAGGTTGCAGTGAGCTATGATCATGCCGCCACACTCTAGCTTAAGCAACAGAGCAAGACCTTGCCTCAAAAAAAAAAAAAAAAGAAAGAAAGAAAATATACTGGTCGGGCGCAGTGGTTCACACCTGTAATCCCAGCACTTTGGGAGGCCAAGGTGGGAGGATCACTTGAGCTCAGGAGTTTGAGACCAGCTTGGGCAACATAGCAAGACTCCATCTCATAAAAAAGAATTAAATATATATATATAATTCCAGTATAACCCTGATATGGTAACAATCCTGAAGGCAGCACATAAATGAGTAAAGTCTTGGCATGGCCTCACATTCACTCTCCTTCCCAGGAGACCATGCATGGTTGACAGCTCAGGGCAGGTGGCTTTGGAAGGCTGGGGGTGAACTCTTCACCTGCTTCTCGTCTTGATTTCCAGTACTTCGAGTACACAACTCAGAGGGACCTTCGCCACAACATTGCAAAGCAGCTGTGTCTACATGTCAGCAAGGGTGCTCTGGGCCTTGGGAGCTGTCACTTCACTGGCAAGAATAGCCAGGTCCCCAAGGACGAGGAATGGGAATTGGCCCAGGTGAGTCAGTGTCCAGAAAGCTCAGAATCAAGAACTTGAGGCCAGGTGCAGTGGCTCACGCCTGTAATCTCAGCACTTTGAGAGGCCGAGGCGGGCGGAACACGAGGTCAGGAGTTCGAGACCACCTGGCCAACATGGTGAAATCCCATCTCTACTAATAATACAAAAATTAGCTGGGCATGGTGGTCGGCACCTGTGATCCCAGCTACTCAGAAAGCTGAGGCAGGAGAATTGCCTGAACCTGGGAGGCAGAGGTTGCAGTGAGCTGAGATCGTGCCATTGCAGTCCAGCCTGGGTGACAGAGCAAGACTCCATCTTGGGAAAAATAAAAAATAAAAAGAGAACTTGAGGCCACATCGGCCCCTCTATAGTTTCTTCATTTTCTTCCTGAGACGCCATGGGGTGGAGTAGAGCAATGTAGAAGGTAGGTAAGTGTGGGCGTGGCCACAGGCAGGGTTCTTGAGGCTTAAAGGGTATTTGGTGATGACTGATGTAAAAATGGGGTGAGAGGTTATGGTTCGTGGCTAGCTATGCCATGGTTGAAGCATTTTTAGGCTGAACCCAATGAGAAGAAGGTGAAGAGTCATTCATAGTTCCTGCTTGTCCTCTGTGTCCTAGGCTCAAAGCTAGGCACTCACATACCTGAGTCCAGTTAATCTTTCAGAGGCTCTTTCCAAGCAGGAATAGTCACTGTTTCTACAGATGAGCTGGAGCTGGAGGAAGCCCAGCATGTCTGTGACTGGCCCAAGACCCATCACTAGTAAATGGCAGGCCTGGGATTAACCCCTGATGGGTCTGACTTGAAAGCACGGGCTCTTTCCATTACACCACACTGCTCCCGGATATGCCATGTAACCGCCACCATGCTGAGCTCAAGCCAGCACCCTGAGTAAGCCTCCCTACTCCACCCCAGCTTAGGAAAGAGGAACCTAACCTGGAGGCTGCAGGGAAGGGAGCAGTCTAAACATAATCCAAGGCAGAAAATTGGAGGTGGAGCAGTGGCCCTGGGTCTTTGAGCCTGGCCATCTGGGGGTGGGGGAGGCCCTGAAAGCATTTTTCTCTCAGCCCATGGTCTTGTCTTTCACCATTTCATCCACTCAGGCTGAAGCTGGGGATAGGGACTTGGCACCAGATAGAGGTGGGAACTCAGGAATGTGTCTCATGAGAGGGCAGGAAAGGAACGGGGAAGTGTCTTCTTTGTGCCTTGTGGGGTTCCCTTGGCTTTTATCAATTGTACCCCATCGCATTGTCCCTGGTAGCACTGTTAGAGGTCTATGGCCCAGATTGACCTTTTGCTTTGTCATCTTTTAGGATCAGCTCATCAGGAACTCAGGATCTGGTACCTGCCTGACATCCCAGGACAAAAAGCCAGCCATGGCCCCCTGCAATCCCAGTGACCCCCATCAGTTGTGGCTCTTTGTCTAGGACCCAGATCATCCCCAGAGAGAGCCCCCACAAGCTCCTCAGGAAACAGGATTGCTGATGTCTGGGAACCTGATCACCAGCTTCTCTGGAGGCCGTAAAGATGGATTTCTAAACCCACTGGGTGGCAAGGCAGGACCTTCCTACTCCTTGCAACAACATTGGGCCCATTTTCTTTCCTTCACACTGACGGAAGAGACCATTAGGACATATATTTAGCCTAGCATTTTCCTGTTCTAGAAACACAGGCTTCCAAAGTAGGGAAGGCAGCTGGGGGAGGGTTCAGGGCAGCAATGCTGAGCTCAAGAAAAGTACTTCAGGATGGGCACAGTGGCTCATGCCTGAAATCCTAGCAATTTGGGAAGACAAGGTGGGAGAATGGCTTGAGCCCAGGAGTTCAAGACCAGCCTGAGCAACATAGTGAGGATCCCATCTCTATGCCCACCCTCCCCCCCCCACAAAAAAAAAGCTGGGCATGGTGGCTTATGCCTGTAGTCGCAGCTACTCAGAAGGCTGAGGTAGGAGGATTGCTTGTTCCCCGGAGGTTGAAGCTACAGTGAGCCTTGATTGTGTCACTGCACTCCAGCCTGGGCAACAGGTGAGACTCTGTCTCAAAAAAAAACAAAAAAGAAGAAGAAAAGTACTTCTACAGCCATGTCCTAATTCCTTGATCATCCAAACCACCTGCAGAGTCCAGTGAAATGATATATTCTGGCTGGACACAGTGGCTCACACCTGTAATCCTAGCACTTTGGGAGGCCAAGGCAGGTGGATCACCTGAGGTCAGAAGTTTGAGACCAGCCTGGACTACATGGTGAAACTCCATCTCTACTAAAAGTACAAAAATTAGCTGGGCATGATGGCACGCACCTGCAGTCCCAGCTACTTGGGAGGCTGAGGCAGGAGAATCGCTTGAACCCAGGAGGCAGAGGTTGCAGTGAGCCAAGACGGCACCATTGCACCCCAGCCTGAGCAACAAGAGCGAAACTCCGTCTCAGGAAAAAAAAAGTATATTCTAACAGACGGATCAGAGGTCTAAGAGATCCTCCCCTGCTATTATTACCCGAAGTCTGTAGAACTGTTTACAGATATCTCCCTGACAGGTGTCCTTTATCTTACTTTATCTGTACAATAATCCTGTGAGAAAGACAGGACAGAAACCACTGTGCCTATTTTACAGATACGAAAACTAAGACACAGGTAAAGGGGCTTGTCTGTAGTCCCATAGCTAGCAGATGGCTGGAGCCAAGACTGAGGCTCGTTCTTCAATGCTGAGCCAGGGCTCCTTCCACTGCACCACAAGAACACTAGACCACTTGCCACCAGCCTGCTCATTCCCTCTTCCTCCATTCTGATCATTTCTCACTGGCTGGCCTCCACAGAGCACAGGAAAACAGCCAGGGCCAGGCACGGTGGCTCATGCCTGTAATCTCAACACTCTGGGAGGCCGAGCCGGGTGGATAACCTGAGGTCAGGAATTCGAGACCAGCCTGGCCAACATAGTAAAACCCCATCTCTACTAAAAATATAAAAATTAGCCAGGCATGGTGGCACACACCTGTAATCCCAGCTACTCGAGAGGCTGAGGCAGGAGAATTGCTTAAATCTGGGAGGCGGTGAGCCAAGATCACGCCACTGAACTCCAGCCTAGGCAACAAGAGCAAAACTCCATCTCCAAAGAAAAGAAAGGAAAAACAGGGCCAGGTAGTCATTGTGGAGAAAGCACACTTAGGAATCCTGGGATGTTAGTGTTAAAAGAAAGCTCCTGGAGCCAGTGATTCTCAAGTTTGTCCCAGAACCCTTTTTTCTAAGCCCCATACAAAAGGTAGATTAAAAAAACAAAGGAGCATGAGTGAAATTGAGAGAGGGACAGGAAATGCCTTCCAGCCCCCAACTTCTAACGCTCTGGAAGCACAACGTGAAAATCACATAGCCCAACCCTATCATTTTCATATTATGAAACTGAGTCCAGGTAAGTGAATCTGTCCAAGGTCACCCAGCAAGGTATCAGTAGCCCTGAGGGTAAGGACTCTGATAAGGCTCAGGAGGGTCCTGGAAAGCCTGAGGCAGCAGGAAGAGTGTGCAGAGTTGAGCATGTCTGGAAGGCTGATCCACTGCTGGGCCCACATAAAGCCCCCATGGGGAGCAGACCCGACTGCACATGGCTCTTTTGCCGGAAGAAGAGCATGGCTGCGCAGAGGACTAAAATTTCATCTGGGAAGGCTTCTTTTGACTGTCAGTAGCAGGATGTCACCAGATGAGGGTGCTATGGGACCACAGCTGTCTCTTGTTCCCATGCAACTCAACCCTGCAGGAGGCCTCCTACATCCCTGAGAGCCTTCTGGACCCTACAGAGGAGACATTTTGGGGTAGGCCAGCCAAAAGGAAAGGAGAGAGTGGCCACGGACCTGGAGTAGGGAAGGGAAAAAGTTCCCGGAAAGAAGAGAATTGGATGAGAGGTCTCAGTGGAAATAAAGGTTTTCTGGCATTGGTCAAGGAAACTCGTGTTGTATTCTCTTACCTGCGTTGTCCCTTAGCTGAATCAGTTGATTTGGGCTATGAAGAACCACACACATCTGAAAAGTTCTGTTACAGCCACTGTCTCGTGTCCCCAAACATTCTCTGGCCCTAAATCTAACCTGTGTATTGTGTCAAGCACGTGGAGACGTGAGACGTGAAACGAGGTCCTTCCTGTCCCCATGGAACTCACACACTAAATGTAAGCAAATCATGGCAAGCCTGGAGATGCTCCAAGAGGTGCTGGATGAGTTAGAAGGAGCAATTCCTTCCACTTAGGGAATCAGGTAAGGCCTCACAAAGATGGCAATGTTTGACCTAAGACCTCGGAAGATGTGTCCTCAGATGGGAAGGGCTCAATAAGCAGAGTTGTCACACAGGCAGCAGCCTGGCAGGAGCAAAGCCACAGAGGACATGTGGCCCCAGTGGGTCTGAGAAACCCAGAGGACATTGGGGTGAGGGAGTGACAGGTGTAGAAGCTGGAAGATCAGAGTTACATAGTGAATTTCTGGGGCCCTAGGCACTTTAGCCTTCACGGGGCTCTTGCTCCATTCGAAAAAAAATTAATGTTATGACTATGTTGGCATAAAGATAAATGTAATCCAGACTGATTGTATTTACTTTATTTCTTCTGGTTTTAAAAGAAGCTAAAACATTTCTATGGGCCCTGGGCACTGCACCTGCTGTGCCTACTGGGTAACTCAGCCCCATACAAGAGTGGGTTGGGACCCAGCTGAGAGATGCTTTGGTAGGTCCGGTAAGCCACAGGGAGTCATGGAGCCTAACCCTAGCCTTATTCTTGGTTGCATTAAATATCCAAACGTGGATCCCAGTATCCCTCATACTATCTATGGTATCACCCAACAGCTCCCCAGCCCAATCATATGATGTAGCCCAACCAAGGTGCCCAGCTGTGTCAAGAAGGTTCCACCTGCCCCCAAATAGCATAGCACTTCCCAGGCGCAGTCAGCCAAGAGTTACTCCCGGGGAGTGGGAGATGCAGCAGGAGGGAGACACAGGCTGTGTCTAGAGAGTAGGTCTGGGTTCAGGGATGAGGGGAGGACTAGGGAAGGGAGGTGGTGGAGAAGAGGGAGAAGGCACTGATGGGAGTGGTGGGAAGGCTCAAGAAACTAGCTTTGGCCAGGCACCAATGGCTGACAACTGTAATCCCAGCACTTTGAGAAGCTGAGGTGGGCAGATCACTTGAGGTCAGGAGTTCAAGACCAGCCTGGCCAACATGGCGAAACCCAGTCTCTACTAAAAATACAAAAGTTAGCCAGATGTGGTGGCAGGCGTCTGTAATCCCAGCTACTCGGGAGGCTGAGGCACAAGAATTGCTTGAGCCTGGGAGGCAGAGGTTGCAGTGAGCTGAGATTGCGTTCCAGCCTGGGTGACTGAGTGAGACTCTGTCTCAAAAAAACAAACAAACAAGAAACTAGCTTCTTCATGGCATTTTCCTTAGTCAAGCCTGGCCTGGCCCTAACAACACCCATATTCTTCCTTAAAACCCACCCCTCTGACCACTCTCAGCTAACCTAAGGCCCCTACCTCTTAAAACCTTGCTGCTAGCTCTGTGCTACTATCTCCTGGCTCTAGGAGTCTCTCACTCTAGCATTAAAGAGCTAGGCCTCTCTGGGGATCTGTTTCCCACATGAAGAGTATTGGGGCCATTGCCACAAATAGCTAGATGTCCCAGAATTTATTCTTATTTTTAATTACCAAAGTAATACTGTGCCAGCCTGGCCAACATATCGAAACCCCGTCTTTACTAAAAATACAAAAATTAGCTGGGCATGGTGTTGGGCACCTGTAATCCCAGCTACTCTCGAGGTTGAGGCAGGAGAATCGCTTGAACCTGGGAGGTGGAGGTTGCAGTGAGCCAAGATTGTGCCATTGCACATCAGCCTGGGCAACAGAGAGAGACTCCGTTTTTTTTGTTTTTTGTTTTGTTTTTTTTTTTAAGTAATATTGTGGAGAAAAGTCAAGTGATCTAAAAAAGTGAGGTTTAAAAAAGTGAAGTTTGCTACTTGGGAGGCTCAGGTGGGAGGATCGCTGGAGCCCAGAAAGTCAAGGCTGCAGTAAGTTGTGATCGCGCCACTGCACAACAGCCTGGGTGACAGAGAGAGACTCTGTCTCAAAAAAAATAATAAAGCTGTATAGTATTCCATAGCAGGGTTAAACCCAATTTATTCAGTCTTCCTCTACTGATGAATACTTAACTTTTTTCCAATTTTGCAACAAGCTTTGTGACAAACTATACTATAACCCACAACCTTGAACATTTATTTTTCTGCCTGTTTTTGTTTTGTTTTGTTTTGAGACTGGGTCTTGTTCTGTCACCCAGGCTGGAGTGCAGTGACACAATCATGGCTCACTGCAGCCTCGACCTCCCATGCTCAAGGGATCCTCCCACCTCAGCCTCCCAAGTAATGGGACTACAGGCATGCGCCACCATGTTTTTTTCATGTTTTGTAGAGACAAGGTCTCATTATGTTGCCCAGGCTGATATCAAACTTCTGGCCTCAAGCAGTCCTCCCACCTTGGCTTCCCAAATTGCTGAGATTACAAACATGAGCCACCATGCCCGACCAGTGTTTATCTCAAAAGAATTCATTCCTAGAATTGGTATGCAATGTCAGAAGAAATGCAATGCCTCAAAATTTAAGTCATTGTCTGGCTGGGCGGGTGGCTCACGCCTGCAATCCCAGCACTTTGGGAGGGTGAGGTGGGTGAATCACTTGAGCTCAGGAGTTTGAGACTAGCTTGGGCAACATGGTGAAACCTCGTCTCTACAAAAAATACAAAAATTAGCTGGGCATGGTGGCTGGCACCTGTAGTCCCAGCTACTTGAGGGGCTGAGGTGGGAGGATCGCTTAAGCCCAGAAGATGGAGGTTGCAGTGAGTTGAGATCATGCCACTGCACTCTAGCATGGGCAACAGAATGAAACCCTGTCTTAAAAAAAGAAAAAATTTAAGCCATTGTCTATGCCTAACCCTAAGAGTAAGAATTTTTTTTCTTTTTTTTTTTTTGAGATGGAGTCTTGCTCTGTTGCCCAGGCTGGAGTGCAGTGGCACAATCTCGGCTCACTGCAACCTCCGCCTCCAGGGTTCAAGCAATTCTCCCTGCCACAGCTTCCCAAGGAGCTGGGATTACAGCTCCCAAGCACAGGGACTACACCACAACGCCTGGCTAATTTTTGTATTTTCAGTAGAGACGGGATTTCACCATGTTGGCCAGGCTGGTCTGGAACTCCTGACCTCAGGTGATCCGGCCCTGCTGTGATGTAAAGAGGTAACCTTCAGGAGGCCCTCAAGCCTCCTCTTGGACTCCTCATCCTGGGGCTAGAGGCCAGAGGAAGCAGGGAAGCGGGAGGAGAATGACAAAAGAGGCCTCGGGTTCTCTATCGCAGCTCACCCCTCTTCCCTGAGGTCCACTTTGTGCCAGAATGCTGGAGGGCAGGCTGGGGAGCAAGCTCTTCAGGTTATCTGAGCATCAAAGTGCAACTCCTCTGAACAGCTCTAGACACTGAAAAGGTGACTGTGCAGATTCCTTCAAAGAGCATTTTCCAGGCCTCTCCCACCCCGGCAGCCATGAAGCTTGGATTCTGGAGTGTTTAGGCAACAAAAGCCCTGGGTGGGCAGGTGATGGTCCTGCTTCTGTCTAGGTTCCTGACTTCTCCCTGCCTAATTCCAAATCCCATGCATTGCTACCATGACTGCTGCACCCACAGTCCTCTGCTCTGGAGCCTGTAATGGCTCTGATCATTTTGTGGCCAACCCAAGGGTCCTCTGCCCACCTCAAGGCACATTGCAACTCTTCTCTCTCTCTTTTTATTTATTTATTTATTTATTTATTTATTTTGAGACAGAGTCTTGCTCTGTCTCCAGGCTGGAGTGCAGCAACCTCCGCCTCCCGGGTTCAAGCGATTCTCCTGCCACAGCCTCCTGAGTAGCTGGGACCACAGAAGCGCACCACCATGCCCAGCTAATTTTTGTATTTTGTTTTTTTTTTGTTTGTTTTTTGTTTTTTTTGAGATGGAGTCTCGCTCTGTCGCCCAGGTTGGAGTGCAGTGGCGCGATCTCGGCTCACTGCAAGCTCCACCTCCTGGGCTCACGCCACTCTCCTGCCTGCGCCTCCCGAGTAGCTGGGACTACAGGCGCCTGCCACCACACCGGCTAATTTTTTGTATTTTTTTAGTAGAGATGGGGTTTCACTGTGTTAGCCAGGGTGGTCTTGATCTCCTGACCTCGTGATCTGCCCGCCTCGGCCTCCCAAAGTGCTGGGATTACAGGCGTGAGCCACCGCGCCTGGCCAATTTTTGTATTTTTAGTAGAGACAGGGTTTCATCACGTTGGCCAGGATGGTCTCGATCTCTTGACCTTGTGATCTGCCGCCTCAGCCTCCCAAAGTGCTGGGATTACAGGCGTAAGCCACCGTGCCCGGCCGCAACTCCTTTCTCTTTCCTCTACGAACTGTGATGGACAAAGCCTTTCATCTCCTGCAGGAACCTCGGCTCCTACCCTCGTTCTCCCTCTGCCCTCCACCCTCCATCTACCCTCATAGCCCTCAGACTGTCTTCACATCCCAAGGATCCCCTCCTCTACCCTGCCCCATATTCTCCTCTGGGAGCTCCTTCTTGGCTCTCCATCTGAGAGGGCCCAAGCCTGTTTCTCAGTACTTTCCTCCCCCAGAATTCTCTCCACTGCATCTACTTGGCTTTTGTGTCTGCATTTACACCTATGCCTGGATCCTGGGGGCATGTGCCATCTCCCTCTTTGGGCAGAGAGAGTTGCTGTGTCTTCCTTGCCCTTGCTAGCCACTCTCCCCTCTTCCACTATCCCCCTGGCCTCCAGCTGCTAGTGCACGGGGCAAGTCTCTGCATTTATGGTGCCACTGAGGACAATGAGAGAGTGATGGATGACGAGAGGTGCTCCCTTAAGGAAAAACCAGCCCTGGTTCTCCGTCTTATTTCTGAAAAAGAGTTTGTTGGATGCTTTTCAATTAAAAGCAAATGATAAATTCAGCTCTGGCCTTGTTCTGTCTTTGAATAACAGATACATTAGTTTACTTGAAAAGAAATATTTTCATTTGTATTTCCATGTCACCTGTGATTTTCCCTGCCTTGCACCCTCAGCTCTGCCAGTTGGCAAGAAGACGGTCAGCAAAGCTGCTGCTAAGAGGAGTATAAAGAGGGCTTGGTCCAAGCAAGAAGGCAGTGGTCTACTCCATCGGCAACATGCTGCGCTTCCTGGTGTTCGCAACCCTAGTCCTTTATGGTAAGTGGATCATGAGGCCTGAGGTCTATAGGGTGGGGGACTTGGGCAGGAGGATCAGCAAATTTTCCCTAAGTCCAGGCCAGCACCCTGTCCCAGGGCAAGTGGGACACTCCGCCTTGCAGAGCGTCCTTACTCTCCTGGAGGCCAAGACAGAAAAGGTCAGGGCCACTGGCTATTCAGGCCCCTCTGGGTGGCAGGTCCCTGGGCCACAAAGCAGAGAGAAGCCCCATCTGGTAGTGGGGTGGGTCCCTGGGCTTCCCCACCACCCCCATTGACAGGAGGACTTCCTCAGAAGGTGCCTGACTGGGGTGTGCACTGCAGGCCCTGAACCCTGGAGAATCTTGCCAAAGCATTAGGGGGCTGATGGGGGTCAAAGAGTAGGAGGGTTCTCTTCAGGCCAAAGGGTGATCTTGAGCAAAGAGGAGACCACAAGGAGCCTCTGGAGCCTAGCCTAGTGGTTTGAGAGAGGTCCTTCATAGCATGCCAGAGTTCTGGGAACACCTGGGGGAAACAGAAGGCACCCAGGCACCCCTGTTTCCAAAAGGGGCTCAGAGAACTCACAGCTGGGCCCCTCATTCGTTAGAGAGGAACTGTGAATTTGCAGACAAGGCTAACATTCCTCAAAGCACAATCGCCACCCCCCACCCCTACCCCTGGCTGACCCCATGCTTAGTCATCACTCACTTTTCTTCTGCCCCACAAAGGACACAGCACCCAGGACTTTCCGGAAACCAATGCCCGCGTAGTCGGAGGGACAGAGGCCGGGAGGAATTCCTGGCCCTCTCAGGTGGGTGTTCCTTCCCAGCCCCAGACTTCCACCCAAATAAGAGCTCAGTGCATGACATAAGGTATCATGTGTGTTTGTGCATGTCCCTATCAACAAGCAGCTCTCCAACTGTCTAGGTTCTCGATTTTAAAGATGGATGGGATCAGGCTTAGGTGGTTTTCTAAATGCAAAAGGCTTGGAGGAGGGGATTTATACACCAACCACAGTCCCTCTTCAAGGCACACACCCAAACACAAGATACATTTATATTCCCAGCAACAGCACTTGTGCCACGCAAGAAAGACTGGGTGCCAGAAAGGCACCTTGGACTCCACATACCTTGAAACTCACACGCACACCACTCCACAGTGTGTGTCACAATGCTTTCGCGTGTGCGTCACAATGCTTTCGCGTGTGCGCGCGCGCACACACACACACACACGTATAGCATGCTGCTTAGTTGGCTATTTAGAGTTTCCACTTTCCTAACAGGGCAGCTGGGCCCTGATTTAAGTGATCTAAATATGTAAACCTGGCAAATTAACTGGTGAAGATCCACACTTTGAGAGGATATCACTGCAATCAGAGTTTTAGCTTATGAAAGTCTGAGCCCCAGTTTTCAGGAGTAGAGCTATTACATAATATGAG
Organism: Pongo pygmaeus; assembly: GCF_028885625.2. Classification (NCBI taxonomy): domain Eukaryota; kingdom Metazoa; phylum Chordata; class Mammalia; order Primates; family Hominidae; genus Pongo; species Pongo pygmaeus. Next base: position 48,982,145 of record NC_072383.2, on the reverse strand, counting down.
ATGCTAGAGGAAGAGACATGAACTGATAAAAACAAACATCCTATTGGTGTATTTTTTTTTTTAGATGGAGTTTCGCTCTCATTGCCCAGGCTAGAGTGCAATGGCATGATCTCGGCTCACCGCAACCTCTGCCTCCTGGGTTCAAGCAATTCTCCTGCGTCAGCCTCCTGAGTAGCTGGGATTACAGGTGCCTGTCACCATGCCCAGCTAATTTTTGTATTTTTAGTAGAGACGGGGTTTCACCATGTTGGCCAGGCTGGTCTCAAACTCCTGACCTCAGGTGATCCACCGGCCTCAGCCTCCCAAAGTGCTGAGATTACAGGCGTGAGCCACCGCGCCTGGCCTCCCATTGGTATTTCTAAGTAGTCCCTGAAGTGGGGAGACAGGAGATGTCTTGAAAACACTGAAGGTACAGCTCTGGAGACCTAAGCCTGTTGGGCTTAGGTGATGGAGCAAATCTTTGCCTATAGTTCCTCTCTTTTGGGGGAGGAGGGAGGGCGATGGAGTCTCGCTCTGTCACCAGGCTGCAGTGCAGTGACGCTATCTCAGCTCACTGTAACCTCCACCTCCTGGGTTCAAGCGATTCTCCTGCCTCAGCCTCCTGAGTAGCTGGGACTACAGGTGCATGCCACCACGCCCGACTAATTTTTGCATTTTTAGTAGAGATGGGGTTTCACCGTGTTGGCCAGGATGGTCTTGATCTCCTGACCTCGTGAACCACCTGCCTCGGCCTCCCAAAGTGCTGGGATCACAGGCGTGAGCCACGGTGCCTGGCCTATAGTTCCTCTTTAAGGGAGAACAGAGGTAGAAGGAGTTCCAAAAAAGGAGTTGCAATGGGTTCTAGGTCCATTGCAACAACCTAGAGAGATAATGCCAAATACACTGTGTGCCTTTACTCCTCATCCATGTACACAGCAAACATCACCAAGCGATGGAGCATCCCTTCCTGCTGACCCCAGAAGCATCTACACACCCCTTATCAATGCCACACTCCAGGTGGCCACTACCAACCAATCAGTAGCAATTGGCAGGTCAGATGAAACCTATTTGCCATCCCTAGCCCAGAAAGAGAATGTTTTGAAGGACAGCAGGACTTTAAGGAGGTGACATGTAGTTTGAGGCAAAGTCTTTTATATTTAATTATTTTTGATGTTGTAGAGGTGAGGTCTCACTATGTTGCCCAGGCTGGTCTCCAGCTCCTAGGCTCAACTGATCCTCCTGTCTCAGCCTTCCAAAGTGCTGGAATTACTGGCATGAGCCACTGCAACCGACCTGGGGCAAAACCATTTGAGAAACACCAACCTATCCCTTCTTTCTTTCCTCCCCATCTAGATTTCCCTCCAGTACCGGTCTGGAAGTTCCTGGTATCACACCTGTGGAGGGACCCTCATCAGACGGAACTGGGTGATGACAGCTGCTCACTGTGTGGATTAGTAAGAAAAACAAAGACGAGCTTTCCTGGGCCCCTGGAAGGGGAAGGGGCTGACCCTTCTGAAGGATGATATAACTTTGCCCTCTCTGGACAGCACTTCAGGGACTGGGCAGTGGCCCCTTTCCTATTCAGGGCCTGCAGGGAGGTAGTATGCTGAAAGTACAAACTTTGGAGTCAGGGAGACTCAAATTTAAATCTTGCTCCACCAAATTCTAGCTATGTAGCCTTGGGCAACTATGCCCCCATTCTCCTATCTTCAAAATGGGCTAAGAACATTTACTTTGTAGAAATGTTGTGAGGATTGAGTAAATATGTAAGTGCCTAGTCAATGTCTGACTGGTGACTATTTTTTCCTATTTGTCTTGGGCAATGGTTTTCACATCTGAGCATGTGTCAGAATCACCTGGAAGGCACAGATTGCTGGGCCCCACCCAGCAGAGTTTCTAATTTGGTAGGTCCAGGGTGAGGCCTGATAATCTGCATTTCTAACAAGTTTCCAGGTGATGCCCATGCTGCAGCCCAGGAACCACGCTTTAAGAACGACTAGCCTAGAAGTCTATGCTTCCTTCAAAATCTTAGTGGCTGAGAGCCATTATTTCATTTATGCACACTACAACTCTCCCAGGTTACAAGATATTCAGCCTATGATGTTAAACCGAGAAAATGAAAGTGATGGTAGTTTTTTTCACTTCCACAAGTTAGTCAATTAGGGAATGAAAGAGCTTGTTACTTTCTCATTTTGGAGAGTCTTATATCCCTCCTCTGCCTAGACCAGATAAGATGGGTTCCTGTCCTAAAATAAGAAACAAAACCTGGGCACAGTGGCTCACACCTGTAGTCCCAGCTACTAGGGAAGCTGCGGTGGGAGGATCGCTTGAGCCTGGGAGTTTGAAGCCAGCCTGGGCAACACAGCAAAACCCCATCTCTAAAAAAAAAAAAAAAAATTCCTAAATAATAATAATAAAATAAAAGATGGTTTTTCAACTTTTCTCTAAGTGGGGTAAAGAGAAGGTTTGAGTCCCCTGGATGACTCAGGGCGTCCTTCTCTCACACCAGCCAGAAGACTTTCCGCGTGGTGGCTGGAGACCATAACCTGAGCCAGAATGATGGCACTGAGCAGTCCGTGAGTGTGCAAAAGATCGTGGTGCATCCATACTGGAACAGCGATAACGTGGCTGCCGGGTAGGAGCAAGTCCAAGCTAGCCCTGGGCTGGGCAGTGAGGCCTGACTAGCCAACAACTGGCTGCCTTCACCTGTTCTTTCAGAGGGCTAGAGGGATTGCATGGCCTGAAACCTGGTCCATGGCTCCTGGCCTTGCCTTTAGTTAAGGAGCCCAGCTGAGCCTGAGAGAGGGCACCATGTCCTAGAGGGAGCAATGAGCTGGCTCATTCATCCAGGAGGACTTTGAAAATTTAGGTTCTGGGCCAGGCACAGTGGCTCATGCCTGTAATTCCAACACTTTGGGAAGCCAAGGCAGGCGGATCACCTGAGGTCAGGAGTTTGAGACCAGCCTGACCAATATGGTGAAACCCTGTCTCTACTAAAAATACGAAAAAAAAAAAAATTAGGCAGGCGTGGTGGCACGTGCCTGTAATCGCTTGATTACAGGAGAATCACTTGAACCCAGGAGGAAGAGGGTGCAGTGAGCTGAGATCGCGCCACTGCACTCCAGCCTGGGTGACAGAGTGAGACTCTGTCTCATAAGAAAAAGAGAACTGAGGTTCTGGAGGGCTTGAGAATCTTTGAAGACCTTTAGGATTTGTTGGATCCAGGCTGGTTTGCACAGTGGATTACCCTTCTCTGCAGATTTTAATGTTCTGTTTCTATGGGGGGTTTTATCATTATTTATTATTCACATTATAGAATAGACTCCATCAGCAAAAGTAAATTTCCTAAAGTGAATCTTACACGGGAAAATTGCAAGTTGAGTTGTAAACTTCTGGAAAATAAATAATTAAAATGGTGGTCAATTCTATAGCATGTGGAGGTGGGGGTGGGTTCAAGGAATTGGGATATTCTACTGAGCTTGTAGAGCCACTCAGCCTTTTACATTTTTCTTGTTTGAGAACTCTGCCACCAAGACCACGCCACTCTGCTCCTTCAGATTCCCCCATTCTCTACTTTCCTGGGTTGCAAAGGTCAGAGCTAGGCTGCAATACCAATGTCCCACCAGCAGATGCTGCTGTTAAACATAGAATGTTTACATGTTAAATTGTAATTGCTCTAGTTTGAGGCTTAGCAAGTGAGCCCCGTCCTTCTTCAAAGTCGTCACTTTCCAATTCCACGGGGATACAAATGCTTAGAGAGGGCCAGTGTATATGCTGACCTCAGGGAAGAGCTGATCCCATGAGTGAGCAGTCTCCTTTTCTCCTGCAGCTATGACATCGCCCTGCTACGCCTGGCCCAGAGCGTTACCCTCAATAGCTATGTCCAGCTGGGTGTTCTGCCCCAGGAGGGAGCCATCCTGGCTAACAACAGTCCCTGCTACATCACAGGCTGGGGCAGGACCAAGAGTAAGTTGCCTACATTGGCACAATCCACCACGGGAATCTTGATTAGGTAGCTGAGCTTCTAAGGCACCTTTTTCTGTGGTCCTAGGTGCTTATGGCCAGAGACCAGGAGCTAAAGGAACCATAGATACAATAACTGATGCATTATATCAAGCTAAGAATGGTCTGTGAAGTAGTTGACAGATTCATGGACTCTTAGAACAAAAAAAGACTTTATCAGAGAATTTTTTTTTACCAGCCCCCCATTTTTAAAATTTATTTATTTATTTAGAGACAGGGTTTCGCTCTGTCACCCAGGCTGCAACCTCCACTTCCTGGGCTCAAGTGATCCTCCCACCTCAGCCTCCTGAGTAGCTGGGACTATAGGCATGTACCACCACACTCAGCTAATTTTTAAATTTTTTTGTAGAGATGGGATCTCGCTATATTGCCTAGGCTGGCCTCAAACTCCTGAGCTTAAGAAATCCTCCCACCTCAGCCTCCCAGAGTGCTGGGATTACAGGCATGTGCCACTGCACCCAGCCAGCCCTTCATTTTATACATGAGGAAACCAAGGTCCAGAGAAATTAAGGATCCTTAGTTGAGTGTGGTGGCATGATTCTGTAGTCCCAGGTACTCAGGAGGCTGAGGAAGGAGGATCACTTAAGCCTGACCAACATGGAGAAACCCCATCTCTACTAAAAATACAAAATTAGCCGGGCATGGTGGTACATGCCTGTAATCCCAGCTACTCATCAGGCTGAGGCAGGAGAATCTCTTGAACCTGGGAGGCGGAGGTTGTGGTGAGCCGAGATTGCTCCACTGCACTCCAGCCTGGGCAACAAGAGTGAAACTCCATCTCAAAAAAAAAAAAAAAAAGAAATGGAAACAAGCATGCACAATCCCAGTTCTGCTCCATGGAGCTTGCAAGGAGGAAACAGAACAGACAGATAAATCATCCACAAATAAGGCCATTCCATGGCGCAACTAAGTTATCCACGAGTGAAAAGAAGCAAGAGTAGGGTTGGTGGCTTGGAGCCTAGGTACAGTAAGCATGGCTGCCTCCCTGAGGGAAGGGTCCTGTGCGGCCATATAAAGAGAGAAGACAGAGGATCCACCACATGCAACAGGGAGAGAGAAGGAGTTTGCCCTGAGTTCAGCTTTCACAAGAGTTTGGGAAGGTGTGGCAGGGGTGGAAGGTTTTTCCGCTGGACCACATCTGGAGCTGACTGCCAATGCCGTGTGTTCTGTTCAGCCAATGGGCAGCTGGCCCAGACCCTGCAGCAGGCTTACCTGCCCTCTGTGGACTACACCATCTGCTCCAGCTCCTCCTACTGGGGCTCCACTGTGAAGAACACCATGGTGTGTGCTGGTGGAGATGGAGTTCGCTCCGGATGCCAGGTGAACACTTGCAGGGGGTCCCACCCCAGGTCCCACCACTCTCTGCCTATCCCTCCACCCCTCTTCCTCACCTCCCTATTCCACACTTACTCTTAGTCCTACACAGACTCAATTTTCTACTCTGGCATCTAAGTGAGAATGATCCTGTGCTGGTAACTCTACACCTGCAGAAACTCAAAGTTGAAAGGAATCTTAAAATTGATCTTGCTCGATGCCCTCACTTCAAAGTTTGTACGTGGCCCAACATTTGTATGTTGTTGTTGGTATATGTGTGTGTTCTTAGAATTTGTTACCTAGATTTTTTAATGGCAGCGATGGAGCTGAGCCTGGAGAGGTGGTTGTGATGGTGTATTAGCAGTACCCTGCCCCCTCTTACCAATCAGTCCAACTTCTCTTGCAGTTCCTCTACCACCATCCCTTTACCCCAGTGATATTTCTGGCAGTATGTACAGGTGAGTTTGATAGGGGAAAGTGCACAAAATAATTTTATAATAGCTTATATATAACAAATATAACCTTCCTCCATTTTGACAAGATCAATCAGCCATAAACTATCTTACAGATTTCTCTTTTTAAGCTTTTTTAATTATTATTATTTTAATATAGAGATGGGGTCTTGCTTTGTGGCCCAGGCTGGTCTCGGACTCCAGGGCTCAAGTGATCCTCCCACCTCGGCCTCCCAAAGTGCTGGGAATACAGGCGTGAGCCACCATGCCCCACCTCAGATTTTTTAATGCAGTTTAACAACTATTCATTATATATCTACTATATGCTAGGCATTGTGCTAAGTGCTAAGGATACAAAGATGGATCCAACAGTGTCAAGTAAAGAAACTAGAGGCGCAGACATACAATAGAACATTGTAATACAATGTGGTTAAGTGTTAATAATCAGGATGTGCATAGGTGATATGGAAGCCCAAGGGTAGGTACTTACCTCTACCTACTGGGGCCAGAAAAGACCTGCCTTCCCCAAGAAAGTAGAATTTGTAGTGGGTCCTGAGGGGTAAATACGAATAGGCCAGGCAAAAAGGAGAAAAGACATTCAGAGGGAGGGAATGGCATGAATAAAGGCAGGGGGCCAAGAAACAACCTAGAGTACATAGAGAATTATGGGGCATTCCCTAAGGCTAGAGTAGAGCAGAGGCTGGAGGTCCACAAGCCAAATCTAGCTCACTGCTTGTTTTTATATGGCCCATGAGCTTAGAATGGTTATTACATTTCGATTTCTATATATGTGTGTGTGTGTGTGTGTGTATATATTTTTTTTTTTTCTGAGATGGAGTCTCACTCTGTCGCCCAGGCTGGAGTGCAGTGGCGCAATCTCAGCTCACTGAAACCTCTGCCTCCCGGGTTCAAGCAATTCTTCTGCCTCAGCCTCCCGAGTAGCTGGGATTACAGGCACGCACCACCACATCCACTAATTTTTGTATTTTTAATAGAGACAGGATTTCACCATGTTGGCAAGGCTGGTCTCGAACTGGCTGGTCTCGGACTCTTGACCTCGTGATCCACCTGCCTCTGCCTCCCAAAGTGCTGGGATTACAGGCGTGAGCCACCGCACCTGGCCATATATATGTATATGTATGTTTTTTTTTTTTTTTTTTTTTTTTTTTGAGACAGGGTCTTACTCTGTTGCCCAGGCTGGAGTTCAGTTGTACCATCATGGTTCACTGTAACCTCTGCCTCCTAGGCTCAAGTGATTTTCCCACCTCAGCCTCCCTAGTAGCTGGGACTACAGGCACACACCACCATACCCAGCTAATTTTTTGTGTTTTTTGTAGAGACAGGGTTTCACCATGTTGCCCAGTCTGGGATTATTACATTTATTAATGGTAAGGAAAAAAATCAGAATAATAATATGTCATGACACATGAAAAATATATAAAATTGCAGTGCCTATAAATAACATTTCATTGGAACACAGTCACAGTTGCTCATTTACAAACTGTTTATGGCTGCTTTTTTTTTTTTTTTTTTTTTTTAAGAGACAAGGTCTTGCTCTATCACTCAGGCTGGAGTGCAGTGGTGCCATCTTGGCTCACTGCAGCCTCAACTTCCTGGGCTCAAATGATCCTCCCACCTCAGCATCCCAAGTAGCTAGGATCACAGGCACATGCCATCACACCCAGCTAATTTTGTTTTGTTTTTGGTAGTGACAAGGTTTCACTATGATGCCCAGGCTGGTCTTGAACTCCTGGCCTCAAGCAATCCTCCTGCCTTGGCCTCCTAGAGGGCTGGGATTATAGGCGTGAGGCACCATGCCCAGCCTATGGCTGCTTTTGTACTACAACACAAAGTAGTTGCAACTAAGACTGTATGGCCTGCAAAGCCTGAAATATGTACTGTTTGGCCCTTAACAGAAGAGGTTTGCTGACCCCTGGGCTAGAATAGAAGCTACCACCATACTAGGAAATGTCAGGAGGTAAGACTAGAGAGGCAAGCAAGAGCTGTTACAACTCAGGGCTTCAAATGCCAGGCTTGGGGACATGACCCTTATCTCTTGGGCATTGGGAAGCCATTGAAGACTTCTAAACAGGAGACTAGAACAACCAGATTCACCTTTTAGAAGTGTTCTTTAGGCATGTTTTTGAAGAAGGCAAGAGAGGCAGGGAGATTGCCTAGAGGGCTATTGCAATGATCTAAGCAAGAAATTTGAGGGCCTGAATTAAGGCACTGGTGATAGGAACCGGAGGAGGGAAGGAGGAGGATCTGGAACAACAGCCAGGCATCCGGTTTAAGTGATTTGGGGGAAGGCGTTGTTGCCCTGAGACAAGATTTACAGAGTTTGACAGAGAAGATGATGAGTTTGGTTCTGGACAAGTTTTGTCTGAGATCCCAATGGGACATTCAGGTATAGCAACCGGTAAGAAATTTGGTGTTTTTTTTGTTTTGTTTGAGATGGAGTCTCCCTCTCTCACCCAGGCTGGAGTGCAGTAGCGCGATCTCAGCTCACTGCCCCCTCTGTCTCACAGGCTCAAGTGATTCTACTACCTCATGTTCCTGAGTAGCTGGGATTACAGGCATGTGCCACAACACCCGGCTAATTTTTGTATTTTTAGTAGAGATGGGGTTTCCCCATGTTGGCCAGGCTAAGTCTCAAACTCCTGACCTCAGCCTCCCAAAGTGCTGAGATTACAGGCATGAGCCACCATGCCTGGCCAAGAAATTAGATAGAAAGAGTGGGGCCTGGGGGAAGAGCTGGGCTAGAGATACCCACTGAGAACAAATCAGATCCCATCCCAGGGAAACACTGTTCAATGAGAAAAGAGCAGTGGGTTGGGAAAGAACTATCAGAACATAAATACTTGAGTGTTTCAGGGATAGGTGGAGGACAAAGAAACCACTAGGATCTAAGAAAGGAGAAGTAGATGTAAGATAAAAACCTGCTAATAAGAGTATTATGAAATCTCAGGAAGTACTTACAGATATCACATAATATACAATTCACCCAGAAGCCACAGTAGATAAGAGCTGAAAGTGGCCACTTTGGCAATTGTAACCTTGGCAAGAGCAGTTTTAGTGGAGTGGTGAGGGCAGAAGTTTGTCCGAAGGGTAAGGAATAAAGAGGCAATAACAAATATAACCGGCCGGGTGTAGTAGCTCATGCCTGTAATCCCAAGATTTTGGCAGATTGAGGCAGGAGGATCGCTTGAGCCCAGGAGTTAGAGACCAGCCTGGGAAACGTAGGGAGACTTCATCTCTACGAAAATTTTAAAAATTAGTTGGATGTAGTGGTGTGCACCTGTAACCCCAGCTACTTAGAAGGCTGAGGTGGGAAGATCACTTGAGCCAAGGAGTTCGAGGCTGCAGTGAGCTATGATCACACCACTGCACTCCAGCCTGGGCAACAGAGTGAGACCCTGTCTCAAAAGAGGACAAAAAAAAAAAAAAAGGAAGAACAAAAAAAGCTGGTAGCTAAGAGAAGAAAATTGGCCGGGCGCAGTGGCTCACGCCTGTAATATCAGTGCGTTGGGAGGCCGTGGCGGGCAGCTCACAAGGTCAGGAGTTCGAGACCAGCCTGGCCAGCATGGTGAAACCCCATCTCTACTAAACATACAAAAAAGTAGCCAGGCATGGTGGCATGTGCCTGTAATCCTAGCTACTCAGGAGGCTGAGGCAGGAGAATTGCTCGAACCTAGGAGGCAGAGGTTGCAGTGAGCCAAGATCGCACCACTGCACTCCAGTCTAGGTGACAGAGTGAGACTCCGTCTCAAAAAAGAAAAGAGAAAAGAAAATTGAGTGCATAAATAGGCAGAGAGGAAAGAATCCTGTAGAGTCAGAGAGAGGTAATAATAATAATGGATGGCACAAGATCCCACAGGAGAAGAAAGAGATGGAACTAAGAGCACAGGTGGAGCTGGCTCTGAACAGGAAGAGGGATACCAGATGTGCACACAGACATAGAAAAGTTTGCAGGATTTGGTAGCCGAACGTTGGCAGGTGTTCTACATTATTGCTTCTAGTTACTCATGAACTAGGATGAGTCAACTTCACTGCTGAAAATGAAGGCGAAAGGGTTGTATGGGTCTGGAATAGTTAGTGCGAATGGGAGGATAGTCCTCCAAGATATTGCTGACTGGCTGTTTGGAGACCAGACTACGACCACATGGATATATGATTCACTCTGTTTTACTCAAAGTCAGTTTCCTGCATGATTGGAGTAAAAGGACAGGATTGCAGATCAACTGCAAGGTCCAAACTAGATGGAGGAGAAAGAGAAGCTGGCAGGCTGGCTGAAACTATAAAATGAAAGGATTAGGCCAGGCGTGGTGGCTCATGCCTGTAATCCCAGCACTTTGGGAGGCCAAGGCAGGCGGATCACGAGATCAGGAGATCGAGACCATCCTGGCTAACACGGTGAAACCCCATCTCTACTAAAAATACAAAAAATTAGCCAGGCCGTGGTGGCGGGCGCCTGTAGTCCCACCTACTCGGGAGGCTGAGGAAGAATAATGGTGTGAACTGGGGAGGTGGGGCTTGCAGTGAGCTGAGATCGTGCCACTGCACTCCAGCCTGGGCAACAGAGCAAGACTCTGTCTCAAAGAAAAAAGGATTAAAAAGTTTTTTGTGGTATAAGTACAAAGAACCATGGAAATAAAGTAGCCAATTCATCCTAGCTTGCCCTAGACTTTCCTGGTATTAACATTTAAAAGTCCTGTATCAGAGGGACTCTACATGGGAATAAGGGGGAAAATAGACTAATGCATAATGCAACCTCTTCTAGGCCCTCATCAGCCAGCTTCACCTATAACCTCCTAAGGTTTAACCTTTCTGAGTGAATACACATGCCTGTGCTCTCCCGTAAGCCCTGAGCTCTAAAAAACGAGTACTTTTCTTCTGGCTGCCACTCCAAATTGACAATTCTCGGAGGCAATTGTGTCCCCAGGTCCCTCCCCAATGGAGTTTCTCAAATAGTGTGTCTTCTGGGCTTTCACAGTTCTGGGTCTCCAACCCTTCTCCTCAGAGTGGATTCACTTAGAACCTCCCATTTCAATCAGCCCATTCCCACTGATTTCTTTTCCAACTCTTCCTTCTGCTCTAAAATCCTCAGCCACACTCTCCCTCTCTCCAGAGGCTTGGTCTCTTCTCGGGTCAATCAGCACAAGACAATAGTATTATATACAATTCATTAACCTATCATTCCTCTAGCCCCTGAAATACTCTTAAATTCCTAACAGAATTTAGGTGGAAGAGATTGTTTTGTTTTGAGTACAATAATCTAAAGAAAACATCCTTTCCTAAATAGCAGTTAGGGTGGAGTACAGGTAGTTCCACTTTAAAATAATTACCCTTGGCTGGGCATGGTGGCTTATGCCTATAATCCCAGCACTTTGGGAGGCTGAGGTGGGAGGATCACTTAAACTCAGGAGTTACAGATTAGCCTCAGCAACATAGGGAGACCCTGTCTCTGCAAAAATTTAAAAAATTAGCCAGGCAAGGTGGCGCACACTGTGGTCCCAGCTACTTGGGATACTGAAGTGGGAGGATTGCTTGAGCCCAGGAGATTGAGACTGCGGTGAGCTATGATCATACCACTGCACTCCAGCCTGGGCAGAGGCTCTGTCTTAAAAAAAAAAAAAAAAAAAAAAAAACAGTCGGGCTCAGTGGCTCATGTTGGTAATCCCAGCACTTTGGGAGGCCACAGTGGGTGGATCACCTGAGGTAAGGAGTTCAAGACCAACCTGACCAACATAGTGAAACCTCATCTCTACTAAAAATGCAAAATTAGCCAGGTGTGGTGGTTTATGCCTGTAATCCCAGCTAATTGGGAGGCTGAGGCAGAACTGCTTGAACCTGGGAGGCAGAAGTGGCAGTGAGCTGAGATCATGCCATTACACTCCAGCCTGGGCAACAAGAGCGAAACTCAGTCTCTAAAGAAAAAAAAAATTTAACGGGGAGTGGGGCTGCACGTCTGTAGTCCCAGCTACTCGGGCGGCTGAGGCAAGAGAATCACCTGAACCCAGGAGGTGGTGGTTGCAGTGAGCCGAAATGGCACTACTGCACTCCAGCCTGGATGACAGAGCAAGACTCCATCTCAAAACAAACACACACACAGAATTATCCCAATTTGAAATTTTGGTCTCTTTCCCTAGTTTTCTTTAAGTTTCACTTTTGTTTGTGTTTGAGACAGAGTCTTGCTCTGTCACCCAGGCTGGAGTACAGTGGCGTGATCTCAGCTCACTGCAACCTCCTCCTCCTGGGTTCTTGTGCCTCAGCCTCCTCAGTAGTTGGGATGACAGGCATGAGCCACCATACCTGGCTAATTTTTTTTGTATTTTTAGTAGAGTCAGGGTTTCGCTATGTTGGCCAGGCTGGTCTCAAACTCCTGGCCTCACGTGATCCACCCACCTCGGCTTCCCAAAGTGCTGGGATTACAGGTGTAAGCCACCACACCTGGCCCCAAGTTTTACTTTTTATTGAAGCTTAAATTGGCAAATAAGATTATGGGGCTCAATAATGGAAAAGAATAGCTACTCTAGTTCTCCCACCCCATGGGAGGCCACTTTCAACTCTTCAGCTGATTTTTTTGGTGTCTACCTCTATATCTTTAAAATTATACACTTACACTGCTGTTTTTCAGTTCAGACATTATGGCAGATGTGATTCTCTTTATTTTTTATATACACATGCCTGCCTTCCAAGCATGACATTTTCTGATCACCATCTCAACCTCTCAAAATATTTTGGTTAGATCAACATTCAGTATTTACTATGATTATATAAAATGCTATTTACAATAAAATCATGTAATATATTCTAGGTTTACTTTTCATTTACTGCATAACTTTTTTTTTTTTTTTTTTTTAAAGAGACAGGCTCTTACTCTGTCACCCAGGCTGGAGTGCAGTAGCACAATCACAGCTCATTGCAGCCTTGAATTTCTGGGCTCAAGAAATCCTCCCACCTCAGTCTCCTGAGTAGCCAGGACTACAGGCACATGCCACCACACTCAGCTGATTTTTTACAATTTTTTAATAGAGATGGGGGTCTCGGTTTGTACCCCAGGCTGGTCTCAAACTCCTGGCTTTAGCTTAAGCAGTCCTCCTGCCTCAGCCTCCCAAAGTGCTGGGATTACAGTCATAAACCACCAAGGTCAGCCCTTGCTACACAACTTTTTCAATTTTTTCAATGTCTGTTAATAACTGTCTTTTTCATTTGCTTAATATAGTCAATTTTTCATTAATTCAACCCCACACACTCCACTAATTTGTTAAGTGACCTATATCATCTTCTCTTGACCTAGTGGTCTATGTGGATCTATTTGCATTCGTTGTGAGGGACACTTAATGGGTGGGTTTTCCCGGAAACTCCAGACCTTTGATCCAGAAAATGTTGTTTATTTGTTGATTTCCTCCCACTCTACTTTTCCCTTTCTAGAATTTCTGTTATTCACATGTTTACCTCCTAAGCTGGTCCTCTTGTTTTCTCTATATCTTGTTTGTTCTACCTTATGTTCCAACTCTTCCAGTCTCTCATTTCTAAATCTATCAAATTTGTAATTTCCAAAGGCTTTTTTTGCTGTCTGAATGTTGTTTAGTAGTATGCCATTCTTGTATCATGGATGCATATTAGTCATGTTTTTTGTTTGTTTGTTTGTTTGTTTTGAGATGGAGTCTCGCTCTGTCGCCCAGGCTGAAGTGCAGTGGTGCAATCTCGGCTCACTACAACCTGCAGCTCCTGGGTTCAAGCGATTCATCTGCCTCAGCCTCCTGAGTAACTGGGATTACAGGCATGTACCACCACACCTGGCTAATTTTTGTATTTTTAGTAGAGTTTTAGGGGTTTCACTGTGTTGGCCTAGTCTTGAACTCCTGACCTCAGGTGATCCGCCCGCCTCAGCCTCCCAAAGTGCTGGGATTACAGGTGTGAGCCACCACTCCCAGCCTATTAGTTACGGTTTTATTGCTTGTTTTCTTCTCCCTGCATAGTCTTGGTTGCCTTCATTTTTTATTTAGCTTCTTGTTTCTTTGTTTCAATCTTTATTTTTGTATTAGAGGAATTCCTTTTTTTTTTTTTTTTTGAGACAGAGTCTCACTCTGTCGCCCAGGCTGGAGCCCACTGGCACCATCTTGGCTCACTGCAAGCTCTGCCTCCCAGGTTCACGCCATTCTCCTGCCTCAGCCTCCCGAGTAGCTGGGACTACAGGCACCTGCCACCACGCCCGGCTAATTTTTTGTATTTTTAGTAGAGATGGGGTTTCACCGTGTTAGCCAGGATGGTCTCAATCTCCTGACCTCGTGATCTGCCCGCCTCAGCCTCCCAAAGTGCTGGGATTACAGGCACGAGTCACCGCGCCTGGCTAGAGGCATTCTTTAGATGTTTAGTGATCCTTAACCATCTGCTTTTATTTCAGAGTGGGGGTGGTATTTTTACCCAGAGTGGGTGGGCTGATTGGTAGCTCTGAGCCTTAGATGGGGTTCATCAATAGTGGATTCTCTGTCAGGTGACCTGGCTAGGCCATTTTAGTGGAGGACCTCCAATGTCAGTACCTTTAGGTCTTTCCTCTTGGACAGTTCAGTTTTTCCAGAGAAGTATCTTCCCATTTTATGTGTGGCATTATGGACCTGGCATTCTAGAAGCTGAGTAAGAAGGGAGGCAAGATCATATTCCATAAACCCAGGTTCCCAATTGAGCATGTAACCTAATACATCACTTCCCTCTTCATTCCAGTTTAGTTTAGCATGTTTTGACTACCAAGTCTAAATACTTGGTCTAATAATACCCATTGGTCTAAATGCTGGGGATAAAGAAATTATTAGAATGCCCTATTTTTGCCACCCCAGGTTCAATTTAAGCCAATAAAAGCGATTGAACTTTAGATATTTAAAGTTCTATGCTAGCATTGTGGAGAGGAAAGATCTTGGTAAGAGTTTTTGTCTCAGGAAGCTCATAGACATGTGTAAGGCGGTACAAACAAATTATGAAACCAAAATACAAGGCAGAACATGAAATAAGTGCAGCAAAAGAGAAGAAATATTGTGGTTGTTTAGAAAGGAAGAAGAGATTCATTTTGATTGTGGGGACATGAAGGAAGTGGAGATTTGCATTGGAGCTTTAAAACTGTACAGAATTTCACAACCAGAGACAGGGGGCGAGGGGAGTGCAAGCAAAACCCCGAAGATCTGGAGTTTTAGGATTCTGTTTCTCCTCCCTGCAGGGTGACTCTGGGGGCCCCCTCCATTGCTTGGTGAATGGCAAGTATTCTGTCCATGGAGTGACCAGCTTTGTGTCCAGCCGGGGCTGTAATGTCTCCAAGAAGCCTACAGTCTTCACCCGGGTCTCTGCTTACATCTCCTGGATAAATAATGTGAGTCCTCTCAAATGATGGGTTGAAATGGGGTCACCTGGAGACCTATGCACTGGCTGGGTTGGGGAACAAACGTTGGATGGACTGGGCAAGCCGTCATCTTCCTTACCACATTCATGTGTTTACTCCCTTCCCTTCCTTCCACAGTGTACTTTCCCTCAATAAGGCTGCCATCCTGAATTCCCTCCCCTTCACATACCCACAGAGCAGACTTCACTGTATTGTTTATTGCTTAGGGTAAGACAGTGGCAACATCAAATCTGAATCAGGGACATATCAGTGCCTTCCTAAGTCAAAGCCCAGGGAAAAACAGGTTCAGAAAGGCCTGCATACTCCTAGGCAAGGGAAGGAGGCACCGACTTCCTCTCCCGCAAGGTCTTTCTAAGGACATTATGGTAATTTGCTCTAACTTTTTTTTTTTTTTTTTTTTGAGACAGAGTCTCACTGTGTCACCCAGGCTGGAGTGCAGTGGCTTGATCTCGGCTCACTGCAGCCTCTGCCTCCTGGGTTCAAGTGATTCTCCTGCCTCAGCCTCCCAAGTAGTTGGGATTATAGGCATGCACCACCAAACCTGGTTAATTTTTTTTTGTATTTTTAGTAGAGACCGGGTTTCACCATGTTGGTCAGGCTGGTCTTGAACTCCTGACCTCAAGTGATCCACCTGCCACCCAAAGTGCTGGGATTACAGGCATGAGCCACAGCGCCCGGCCTGCTCTAATTTTTGACAGGTTTTACCACCTTAAATAATGCTTGAGAGTTAGGTGAGGCTCTGCCTACACTGACCTGGTGGAAAGGCCACACAACACATTTCACTGTGCCCTCCACCCTTCAAACACATTCTGGAGCCTTGTGTATTAATCTTGGCTCACGGCCATTTCAAGGTCTGTCTTTGCCACTGTATTCTGGGTATGTAGCTGTAACACTGAGCTGTCCTATCACAGTTGAGGCTGACTTCCTGCCTCCCTGTCCCCACACCCTGTCAACTTCCCATAAACCCACTACAAAACCATACTTAACTGGGAGCCCTGAGGAAACAAGAAAGGAGGTAGGCAGGAGTTACTGACTGTGGACATAACTGTCTTTCCTTCAGGTCATCGCCTCCAACTGAACATTTTCCTGAGTCCAACGACCTTCCCAAAATGGTTCTTAGATCTGCAACAGGACTTGCGATCAAAAAGTAAAACACATTCTAAAAGACTATTGAGCCATTGATAGAAAAGCAAATAAAACTAGATATACATTATCATACTGTGTCTATTTGTAATTAAGCCCTCCAGAGCAAGGGTCCCTATGCCTGATGATCTGTCACTGTCTCCCATCACCCCCAGACAGGACCGTCTAGTTGCAGGAAAACAAGCTCAGGGCTCCCACTGATTCTACATTATGGTGAATTGTATAATTAGTTCACTATGTATTACAATGTAATAATAATAGAAATATAGTACACAATAAATGTAATGCCCTTGAATCATCTCGAAACCATCCCCCACCCTGATTCGTGGAAAATTGTCTTCCACGAAACGGGTCCCTGGTGCCAAAAAGGTTGGGGACCACTGATTTAGAAGAAATGCAGTTATAGGATCCAAGTTGGATTTCACCACATCTGCAGGCTGGGTTTTCCCTTTGCTGCTACCTCTACCAGTCCACAAACCCAGTGGGGAGTAGCTTTATGTTATCCATTTTGGGTTACTTTAGGATCTACCTATCCACTAATCTGTCCATCTGCCCTATTCCTGTGGATATTTGCTATATTCGAAGGCACAGAGTGCTTTAAAAAGTTCCCGAGTGGGCCGGGCGCAGTGGCTGACGCCTGTAATCCCAGCACTTTGGGATGCTGAGGCGGGTGGATCACCTGAGGTCAGGAGTTCGTGACCAGCCGGGCCAGCATAGCGAAACCCCCTCTCTACTAAAAAAAATACAAAAATCAGCTGGGTGTGGTGGTGGGCGCCTATAATTCCAGCTACTTGGGAGGCTGAGGCAGGAGAATCGCTTGAACCCGGGAGGTGGAGGTTGCAGTGAGCCAAGATTGCACCATTGCACTCCAGCCTGGGCAACAAGAGCGAAAGACCATCTCAAAAAAAAAAAAAAAAAAAAAGTTCCTGAGTGGGCTGGGTACGGTGGCTCACGCCTGTAATCCCAGCACTTTGGGAGGCCGAAGTGGGTGGATCACGAGGTCAGGAATTCGAGATCAGCCTGGCCAAGATGGTGAATCCCCGTCTCTATTAAAAATACAAAAATTAGCTGGGCGCAGTGGCAGGCGCCTGTAATCCCAGCTACTCAAGAGGCTGAGGCAGGAAAACTCCTCGAACCCAGGAGGTGGAGGTTGCAGTGAGCTGAGATCGTGCCACTGCACTCTAGCCTGGGCAACAAAGCAAGACTCCGTCTCAAAACAAACAAACAAAAAAGTTCCTGAGTGACTGAATATGCCCTGTCTTTCCCAGGTATACTGTGGGCTCATCCTTCTTTTGTTTCCCCCTTTAATGCCTAAAACGAGCGCCCACTCCAAGTTTCTGGGTGATGGCAACTACTAGGATACACTAGAGATAGAAGTGTAAGATTAGGAGGCAGGGCAGATACCAGCAGACTAAGAAAGTGACAAATTAGAAAGGAGACTGGAGAAAATCGCTTGGGCCTGGGAGGTGGAGGCCGCAGTGAGCCAAGATTGCGCCACTGCATTCCAGCCTGGGCAACGAAGTGAGATTCTGTCTCAAAAAAAAAAAAAAAAAAAAACAATGGAGACTGGAGAGCTAAGAATAGAAAAAAGGAGAGAAGAGAAGATACTAAACAAAGAAAGGAAAGGGTTGAGGGGAAGAGGCAGAACAGAAAGGAAGAGGCAACAACAACATAGGGCCTCAAGCTAAGTGTGAATCGGCACTTCAAGGCTGGGACTAAAATAGGCAACCGGATCCAGGGTTCTATAAACCACAGAGAACTGGGAAACTGATAATTCTGCTGTATCCTGGCCAGGGCTCAGTGTGTTAGAGTGGCCTATGAGAAAGCAAAGGGGGAACTGAAAGGGGAAGGCTAAAAAGGATGAGAAGCAGCTTTTCATGTCAATCACTTAAGACCAGACAAGAGGGACTAGGGTATCAAACATTACAGAAGGAGAAACTGGCTGAGACAGACCCTAGAATTGGCAGGCTCAGCAGAGGCCTCTAGAACACTCCATGTGCTATAAGAGGCCGAGTCTGTTCCCATCCCAGTTCCACCACTGAGGAGCTGGGTGGCTGTGGGCAAGTCATCAGCCCTTTCTGTGACTCAATTTCCCTATCTAATTAACTTCTAAGGGTTGTTTCTTCTCTAACACTACATGATTTGGTGACCATCAATTTCAGTTTGCAAGATATTGGCACTAAACAGAGTTTCTTAGGAGACAGTGGCTGGGTTGCATTGCTGAGGATGCCATGTAATCCTGGCAGGGACACAGGTATTGGCCTCCTTCTGCCAGTGACACACCTGTTAGCATTGCCATCTACTCTCAGTGTTCCCGCAGTACTGCTATTCTCCATGCTTCTCCCCACTTCTCCCCATCCAATATCAAGTCCTTCTACTTTCATCACCCTGCCTCTTCCAGGGCATCACCAAAGCTAACATCCAGAATAAACCCTAATCGCCTGGCAGGGCACGGTGGTTCATACCTGTAATCCCAGCACTTTTGGAGGCTGAGGCGGGTGGATTGCTTGAGCTCAAGAGTTCCAGATCAGCCTGGGTAGCCAGGAGTGGTGGCATGCACGCACCTTAGCCCCAGCTACTCAGGAGGCTGAGGTGAGAGCATCACTTGGGCCTGGGAGGTAGAGGCTGCAGTGAGCCCTGATGGCACTGCTGCACTCCAGCCTGGCAACAAAGCAAGACCCTGTCTCCAAACAAACAAACCCTAATCACCTGTTGCCAGAAAATTTTGTATCCATCTCTACAAATGAATTAAGCACATTACATTATAATCACCTGATTACCCACCTATCTCCAGCTCCAGACTTTAAGCATCTTTATTTATGTACTTATTTATTAATATTTATTCTTTATTTATTGAGAAAGGGTCTCACGCTTTGCCCAGGCTGGAATGCAGTGGCACCATCAGGGCTCACTGCAGCCTCTACCTCCCTTGGCTCGGGTGATCCTCCCACCCCGGCCTCCCTGATAGCTGGGACTACAGGTGTGTGCCACCATGCCCAATTAATTTTTGTATTTTTAGCAGAGACAAGGTCTTGCTATGTTGCCCAGGCTAGTCTCAAACTCCTGGGTTCAAGCAATCCGCCTGCCTCAGCCTCGTAAAGTGTTGGGATTACAGGTGTGAGCCGTGGTGCCTGGACAGACTTCATTAAGCATCTTAAGGTCAGGGATTGCATTTTATTCATCCTTAGTTTCAGAACACCCAGCAATGCCTGGTACACAGTTGACCTTGAGTGCAGTAATGATTGTTTTGGAGAAAGAAGAGGAACACAATAGCATACAAGGGCCTCTAATTTTGTGTCAGGCCCTTATCTTCCTCTTCCACTCCTTAGGAAGTGTTATTTTGACCTTCTTCCCTTCCTTGAGGAAATTTTACCTGCACTGTAAAATCTGAGTACATGGTTCCTCCACACCTAGTGTCCTAATCTCAAGCTATCCCCGCAAATAGGTCAGGGAAGAATTTTTTGGAGAACTTCCCCCTAGAGAAACAATAGTTGTCATCTCAACAGCCCCACCCCAATTTGCACAATCTGTGTCTGTGTTCACATTCTGCCTCCATCCAGTACACTGTACTCCAACTAGAAAAACTTGCTCCTCATCCCCAGCACGGGGATCCATACTATCCTCCTCAGCCTTTTTTTCAATGCAATCATTCCCTTGCCTAAGAACCAGCCCCCTACCCTGTTTCTATCTCCAGCTTAGTTGTTCCTTTTTTTTTTTTTTTTTGAGACGGAGTGTCGCTCTGTCGCCCAGGCTGGAGTGCAGTGGCGCGATTTCGGCTCACTGCAACCTCTGCCTCCCGAGTTCAAACAATTCTCCTGCGTCAGCCTCTCGAGTAGCTGGGAATACAGGCGTGCGCCGCCACGCCCAGCTAATTTTTGTATTTTTAGTAGAGACGGGGTTTATCACCATATTGGTCACGCTGATCTCCTGACCTCAGGCGATCCACCCGCCTCGGCCTCCCGAAGTGCTAGGATTACAGGAGTGAGCCACCGCGCCCGGCCTGTTTCTCTCTTTCAAGCCAGGCTCTGGTGTCCTGCTCCCTTTCTGCACTCTATCCCTACCAGTTCCAGGCTTAGAGCCTACACCGCAACCTGGAGCAAGAAACGCAGTTTACATGGCGGCTTCGCATGCATACTCACAGAACCTAAACGTGTTTTCCATATGGTAGGTCCTCTCGCTGAGTGGAACCCACACCATTTTCTACCCTGCGGTGGCAGTTGCTTTCCAGTGCTCAGCGTGATGGGAACTGGCTTTCCGGAGCGAATGAGTCTGGGCCCACCGCTGAGGACCTGGTTCAGTGAGGCCGAGGTTTCGGGCAGGTGTTGGAGCTCGGAAGGTGGCCTCAAGCGAGCGCTGCCTGAGGGCAGGCCCCGTCCCCGCCCCTCCGAGCCGGCCTGCTCCGGCTGACAGTGGTGGGCCGAGGGGCGGGCCTCAGGGCTGGCCAGGGGCGGCCTGAGGTGGCTCAGGGCTGGGGCCGGATGCAAGGCATGCCGGGAGCCCGCACTTCCTCCTCGGGGGCCTCAGAAAACCACAGGGCGCGGGGCCAAGGCGGCGGCCCCCAGGGAGTTGGCAGGATGGCAGAGGGCAAGGCAGGCGGCGCGGCCGGCCTCTTCGCCAAGCAGGTGCAGAAGAAGTTTAGCAGGGCCCAGGAGAAGGTAGGTGGCCGGGCCTCGCCGTCTGTCTGGCCCACAGGGAGCCGAGGCCGAGCCCGGGCGGGCAGGAGGGGCGGGCAGGGTGCTCAGGGGCCCCGAAGGGTCTGGTCTGACGAGAAGGGTCTCCCGCTTTCCCAGGGAAACGGGAGCGAGGATTGGGCTTCCACGAAAACTGGCAGAATGGAGAGAGGTCGGAGACCGCCACCCGATCTTGGGCAAGGATGCGGGTAGCTGGGGAGACAACAGTCTCTGGCAGAACCTTCGACAACCCTCAGGCTGACCCAGAAGAGGTGAAAGAAAGGAAGTGACGGTGGTGGCCACCTTTGTATCAAATTTTGTGCTAGCAATCCAAAATTGGTATTTTACAGATGATGAAATTGGAGGGTAATTTTCCACAGAGGGCAATTTCCCCAAAGACAGAGATGCAGCGGATGCCAGCAGGCACCCCCCACCGAAGGCTAGAATAATCCTGCATAGTTCTCCCCCTACCTCACCCTGCCTGGCCTCTGGGTGGTGTTTCAGCTGACGTAAGCAGGAGCCCAAATCTGCTTCTTGTACCCTCCCTTTGGCGTTGGGGAGTACACCTCCCAGGGTGATGAACCACATCTGTGTTCAGAGTGTGTCCTTGGTTAGTGCCAGGTAGCCCTGCCCCAGCACTGGCATTTAGGTAGGCTGGCCATCTGTTACTTGCTTGGCAATCTAGATCGTGGGGACATTCTCTACACATTTTGATGGCATTTTTGTTTCTACCTGTCCAGAATATTTTCTTTGCTTCTAACCTGAGCCTCTGCTCTCCACCTACCAACCCTGTAGTAGACAAGGCGCTTTGGGAAGACATGTCAGCCAGAAGAAAGAGCGGGTGAAGAGAGACAAGAAGGACCTGAGATAAGAGTTTCGGTTTTCCTTTTTTTCTCTCTCTCTTTATTAAGCCCAACCTGCCTTCTACAACGGAGAAGTTTTGATTTTCTAAGAGCTGATTGACTTAGAAGCATTTGGATGAACAGCTCTGCTTAACAACTGAAATATCCTTATTATCTTCTAAAGGTGGAGCGCTGGTTTGAACCCTGGGAAGGCTTAAAGGCAACCAGCTCTCCCGAGTTCATTTATCAGCAGAAAACTGATGGAATGTAGATGTAGCTCCTGACTTTAAGAGACCACAATGGAAGGGAGGTTTTTTCTGTAATTTGAGGTCATGTGAAAGAGAGGAGGAAAAGGGAAAGAGTTTGTGTAGCCAGACTTCGTTACTTCACTTACCCTAACTTCACCTTGATCCTAGTTTCAGCCTCTCTGAAGAGTTACAAATCTGGTAGACCCAAGAGAAGGGCCTATGGGAAGGTCTAGCTAGAAACAGTGTGGGCGAGCAGGAGATACTGGAGAGAAGGCCACACTGTGGTTGAAAAAAAAAACCCTACAAGACAAAACACTCATGAATAAAGTAATTTTAAAAAGACATATCAGCCAGGCATAGTGGCTCACTCCTGTAATCCCAGCACTTTGGGAGGCCAAGGTGGGAGGACCGCTTGAGCCCAGGAGATCAAGACTGCAGTGAGCAGTGATCACACTACACCACACTCAAGCAGAGGGAGACTCTGTCTCAAAAAATAAAAATAAGTAAATAAAAATAAAAGACATACAATTGATTGTATTTCACTCTTGCATATTCTGTCTTCATCTAGCCTCTCGTCAACACTATAACCTTGCTTTGGGCTTTCATTCCTTTGTAAGCATAGACTCCAAACCTTGGCTAAATAATGTCCTGCTCTGGGCTTCAGATCTTGCACCTGTAAAATGAGAGGGTTGATGTTCTTGATGAAACTCAATATGGTAAGAACACTAAATTGAAAAGGTGTCACATTTGACTCAGAGTCAAATACTTCCCAAAGACAGAACCAGTCTCTCAGGTTCTTCTGGCCTGAACCCTGAGGAAGTAGACAAAGAGGAGCAAACTCAAATCTGCCATGAGGGATTCCCAGTTGATGAAGAAAACAAGATATTCTGAACCTAGACTAGACACAAGGGTAGGCAGAGGTTGAACTTCAATAAGGTGGGAATGGCCTGGGATGCCGGAAGGGAGCTCAGCTCAGTCAGCCTGAAGCCAGTCCTTGAGTCTTGGGAAGTTATTGAGAGCGAGATAAAGAGGGAGAAATTTGCACTAAAATGAAAGAATTCCTTGCAACACTTTCTGCTTTTTCTGCAAGCAGTTGGATGTAATCTGAGTAATAAGTAATAGCTAACATGTCAAATAGCGAAATGTGTCAAATATCAAATGCCTATTATGGACCAGAGACAGGGATATAAGAAAGTGATTATCAGCAGGGTGCAGTGGCTCACGCCTGTAATCCCAGCACTTTGGGAGGCCCAGGCAGTGGATCTCCTGAGGTCGGGAGTTCGGGACCAGCCTGACCAACATGGAGAAACCCCGTCTCTACTACTAAAAATACAAAATTAGCCGGGCGTGGTGGCGCATGCCTGTAATCCCAGCTACTCAGAAGGCTGAGGCAGGAGAATGGCTTGAACCTGGGAGGCGGAGGTTGCCATGAGTCGAGATCGCGCCATTGCACTCCAACTTGGGCAACAAGAGCAAAACTCTGTCTCCAAAAAAAAACAAAAGACAAAGTGATTCTCTCTCCCTTTATGGAGCCAACATTCTACCGATGTCATCTCCCTTCATCTATTCAACCCTTTAAGCAGGTTATTAGCATCTCTGTTTTAGAAATAAGGAAACAAGGCTCAAAAGAGATTGGTAGGTAGGAGAAATATTACTGAAACCCAGGTGTCCTGCCTCTGAATCCTAACCTCACTCAGGCTGCTGCTTTACAACGTTCCTGATAAGCCACTCTCACATCTGTGCCTCCCCCACTTCCTACTGATCCTCTCTCAGGAACAGAGCTCAGGAGTAGAAACACTTTTTGTTCAGGCATCCTCTGAAAAGCTGGGAGTGGAGGTCTGGTGACCATTAAACACAATAGGGATGAAACATTCTTGGTCTGTTTTCCATTTCCCGCCCAAACTCAACATGGGACTGAATTTAAGCTTTATTGTGTGTGTGTGTTTTTTAAGTATGATACATCTTCTCATTTCCAACTATAGTACTGCTTTCACCATCTGTTTGTGATTTCTTTGTGGCAAACCTCTCAGATCCCCCTGAGAAGGGGTGTTGTTTACCACTCCTTTGTTGGTCTTCTCCTCTGTTGACACTACTCAGCTTAAATCCCAGAGGGTTAAATTCCACAAATATTTACAGAAAAACTCCTTTGTTCAGGGTACTGGGCTGGACCCAGCAGGGAATTTAGGGGTAAGAGACATTCTTGCTTTGCCAAAAGCTTACAATCTAGTTAAAAAAAAAAAAAAAGAATAATAGTAATAAAATAACTGACCTAAGAGATGCAGGTCTATGGGAATTCAGAGGACAAAAGGATTGGGGAGAATCGAGAGGTTTTATAATGGAGGCTGAATTTGAAATAGGAATTGTGGACGATTAGTAGTTTTTCAGACAAATGGTCAGAGAGCATTCTAGCTGAGAAGTGCCAGCATAAGCAAGGCATGGAGACTGGAGTGAGAACTACAGCTCAGCTGGAGCACAGGGAGTGGTCAGAGAAAAGGCTGGAAAAAGTATATTAGGACCTTTTAAGGAAA
This sequence comes from Pongo pygmaeus, assembly GCF_028885625.2. Taxonomy (NCBI): domain Eukaryota; kingdom Metazoa; phylum Chordata; class Mammalia; order Primates; family Hominidae; genus Pongo; species Pongo pygmaeus. The sequence continues at coordinate 48,957,552 of NC_072383.2, read as the reverse complement.
GCTTATTTTATCATATATCCTAAAAATAAAGATTTCCGGCCAAGCGCCATGGCTCATGCCTGTAATCCCAACACTTTGGTAGGGTGAGGTGGGTAGATCACCTGAGCTCAGGAGTTCGAGACCAGCCTGGCCAATGTGGCGAAATCCCATCTCTACCAAAAAATACAAGAATTAGCCTAGTGGCGCGCACCTGTAGTCCTGGCTGCTTGGAGGCTGAGGCAGGAGAATCGCTTGAACCTGGGAGGTGGAGGTTGCAGTAAGCTGAAATTGTGCCACTGCACTCTAGCCTGGGCAATAGAGCTACACTCTGTCTTGAAAGAAAGAAAGAGAGAGAGAGAGAAAAGGAAGGAAGGAAAGACGGAAGGAAGGAGAGAGAAAGAAAGACTTCCTACATAACCACAAAAATTTACTGCACCTAAGAAAAAATTTTAGCAAAATTTTATAATATCAAATATCCAGGCCCTATGCAAATTACCCCAATCGAGGGAATTAACTAAAATATAATAAATGATTATGGGAGAGGCAATGGTAAGGAACTGTAGCCACCAAAGATACATGTAGTAATTTTTTTTAAAGCTCCATTTCCACCCCAGCCCTGATCTACAGAAAAGTTATAAATAATCAGTGAACACTGGAATATTTTTCACGCAGATTCACCAAGTGTTAACATTTTGCCGCATTTACTTTTTTGCCTTGCTCTTGCTCTTTCTCCTTAAATATCTATATTCTAATTTAGCTGCCAGGCCAGGTAAATTGGGACAGAATTCTCAAAGCAGGATTTTAGGGATTAGCATTATATGGGTTTTCATTAGGAAGTGATCCAAAAGTAGAATTTATTCATTGTTTCAACAAACATCTGTTTAGTATCTGTACACCCTGTTCCCTCAAGGGTCTTTCATTGGGAAGAACACCCATGACACAGTATAACTGCCCTAACATGTACCTGTTGCTTATGGCAACAAATTACTTTGGCCCCAGAGCACTGGGGTATGTTTCAGGGTGGTAACACCTTTTCACTTTCAGAGTTGGAAGGTGAGGAAGTTTCTCTCAGTACCCCCCAACCCCCGACCCCACACTCTCCAAGCCTTTTGGCCTTGAGCCTTTTGGGGATTGGGGAGATTGGTCTGCCCCAGTCATCCCTTACACTGACTCTAGACTGAGTTTTCTCTTTTCTGTTTTTTCTATCCTCTCCACCTAAGAAGAACCAAATTAGGGACAAAGGAAGGGAGGGGTAACAGAAAGGAAGTTAAGAGCTGCACTTACCACTAAACAAGGTGGTTTTGCAACTTTCTGGTAGAGAACAGTGTTTTGTTAGCGGGGAAGGGTGGAGCCAGGGAGGATGGCAGACTGCACATCCAGGGCTGGGTGGCAAGTGAGGTGCAGTTAGAGACAGACACAAACAGATACAGCCAAACCAAAAATATAAGCATTTACAGGCAAGGGAGCAAAACTAAACATAATGACAGTGAGTACCTATTGAGTGCTCTTTGTAGGGCAGCTCTGAGAAAGCAATTGACATGCAAAATATCATTTAATCCTCCTGACAACTCCAGGAGATAAATATTATCTAATGGGGGAAAGGGAGTTCTGTAAACCGAGGCTCAAAAGTTTTAATGACTTGCCTGAAGACTTACAGTCAGTAAGTAGAAAGGCCAAGATAGGAGCCCGTATCTGTCTAACTCCAGAGTTGCTTGATCTTATCCCCTACAGCAAGAGCTCCAGGAATGAGACATACCCCCTGGATTAAGAATGGAGATACTGGCAGCCCAGTGGCTCACGCCTGTAATTCCAACACTTTGGGAGGCTGAGGTGGGCAGATCACCTGAGGTCAGGAATTCAAGATCAGCCTGGCCAGCATGGCGAAACCCTGTCTCTACTAAAAATACAAAAATTCACCAGGCGTGGTGGTGGGCGCCTGTAATCCCAGCTACTTGGGAGGCTGAGGCAGAAGAATCGCTTGAGCCGGTGAGGCAGAGGTTGCAGTGAGCTGAGATGGCATCACTGCACTCCAGCCTGGGCGACAGAGCAAGACTTGTCTCAAAAAAAAAAAAAAAGAATGGAGATATGAATCAGAGTCTCTCCACAGAACCTGCCACACTCCCCAGATCTGGGCACTCTTGCATGGCATTCAAAGCCCTTCATAATGAAACTCCAGTCTCCCTTTCTACCTTCATTCCCCACCACTACCCATAACAGCCATGCTGAACCAGCTCGTGAAGCTGTGTACTCCTGTGATTTTCCTGATTCTGTTGTCTCTAACTGGAATCCTCTTTCTACTCTCACCCTTTATACTCTATTTCTTTTTTCTCTTTTTTTTTTTTTCTTGAGACGGAGTCTCGCTCTTTCACCTAGGCCGGACTGCAGTGGCGCTATCTCCGGTCACTGCAAGCTCCGCCCCCCGGGTTCATGCCATTCTCCTGCCTCAGCCTCCTGAGTAGCTGGGATTACAGGCACCCGCCACCGCCCCCGGCTAGTTTTTTGTATTTTCAGTAGAGACGAGGTTTCACCGTGTTAGCCAAAATGGTCTTGATCTCCTGACCTCGTGATCCACCCGCCTCCGCCTCCCAAAGTGCTGGGATTACAGGCGTGAGCCACCGCGCCCGGCCTTTTTTTCTTTTTTAATTTAATTTAATTTTTTGTTTTGTTTTTTGAGACAGAGTTTCGCTCTGTTGCCCAGGCTGGAGTGTAGTGGCGCAATCTTGGCTCACTGCAACCCCCTAACCGATTCTCCTGCCTCAGCCTCCCAAGTAGCTGGGATTGCAGGCGTGCACCACCGCACCCAGCTGATGTTTTTTGTATTTAGTAGAGATGGGGTTTCATCATGTTGGTCAGGCTGGTCTCAAACTCCTGACCGCAGGTGATCCACCCGCCTTGGCCTCCGAAAGCGTTGGGATTACAGGTGTGAGCCGCTGCGCCCAGCCCCTATACTCTATTTCAATCTAGAAAATCCTACTTCAAGGCTCCACTCATTCAGACCTATATCTTCTCCTATATCAGTCTTACTCTCCTTCCTGCTACAATTATTAAATATCTAGTTCCTGGATACTGAGAAATCCAAATGAACAAAGCAAGTACCTAAACCTTAAGGAGCCTATAGTTTAGGAGAATAAACAAATAGAAATAATAAAACAGGCCGGGCACGGTGGCTCACACCTGTAATCCCAGCACTTTGGGAGGCCGAGGTGGGCAGATCACCTGAAGTCAGGAGTTCGAGACCAGCCTGACCAACATGGAGAAACCCTATCTCTACTAAAAATACAAAATTAGCCAGGCGTGGTGGCACATGTCAAGCTACTCAGGAGGCTGGGGCAGAAGAACTGCTTGAACCTAGGAGGTGGAGGTTGTGGTGAGCTGAGATCGCGCCATTGTACTCCAGCCTGGGCAACAAGAGTGAAACTCTGTCTCAAAATAATAATAATAATAATAATAATAATAGTAGTAGTAGTAGTAGTAATAAAACAACAATTGAACTGTATACAAGATACAGAAGTTGCAAGCACTTGGGAGGGAGTGAGTAATTGATCAATGGGATGAAGTAGATGTGGTTAAGTATCACAAAAGATACGGAGTTGAACTGGGTTTTGTAAGATACTTGCCTGGCAGACAAGGTGAGGAAGGGCATTCTAGAAAGAGGGCCAGCATCTGTGACAAGCAACAGTGTGGGTTATTCGGGAAACTAAAAAAGTGTTAGGAAAGGAGACCTGCAGAGAGGAGGAGTATGAGAGGTGAAGCTTAATGTAGGGTCAGATCCTTGGGACCTGCATGCATGCTAGAATTTGAACTATTACTTAAAGATACATATTGGACTTTTTTTTTTCTTTTTTTTGAGACAATTTCCCTCTGTCACCCAGGCTGGAGTGCAGTGGCACAATCTTGGCTCACTGCAACCTCTGCTTCTCAGGCTCAAGTGATTCTCCTGCCTCAGCCTCCCGAGTAGCTAGGATTGCATGCATCTGCCACCACTCCCGGCTAATTTTTTTTTTGTATTTTTAGTAGATATGGGGTTTTACCCTGTTAGCCAGGTTGGTCTCGAACTCCTGACCTCAAGTGATCCACCTGCCTCGGCCTCCCAAGGCCAGGCGCGTGAGCCACCGCGCCTAGCCGATATTGGGCATTTAATAAAAATTTGTTGAACAGATGAATGGAGAACCATTAGAAGATTTTAAGGAGCAGCAGCATAGTAGACCTATTGCGGCAGGCCAGGTAATAAACAGTGAGGGCCTAGACTAAGGCTGTGGCAGTGAGACCAGGGGAATAAGATGGTTTCTAGAGATGGACATGGTGAGGGATTCAATGAAGAGGATGAAGAAGTAGTTGAAGGCAACTCCCGAGATTCTAACTTGGACTCGGCAGGATGATGGTGTCTCCTTCCAAGATGGGGGTTATAGGCAGAAGACTCAGGACTTTCTTACTACATGTAATTGCCTGTTTATAAGTGAGTGTCCTATGAGAACAGAGACTGGGTCTTATTCATCCACATGTCTTTTGCATTAGCACTGACATCAGTATGATGGTTTGGCTCTCAGGTTTTCTAGTTGAGAGGCGATAGACATGGATAGCATTCAGGTCTAGCTGAGTTTCAAATGCATTATATCGGGGCCTCTCAAAGTTTTCCACAAAAGTCCCCATGAGGGAAGTGTCCCTGCCCAACCTCTCTAACCTCATCTATCTAGAGGAACCTAACGCTATAGCTGAAAACAGTCTCTCAAGTAAAAAATGTCTTCAAGGCCCACATTTTACTTAAAAGCCATGCACAGTTTACATTTTTCTCATCGATAATTGTTTTAATATAATGCTTTCCTCCTTCCTTCTCAAAAACCCACTTTAAGTATTAATAACAGGCCGGGCGCGGTGGCTCACGCCTGTAATCCCAGCACTTTGGGAAGCCGAGGCGGGCGGATCACGAGGTTAGGAGATCGAGACCATCTTGGCTAACAAGGTGAAACCCCATTTCTACTAAAAATACAAAAAAACTTAGCCGGGCATGGTGGCGGGCGCCTGTAGTCCCAAGCTAATCGGGAGACTGAGGCAGGAGAATGGCGTGAACCCGGGAGGCGGAGCTTGCAGTGAGCCGAGATTGCGCCACTGCACTCCAGCCTGGGCGACAGAGCGAGACTCCTCCTCAAAAAAAAAAAAAAAAAAAAATTAATAACAATGCCAGCCAGCCTGATGACTCATGCCTATAATTGCAGAACTCTGGGAGGCTGAGGCAGCAGGATCACTTGAGCCCAGGAGTTCAGCCAGCCTGAGCAGCATAATGAGACCCTGTCTCTACAGAAAATTTTTAAAAATTAGTGAGGTGTGGTGGTGTGAGCATGTGGTCCCAGCTACTGGGGAGGCTGAGGTGGGAGGATTGCTTGAGCCCAGAGAGGTTGAGGCTGTAGTAAGTTGTGATTGCACCACTGTACTACAGCCAGGGCAACAGAGCAAGACCCTGTCTCAAATAAAATAATAACAATAATAACAATGACATTCAGAAAGATATACCTTCTTTCTTTCTTTTTTTTTTTTTTGAGACAGTTTCGCTCTTGTTGTCCAGGCTGGAGTACAATGGCGCGATCTTGCCTCACTGCAACCTCTGCCTCCTGGGTTCAAGCGATTCTCCTGCCTCAGCCTCCCCAGTAGCTGGGATTACAGGCATGCGCCACCGTGCCCAGCTAATTTTGTATTTTTAGTAGAGACGGGGTTTCTCCATGTTGGTCAGTCTGGCCTCAAACTCCCGACTTAAAGTGATCCGCCTGCCTTGGCCTCCCAAAGTGCTGGGATTACAGGCGTGAGCCACCACACCCAGCCAGATATACCTTATTTCTTCTGAGCTTTATATTAATATATATCCTCTAGCTCACTACTACGTAACCCCTAGAGCTACCCCTAATTTGAAAAGAACTACAAAACAGGATTTTTTTTTAGCAGTTTGCTACATTCCTAATTCTTTTGGTCCAGTAAGAGTACAGCCCTTCAAGGCCAGGCGCAGTGGCTCACGCCTGTAATCCCAGCACATCGGGAGGCCAAGGCGGGTGGATCATTTGTGGTCAGGAGTTTGAGATCAGCCTGGCCAACATGGTGAAACCCTGTCTCTACTAAAAATACAAAAATTAGCTGGGTGTGGTGGTACACGCCTGTAATCCCAGCTACTCAGGAGGCTGAGGCAGGAGAATTGCTTGAACCCGGGAGGCAGAGGTTGCAGTGAGCCGAGATCGTGCCACTGCACTCCAGCCTGGGCAACAGAGTGAGACTCCGTCTCAAAAATAAATAAATAAATACATAAATGAGTACAGCCCTTGAGTTGTAAGTGAGATTCTTGACTGAAGCCAGGGTCATATGAGGCCAACATGTAAGAGAGACTTGACTATAACCTTATAGGCCTTTCTGACTTATATCCCTAGGTGCTGCAAAAATTGGGGAAAGCTGTAGAAACCAAAGATGAACGATTTGAACAAAGCGCTAACAACTTCTACCAACAACAGGTAATCTGGAGGGTAGGGGAGGGAAGCTTCGAAGAAGAAAGGAGACACGATGGCTGAGTGGCAGAAGAACAATAAGTTCTACAAACTGGCAAACATCTCCACCAAGCCACCCTCCCCCTAGGGTTAAGGGCTACAGGGTAACCTGTTGCTTATCCTTCCTCGGTGAACTAAAGGAATTTACTGGCTGGGCACAGTGGATCACCCCTATAATCCCAACACTTTGGGAGGGCGAGGCGGGCGGATCACCTGAGGTCAGGAGTTCGAGACCATCCTGGCCAACATGATGAAACCCCGTCTCTACTAAAAATACAAAAAAATTAGCTGGGTATGGCAGCGTGCACCTGTAATCCCAGCTACTCAGCAGGTTGAGGCAGGAGAATCACTTGAACCTGGGAGGCAGAGGTTGCAGTGAACAGAGATCTTGCCATTGCACTCCAGCCTGGGTGACAAGAGTGAAACTCCATCTCAAAAAAATAAAAATAAAAATAAAAATAAAGGAATTTACCTTTTTTCTTGCTGCTGACTGTCATTTTGGGGAACAGAGAAATGTTCTTTATTTCTTTATTTATTTTGGCTCACTGCAACCTCCACCTTCCAGGTTCAAGCGATTCTCCTGCCTCAGCCTCCCGAGTAGCTGAGATTACAGGCGTGTGCCACCATGCTATGCTAATTTTTTATTTTTATTTTTAGTAGAGACAGGGTTTCACCATGTTGGCAAGGCTGGTCTCAAACTCCTGACCTCAGATGATCCACCTGCCTTGGCCTCCCAAAGTGCTGTGATTACAGGCATGAGCCACTGCACCTGGCCCACAAATTCTTTACTATATAAATATCAGTTAGTTGAATTATATAGAAAATAATTTTTAAAATTATATTAATGGGTTATTAGCTATCATCTAATTCAGTAGCTGAGTGTATATCAGAATCATTTGGGACATATTTTTAAATGCAAGATCTCTGGGAGTAGGGCCTGGGAATCTTACTTTTGAACTTTTTGTTGTTGTTATTGGTTTACCATCTTAGATCTGATAAACTTTTTTTTAATGGAATATTTCAAATATGTACAAAGGCAGATAAACTTGTAAAATGAATTCGCATGTACTCATCATTCAGCTTCCATAATTTATCCACTCATGGGCAATCATGTTTCACTGTGTCCCCACTCACTTTCTCCTATCCTTGATTATTATGAAACAAATTCTAGATATATCATTTCATTCATCAGCCTAATTAACGAATAGAGGGAGGCTGTCTAAGAGAAAAGATATTTATGTGGGAATAGAGCATTGCAATGGGAATATGTGTACCATAGTAAACTATGAGGTATACAGGGAGGTAAAGGAAGACAAATGTTTTCAAAGGAAAAAATGAGAAGGATTACATGATTCTTTGAAAATAATTATCGTTGGCTACAAAGATCAGTAATAAGGGTGACACCAGTCCAAGGTTGAACAGGCAGTTGCTGGGCAGAAGTCCTTGCAGAAATATTTTTTGTATAAGGTTGTGATGGCCTTTGTGCAAGGTTGTGGTTTTCATAGGATCTTTTGTGATAATTCTTATCAGGCAAATAAGCATGAGAATGCTCTCTTCATAGCCTTCCCTGGCTCTATTATCAGAGATTTTTTTTTAACAGTAGTGGCTCCATTTTGATTCCAACAACATTTACACATCTATAAAAATTTCATTATCAGGCTGGGCGCAGTGGCTCACGCCTGTAATCCCAGCACTTTGGGAGGCCGAGGTGGGCAGATCACCTGAGGTCAGGAGTTCGAGACCAGCCTGGCCAACATGGTAAAACCCCATCTCTACTAAAAATACAAAAATTAGCTGGGCATGGTAGCACATGCCTGTAATCCCAGCTACTCGGGAGGCTGAAGCAGGAGAATTGCTTGAACCTGGGAGGCAGAAGTTGCAGTGAGCCGAGATCGCACCACTGTACTCCAGCCTGGGTGACAGAGTGATACTCTGTCTCAAAAAGAAAAAAAAATTCATTATCAATCTCTAAAAATAGAACTCTTTTAAAATGTAACCACAATACCATTATCATACCTCAAAATATTTTTCTATACAACATTTACTTGGCCAGGCATGGTGGCTTATGCCTGTAATACCAGCACTTTGGGAGGCCAAAGCAGGAGGATCAATTGAGCCTAGGAATTCAAGACCAGCCTGGGCAACATAGCAAGATCCTGTCTCTACAAAAAAATACAAAAATTAGCCAGGTGTGGTAGCACATGCTTGTAGTCCCAGCTATCTGGGAGGCTGAGGTAGGAGGATCGCTTGACCCCAGGAATTCCAGGCTGCAGTGAGCTGTGATCATACCACTGCATGCCAGCCTAGGCAGCAGAGCAAGACCTGGTCTCAAAAATGAATAAATAAATAAGTATAAATAAAATATGTACTCATTACAACAATTCAGAAAGTACATGGTTGGGTGCAGTGGCTCACACCTCTCAGTGGGAGGCCGAGGTGGGAGGATTGCTAAGACTAGGAGTTTGAGACAAACCCGGCAACACAGGAGACCTTAACTCTACAAAAAATAAGAAAAATTAGCTGGGCATGGTGGTGCACGTCTGTGGTCCCAGCTACTGAGCGGTGAGCTGTGATTGTGCCACTGCACTCCAGCCTAAGCAACAGAGCAAGACCCTGTCTCAAAAAAAAAAAAAAAAAAAAGCCCCTACATAAAGAAAAAAGAAAGAAATGAATTTAAAAATTAATAATAGGCCCAACATGGTGGTTCACACCTATAATCCCAGCACTTTGGGAGGCCAAAGTACTGAGCTCAGAAGTTTGCGACCAGCCTGGGCAACATGGCAAAACCCCATCTCTACAAAAAATACAAAAATTAGCTGGTCATGGTGGTGTGCTCCTGTATTCTCAGCTACTTGAGAGGCTGAGGCAAGAGGACTGCCTGAGTCTCAGAGGTCGAGGCTACAGTGAGCTTTGTTTGTGCCACTGCACTCCAGCCTGGGTGACAAAGTGAGACCCTATCTCAAAAAAAAGGAAAAGAAAACAATATAAACAAAACGATTATGATTTTACATCTTCCTAAACTACAACAATGTAATTTTATGTCTTTACAATTACTTTGCTATGTATGTGTATGATGTCTAAGTATATCCACAATAAATAAATGTGAGATTTACTAAAGTGAGATTATTCCATGCATATGATTTTGCAACTTGCCTTTTTCACTTACCAATGTCATACAAATCTTTTCAGATATTTCAGATTAAATATTCCACTAAAATGCAAGTTTTAGTGCTATCTTTTAAAAACACTAGAATCATTTCTTAATATCACAAAATATCCTGTCAGTGTCCAAATTCCCCTCATTGTGTCTTCATGCTTTTTATGGATTGTTTAAATCAGCAACTCACTGACATGTTTTAAGTTGCTTAGATTTAAGGTCATATCTCTTAATCTATATTCTAATCCCTCCCTTCTTGTAGCTTATTTGTTAACGATACTAGGTTGTTTGTCCTGCAATTTCCTACAGTGTATATTTTGCTGATTGAATTCCCATGATATTGTCTAATATGTTCCTATGTCTTCCATATTTTCTGTAAATGGATAGACTTAGAGGCTTGATGAGATTCAGGTTTTTGTTTTGATGGCAAGAATACTTAGTAGGTGTTATTGTATTCTTCCATCAGGAGGCACATAAAGTCTGGTTGTCTCCTTTTTTGTGTGATGTTAATAGTAAAGTAACAGCATATAAGTTGCAGGGCCAGGATTTAGACTTAAACTCAGCTTTTTTCACTGTGCTTCACTAGGAGGCCTCTCTGGGCCTCTTCTCAACTCTTCTTACTGTTCTATTTCCAACTCCAGGATGAAAAGAAGAAAAATCAGTAAGTTAACACCCACTGTGGAAGGTTTCTGATTCTTGGCCCATTCTGTCCATTCGTCCTCTCTCTAAGAGCAGATGTGTAGGTGGAAGAGGCAAGAGATGAAGAAGCACCATCAGGAAGAACAAGATCTGATGGGACAATCCCCTCAGAATTCCCTGTGGAAGCCCACCATTTAAACATCACTTAAGGGGGGAAAATATGTTTGAGAAATGAAATGGAGTTAGGTTGGGAATAAGGAAAAGCTTCTAGCTGGGTGCAGTGGCTCATGCCTGTCATCCCAGCACTTTGGGAGGCTGAAGCGGAAGGGCCAGGGGTTCAAGACCAGCCTGGGCAACATAGTGAGACCTTGTCTCTATAAAAAAAAAAAAAATAAGGAAAAACTTCTTGACTGAGAGAATGATTCACCTATAATAAGTGCTGATTGAACACGCTTTTGAAATTCTCTTTTTGGTAAATTCATTTAACAAACATTTTATGAGCACCTGCTGTGTGCCAGGAACTGTGTTTGGTGCTGGGACTTCAACATGAATGAGACAACCTGCCTGCTCTTAGTTTATGGAGGAAGACAGTGACAATACAGTCACGTCTGACCTGGGGACCTGGGGTGGCAAAGACACACAGGAGGAAAAAGGACAAGGTCAAGGATTTTTTTTCTTTTTGTGAAGACGAGGTCTCCCTATGTTGCCCAGGCTGGTCTCAAACTCCTAGGCTCAAGCAATCCTCCTGCCTCTGAATCCTTGAGTGCTGGGATTACAGGTGTGAGTGAAGTGTTCCAGAAGTTGAACTGGTTGGTCATGTGCCCTACCCTCACCCACAGTCAGCTTGCAGATAAACTTTTTATTAATAGCTTATCCTATCAATACCAAGCTTCCTAGCCTAATTTCAAAGTCTTGCCACTTGCCCACATTCCTGATCACATTTCTTTTCTTTTTTGTTTTTGTTGTTGTTGTTTTGTATTTTTAGTAGAGACGGGGTTTCACCATGTTGGCCAGGCTGATCTCGAACTCCTGACCTCAAGTGATCCACCCACCTCGGCCTCCCAAAGTGCTGGGATTACAGGCGTGAGCCACTGCACCCAGCCCTGATCACATTTCTTCTATAGGTAATTTTTCTTTGAGGCTCTACTTGCTTCCCGCTTTTCCTTCTCTTCAGAGTGTATTACATAGGAAGGATTATTTTCCTCAAGCAACACTTTAACCTGTTATTTTTGGTAGTGACAGCTGCTTTCAATTCATTATGTTTAAAATCAAATCTAATAATCTAACTTCATATTTCTCTCCTGGATCTACATTAAACCAAGCACTTTCAACACTTAATCACTTCAACACTTGGGCATGCTATTTACACTTGTTTTGCTGAGTGTCTGAGCCAATTTTTCTCCAGAAAGTAGGGAACCCCAGGACAAGAACTTTCTGCATCCTCAGTACCCCAGTCTCTTAAGACCTAGCTCTGTCCACCTGACTGCTCAGGACAAGCTTCTGGTGTGAGTGGTTCATTAACTGAGGGTTGGGACTGTTTGTATAATGGGTGGGAAAGACTGACTCAGACTCTTTATGGCAATGCCAAGAATTTGGCAAGGATTCAGAGAGCAGAAGTGATAAAATCATAAGATTTAGAGCTAGAACTGGCCTTACCCTGCATTTATAGATGAAGAAATGGAAGGCAGAGAAGTGGAGTAACTTGCTAGTTGGTAGTAAAGCCAAGTTTCTTGACTACCAGACAAGCGAGAACCCAAGACTATGAGAGTCACATCTGTCAGGAAAGGAGAAAGATGTTGGGATTATTCACCCTGGATATATTCCAGGGGAGGACAGATAGGTCAGAGAAAGAAAATGATACCTGTTGCTGACCTGTCTTCTCTCTCCCCCACTCCACACCACTACCCCCCCAACACACACACACACACACACACTCACTCTCACACTCATACTTCATCTTCTCAAAAGAAAGAGCAAGAGCATAAAGGAGAACTTTGTAACTAAAAGGCTTCATTCTAAAACACAGAAATGGACCTGGGCTTTTGTGAGCTGCAGTGGAAAGCAGAAGGCATTCATTTTCTGGGCTGTGATAGAGTACCCCCTAGTTTTCAACACTGTGCATTTATGCATGGTAGCCTTGTTTACTGATCTGATTTTTCAGGTCATATGATAACTAATGGGAAAAAATTAGGAATTTTATTTGTACAAATTGTGCAAGGTAATTTTTTTTTTTTTGAGACGGAGTTTCACTCTTGTCGCCCAGGCTGGAGTGCAGTGGTGTAATCCCAGCTCACTGCAACCTCTGTGCCCTCAGGTTCAAGCGATTCTCCTGCCTCAGCCTTCTAAGTAGCTGGGATTACAGGCGTATACTACCACGCCCAGATAATTTTCCTAAAGTGGTGGGATTATAGTGGGTGAGCCACTGCGCCCAGCATGTGCAAGGTAATTTAACAGTTTTTGTTACTTTATTATATTTATTTTTGAAATAAAATTTTCATGGTGAAGTAAAAAATTGTCCTTTTTTTTCCTTCAAGAAAGAATTTATCTCCCTCTCCCCCTCCCCCTCCCCCTCCCCCTCCTCCTCCCCTCCCCCTCCCCTCCCCCTCCCCTCCCCCTCCCCTCCCCCTCCCCCCTTTCTTCTGTCTCCCTCTCCTTCTTTTTTTGGTCTCCCTCTATTGCCGAAGCTTTACTGTACTGCCGTGATCTCGGCTCACTGCAACCTCCCTGCCTCAGGCTCATGTGATTCTCCTGCCTCGGCCTGCCCAGTGCCTGGGATTGCAGGCGCGCGCCGCCACGCCTGACTGGTTTTTGTGTTTTTGGTGGAGATGGGGTTTCGTCGTGTTGACCGGGCTGGTCTCCAGCTCCTGGCCTGGAGTGATCTGCCCACCCCGGCCTCCCGAGGTGCTGGGATTGCAGATGGAGTCTCCGCTCACTCAATGCTCGATGTTGCTCAGGCTGGAGTGCAGTGGCGTGATCTCGGCTCGCTACAACCTCCACCTCCCAGCGGCCTGCCTTGGCCTCCTAAAGTGCTAAGATTACAGCCTCTGCCCCGCCGCCACCCCATCTAGGAAGTGAGGAGCGTCTCTGCCTGGCCGCCCATCGTCTGGGATGTGAGGAGCCCCTCTGCCCGGCCACCCCGTCTGGGAAGTGAGGAGCGCCTCTGCCCGGCCACCATCCCGTATAGGAAGTGAGGAGCGTCTCTGCCCGGCTGCCCATCGTCTGGGATGTGAGGAGCACCTCTGCCCGGCCCCCCCATCTGGGAAGTGAGGAGTGCCTCTGCCCAGTCGCCCCGTCTGGGAAGTGAGGAGCGCCTCTGCCCGGCTGCCCCGTCTGGGAGGTGAGGAGCGCCTCTAACCGGCCGCCACCCCGTCTGGGAGGAAGTGAGGAGCACCTCTGCCCGGCCGCCCCGTCTGGGAAGTGAGGAGCGCTTCTGCCCGGCTGCCCCGTCTGGGAAGTGAGGAGGACCTCTGCTCGGCCGCCCCGTCGGGGAGAAGAGGAGCGCCTCTGCCTGGCCGCCCAACGTCTGGGAAGTGAGGAGCGCCTCTGCCCGGCCTCCCCATCTGGGAGGTGAGGAGTGCCTCTGCCCGGCCGCCACCCCGTATGGGAGGAAGTGAGGAGCACCTCTGCCCGGCCGCCCCGTCTGGGAGGTGAGGAGCGCCTCTGCCTGGCCGCCCCGTCTGGGAGGAAGTGAGGAGTGCCTCTGCCCGGCTGCCCCGTCTGGGAGGTGAGGAGCGCCTCTGCCTGGCCGCCACCTCGTCTGGGAGGAAGTGAGGAGTGCCTCTGCCCGGCCGCCCCGTCTGGGAAGTGAGGAGCACCTCTGCCCGGCCGCCCCGTCTGGGAGGTGAGGAGCGCCTCTGCCTGGCCGCCACCTCGTCTGGGAGGAAGTGAGGAGTGCCTCTGCCCGGCTGCCCCGTCTGGGAAGTGAGGAGCGCCTCTGCCCGGCCGCCCATCGTCTGGGAAGTGAGGAGCGCCTCTGCCCGGCCGCCCCGTCTGGGAGGTGAGGAGCGCCTCTGCCTGGCTGCCACCCCGTCTGGGAGGTGAGGAGCGCCTCTGCCAGGCCGCCACCCCGTCTGGGAGGAAGTGAGGAGCGCCTCTGCCCCGCAGCCCCATCTGGGAGGTGAGGAGTGCCTCTGCCCGGCCGCCCTGTCTGGGAAGTGAGGAGCGCCTCTGCCCGGCCGCCCCGTCTGGGAAGTGAGGAGCGCCTCTGCCCGGACGCCCTGTCTGGGAAGTGAGGAGCGCCTCTGCCTGGCTGCCACCCCGTCTGGGAGGTGAGGAGCGTCTCTGCCCGGCCGCCCCGTCTGGGAAGTGAGGAGCGCCTCTGCCCGGCCGCCCCGTCTGGGAAGTGAGGAGCGCCTCTGCCCGGCCACCCTGTCTGGGAGGTGAGGAGCGCCTCTGCCTAGCCGCCCTGTCTGGGAGGTGTACCCAACAGCTCCAAAGACACAGCGACCATCGGGAGCGGGCCATGAGGACGATGGCGGTTTTGTTGAAGAGAAGTGGGGGAAGTGTAGGGAAAGGAGGGAGAGATCAGATTGTTGCTGTGTCTGTGTAGAAAGAGGTGGGCATAGGAGACTCCATTTTGTTCTGACTAGGAGAAATTCTTCTGCCTTGGGATGCTGTTGATCTATGGCTTTTCCCCCAGCCCCCTGCTCTCTGAAACATGTGCTGTGTCAATTCAGGGTTAAATGGATTAAGGGCGGTGCAAGATGTGCTTTGTTAAACAGATGCTTGAAGGCAGCATGCTCTTTAAGAGTCATCACCAGTCCCTAATCTCAAGTACCCAGGGGCACAAACACTGCAGAAGGCCGCAGGGACCTCTGCCTAGGAAAACCAGAGACCTTTGTTCATGTGTTTATCTCCTGACCTTCTCTCCACTGTTATCCTATGACCCTCCCATATCCCCCTCTCCGAGAAACACCCAAGAATGATCAATAAATACTTCATAAATAAAAAAAAAAGAATTTAAAAGTCTTGTTAATTTTTTTTTTTTTTTGAGTCGGAGTCTCACTCTGTCGCCCAGGCTAGAGTACAGTGGCGCGATCTCGGCTCACTGTAACTTCCACCTCCCAGGTTCAAGGCATTCTCCTGCCTCAGCCTCCCAAGTAGCTGGTATTACAGGTGTGTGCCATCACACCCAGCTAATTTTTGTGTTTTTAGTAGAGACAAGGTTTCACCATGTTGGCCAGGCTGGTCTCAATCTCTTGACCTCATGATCTGCCCGCCTCGGCCTCCCAAAGTGTTAGGATTACAGGCGTGCATCACTGCGCCCGGCCAAGCCTTGTTCATTTTTATAATCCCCAAAACTTTTTCAAGGCTCTTTAAAATCTTGATTATCACCTTTTCAAAATTCTCAAACTTCTACCTACCTCCCTTATCCACATTTAAAAGATGTTGTATACATTTAACATGTTAGGCTATCTAAGCTTTTATCTATAGATGAAAAAGCAAGGAGGAAGTGAGATATCCTTTCTGGTAGATGCTGAGTGTTTCTGAATTTTGTTAACTGACTGAATCTGTCTCCAATATGCTATTGAAAGTGCTTTCTCAAGGTCACCAGTGACCCATTACCAAATCCAGTGAATTTTACCAATTCTTCCTGCATTCTAACGTCTCTGTGGCATCTGACACTTCCTTGATTGGTTTTGTTTTTTAGACAGAGTCTGCTGTGTCGCCCAGGCTGCAATGCAATGGCGCAATTGCAGCTTACTGCAGCCTCCACCTTCCGGGTTCAAGTGATTCTCCTGCCTCAGCCTCCCGAGTAGCTGGGATTACAGGCATCCACCACCACACTTGGCTAATTTTTGTATCTTTAGTGGAGACGGACTTTCACCATGTTGGCCAGGCTGGTCTTGAACTCCTGACCTCAAGTGATCTGCCCACCTCGGCCTCCCAAAATGCTAGGATTACAGATTTGAGCCACCTCGCCTGGCCTACTTCCTTGATTGTTTATATGATGTTCTCTTAATCCTCATTTGCTGTAACACAGCACACAATCACAGTTCTGTACCTCTCTGACAGTGCCTTTCACTCCTTTAAGACTGTGTCCTCGGCCAGGCGTGGTGGCTCAAGCCTGTAATCCCAGCACTTTGGGAGGCCGAGGCGGGCAGATCACAAGGTCAGGAGATCGAGACCATCCTGGCTAATACGGTGAAACCCCATCTCTACTAAAAAATACAAAAAAAATTAGCCGGGCGTGGTGGCGGGCCCCTGTAGTCCCAGCTACTCAGGAGGCTGAGGCAGGAGAATGGCGTGAACCCAGGAGGTGGAGCTTGCAGTGAGCCAAGATCGCGCCACTGCACTCCAGCCTGGGGGACAGAGCGAGACTCCGTCTCAAAAAAAAAAAAAAAAAAAGACTGTGTCCTCATGTCCCTTCAAACTGACATTCAGCCCCTTGAGAGGGACTTTTGATCTGAAGTTTTATCAAAAGTTTGGGCTAGCTTAGAAGTGAGCTCTGAGGCCCGGCACAGTGGCTCACACCTGTAATCCCAGCACTTTGGAAGGCCGAGGTGGGCGGATCACAAGGTGAGGAGATCGAGACCATCCTGGCTAATACAGTGAAACCCTGTCTCTACTAAAAATACAAAAAATTAGCTGGGCGTGGTGGCACACACCTGTAGTCCTAGCTGTGCGGGAGGCTGAGGCAGGAGAATCGTTGCTTGAACCCAGGAGGCAGAGGTTGCAGTGAGCCAAGATCGCGCCACTGCACTCCAGCCTGGGCAACAGAGCGAGACTCCATCTCAAAAAAAAAAAAAGAAAAAAAAACAGTGAGCTTTGGAGGCAAACAAATGGATGAAATAACTAGTCCAATTTTCTTTGATTTGACCAAGTAGACCTAAATTTTCTGCTGCTAAAATTAAGTAAATAGCGACCTTCCCCCAAAGATTTCCACAGGAAACATTTTGTCACTAGATAGAATTTTCTGAATTTTCCTTTTTTCTCATACTTTTTTTTTTTTTTTTGAGATGGAGTTTCGTTCTGTTGCCCAGGGTGGAGTGCAGTGGTACGAGCTTGGCTCACTGCAACCACTGCCTCCTGGGTTCAAGTGATTCTCCTGCCTCAACCTCCTGAGTAGCTGAGATTACAGGTGCGTGCCACCACACCTGGCTAATTTTTGTATTTTTAGTAGGGACAGGGTTTCACCATGTTGGTCAGGCTGGTCTAGAACTCCTGACCTCGTGATCCACCTGCCTCGTCATCCCAAACTGCTAGGATTACAGGCGTGAGCCACTGCGCCCGGCCTCTCCCGTAATTTTTTATTTTTATTTTTATTTTTATTTTTATTTTTATGTATTTATTTATTTTTTTGAGATGGAGTTTTGCTCTCGGCTCACTGCCACCTCTGCCTCCTGGGTTCAAGCGATTCTCCTGCCTAAGCCTGAAGCGATTCAGCTGCTTAAGCAGCTGGGATTACAGGTGCCTGCCGCCACACCCTGCTAATTTTTTGTATTTAGTAGAGATGGGGTTTCACCATATTGGTCAGGCTGGTCTCAAACTCCTCCACCTGCCTTGGCCTCCCAAAGTGCTGGGATTACAGGTGTGAGCTACCTTGCCTGGCCCCATAATTTTTTATACTTTTGTTTTTTATTTTGTTTTGAGACGGAGTCTGGCTCTGTTGCCCAGGCTGGAGTGCAGTGGCGTGATCTTGGCTCACTGCAAGCTCTGCCTCCCGGGTTCATGCCCATTCTCCTGCCTCAGCCTCCCAAGTAGCTGGGACTACAGGCGCCCACCACCACACCCAGCTAATTTTTTTGTAATTTTAGTAGAGACGGGGTTTCACCATGTTAGCCAGGATGGCCTCGATCTCGTGACCTCATGATCCACCCGCCTCGGCCTCCCAAAGTGCTGGGATTACAGGCGTGAGCCACTGCGCCCGGCCAATTTTTTACACTTTTGGTATCATCGACAGTCTATCAAGTAATGAATAC
This sequence comes from Pongo pygmaeus, assembly GCF_028885625.2. NCBI lineage: Eukaryota > Metazoa > Chordata > Mammalia > Primates > Hominidae > Pongo > Pongo pygmaeus. The sequence goes on along the minus strand of NC_072383.2, from coordinate 48,939,334 downwards.
AGCAAATAACAAATGAACAAATTCGCAACAAGTATTTTATGGTGTACTGAATAATGCAGCTTGGCTTTCAAGTACAACATCCCCTGAACTGGTCTGTTCTGATCTGTAGGCTGGCTCCCTAGAGTACCCTTGAAGTGGGCTGCACCTCTCACTCCATCCCTACAGTCCACAGTCCTGAAGTCAGGTTCCAGAATGTCAGATGTCTGGCCTTAAATTCCCAACCAACTCTTCAAAATGAGTTTACACATAGGAAGGAGACCAAAATGGGAAGAGGGTCTAAACACCATAAGGAACAATTGAGGAAACCTGTGAGAAAGGCTTGGTCAAGCGCACATGCAAGTTGTCTTCAAGCATGTGTGGAAGAGAAATTAGATCTACTCTATCAGTACAGAAGGCCAACCCAAGACTAACAGGAAAAAGTTTGTTTGTTTGTTTTGAGATGGAGTCTTGCTCTGTCACCGAGGCTGGAGTACACTGGCGTGATCCGATCTCAGCTCACTACAGTCTTCGCCTCCCAGGTTCAAGCGATCCTCCTACCTCAGCCTCCTGCGTAGCTGGGACTACAAGTGTGCGCCACCACACACAGCTAAAATTTGTATGTTTACTAAAGACAGGGTTTCACCATTTTGACCAGGCTGGTCTGGAACTCCTGACCTCAAGTGATCTGCCAGCCTTGGCCTTCCGAAGTGCTGAGATTATAAGTGTGAACTACCACACCCAGCCAGAAAAAGTTTTAACGGAGCTAGTTTAAAATCAAGTGATACTGTCTCAGGCAAGACGTTAGTTTCCAGTTTCTGGAAGTATTTGAGAAGCAGAGGCTAAATGAACATTTGTCAGAGTTATAACAAAAGCAGTTCATCTATCAGATTGAGATTTAAACTTCCAAGTCTAAATAATACCTTCCTCTCCTTTTTTAGAGGGAGGAGGAGCCCTTGTCTGAACTTGGGGTTCCTAGCCTAAAAAAATGAGATTTCAGACACAGGAGCAAAGATGGAAGCAGGGATAGAGAGAGCTATAGATGAAGACATTCAGGGTGGAACAGGAGAAGCAATGATGAGGCTCCTTGGAGTAGCATAAAAGGTGACTGATGGAAGGGAAGGGTAAAGTGAGGCAAGTCAGAGAAGGATATTGGGGAGGAGAGGAATGTCTGTGTGAGGGTTCAGAGAAAGAAGAAGGGCTGGTGTCTGCAGAAAATGGTAGCACTTTACCCAGAGAGGAGGGTGCAAGCCAGAGAATCGCATAGATAGTGTTACATGGAGAACACTTACATTTCAACAGTGGAACTTGGGTATAAGCTCTTGTTCACGGGAAGGAAGATGCCAGTGTAATGGGAGCTTTAGCAAGCCCCCATCTTAAAAACAAACACAAAAGAGACCACCTACAACATGTCGGTAAAGAAAGTAAAGGCTGACTTATAACAATTGTGAATATTTAGAGAAAGTCCAGGTGTGATTTCTGCTCTTAACCTACTTTTTGACTTTGACCTCTGGAGCATCTTTTGAAATATTAATCTCTTTAGTCATCAAATGTACTTTTCTCTTTCAGGCAGAAGGCCACAAGCTGTACAAGGACCTGAAGAACTTCCTTAGTGCAGTCAAAGGTGGGCATTGCAGCATGGGAGAATCCAGAGGGCATTTATACAGCTACTAGGAGGTTTGGGGGTGGAAAACAACAGCCATACCCCCAGGTTTTTGTTATTTTATCATTTGTCTACTCTTGACTCCTGGAACTTTGTGGGCTGAGGAAGAGTGACTTTTCCTTTCAGCCCCATCCAGCTTTCCTCACTTATATAACCTAAACCTTCTGAATTTGTCCTTCTGAGTTGGAACCACTGATTTGTCACCCATGTGATTACACCAACTACTGTTGGGGAAACATGATGGTGGGACTGAATTCTCTTCTTTCAGTGATGCATGAAAGTTCAAAAAGAGTGTCAGAAACCCTGCAGGAGATCTACAGCAGCGAGTGGGATGGTCATGAGGAGCTGAAGGCCATCGTAGGGGTAAGAGTGGCTTGGGTTTTACAACTTGTTGGCACTTACTCCTGTTTGCATCTCAACCTCAGCTTAGCTTCTCTATCCAAGAAAATAGGAAAACAAAGGAGCCAGTTCACACTGTGCATTTGTGTAGCCTCAGTCACTGGGTGGTAGGAAGAAGCTACAACTGTTAAGGTAAAAGCAAGTTTTCCCTAATCTGTGGATCCCTCTAATTTTGACCCTCTTCTCCTTTTTAAAACATTATGGGAAGTTTTACCTCCTAAAGATTGGTTGTTTTTTAAAACAAACTTCATGCAGTTATACACTCTTAAACTTTCCCATCTAAGCTCTGGAGTCCAAGGCTTTGACCTTGTGCCCTGTTCTTAATCTCTGAATGTATGTTCAGACTCCCATAGAGCAGTTCCTTGGGGTAGGGACTGTCTCTTTTCTTCCTCTGACTAGTCCCCAGAATCCAACATGGTATTCTAAATACAGTGCTACAAAAAAGGTTTTTGCAGGGAGAATTTGGGTATTTCCCTGGTAGGCAGTTGTTGTTGGGAAGTGGAGCCTTCACCAGCCTCTGACTCTATCCCACAGAATAATGATCTCCTTTGGGAAGACTACGAGGAGAAACTGGCTGACCAAGCTGTGAGGACCATGGAAAACTACGTTGCCCAGTTCAGCGAAATTAAGGTACTCGATGTACAGAGTCAAGGCTGGGTTGTGGATGACCCATCCAGGTTAGAGAACATATTGGGTTAAGCATTATAAGTAGAATTAGAGCTCACGATTAAGAATGAAGTTTGGGTAAATTAGGAGAAAGATTAAGGTTGAGGGTTAGACAAGAGGGAGGTTAGGATAGAAGGTTGGAAGTAGTGTGAAGTTTATGTTTAAACTTAGATTTCAAGGCTGGGTGCAGTGGCTCACACCTGTAATCCCAGTACTTTGGGAGGCTGAGGCAGGAGAATCACTTGAGCCCAGGAGTTCGGGACCAGCCTGGGCAACATGGCAAAACCCCATCTCTACAAAAAATACAAAAAAAAAATAGTCGTGTGGTGGTGCGTGTCTGTAGTCCCAGCCACCCTAGGAGGCTGAGGTGAAGGATCACTTCAGCTGGGGAGGGAGAGGTTGCAGTGAGCCAAGACCATGCCACTATGCTCCAGCCTAGTGACAGAGGCTGGTGTCTCAAAATAAGTAAATAAATAAAATAAACTTAGATTTCAGTGAGCTATATTTGGGCTGATTTCGAATTAGATCCAAGTTAGAGGCATCCCTTTTAGCTGTGAGAAACAGCTGATGGCACTAAAGATGTTTATTGTATAGAAGAGGAAACATGGAGCAATCAAATAGTTATCTTCAAATATTTGAAAGTCTGTTAGGTAAAATAGGAATTCAACCTATTCTAAACTGTTTCAGAAAGCCGAATTAGAATTCATCTATTCATTCAGCTAGGTTTTTTTTTTTTTTTTTTGAGGTGGAGTCTTGCTCTGCTGCCCAGCGTGGAGTGCAATGGCGCAGTCTTGGCTCACTGCAACTCCGCCTCCTGGGTTGTAGGGATTCTCCCGCCTCAGCCTCCTGAGTAGCTGGGATTACAGGCATGCGTCACCACGCCCAGCTAATTTTTGTATTTTTAGTGGAGACAGGGTTTCTCTGTGTTGTCCAGGCTGGTCTCAAACTCCTGACATCAGGTGATCTGCCCATGGCCTCCCAAAGTGCTGGGATTGCAGGTGTGAGCCACTGCACCCGACTCTAGTATTTATTAAACACCTATTCTGTCAAGCCCCGTGCTGATTCAGAGGAAGAAGTTAGAAGGAGGCTGACTTAAGTTCCTAATAGTTAAAGCTTTCCAAAAATGAAATGAAATAGACTCAAAGATAGTGAGTTGTCTGTTCTTTGTGCAAACAGAAGTCAAACTACTTCTTATCTTGGATGTTATAGAGAAGCCTCATGGTATTGTATGAGAAGTTGGACCAGATAATTGCTAAGATCTTTTCAAATTCTGTGACTGAGAGAATGAAATGGTTCAATGACATAGTTTGCTTCTCACTGGTATAATTTATAGTTTGGATAAGGCTGAGTAGACTTTCTCTCAGTGGTCATAGTAATTTATAGCTTTTATTGTGTTTTAGAGCTTTCAAAGCACTTTGTATTCAGCATTCGATCTTTCAAATAACAGTTGTATAAGGGGAGATGGGGCTACTGAGGCTCCAAAAGAGATGTGCCTTGCCACTGGCCACAGGCTAATGAATGGCAGATTTGGGACTAATTCCCAAAAATCCAGACTTTCATTTTCATGTGATTCTCAAGGCCATTTCTCCTGGAGGCTGAACCAGTTTATAGTGGGTTCATAGGAAATATTAACATTTAATACAGGGGGAGGTGGAGGTGGAAATATATATATGTATTTAATTATATATCTATTACATATATATGTATTTAATTATATATCTATTACATAATACAGATTTCCACATGCTCTGTAGGACTCTATCTCCCTCTGAGAATCCCCCATTCTTCCCAGATACTGAGGGAGACCCCATGGGCACAAAACCCTATTAGAAAGTGAAATTTGGGCCAGGTGCAGTGGCTCATGCCTGTAATCCCAGAACTTTGGGAGGCCAAGGTGGGCATATCACATGAGCCCAGGAGTTCGAGACCAGCCTGGCCAAGATGGCAAAACCCCATCTCTACTAAAAATACAAAAATTAGCCGGGCTTGGTGCACACACCTATAATTCCAGCTACTTGGGAGGCCGAAGCACAAAAATTGCTTGAATCTAGGAAGCAGAGGTTGCAGTGAGCTGAGATCGCACCACTGCACTCCAGCCTGGGCAACAGAGCAAGACCCTGTCTCAAAAAAAAAACAAAAGCAAAAAACAACAAAAGTGAAATTTGATAGTAGGACGCAAGAATCTTGTTCTCTGTTTGGTATTCTGTTACCTACATCCTGGCCACTAAAAAGTGAGTATCCACGCCCTTTCTCATTACCCTGGGTCAGGAGAGAATTGCCAAGCGGGGTCGGAAACTCGTGGACTATGACAGTGCCCGACATCACCTGGAGGCAGTGCAGAATGCCAAGAAGAAAGATGAGGCCAAGACTGCCAAGGTAAAACAAAAACAACAACAAAAACTGGTAAACTCTTCCTGTTCTCCTTCTCCCCATGGTGGTAGCAGGTGGCTGGGCCAACATGGGTATAGGAAATTATAAATTCAGCATCCAGTGTCCTAAAGGAAATCTGTTTCTTCTGACACTGATGCTGTAAGGATAGTCAGAGTCTTGAGGCTGGGGAGGGCATGGTCAGGGGAAGAAGAGGGATGGCTCCTAGAAAGCGTAGTGCCTAAAAAAATACAGAGGATGAAGGAGGCATGCTGTAGTACTGGGTTCAGAATTGAGGGAGATTGTCTTGTCTCTTTTACACCTAGGCAGAGGAAGAGTTTAACAAAGCCCAGACTGTGTTTGAAGATCTGAACCAAGAACTACTAGAGGAGCTGCCTATTCTTTATAATAGGTAATGACTGAAATTCAGAAAAGGTGCCCTTGCTTCACACAAGGCACCTTGTGTGCCTTGACAGTAGATAGATAAAAGTGTTTTAGATTTAAATTCCCACACTGCCCCTTTTTTTTTTTTTTTTTTTTGAGACAGGGTCTCACTCTGTCACCCAGGCTAGAGTGCAGTAGCACTCAATCTCAGCTCACTGCAACCTCCACCTCCCTAGTTCAAGTGATTGTTGTGCTTCAGCCACCTGAGTACCTGGGATTACAGGCATGTGCCACCATGCCTGGCTAATTTTTTTTTTGTATTTTTAGTAGAGATGGGGTTTCACCATGTTGCCCAGGCTGGTCTCGAACTCCTGGCTTCAAGTGATCCCCCTGCCTTGGCCTCCCAAAGTTCTGGGATTACAGGCGTGAGCCACCATGCCCAGCCAAATTTTCCACATTTAAAGAGAAATCTGAGCAGAAACTCCATTTGTATCCTTTTTTCTTTTTACTGTACAAGATATGCATTAATAGAATTGTGGTCAGAATATTTTGTATTGTCACTTATTAGTGTACATAGGATGGAGCCTTTTTAATGAACACATGTATTCTAAAACATTATGTGACTCCTAATTAAAATGAAATTGAAATTTTATTTTTTATTTTATTTTATTAATTTATTTATTTATTTTGAGACAGGGTCTCACTCTGTCACCCAGGCTGGAGGGTGGCTCACTGTAACCTATGCCTCCCGGGTTCAAGCAATTCTCCCACCTCAGCTTCCTGAGTAGCTGGGACTACAGGCACGTGCCACTACACCTGACTAATTTTTGTTTTTGTTTGTTTGGTTTGTTTTGAGACAGAATCTCACTCTGTTGCCAGGCTGGAGTGCAGTGGCACAATCTCGGCTCACTGCAACCTCCGCCTGCCGGATTCAAGCGATTCTCCTGCCTCAGCCTTCCGAGTAGCTGGGACTACAGGCGCACGCCACCAAGTCCAGCTAATTTTTTGTATTTTAATAGAGATGGGGTTTCACCATGTTGGCCAGGATGGTCTCAATCTCCTGACCTTGTGATCCGCCCACCTCAGCCTCCCAAAGTGCTAGGATTACATGCGTTGGCCACCGTGCCTGGCCATTTTTGTATTTTTTGACAGGTTTCACCCTGTTGGACAGGCTGGTCTCAAACTCCTGACCTCAAGTGATCTACCTGCCCCAGCCTCCCAAAGTGCTGGGATTACAGGCATGAGCCACCGTGCCTGGCCTAGACATGAAATTTAATACAGTTTCTTTAAAAGTATACTTCCTTGATTCACTTAAGATACATACAGGCACAGAAGTCATCCTGTATTGCACAAAGGGAAAGAATAATTACTTACTGTAATAATTATAATTAGATAGCCTTATATTTATATAGCCCTTTAAAAAATTATTCAAAGCCTTTTCATGTCTGCTCAGCCCTTCAAGAGCCCAAATCAGATAACTCCATGAAACTGTTAAACTTTGGTGTCAACCTGAGCTGATATTGTCTCCCCTGGCCTTCCTGCTCCGAAGAATCAGGTGTGTTCCTGGCCCAGCTCTGATGAATCCAGATCCCAGAACATCCTGAGTGTGGGATGTGGGATGGCTTTCTTTTTTTTTTTTAAGATGGAGTCTCGCTCTGTCGCCCAGGCTGGAGTGCAGTGGCGCGATCTCGGCTCACTGCAACCTCTGCCTCCTAGGTTCAAGCGACTCTCCTGCCTCAGCCTCCCGAGTAGCTGGGACTACAGGCAAGTGCCACCACACCCGGCTAATTTTTTTTTTTTTTTTTTTTTTTTAGTAGAGGCGGGGTTTTAACATGTTAGCCAGGATGGTCTTGATCTCCTGACTTCATGATACGCCCACCTCAGCCTCCCAAAGTGCTGGGATTACAGGCGTGAGCCACTGTGCCCAGCAGGATGGCTTTCATTTAGGAGCCTTGGTGGCTGGTTTTGGCTTAAGTCCTACCTTGTATTTCAAACAAAGAACTCCTTTCCCATGCCTTACCCATATGTGTTTGTGATTTTGCTTCCTAATAGTCGTATTGGCTGCTATGTGACCATCTTCCAAAATATTTCCAACTTGAGGGATGTCTTCTACCGGGAAATGAGCAAGGTGAGAGACTTCTGGCCAATTGAGGCTCCTAGGTGTGTTTTCTAGTAAATATGAAGGTAGCCTTGACTTACATAATGTCTTTAAATATCCATATTGGCACCACAGATTTTGACTTTTATCTCATGATGAAATAAGAGCACTTGATTGTGTACTTAACTATATTAAAACACATATATACACTATCCGAGGGCCCTCTTCATCTCTCTTAACAACTGAGTAAGTGTGTCCAAATTTGAGCTTTAGCATGAATAAAGGAGGTTAGGTCTATAGTAGGGAAAATTAAAATGGGGAACCCCATTGTGAAATCTCTATCTATTGTTGCTGGGGACTGGAGAGGGCAGTGTTTAAGGACAAGTCAGTTTCTCAGGCGGTTGGTCTCAAATAAGACTAATCCTGTCAGTGACAGGCAGCCATATAACATAATTTATGAAGTCTTTTCTAGTCCTGGGATTCCAAGATTCTTTGCTACTACAACATTTATATTAGTTATACTCACAAACAGCGATGCATACTACTCTCCATAGTTTATTTGGCTAAAGTATGATTTGCCTAGTTAATATTAAAAATGAGGGTTTTTTGTTTGTTTGTTTTGTTTTTGAGACGGAGTCTTGCTCTGGTACCCAGGCTGGAGTGCAGTGGTGCAGTCTCGGCTCACTGCAAGCTCCGCCTCCCAGGTTCATGCCATTCTCCTGCCTCAGCCTCCCGAGTAGCTGGGACTACAGGTGCCCACCACCACGTCCAGCTAATTTTTTTGTATTTTTAGTAGAGACAGGGTTTCACCGTGTTAGCCAGGATGATCTCAATCTCCTGACCTCGTGATCCACCTGCCTCAGCCTCCCAAAGTGCTGGGATTACAGGCGTGAGCCACCACGCCTGGCCTAAAAATGAGTTTTCATTCCCTGAATCACCTGTGAGAAGCTAGAACCTCAAATCAGATATCAGTTATGGACCCTGCCTTGAGACAGCTGCCAGTCTGATGGAAGAGGCAGAACTTAGAACACAGAGAGACAAGGAAGAAGGGGTGGCGGGACAGGACCCTGGACTCTAATGCTAGACAGATGAAGAGGAATTCGGATCAGAATTGAAAGGGGGAGGTTTTATTTTGGGAAGCTGTCTGAAGGGGAGGGGAGAAGGGATATGCCACTCTCGGGTTCCCAGTTGGCTAGCATCACTTTCTTTCTTACTGGCTCTAGCTGAACCACAATCTCTACGAGGTGATGAGCAAACTGGAGAAGCAACATTCCAATAAAGTCTTTGTGGTGAAGGGACTGTCAAGGTGAGCACCATCCAAGACTCTTTTTTGCTTCGCTTGTCCTGTGTGTGAATGTATTCAACATCCTCATCTCCAGTCCAGAATCCTGACCTGTCCCTTATGTGCATGTGCGTGATGATGTTTGTTGTTTGTACTATGCTCCTATATAAATTATTTTGCTTTTTACTAAATATTTCTTTTTTTTTTTTTTTGAGACAGAGTCTCACTCTGTCACCCAGGCTGGAGCGCAGTGGTGCGATCTTGGCTCACTGCAAGCTCCGCCTCCCGGGTTCATGCCATTCTCCTGCCTCAGCCTCCTGAGTAGCTGGGACTACAGGCACCCACCACCATGCCTGGCTAATTTTTTTTTTTTGTATTTTTAGTAGAGATGGGGTTTCACCATGTTAGCCAGGATGGTCTCGATCTCCTGACCTCGTGATCCGCCTACCTCGGCCTCACAAAGTGCTGGGATTACAGGTGTGAGCCACCGCACCCGGCTGCTTTTTACTGAATATTTCAAGGCCAGACATGGTGGCTCATGCCTATAATCCCGGTACTTTGGGAGGCTGAGGCAGGAGAATCACTTGAGATCAGGAGTTTGAAACCAGTCTGGGCAACATAGTGAAATCTCATCTCTACAAAAAAAGATTAAAAGAAAAAAAAAATTAGCCGGGCAAGGTGGTGCGTACCTGTACTCCTAGCTACTCAGGAGGCTGAAGCAGGAGGATCACTTAAGCACAGGAGTTTGAGGGTGCAGTGAGCTATGATCATGCCACTGCACTCCAGCCTGGGTGACAGAGCAAGACCCTGTCTCTAAAAAAATTAATAAAAATTAAATATTTTAGGCATAACTGAATGTATAAAAAATAATACAACAAATAGCCATATACCTACCATCAAATTTAAGAACTCGGCTGTTGTAAATATAGCTGAAGTTCCCAATGTTCCTTCCCCACTCACTTTCTCTTTCTGACCCCACTAAAGGTAACCACTATGTTACATTTAGTATTTATCATTTCTATGTGTGTTGTTTTATCTGTGCATGTATGTTTCACACATAAAATAACATGCATGGAAATAAATACTAAATGTAACACTAAATGTAACATGCACACACTGTATTGTTTCACACATACATGCACACATAAAATATTGTTTTGCATGTTTTTTTGGGGTTTTTTTTTTGTTTTTTTTTTTTGAGACAGGGTCTTACTCTGTCGCCCAGGCTGGAGTGCAATGGCACAATCTTGGCTCACTGCAACCTCTGCCTCCCGGGTTCAAGCGATTCTCCCGCCTCAGCCTCCAGAGTAGCTGGGATTACAGGCACACACCACCACACCCGGCTAATTTTTGTATTTTTAGTAGAGACAGGGTTTCACCATATTGGCCAGGCTAGTCTTGAACTTCTGACCTCATGATCCACCCGCCTTGGCCTCCCAGAGTGCTGGAATTACAGGCGTGAGCCACCAAGCCCGGCTGTTTTGCATGTTTTTAAACTTTATATAAATGGACTTATGCTGTATGTATTGTTCTGCAACTTCTTTTGTTCTCTTAGTGTTGTTTGTAAGATTTTTTTGTTATTGCTACATGTTGCTATAATAGCTCTGCTGTTTCCTTTCTATACTTGTTATTGTATGCCTAGTTCATGATTTATTTATCCTCCTGCTAGTTTGGGGCATTTGAGTTGTCTTCTAGGTTTTTGCTATTATAAATAATGTTGTGATGAACATGTTTTACATTTGTCCCTGTGAATATTATCAAGAGTTTCTTTAGGGTCTATACTTGGAGCAGGATTGTTGAGTCATAAGGTCTGTCATGGGGCTTCTTGACCCTTAATGAGATATTTCCATATTGCTCTGCAAGGTGATAATTCCAGTTTACCACCCATCAGCAGTGAGTAAGAGCCCTCATGAGTCCACATTCTCACTACATGTGAAATTGTCAGACTTCTTCATTCTTACAAGCTCATGAGTATGAAATGGAATTTTTTTGCAGTTTTAAATCATAGCTTCATAATTGCTAGTTTCCTTGAGCATGTTTTCATGTTATTGGCCATTTAAGGTTCCTGTTCTGTGACTTTCTTATATATCGTTTTCCCATTTTTTCAATTGGGTTGTTGACCTTTTTTAAAAAAATTGATCTATATAAGTTTTTGTGCTGGGCATGGTGGCTCACGCCTGTAATCCCAGCACTTTGAGAGGCCGAGGCAGGCGGATCACGAGGTCAGGAGATCGAGACCATCCTGGCTAACACAGTGAAACCCCATGTCTACTAAAAATACAAAAAAAAATTAGCTGGGCATGGTGGCGGGTGCCTGTAGTCCCAGCTACTCGGGAGGCTGAGGCAGGAGAATGGCATGAACCCGGGAGGCGGAGCTTGCAGTGAGCCAAGATCGCGCCACTGCACTCCAGCCTGGGCGACAGAGCGAGACACCATCTCAAAATAAATAAATAAATAAATAAATAAATAAATAAAAAATAAGTGGTTTTTTTTTTGGCTGATATATTCTAGATTCTAATCCTGGATGCTCAAGGATAAGCATGGCATCCAGCACATAGTAGCTACTTGATAAATGTTATAGTTGATTCTTGTTCATGGTAGTTTTGTTTTATAAAGTTGCCATACTCAATGAACATCAAAACACAGGTTTCTGTGAGCCCCTGGTCACAACATTTTCATCAACCACCCAACATATAACCTTGTTTTATGTGAGTTTCTGTTTAAAGATACCTTATTTAATATATATTATTAATTTATTAATATTGAACTCACAACCAGCAGCACTGTAACTCATGCCTGAATGAAGCTTACCTAATAATACATGTATTTTCTCTGGAAGGCACATCACAGTCTTTTTGCACTTAGCACTACAGCTTGGGGGCCATTTTAAGTAGCAAAATCACCAGCAAAAAGCACAAAGTTAGGAAAACATGGTGGAAAGGACACTTGTTTGCAGTTTGAGAACGGAAGCAAGAAGGTAGATGATTGCCTTGTTAGACTTCATCTGGAAAGTGCGTGCCAGGCAACTCATTCTTCACCACTTGCACGTGTCCAATAGCGACTGGCGAAGTGCCACAAGTATTGATTTGGGGGTTCCAAATAAATAAGTAGGTAATTCACAAATATGAAATCTGTGTAGTTCAACTGTATATCACCCATTAATCTTTGCCCCAGAGGAAATATTTGCTGACATTTTGCAGTGTTTCTTTCCAGTCTCTTTCTCTGTACATATTTTTACATAATTGAGTTCATGATATAGATAAAATTTTGGCCCTTTTTTCATTTCACTCTGTAAGTGTTATTGTAAATTATGCAAACTTTCTAACATTTTAAATTGCTTTATTCTGTTTTTTATTACATGCATCATAATTTATTTTTGCATATTTACGTTGCTTCTGATTTTTAGCCGTTCTGAATCTGAACACCTTCCTTTTTTAGCAGCAGCAGGCGCTCTTTAGTCATTTCTCCCCCAGTTCGAACAGCTACGGTCTCCAGTCCTCTTACCTCACCTACTAGTCCCTCTACACTTTCCTTGAAGAGTGAGAGTGAATCTATGTCAGCAACTGAAGATCTGGCACCTGATGCAGCCCAGGGGGAAGACAATTCTGAGATCAAGGAGCTCTTAGAAGAGGAGGAAATAGAGAAGGAAGGATCTGAAGCAAGCTCCTCTGAGGAAGATGAGCCTCTACCAGCCTTCAATGGCCCCGCCCAGGCCCAGCCCTCTCCTACCACTGAGAGTGCCAAGTCCCAGGAGGAAGTTCTCCCCAGCTCCCCAGCTCCATCAACAGGCGGAGCCCTGAGCCCTTCAGGGCAGCCTTCATCATCTGCCACAGAAGTAGTCCTCCGAACCCGCACCGCAAGTGAAGGATCTGAACAACCAAAGAAGAGAGCCTCTATCCAGAGGACCTCAGCACCTCCTAGTAGACCTCCTCCACCCAGAGCCACTGCAAGCCCCAGGCCCTCCTCAGGGAACATACCTTCCAGCCCTACAGCCTCTGGAGGGGGTTCACCCACCAGCCCTAGGGCCTCCTTGGGGACTGGGACTCCAAGTCCTAGGACCTCCCTAGAGGTCTCTCCTAATCCAGAACCACCAGAGAAGCCAGTAAGAACTCCTGAGGCCAAAGAAAATGAAAACATCCACAATCAGAACCCCAAAGAACTTTGTGCTTCCCCCACCTTAATGACATCTCAGGTAAGAATAGTTCTGGTTTGGTATTTAATTTAATTAATTTATTTATTTAAGCTAGGGTCTCACTCTGGTGCCCAGGCTGGAGTGTAGTGGTGTGATCACCGCTCATTGCAGTCTCGACCTCTCAAGCTCAAGTGATCCTCCCTCAATAGAGATAGGGTCTCCTTATGTTGCCCAGGCTGGTCTTGAATTCCTGGCCTCAAGTGATCCTCCTGTCTTGGCATCCCAAAGTGCTGAGATTACAGATGTGAGCCACTGCATCCGGCTCTGGTAGGTTCTTTATATCCTTTTATAACCTCCATGTATGTATCTTTACTATAGTCAGAATACTCTTGGACACCTTTTTTGGTTCTGGGGATTGTTTCATGTCTTCATAGCTATTAATTTAGTAATCTACTTTTAGGGTAATTGACTTTTTTTTTTTTTTGCTTTTGAGATGGAGTCTCGCTCTGTCACCCAGGCTGGAGTGCAGTCACACAGTCTTGGCTCACTGCAACCTCTGCCTCCTGGGTTCAAGTGATTCTCCTGCCTCAGCCTCCAGAGTAGCTGGGATTACAGGCGCACGCCACCACACCCGGCTAATTTTTGTATTTTTAGTAGAGACGAGGTTTCTCCATGTTTATTTTTTGTTTTGTTTTGTTATTGAGACTGAGTCTCGCTGTGTCGCCCAGGATGGAGTGCAGTGGCGCGATCTGTGCTCACTGCAAGCTCCGCCTCCTGGGTTCACTTTATTTTCCTGCCTCAGCCTCCTGAGTAGCTGGGATTAGAGGCGCCCGCCACCACGCCTGGCCAATTTTTTGTATTTTTAGTAGAGATGGGGTTTCACCGTGTTAGTCAGGATGGTTTTGATCTCCTGACCTCGTGATCCACCTGCCTCAGCCTCCCAAAGTGCTGGGATTACAGGTGTGAGCCACCGCGCCCAGCTGGTTTCTCCAAGTTGGGCAGGCTGGTCCTGAACTCCTGACCTCGTGATCCACCTGCCTCGGCCTCCCAAAGTGCTGGGATTACAGGTGTGAGCCACTGCGCCCAGCCGGTAATTGACTTCTATAAGGGGCTTATCTCTAGTAGTGTTAATGAGCAGATTCTTACTAATTTCTTTCTTTTCCTCCAAGTTCTGGGAGTTCCTAGTATAAAGAACCTATAGTTGAAGCCAGGCATCATGGCTCACACCTGTAATTCCAGCACTTTGGGAGGCCGAGGCAGGCAGATCACTGAGGCCAGGAGTTCGAGACCAGCCTGGCCAACCAACATGGTGAAACCCTGTCTCCATTAAAAATACAAAAATTAGCTAGGCATGGTGGTGTTTGCAGTCTCAGCTACTTGGAAGGCCTGAGGCACAAGAACATGAGAATCACTTGAACCCAGGAAGCAGAGGTTGCAGCAAGCCGACATCACATCACTGCACTCCAGCCTGGGCAACAGAGTGAGACTGTGTCTCAAAGAAAAGAAAAGAAAAAGAAAAAGTTAAAAAAAAATTAATACAAAATAAAATAAATAAATAAATAAATAAATTTAAAAAAATAAAGAACAAATAGTTGGAATCCTGAGCTTTACCTTCTTTAGTGGGGGCAGGAGGGTGGGTCTCACTTCAGTTCGTTATACCTGTGACTATGGTAAATAGACCCTGAAAAAAAATGGCAGCAAATTTCCAGGGTGTGTCTTCTCTGATGAGAAGACCTAAAAGCAGGAACTCACAGAGGGAAGTAAAACAAAAAGGACAGCCTTTTGAAAAGGCTGCTGCCTACTTGGGAGGCTGAGACAGGAGGATTGCTTGAGCTTATGAGGTTGAGGCTGCAGTGAGCACCACTACACATAGGGCACCAGAGTGAGACCCTATCTCAAAAAAAAATTTTTAAGGCTTTTGAAAAAAAAATTGAGAGATGCCAACCCATTGAAGAGCAACTGGTTCTGTGAAGGATCTGTAAATCAAGTCATACTCTTTTTTTTCTTTCTTTCTTTTGAGACAGGGTCTCACTCTGTCACCCAGGCTGGAGTGCAGTGGCACGATCATGACTCACTGCAGCCTTGACCTCTCTGGGCCCCAGTGATCTTCCCTTCTTAGCCTTCCAAGTAGCTGGTACTACAGGCGCATGCCACCACGCCTGCCTCATTTTTGTATTTTTGGTAGAGATGGGGTTTCGCCTTGTTGCCCAGGCTGGTTTCAAACTCCTGGGCGTCAGTGGTCCTCCCATCTCCGCCTCCCAAAGTGCTGGGCTTACAGGTGTGAGCCACCGTGCCCGGCCTCAAGTCATATTCTAGTCACATTATATGGAAAGACTATCATATAGGGATTTGACTTGTTCTGTGACAGTCCAGAGGGCAGAGGCAGAAACTATGTATAAAGACTTTTTTTAAGATACATTTTGGATCAATACAAGAGGAACTTTCTACAGTTAGCTCAATTTTTTAAATGGGATGGAAAAAAAGTATTGTGGAAGGGCAAAGGAGACACAAGGGGCTGACCAAAAAAAATATGGGATGGACCGCCTTGAGAATTAGTTCTCTTTCCTTGATGTTAAGAGCTAAGGGCCGGGCGCAGTGGCTCACGCCTGTAATCCCAGCACTTTGGGAGGCTGAGGTGGGCAGATCATGAGGTCAGGAGATCAAGACCATCCTGGCCAACATGGTGAAACCCCGTCTCTACTAAAAATACAAAAAGTTTGTCGGGCATGGTGGCGTGTGCCTGTAATCCCAGCTACTCGGGAGGCTGAGGCAGGAGAATCGCTTGAACCCAGGAGGCAGAGGTTGCAGTAAGCCAAGATCGTGCCACATTGCACTCCAGCCTGGCAACAGAGCAAGACTCTGTCTCAAAAAAAAAAAAAAAAAATCTAGGATATACGATCTCCAGTCAGGTACGTTGTAGAGAGGATTATGGTGAAATGTCTGACTAGATGGCAACAAGATTTATTCATTCTACAATTACTTACTGAGCCCCTACAGTGTGCCTGGGACTTTTCTAGGAGGTGGGGTGTGACAGTGAACAAAACAAAATTCCCTGCCTTCCTGAGGCTTATATTTTAGTGCAGGAAGACAGACAAAAAAAAAAAAAAGAATAAATAAAATTACAATCTAGTAATGATAAGTGATATGAAGAAAAATTAAGTAGGGAAGGGCACAGGGAGTGGGAGCTGAGTTGCAAGTTTATAGAGCAGTCAGCAGTGACATGTGAGCAATGAAGAAGGCTAGCACATGAGCCATGTGTATATCTGGGAGAAGTGTGTGAGATTTTTGGCACTCATTAGATCACACCACCCTATTACTGCCTGTGTCTGACCAAGGCTACCTCGGGAGCCTCTTGCTATCTGAGAGAAGCTAATATGGACCAAGGGCACAGGGATGGCCCCCAGGGTGGGAAGGTGTGGGACTCTCTCCTCCATTGTTCACTTTGATTCACAGATTGCTTCAGAGCCTGGAGAGGCAAAGAAGATGGAAGACAAGGAAGAGGATAATAAGCTTATCTCAGCTGACTCCTCAGAGGTACTAAAAGCCTAAGTCATCTACATGATGATGCCCTATTTTTTTATACATTAAAATTTATTTTTCTTTTTCCGGAAGTATATCTTTCAGAGGCCTTCAGTCTTGATTCACATGAAGCACTGAGGGCCCTAACAGAGCAAGATATAAAACTTTTCCTGGCCGGGCGCGGTGGCTCACACCTGTAATCCCAGCACTTTGGGAGGCAGAGGTGGGCGGATCATGAGGTCAGGAGATCGAGATCATCCTGGCTAACACAGTGAAACCCCGTCTCTACTAAAAATACAAAAAATTAGCCAGGTGTGGTGGCGGGCGCCTGTAGTCCCAGCTACTTGGGAGGCTGAGGCAGGAGAATGGCGTGAACCCGGGAGGCAGAGCTCGCAGTGAGCCAAGATTGCGCCACTGCACTCCAGCCTGGGTGACAGAGCGAGACTCCGTCTCAAAAAAAAAAAAAAAAAAACTTTTCCTAGGCTGGGTGCGGTGGCTCACACCTGTAATTCCAGCAGTTTGGGAGGCCGAGGTGGGCGGATCACCTGAGGTCAGGAATTCGAGAGTTCGAGACCAGTCTGGTCAACATGGTGAAAACCCGTCTCTACTAAAAATACAAAAATTAGCCAGGCATGGTGGCATGTGCCTGAAATCCCAGCTACTGAGGAGGCTGAGACAGGAGAATTGCTTGAACCCAGAAGGCGGAGGTAGCAGTGAGCCGAAATCTTGCCACTGCACTCCAGCCTGGGCAATAAGAGCGAAACTCTGTCTCAAAAAAAAAAAAAAAAAAAAACTTCTCCTTAAGTCAGACTCAGTGGTGCAAGCCTGTAATCCCAGCTACTCAGGAGGCTGAGGCGGGAGGATCACTTGAGCCCAGGTGTTCAACACTGTAGTATGCTACGATCACACCTGTGAATAGCCACTGCACTCCAGCCTGGGCAACATAGTGAGATCCCATCTCTTTAAAAAAATTTTAATAAAAAGATCTGGGTGCAGTGCCTCAACCTCCCAAGGTGGCTGTAATCCTAGCACTTTGTTGGGGGCTGAGGCAGGTGGATCACTTGAACCCAGGAGTCTAAGATCAGCCTGGGCAACATAGGAAAAACCCATCTCTACAAAAAATACAAAAAATTAGCCAGACGTAGTGTCACATGCCTGTGGCCCCAGCTACTTGGGAAGCTGAGGTGGGATCACCTGAGCCCAGGGAGGCCAAGGGTACAGTGAGCCATGATCGCACCACTGCACTCCAGCCTGGGCAACAGAGTGAGACCCCATCTCAAAAAAAGATTTTTTAAATAATAAAAATGACTTTTCCGTGGTCAGTTTCTAGTCTGAGGCAGCTGTGCTGATGGAGAGAGATAGGCAGGACATGTGGATAGTGAATAAGTGCAGGATAGATGCAGCATTTTGAGTACATAAGTATAGCCACTTCTCATTTTTCTGCACTGAAAAGAGCAACTCAATGGTTGAACTGATTTCAATTTGATTTTATAATGTATTATATGATTTTAGATGGAGACAGTAATAGAGTGACCCTTTGATTGCCTCTGGGGAATGATAAAACAAGCTTCCATTCTTGGAGTCATCTTTTTGAAGGGAAGAGTTTATAGCAGCCAAGACTCTTTCTGACCATTTTAAGAAACAGGCTAGTAACACTGTCCTCCGTGGAAAAGAGGTACAGGATACACTCTCCTTTCACCTGAGTCTGTCTCCTTATATTTTAGATTTATATTTCCTTACTCTTAGCCTCTCTGGTGGGATTGCTTTGGTCATCAGCTAAGGAGAAATATTTTTCCTGTAGAATTAAGCAACTAGAGCATCTTAGATCCTAGCCTATTCGTGTCATCAATCCTCTGAAGCCTATGTATGCTCACTTCCCTTGCAGATGCATTATAAATCATATTTTCTCTCAGGCAGAATTATGGACATATCACATGTAAAAATGTGTAAATATAAATATAACTGGGAAAAAACATAGCCATTTTTGAAAAAAAAAATTACTGGGAAAAAAATCTGTTCTTGCTTACCATTTGAATCATCTCAGAGAGATGGAAGGTTTTGATAACTTTCCGGGAGGTGATGTAACATCACCTTTGAGCTAATTCATGACCTGGAAAGGGAGGAGGGAGTAAAAAGAAAGAAAATGTCCTTGAAGGAGAAATCATGGTATTTCAAGTGGCTATCACACTGTTAGAAATTGGTTCTGTTGGCCAGGTGCCATGGCTCACGCCTATAATCCCAGCACTTTGGGAGGCTGAGCGGGGTGGATCACTTGAGGTCGGGAGATTGAGACCAGCCTGGCCAACACAGTGAAACCTCATCTCTACTAAAAGTCAGGCCTGGTGGTGGGCGCCTGTAATCCCAGCTACTTGGGAGACTGAGGCAGGAGAATCGCTTGAACCTGGGAGGTGGAGGTTGCAGTGAACCGAGATCACACCACTGCACTCCAGCCTGGGTGACAGAGCCAGATTCCTTCTCAAAAAAAAAAAAAAAAGAAAAAATTAAAAAGAAATTGGTTCTGTTTTTAAAATATGGATTTTATAGTTTGTAAATTAAATTTCATGTTTTAAAAACTTATTTTAAACCTCACAGGGTCTTCCCCTAGCATAGCAGTTTCTAGGCAGGGCTTTCTTTCTTTTTTTTTTAATTTATATTTTTAGAGATGATCTCACTATGTTGCCCAGGCTGGAGTGCAGTGGGTATTCACAGGTGCAATCATAGTGCACTGCAACCTTGATACTCCTGGCCTCAAGTGATCCTCCTGCCTCAGCCTCTCAAGGATCTGGGACTACAGGTGTGCACCCCTGCACGTGGTCTAGACCGGGCTTCCTACACTTTGGGTTCCCATCTCAGAACCTAAATTTTTTTCCCAAAGAAATCATTTTACCACTTGCTTCTCCTAACTGCGTGTCATGAATTAGGATCACTTAAGTGTAAGAGTTGCAATACATTCTTGAGGACGGTTTATCTAAAAGTGGCAGGTAGTAATTTTAAGACCTCGCACTCCCTTATAGATACACATCCACACCACGTCACACAGATTACATGGTGTTTGATCATGGAAACAACTCTGGAATTCAAAGACCTATTTTCCTGTCCCAACAAGTCTTTTTACCCTTTGAATCTTAGTTTATTCATCTGTAAAAGAGGATGGATGAAAGCCTTTCCTGATGCCTTCAGGCTCTGGTGAAACAACACTGTATTTTGCCCTTTGTAATAGTACAAATACTGAGACCCTTGTAAAGTGTAAGGCACAGAAGACACTTCTACGCTGAGAGGCTGGAAAGGTTGAGCCACCTTTTACTGGCAGAACTCTTCTCTTTGTAGGGCCAAGACCAGCTTCAAGTCTCCACGGTACCAGAAAACAACAACCTCACAGCACCTGAACCTCAAGAAGAGGTAAGACCAGATATACAGAGAATAGATTGGGCATTAGATTGACAGGGGTTTGGGAACAGGCTGGAATCTTCACCACAGGCTACAAGGGGAATCCAGCCGTGAACCATACCCTTAGGGCAGTCAAGCAGGTGGGAGCCAGAGGAAACAAGAATGAACTGGGACTTCATAGTGTCTCCGTGCCCATTTCCCTATACTTGACCTTAAACTGGCCCTATCTTCTAGGTATTTATTTAATTAAATCTCAAATTATTTCAAAAAGGAGTTAAAGAGGTTAAGATATTTTTTAAAAATGCAAAAAGGTCATATTATACGGTAATGTGTTGCTCAACAACAGGGATATGCTCTGAGAAATGCATTATTAGGCGATTTTGTCATTATGTGTGGCTGTATGGTATAGCCTATTGCTTCTAGGCTGCAAACCTATACAGCACGTTACTTTACTGAATTCTGTAGGCAGTTGTGAAACAGTGGTTAATATTTGTGTATCTAAACATAGAAAAGTACAGTAAAAATACCATATAGAAGATAAAAAGTGATACACTTGTATAGGGCACTATCATGAGTGGAGCTTGCAGGAGTGGAAGCTGCTCTGGGTGACTCAGTGAGTGAGTGGTGAGTGCATGTGAAGGCCTAGGACATTACTTACACTCCTGTAGACTATAAACACTGTACACTTAGGCTACACCATTAAAAAATATTTTTCTTTTTTTTTTTTTTGAGACGGAGTTTCACTCTTGTTGCCCAGGTTGGAGTCCAATGTCATGATCTTGGCTCACCGCAGCCTCAGCCTCCGGGTTCAAGCAATTCTCCTGCCTCAGCCTCCCGAGTAGCTGGAATTACAGGCATGCACCACCACGCCCAGCTAATTTTGTATTTTTAGTAGAGACAGGGTTTCTCCATGTTGGTCAGGCTGGTCTCAAACTCCCGACTTCAGGTGATCCGCCTGCCTTGGCCTATCAAAGTGCTGGGGTTACAGACATGAGCCACCACACCCGGCCAAAATTTATTTTCTTTATATCCTTATTCTGTAAGCTTTTTTCCGTATTTTTTCTGTTTCTTTTTAAAACTTTTTTGTTAAAAACTAAGACACAGAGCTGGGTGTGTTGGCATGTGCCTGTAGTAGTTCCAGCGATGCAGGAGGCTGAGGCAGGAGGATCACTTGAGCCCACGAATTCAAATGCAACCTGGGCAACATAGCTAGACACCGTCTATAAACAAGTAAATAAAAACACACAAACATACACATTGGCCTAGGGTCAGGATCACCCATATCACTGTCTTCTACCTTTACATCTTGTCCCACTAGAAGGTCTTCGGGGCACTACCACAAATGGAGCTGTCATCTCCGGTAATAACAATGCCTCTTCCTGAAGGATCTACTTGAGGCTGTTTTACAGTTAATGTTTTTTTTAATAAGCAGAACTTTTTTTTTTTGAGTCGGAGTCTCTCTCTGTCGCCCAGGCTGGAGTACAGTGTACAGTGGCGCAATCTCGGCTGACTGCAACCTCCGCCTCCTGGGTTCAAGCGATTCTCCTGCCTCAGCCTCCTGAGTAGCTGGGATTACAGGTGGTGGCGCCACCACGCCTGGCTAATTTTTGTATTTTTAGTAGCGACGGGGTTTCACCATGTTGGTCAAGCTGGTCTCGAACTCCTGACCTCGTGATCCTCCCGCCTCAGCCTCCCAAAGTGCTGGGATGCTGGGATTACAGGCGTGAGCCAACGCACCTGGCCAATAAGCAGAACTTTTTTTTAATAAGTAGGAATACACACTAAAATAATAATAAAAAAGTATTGTAGGCTAGTGTAGTGGTTCATGCCAGTAATCCCAGCACTTTGGGAGGCTGAGGCAGGCAGATCACTTGAGGCCAAGAGTTCAAGACCAGCCTGGCCAACATGGTGAAACTCCATGTCTACTAAAAATACAAAAATTAGCCGGGCATGGTGGCACACACCCGTAATCCCAGCTACTTGGAAGGCTGTGGCATGAGAACATGAGAATCACTTGAACCCGGGACATAGAAGCTGCAGTGAGCCAGGATTGTGCCACTGCACTCCAACCTGGGCAATGGAGTGAGACTCTGTCTCAAAAATAATATATATAGAAAAATATTTTTAAAAGCATAGTATATTAAATACATCAAGTAATATAGTTGTTCATTGTTATCAAGTATTATGTACTGTACATAATTGCATGGCTATACTTTTTACAACTGGCAGTACTGTAAGTTTGTTTATACCAGCATCATCACAAATATGTGAGTAATGTGTTGTGCTGTGATGTTATGAAGGCTACAATGTTAACAATAGCTACCACGTCACTAGGCAATAGAAATTTTTCAGCTCCATTAAAATGTTATGGGACCACCTTTGTATATAGAGTCCATTGTTGATCGAAACGTCATTATGCGGCATGTGAACTGCATATATATATGTTTATTATATTAACATACACACATATACACAACATACAGCAGAAAAACTCAGAATTATATGAGACAGGATAGTGATATAAAATGGAGCCATGAATTAGGCAAGTATAAAAAAATGCATTCTATAAAATAAGCTTACTAAGGATGACCACGAAATAGGTTCCAGATTTTCTAAAATCCAAGAAGAGAAAAACCTGATCAGTTAACCCAATTCATGATGCTCATTCCTTAAGGAGGCTAGGTGCCGGGGCTCACGCCTGTAATCTCAACACTTTGGGAGGCTGAGGTGGGAGGATCACTTGAGTCCAGGAGTTCAAGACCATTCTAGGCAACAAATTTTTTTTTTAATAAATTAGCCAGGCATGATCGTGTGCGCATGTAGTCCTCCTAGCTACTCAGAGGCTGAGGTGAGAATACTTGAGCCCTGGAGTTCAAGGCTACAGTTAGCTATGATTGTGCCACTACACTCCAGCCTGGGAGACAGAGCAAGACTATGTCTCGAAAAGAAAAAAAAAGAAATTCTCCTGTGAATCATCATAAAGATATTGTGAATGATGTAATGAACAATATCTGCAACAAGTCCTTGCAATAATCCCAACAACCAGTTTCACATTGCCTCCCTCAAGAGAGGCCAGTGGCATTACGTGAAGTATAATTCAGTAGAAGCAAATTGAGTTTAACCCCTCCATAAGTGGTTGGTGGGAAGGCAGGTCAACACCTAACACAATTATGTTTACTTTCCAGGTATCTACAAGTGAAAATCCACAACTCTGAAGAGAAACTGCCAAGACTGCCCCTGCCCCACACCTTGCCAGAGAAGCTCTTCAACCAGAGGGTATAGGTCAGAGGGATATAAGAGCCAGCGTCTATCCCTGGGTTCTCAGTAGGAATGCTGGTGCTGTCTAAAGACCTGGCATTAATGGAGGTGGAGGAGCAGCCTTATGGGAAGGATGGAGGGAGGCAGGCTGGGGAGAAGAGAACATTAGACTCAGGGAATATTTAATTCTGGTTTTAGCATTATTAGAATAAGACTTTATACATTAACTAAAGTGGAGCTTTAATCACTATAAAAAGCAAAAGTATCTATAGACACAGACACTTGTCTATAAGGGACATAACCACACATACTCAGAGGATAGTGAACAAATCTGTCTTTGACTTATGACCCATTTTGCAAGACTTAAAGCCAGAAGAACACATTTTCAGATTGTTAAATAAAGTCTGATTCTGACTATCTGTGGATTGTTTATTTGACACAAGGCATTGTTGCAACCCAGCACACTGTTTTCCACTTAGGTGTGGTTATTGATTCTGCCCCAGGTTCAGAAAGCTTTAGTCACATCCCTGACCCCCAGCTCACCCTAACTCCTAACTGTAATTCTTTTATGATACCAAGGGCCACAGACTCTTCTCCTTAATCCTGCATGTACTCCCCACTTTGGTTGATAAACAGATACACTTGGAAAGGGGTAATAACATTTTAGAGCTATATCTAGTGTTTACAGTTTAGTACTTGGTATGAGTAAGGGTCTGAGCACAAGAGAGGAAGATATGAAACTGAAAGGATACAAAGTATAATAATAACAATCATCGGCTGAGTGCGGTGGCTCACGCCTATGATCCCAGCACTTTGGGAGGCCGAGGCAGGTGGATCGCCTGAAGTCGGGAGTTCGAGACCAGCCTGACCAACATGGAGAAACCCCGTCTCTACTAAAAAAATACAAAATCAGCCGGGCATGGTGGTACATGCCTGTAATCGCAGCAACTCGGGAGGCTGAGGCGGGAGAATTGTTTGAACCCAGGAGGCGGAGGTTGCAGTGAGCCAAGATCGCACCATTGCACTCCAGCCTGGGCAACAAGAGTGAAACTGTGTCTCAAAAAAAAAAAAATCCTATCCTGGAAATGGCGTGAAATTTGGAGTCAGAAGTCCTGGATTCCTTTGGGAGGCCAACAGGGGAAGACAGCTTGAGCCCAGGAGTTGGAGACTAGCTTGGGCAAGATGATGAGACCTCCATCTCTTATTTTTAAAAAAAATTTTAAAGGGCTGGATGTGGTGGCTCACACCTTTAATCCCAGCACTTTGGGAGGCTGAGGTGGGAGGATAACTTGAGCCCAGGAGTTTTACACCAGCCTGAGCAGCATAGACCCCCATCTCTACAAAAAATTTAAAAACTAGGCCATGCATGGTAGAGCGCACCGATACTCCCAGCCACTTAGGAGGCTGAGGAGGGAGGGTCACTCCAGCCTGGGAGGTTGAGTCTGCAAGGAGCAACGATCATACCACTGCACGCCAACCTGAGTGACAGAGAGAGACTCTGTCTTAAAAAGAAAAAGAAGAAAAAAAAAAAAAGGCCGGGCACGGTGGCTTACACCTGTAATCCCAGCACTTTGGGAGGCCGAGGCGGGTGGATCACAAGGTCAGGAGTTCAAGACCAGCCTGGCCAACATGGTGAAACCCCGTCTCTACTAAAAAAAAAATTAGCCAGGCGTGGTAGCGCACACCTGTAGTCCCAGCTACTCAGGAAGCTGAGGCAGGAGTATTGCTTGAACCCAGGAGGCAGAGGTTGCAGTGAGCCAAGATTGCGCGGCCTGGGTAACAAAGCAAGACACTGTCTCAAAAAAAAAAAAAAAAAATTAAAAAAGGAAGTCTTGGATTCAAGTCGTATCATTACTTTATATGAAAATATTTGTGACAACATTTTCAAAATAGCTCTGAAGTCCTGCCACCTTCATAAATGCCACATAAATGCCAAAACCCTTCCATCCTTGCTCTTGTTTTTAGAGGTGATGATATCACCATTCGTTCGGTCATTCTGTAAGCATTTATTGAGAACCAACCGTCTACCAAGGACTGAGTACTAGTACGAGGAACGAGGGAAACAATGAGGGGTGTTAAAAATAAGATATTTAACGAGACAGAATATTGAGCAGGGAGCAGAATGGGCAAGATTTAGTAATGGGCTAGAAGGGGACACATGATGAAAAGTGAGGTGTTTTTGTTTTGTTTTGTTTGAGATGGAGTCTCACTCTGTTGCCCAGGCTGGAGTGCAATGGTGCAATCTCGGCTCACTGCAACCTCCGCCTCCCTGGTTCAAGTGATTCCCTGCCTAAGCCTCCAAGTAGCTGGGATTACAGGCGCACACCACCACACCCTGCTGTTTGTATTTTTAGTAGAGATGGGGTTTCACCATGTTGGCCAGGCTGGTCTCGAACTCCTGACCTCAGGTGATCCACCCGCCATGGCCTCCCAAAATGCTAGGATTACAGGTGTGAGCCATCGCACCTGGCCAGGAATTATTCTAAGTTAAGCTTGAGAGACTAGAACTTGGTGGTGTCTTTCCCTTTAACAGTGACCGCAGAAAGAAGTATATTTATGTGGGTTCTCTGGTTGCAAGCAACAAACTGACAAAATTAAGCAATAAAGGATACGCTGGGGCTGAGCGTGGTGGCTCTCACCTGTAATCCCAGCACTTTGGGAAGCAGAGGCTGGAGGATCGCTTGAGTTCAGGAGTTCAAGTCCAGCCTGGGTAACATAGTGAGACCCCATCTCTACAAAAAATTAGCCAGGCCTGGTGGCATGTACCGGTGGTCCCAGCTACTTGGGAGGCTGAAATGGGAGGATCGCTTGAGCCTGGAAGGCAGAGGTTGCAGTGAGCCATGGTTGCACCACTGCACTCCAGCCTGGGCAACAGAGCGAGACTCTGAAAGAAAAGGATATGTTGGGGCCGGGCACGGTGGCTCATGCCTGTAATCCCAGCACTTTGGGAGACCGAGATGGGCAGATCGCTTCTGATCTCATGGCAAAGCCCAGGAGTTTGAGACCAGCCTCGGCAATACGATGAAACCCCATCTCTACCAAAAAATAACAAAAATTAGCTGGGCATGGTGTTGTGAGCCTGTAGTCACAGCTAATCTGGAGGCTGAGGCACTGAGAATTGCCTGAATCCAGGAGCCAGAGGTTGCAGTGAGCTGAGATTGTGTCACTGCACTCTAGCCTGGGCAACAGAGTGAGACCCTGTCTCAAAAAAAAAAAAAAAAAAAAAGGATAAAAGGATATGTTGATATTAGACAGCTCATAGAGCCAAAAGAAGAACCAGGCTGCAGGAAGGACAAGAGCCAGCCCCCGGATGTCTGCAGCAGGAATGTGTGGACAGCCCCTCCAACAGCTGCCACCTTCTGCCACTGTGTTCTCTCCAGATCCACATTCCCTAGAGAAAATTCAGCTGGCCCAATTTGCATGATGTGTCCATCCTATGGCCAGGGAAATGGCGAACTGTGACTGGCACTATTACCAGACATCTTAGTGCCTATGACGGGAAGAAGACCAGTGATAGGAGGGGACCATGGTAAGGAGGGTGAATTTTTTATTTATTTATTTATTTTTGAGACAGAGTCTCACTCTGTTGCCCAGGCTGGAGTGCAATGGTACTATCTCGGCTCACTGCAACCTCCACCTCCTGGGTTCAAGCGATTCTCCTGCTTCAACCTCCCGAGTAGCTGGGATTACAGGCATGCACCATCATGCCCGGCTGATTTTGTATTTTTAGTAGAGATGGGGTTTCTCCATGTTGGTCAGGCTGGTCTCGAACTCCCGACCTCAGGTGATCTGCCCGCCTCGGCCTCCCAAAATGCTGGGATTACAAGCATGAGCCCCTGCGCCTGGCCAGAAATGTTCTTAATTTTAATTATGGTGATAGTTTTATGGGTATATACATGTGTCAAAGCTTATCAAATTGTATATTTTATGTGCAATTTACTGTGCATCAATTATGCCTTGATTAAGCTATAAAACAAACTCTAGGTGTCCCTTACAAGCATATGGATACAAGGAATTTGTAGTCCTTGCAGGATGTTCCAGTAGATATGTTCATTAAGGAGCTGGAAATACATGTTTATTTTGGGGAGTCATTTTTTCCAAAATCTAATCCTGTTACTCCTTTTTCTTTTCTCTTTTCTATTTTTTTTTTTTTTTTTTTTGAGGTGAGGGCTCATTCTTGCCCAGGCTGGAGTGCAGCGGCACCATCTCAGGCTCACTGCAACCTCTGCTTCCTGAGTTCAAGCGATTCTCCCACCTCAGCCTCCTGAGTGACTGGGGCTACAGGTACGTGCTACCATGCCCGGCTAATTTTTGCATTTTTTGTAGAGATGGGATTTCGCCATGATGGCCAGGCTGATGTTACTCTTTAAAAAGCATCATCTGGCCAGGCACAGTGGCTCACGCGTGTAATCCCAGCACTTTGGGAGGCCGAGGCAGGCAGATCACAAAGTCAGGAGTTCAAGACCAGCCTGACCAACATAGCGAAACCTCGCTTCTACTAAAAATACAAAAAATTAGCTGGGCATGGTGGCATGCGCCTGTAGTCCCAGCTACTCAGGAGGCTGAGGCAGGAGAATCGCTTGAAACCAGGAGGCGGAGGTTGTGGTGAGCCGAGATCACGCCACCGCACTTCAGCCTGGGCAACAGAGCGAGATTCCGTCTCAAAAAAAAAAAAAAACAAAAAAACCCATCACCTTTGCTTTGGGAGGCCAAGGCTTAAGGATTGCTTCAGCCCAAGAGTTCAAGGCCAGCCCGGGTGACAAAGCAAAACCTCATCTCCACAAAAAAAAAAAAATTAGCTGGGCATGGTGGCACATGCCTGTAGCTCCAGCCACTCTGGAGGCCGAGGCAGGAGGGTATCTTGAGCTCACATCAAAGCTGCAGTGATCTTTGATCACACCATTGCACTCCAGCCAGCCTGGGCAACAGAGTGAGACCCAGTCTCAAAAAAGAAAGAAAAAAGGAAAGGATCATCTTCAAAGGATCTCTGCTGTATACAGCAGTAATGGAGAGGAGAAGCTTACATTTCCCCCTGAGAGGAGAGTTGTTCTTCAAATTATAAAAGCCCTACTGCCTGTCCTTTTTCATAGCTCTCCTAAAAGGTGTTCCACTCCCAGGCTAGGCGCAGTGGCTCACGCCTGTAATCCCAGCACTTTGGGAGGCCAAGGCGGACAGATCACAAGGTCAAGAGATCAAGACCATCCTGGCCAACATGGTGAAACCCCGTCTCTAATAAAAATACAAAAATTAACGGAGTGTGGGCTGGGCGCGGTGGCTCGCACCTGTAATCCCAGCACTTTGGGAGGCTGAGGCAAGCAGATCATGAGGTCAGGAGATCGAGACCATCCTGGCTAACACAGTGAAACCCTGTCTCTACTAAAAATACAAAAAAACTGGCTGGGCGTGGTGGTGGGCGCCTGTGGTCCCAGCTACTCGGGAGGCTGAGGCAGGAGAATGCCATGAACCCGGGAGGCGGAGCTTGCAGTGAGCCAAGATCACGCCACTGTACTCCAGCCTGGGCGACAGAGCGAGACTCCATCTCAAAAAAAAAAAAAAAAAAAAAAGATTAACTGAGTGTGGTGGCACATGCCTGTAGTCTCAGCTACTCGGGAGGCTGAGGCAGGAGAATCACTTGAACCCAGGAGGTAGAGGTTGCAGTGAGCCAAGATTGCGCCACTGTGCTCCAACCTGGTGACCAAGCAAGACTCCGTCTCAAAAATAAATAAATAAAGATAAAATAAAAGATGTTCCACTCCCTTGGCATTCAGAATCACTGCTGGGAGTGATACAGGGAAAATGCTGGGAACAGAGGCCCCTAGCTGCACAAGGCCCTCAACCCTTTTCTCTCCAGGGCTTTCCCTCCTCTCCTCAGGAGACTGATCCTCTTTGGCATGAGCCAGAGACTTCTAGGGACTTACAGTCTGATGGGGCAGACAAGCAGTAACTGCTGCAATAGAGGCACACCTGAAGTGGAAAATTTTACTAAATTGTGAGGTTGGCACTTTGTTTGTGTATAACCCTACTGAGAGCTCCAAGGAGGCAGGGGAAAGTGCCCACATGCTTACCTAGGGTGGATAGTGCCATTTGGGGAACAGCTTGTTTACCCTAACTGACAAAATGGTAACGTCCAGGGGAAAGACTGCCATCCTGGCAGCAGCACAAGGTGGGGCCGAAGGCCAATAAAACTGGGTGGAGATGAATGTCTCTTGTCCCCTCCCCTAAAGCCCCTTGAGGTCTATTGACAAAAGGATGGCCTCTGCAGTTTCTGAGGTTTAGCATTTAATCCTTGGAGAACACTGGTAGTTTACCACCATGAGGCTTCATTCATCATCTATCTGTATGCCTCTCTACATAGAATTAATTGCAAGAACATCCTCCAGTCCCTGCCCTCCAGCAGTTTGAAGGACATACTGACAGACTAGGTAAGACATGCAGAGAGCTCGAGACATGACATATCCAGATAAACAGCACACACACCAGAGAGCATAATACACACACTGCTTACAATAGTATTTATTTTACACCAAACTGGGTGCTGAGCATGTGCATATTGGATCTATTTTTCTGTATGACTACACTTTTAAAATGAGGTATGTTGGCCAGGAGCAGTGGCTCATGCCTGTAATCCCAGCACTTTGGGAGGCCGAGGCGGGTGGATCACTCGAGGTCAGGAGTTTGAGACCAGCCTGGCCAACATGGTGAAACCCTGTCTCTACTAAAAATACAAAAGTTAGCCAGGCATGGTGGTGCGGACCTGTAATCCCAGCTACTCTGGAGGCTAAGGCATGAGAATCACTTGAACCCGGGAGGCAGAGGTTGCAGTGAGCTGAGATGGAGCCACTGCACTCCAACCTGGATGACAGAGTGAGACTCCACCTCAAAAAATAAAATGAGGTATGTGACTACATAAAAAAAAATAAATAATGTATCAGGCCAGGCGTGGTGGCTCATGCCTGTAATCCCAGTGCTTTGGGAGGCTGAGGCGGGTGGATCACCTGAGGTCATGAGCTCGAGACCAGCCTGGCCAACATGGCGAAACTCCGTCTCTACTAAAAATACAAAAAATTATCCGGGCCTGATGGCAGATGCCTGTAATCCCAGCTACTTGGGAGGCTGAGGCAGAAGAATTGCTTGAACCCGGGAGGCGGAGGTTGCAGTGAGCCGATATCACACCATTGCACTCCAGCCTGGGTGATAGAGCAAGACTCTGTCTCAAAAAAAAAAAAAAAAAAAAAAAAAATCAAGTATCAGCAAACCTTCTAAGGTTATATTTTATTTTTATTATTTTATTTTTATTTTGAGATGGAGTCTCACCCTGTTGCCAGGCTGGAGTGCAGTGGCACGATCTCTGCTCACTGAAACCTCCGCCTCCCAGGTTTAAGCAATTCTCCTGCCTCAGCGTCTTGAGCAGCTGGGATAACAGGCATGCGCCACCATGCTTGACTAATTTTTGTATTTTTATTAGAGTCGGGGTTTCACCATGTTGGCCAGGATGGTCTCGATCTCTCAACCTTGTGATCTGCCCGCCTCGGCCTCCCAAAGTGCTGGGATTACAGGCGTGAGCCACTGCGCCTGGCCTATTTTTATTTTTTTAATGTTTAATTTTTGTGGGTTCATAGGAGGTATATATATTTATGCGGTACATGAGTTTTTTGTTTTTTGTTTTTTTTTTTGAGACAGTCTTGCTCTGTCGCCCAGGCCGGAGTGCAGTGGCGCAGTCTCGGCTCACTGCAAGCTCCACCTCCCAGGTTCATGCCATTCTCCTGCCTCAGCCTCCCGAGTAGCTGGGACTACAGGTGCCCGCCACCACGCCCGCCTAATTTTTTATATTTTTAGTAGAAACGGGGTTTCACCATGTTAGCCAGGATGGTCTTGATCTCCTGACCTTGTGATCCGCCTGCCGAAGTGCTGGGATTACAGGCATGAGCCACCACGCCCAGCCTCATGAGATGTTTTGATATAAGCATGCAATGCATAATAAAATCATATCACGGAGAATGGAGTATCCATCCCCTTAAGCATTTATATTTTGTGGTAAAAACAATCCAATTATACTATTTTAGTTATTTTTAAATGTACAATTAAGTTATTATTTATAGTCACCCTGTTGTGCTACCAAATAGTAGGTCTTAAGGTCTTATTCATTCTTTTTTTTTTTTTTTTTTTTGTACCCATTAATCATCCCCACCTCCCTCCCTAAGGTTACTTTTTTTTGGTTGAGGGGAAAGGGTCTTGCTATATCTCCCAGGCTGGAGTGCAGCCTTCACCCCCAGGGCTCAAGTGATCCTCCCACCTCAGCCTCCCTACTAGCTGGGACCACAGGTGCATGCCACGACTCCTGACTAACTTTTTTTGTATTTTGTAGAGACAGGGTTTCAACATGTTGCCCAGGCTGGTCTCAAACTCCTAGGCTTAAGTGATCTGCCCACCTTGGCCTCCCAAAGTGCTGGGATTATAGGTATAAGGTTACTTTTTTTTGAGTCAGAGTCTCACTCTGTTGCCCAGGCTGGAGGGTGTTGGTGCGATCTCGGCTCACTGCAACCTCCACCTTCAGGGTGCAAAGGATTCTCCCGCCTCATAGACTCCCAAGTAGCTGGAATTACAGGCACCCGCCACCACACTCGGCTAATTTTTGTATTTTTAGTAGAGACGTGGTTTTGCCATGTTGGCCAGGCTGATCTCGAACTCCTGACCTCAGGTGATCTGCCTGCCTTGGCCTCCCAAAGTGCTGAGGTTACAGGCGTGAGCCACTGCGCCCCACCAGTTACATTTTAAAGAGAAAAAAAAGATGTTTATTGAGAGAACATTATTAACAACTGTCGAAATTGTGAAAGTGACAGCAAATCAGTAGAGTCAGTCAGTTGAGCCAGATAGCCTCTGAGTCTGTAGTTCTTTTTTTTTTTTTTTTTTTTTTTGTCGCCCAGGCTGGAGTGCAGTGGCACAATCTCAGCTCACTGCAACCTCCGCCTCCCGGGTTCAAGCGATTCTCCTGCCTCAGTCTCCTCAGTAGCTCGGATTACAGGCGCCTGCCACCATGTCCAGCTAATTTTTGTATTTTTAGTAGAGACAGGGTTTCACTGTGTTGGCCAGGCTGGTCTCGAACTCCTGACCTTGTGATCCACCCGCCTCGGCCTCCCAAAGTGCTGGGATTACAAGTGTGAGCCACCTCGTCTGGCTGAGTCTATAGTTCTAAACAATCTTCAACACATAACAGAAAATGTGAAAGAGACAGACCCAGGTACAGGAACGATCTGAACTTCTCCTGGAATTCATGATCAAGGTGGACAGCTAGAAGTATGTCAATGCCAGCAATTGTCCTCCTTTGGATGTAGCCCTCTAGGATTTTAATTTCCTTTTCTCTTGGATATTCTCTTATCTAAGGACAAGCCAGGCTCACCTTTCTTTTATTAAGTTACATATGCATAGCTGGCATGTCACTGTCTTTGCCTTTCTTGGTTGGATTGCCATTTTCCCATGCATATATTTACATATATTTCTCACAATATATTTACATAAAATGAATTTCATCACTTTTTTATTGTTTGTTTTCCTCCTGTATTTGTTTTTTTTTCTTTTGAGACGGAGTTTTGCTGTTCTTGCCCAGGCTGGAGTGCAATGGTGTGATCTCGCCTCACTACAACCTCTGCCTCCCAGGTTCAAGCAATTCTCGTGCCTCAGCCTCCAGAGTAGCTGGGATTACAGGCGTGTGCCACCACGCCCAGCGGATTTTGTATTTTTAGTAGAGACAGGGTTTCACCTTGGCCAGACTGGTCTCAAACTACTGACCTCAAGTGATCCACCCGCCTCCCAAAGTGCTGGGATTACAGGCGTGAGCCGCAGTGCCCTGCCCTCTGGTTTCTTTTATAATGAACACTTTAGGAATAAAAGCAACTACTCTTGCTTTGCTTATGACTTTGTTTTGTTTTCTCCCTTTATGCCTCTCTCTGAGACCTTCCCTTTCAGTCTGTTCCCGGATTAACATGCACAATCTGATGATGCCTGTCTTTCTATAGAAAGTATTTCTGTATAAATACTGGTTTACAAACCTACAGAACGCACAGCAGTGCGAAGTAAGCACAGAAGTCTATCACTGGGAGGGAAAGAATAATCACAAGGGTTCCAATCCTAAACGGGCAGCCAAGGTAACAAGAGCTAGCGTTTATTGAGCACTTACTATGTACCAGGCAAGGCTCTAATGCCTTACAGTACATATTTACTAACCTATTTTGTCCCAACAGTCACTCTATCAGACAGGTATTGCCCCAGATAAGAGGAACGAAACAGAAGCAACTTGTCCAAGATCACACAGCAGAGCTGATTCCAGTGCCTGCGTTATATACTACTACATCCTCTTAGTCACTGAATTCTTCTGATTAATTTGGGAACATTTCCTGCCACAACCGAGTGGCATGCTAAACATGGCACTGATTATTCAAATTGAGGTGCTCACCATGCTCTAGAACCATGGATATGAGATGGCTTTACAGGCATGATCACTTTCAGCCCCGCATTTTAGGAATGAGGAAACAGATTTTCGAGATGTTAATCTGCCCAAAGTCACCCAGCTAGCAAGCAGAAGAGCTGGGGCTGTTTGAATCCAAAGTCCACGACACTCCTAACCGCTGCTCAACGCTCCCCACAAGAACGTCCAGCTGGCAAGACCCGGGTGGGGCTCGTTGCTCTCCCTGCTTCACGGCCGGGGTTGTGCTGGCTAAGTTCGCTCATCTGCCAAGCTTCGGGACACAGACATATGTGAGCAAGCGATAAACAAATACAAATAAATGTAACTTTCCACATTAGCTAAAAATTCAGAGAACGTCAAGCCCAGGGAAATGGGACGGATCCCAGTTAGCCCGCGGCTCCAATCTGGTCCCCCCCCCCACCTCCGAGCCTCGGGGCGAGAGAGGAAGCAGCTCCGGATGGAGAGTAAAGTGACTATCGGAGAAGGGCAGGCTGCCTTTCCTCCCGGGGGAGCCGAGGGGACCTGCAGAGGGCGGTTTCTCTCCGCTTTTCCTGTCCCACCCCGTCGGCCTGCCCCCCACCCCCTCCAGCCTCTGCGCCAACCCCGCGCGCCACCCGCGGCTTCCTCCGCTCGGGGTCTTCCTTCGGCCTCTGCCGGCCTCCGCGACTCCGCGGTGCCCGCCCCCGTTGAGTTCAAAAGGACGCGCGGAGCGGCGCCGGCCTTTCCCCAGCAGCCCGTCGGACTGGAAAGGTGAGCACGAGGGGAGGGCGGGGGCGCCGGAGAGCCGGGTCGCCCACATTCGCCGCAGCCACCTCAGCCGTGGCAGGAACCGAAACCCGGAGAGGCCGAAGCTCAGCGCTCCGCTGGGGCAGAGGGTCGCGGCGGCTGGGAACGCCGCTCCCCGACGCACCGGCCGCCCCCAGCGCAGCGCGCTCGGCCGGGTGCTGGTAACGCTGGGGGCTCCAGGCGGGGGCGGGGACGGGGGCGGGGCCGCGGGGCGAGGACCCACCCAGCCCGTCGCGTCCACCCCGCGTTCGCAGGGGCGTCGAGGGTCTCTGGGGCGGGGGGCGGGGGGCGCGGGGCGCGGGCTGGGGCCAAGTGAGCCTTGGCAGGCTGTGCGCGGACCGCGCCCTGGATGGCGAAAGCAAGCCCGGAGGGGGCGGTCAGTCCGGCGTCCCAGCGTCCGAGGCGGGCCAGAAGGCGGCCCACGGCCCTAGCCTCCCGGTCCCGGCCCCGGCCCTGCTACTGCGCTGCGCCCACTCTGCTCTGGAGCCTGGGCGCGGGTCCTGACCTTCCCAGCCCTCTCCTGACACCTGGTGAATGGCGTCACCAGAACTCCGAGCTGTGGAACCTTAGGGTACCTGTTACCGCGCTTTGGCGAAACTGAGTTCGCTGCTGATTTGCGAACCTTTGCCTGACTTTCTCAGGCCTTGAGAGATCTAAGTAAATTTGGTGGCCCATTGAAAGGATCGGAGAGAGCGTATGAAGGTAACACCCCGTCAAACTGCATGCGGCCTCAGACCTGCTCCTGTGGAGAGCTATTGGTACCTGGAGCCTGAGGAGATACTCAGGGAAACCAGAAGAGGACAAGAGGAAAAGGGGAAGGGACTTGGGAGAACCTGGCACCAGAGGCTTTCCTGGGACTTCCAGGACTCAAAGCCCCAGGGGCCCACCCGCTACATTCCTGTCTTTGCCCTTCTTCCTACAGATCTGCCTCTTCTCCAAGGAACTCAACCACTAGTGACAATGACCAGCCTCCTGACTACTCCTTCTCCAAGAGGTAGGTGAAGGCCTTTCCTAATCCCAGTGAGAAAGAATTGTTCAACATCCCCTTCCCCAGACCAGTCCTGGAAGCCTCAGCCCAGGTGGGAAGACTCCCACGTCTCTCTGCCTGCCTCACACGGGAAGGGCCTGGGAGGAAGCAGGAACTAGAGTGTGCCCCTTAGTACGGTTTTAATCTGAAGTCACATGGACATGATGACTTCACAAAGCTTTGTAACCTCAGTTTATCAAATGATTTTATGTCGGTAATCCCAGGACTTTGGGAGACTGAGACAGGAGGATCTCTTGAGGCTAGGTGTTTGAGACCTGCCTGGGGAACATAGTGAGACCCCATTTCTAATTCAAAAGAAAGAAAGAGGCCGGGCATGGTGGCTCATGCCTGTAATGCCAGCAGTTTGGGAGGTCGAGGTGGGCGGATCATCTGAGGTCAGGAGTTTGAGACCAGCCTGGCCAACATGGTGAAACTCCATCTCTACTAAAAATACAAAAAAATTAGCCAGGCGTGGTGGTGCACGCCTGTAATCCCAGCTACTCAGAAGGCTGAGGCATGGGAATCGCTTGAACCTGGGAAGCACAGGTGAGCCGAGATCGTGCCATTGCACTCCAGCCTGGGCAACAAAGTGAGACCCGTCTCAAAAAATAGGAAGGGAGAGAGGGAGGAGGGAGGAAAGGAAAGGAAGGAAGGAAGGATGATTATTGTATAAGCCTAAAGGAAGGGCTTTACATTCACCTGTCTAATAATTTATAACTATGGCAGAGAATGTAGCAGAAACCCTTATAGTTAAATGTGGAAAAGTAATCTTCAAAGATAACAGGGAAATCGTTTTTTAAAAACCTGCTAACAACAGTATTGCTAACCTCTAAGCTTCAGTTTCATCATTCACAAAATAGGGAAAATAGTACCTATCTTATGATTTATGAAGATTAAATGAGATAGCCCATATAAAACACCTAGAACAGTGTGTAGTATCTTGTAAGCACTCAGTCACATTGGTTATTAGCACTGAGTGCTTGTTAGAAACCCATCTTTCCCTTGAAAGGGATTTTGCTGGCTTTCTAATTCCACTCCTCTGATGATACAGACCCAGCATCAAAACCCCATTGTTCCCTGAAGGTGTGCGGAGGCCGGGCACTACTGCTCAGCACTCTGAGAATGGATGCCCACCTTTTAGTTCATCATCAGGCTGGTCCAGACAAACTATCAGTTATTTATTGACTGTTTTCAGCATGTGCTAGTTAGGGAGAGAGAGGAACAAACCCTTGGTTAGTCTATACACCTTTGTCTTCCTATACACAGTCACATTTGTCATTAGGACAGGCATTCCCTGCTTTTACTGATGTGGAAACAGGTGAGTGACACCACCAGTGGAAGTCTAAGACATTGTCCTCTGTGACTGGTAATGCACACAATTCAGACTTTTAGTTGTCTGGTGAGAAGAGATAAAAGAGAGAAATGGCCGGGTACGGTGGCTCACGCCTGTAATTCCAGCACTTTGGGAGGTTGAGGCAGGCGGATTGAGCTCAGGAGTTCGAGATCAGCCTGGGCAACATGGTGAAACCCCATCTCTACAAAAAAATTAAAAAATTAGCCGGGCTTGGTGGTAGACACCTGTGGTTCCAGCTACTCCAAAGGCTAAGGTGGGAGGATTTCTTGAGCCCAGGAGATGGAGGTTGCAATGAGCCGAGATCATGCCACTGCACTCCGGCCTGGGTGACAGAGCAAGACCCTGTCTTAAAAAAAAAAAAAAAGTTGGGGGAGCATGGAGTAGGGGGGAGAAATGGGTCAGCAAAGCCTTCATGAGTGGGTGAGGAAGGGGATCTGAGTCTTGCCCTTGAAAGACGGACAAGGGTCATACAGGCAAAGGGGCGAAGCAGGTATCTTAGAGAAAGGTAGAATACCTTTTTCATGTGTACCTGCTCAGATAAAGGCAGAATACCTCATACCATGTGTGAAGCTACAGAGACGATTTACCCTGGAGGATATTCAGGAAGCGGGTGGGCAGAGGACCTCCAGAATCAGCCTACCCACAAGAGAAAAAAGGTGATACCTTGGCAGCTAGCTGAGGGATTAGAACCTCGGCAAAGGGGAGCTGTTTACATTTTTTAAATTTTATTATTATTATTTTTGAGACCAAGTCTTGCTGTGTCGCCCAGGCTGGAGTGCAGTGGCTTGATCTCGGTTCACTGCAACCTCCCCCCCCGGGTTCAAGCAATTCTCCCGCATTAGTCTCCCTAGTAGCTGGAATTACAGGCGTGCGCTACCATTCCCGGCTAATTTGTGTACTTTTAGTAGAGACGGGGTTTCGCCATGTTGGCCAGGCTGGTCTCAAACTCCTGGCCTCAAGTGATCTGCCATTCTCGGCCTCCCAAAGTGCTGGGATTACAGGCATGAGCCACCGTGCCCGGCCATTTTTTCTTTTTTAAAATTTATGGTAAAATAAACATAATACAGGTATTACCATGTTAGCCATTTTTTTGCAGACAATTCAGTGGTAGAGTAGTCCCCGCTTATCCACAGGGGATTCATTCCAAAGCCCCAGTGGATGCCTGAAATCTCAGATAGTACTGAGCCCCATCTGTACTGTGTTTTTTCCTGTACATACATACTTATGATAAAGCTTAACTTGTAAATTAGGCACAGTAAGAGATTAACAATAATAATAAAATAGAACAACTATAACAATATACTGTAATAAGAGTTATGTGAAAATGGTCTCTCTCACTTAAAATGTCTTATTTACTGTAGATCTTAGAAACCTCAGTACACAGTTCTTTTTTTTTTTTCTTTATTAAGTCAAGAACTTTCACCTTTTCACTTAAAGGAAGCACTTCTTGTTGGCATGTCCAAATTGCATCACTGTTCTTGTGCTTTGGGGCCACTGTCATGTAAAATAAGGGTTACTTGAACACAAGCTCTGTGATACTCTACTAAGCATTTATAGCATGGACACAAAAGGGTGATTCACTTTCCAGGCAGGATGGAGCAGGGTGTGAGATTTCATCACGCTACTCAGAACGGCACATAATTTAAAATGTATGAATTGTTCCTTTCTGGAATTTTCTTTTTCTGTTAAATTTCTATTTAATGTTTTTGGACTGCAGTTGACCACGGGTAACTGAAACCTGGGAAAGCAAAACCGCAGATAAGGGGGGACTACTGTTGTTTTTTTTTTTTTGAATCAGAGTCTCGCTCTGTCACCCAGGCTGGAGTGCAGTGGCGCCATCTCAGCTCACTGCAAGCTCCGCCTCATGGGTTCACGCCATTCTCCTGCCTTAGCTTCCCGAGCAGCTGGGACTACAGGTGCCCGCCACCACGCCTGGTTATTTTTTGTATTTTTAGTAGAGATGGGGTTTCACCGTGTTAGCCAGGATGGTCTTGATCCCCTGACCTCGTGATCCGCCTACCTCGGCCTCCCAAAGTTCTGGGATTACAGGCGAGCGCCTGGCCTGGGGGGACTACTGTATTAAGTAATTCATGTTCCTCACCACCATCCATCTCCAGAACTTTACCTTCCCAAACCGAAACTTGACACCTATTAAACACTGATTCCCCATTCCCCTGGCAAACACCGTTCTATTTTCTGTCTATGTGAATTTGACTGCTCTAGGTACTTCATGTAAGTAGAATCATACAATAGTCCTTTTGTGTCTGGCTAACTTCACTTAGCATAATATTCTCAAGGTTCATCCATATTGTAGCATGTCACAATTTCCTACCTTTTTAAGGCTGAATAATATTGTTGTATGTGTATATTACATTTTGTTTATCCATTCATCCATGATGGACAGTTGAGTTGCTTCCACCTTTGGCTATTGTGACTGATGCTGCCATAAACATGGGTGTACAAATATCTTCTTGAGACCCTGCTTTCGGTTGTTTGGGATGTATGCTCAGAAGTGAAATTGCAGTATCATGTGGTAATTCTGTGTTTAATTTTTTTGAGGATCCACCATATAGGTTTGCACAGCGGCTGCACCATTTTGTATTCCTACCAGCAATGCATGAAGGTTTCAGTTTCTCTACAACCTTGCCAGCACTTGTTACTTTCTGTTTAATGGTAGTCATCATATTGTGTGTGAAGTGGTATCTCATTGTGGTTTTGATTTGCATTTCCCTAGTGATAGTGATGTGGAGCATCTTTTCATGTACTTATTGACCATTTGTATATCTTTGGAGAAATGACTGTTCAAGTCTTGTCCCATTTTTTAGTTGAGTTGTTTTGTTCTTGTTCAGTTGTATATTTATATCATTTTAATTTTTTTTTTTTAATTGATTGTCGAGTCAGCCCTCTCTCTCTCTCTCTTTTTTTTTTTTTTTTTTTTCCTGGAGATGGAGTCTTGCTCTGTCACCCAGGCTGGAGTGCAGTGGCACCATCTCGGCTCACTGCAACCTCCACCTCCCGGATTCAAGCAATTCTCCTGCCTCAACCTCCCGAGTAGGTGGGATTACAGGTGCATGCTGCCACGCCCGGCTAATTTTTTGTATTTTAGTAGAGACAGGGTTTCACCGTGTTGCCCAGGCTGGTCTCAACTCCTGAGCTCAGGCAATCCACCTGCCTTGGCCTCCCAAAGTGCTAGGATTACAGGCATGAGCCACTGCACCTGGCCTTTTTTTTTTTTTTTTTTTAAAGAGATGGGATCTTACTCTGTTGCCCAGGCTGGAGTGCAGTGGCACAGTCCTAGCTCACTACAGACCCAAACATCTGGGCTTGAGGGATCCTCCCACCTCAAACTCCTGAGCAGCTGGGACTGCAGGCATGCACCATCACGCCCAGCTAATTTTAAAATTTTTTGTAGAGACAGGGTCTTGCTATGTTGCTCAGGCAACTCTCCTGGCCTGAAGCCATGCTCCTTCCCCTGCCCCTGAGTTGTTGAGATTATAGGCGCAAGCCACCTCACCTGGCTGCATTCTTGATCCAGCGAGTGACATGAGTGAAGTAGTGTTTTAGGACAGTCTCCTATCCACTGGGGTCCAAGCAAATGTAAGTTCAGAGACAGCAATAGACAAAAGAATAGAAATCACAGACAGGAAGAAAGCTTATACTTTAAATGATGGGATCACTAAGGGTGAGCTCTTCTCTTCCACCCCTGTCTTGCATTTCTCTTCCCCCACCTTCCCACCTATTTCTCCCTCACAGTCTACAAAGACTTCCTAGAGGAGATACCCTCCAGGAGCCTTGAAAGGAAGGGCCACATTTTGACTTTCCTGAGCCCTGGGCACTTTTGTCTTTGTGGGCTCCTCCTTCACTTAAAAAAATATTAAAAATTATATTTTACAACTGCATCAGTGTAAGGAAGAATATGATAATATAATAATACAATTAATATTTATAATTAGTAATTGAATGGTATAACAACCTTAATATTTCTTTGACCTAAAATTTTGTTTCTTTTCCTTCTAATTATAAAAGAAATGAAAATCATTTAAAACATTTTCATGGGCCTTTCGAAGCATTGTGGGCCCAGGGCACTGTGCCTGTTGTGCCTAGTGCATAAGTCAGCCCTATTGGAAGTAGGGCAGAGTGGAACTGTGCCTTGTGGGCTTTGCCCACCCTGCCAGGTAAAGCTCATATCTTGCCACCAAATGATCACACCAGCTACCGCCTAGGTTGTCCTCACCCTGTATTAGACACTTAGCATTTTTCTTTATTTTATTTTAAAAATAATTTTTTGTAGAAATAAGGTCTTACTATGTTGCCCAGGCTGGTCTCAAACTCCTGGCCTCAAGTGATCCTCCCATCTCAGCCTCCCAAAGCAGCATTTTTCATTGCACTTATTCCTCACCAC
The DNA here is from genome assembly GCF_028885625.2 of Pongo pygmaeus. Lineage (NCBI taxonomy): Eukaryota > Metazoa > Chordata > Mammalia > Primates > Hominidae > Pongo > Pongo pygmaeus. The sequence continues at coordinate 48,898,172 of NC_072383.2, read as the reverse complement.
AACCCAATGAAACAGGTTTTAGTCTCATTTTACAGAAGGAAAAACTGAAGTTCAGGGGAGTTAAGGAATTTTCTTTTCTCTTTTTTTTTTTTTGAGATGGAGTTTCCCACTTGTCACCCAGGCTGGAGTGTAGTGGCGCAATCTCGGCTCACTGCAACCTCCGCCTCCTGGGTTCAAGCAATTTTCCTGCCTCAGCCTCCCAAGTAGCTGGGACTATAGGCGCCCACCACTATGCCTAGCTAATTTTTGTATTTTTAATAGAGACAAGGTTTCATCATGTTGGCCAGACTGGTCTCGAACTCTTGATCTCAAGTGATTCACTCACCCTGACCTCCCAAAGTGCTGGGATTACAGGCATGAGCCACCGTTAAATTTTCAAAGATTAAAAAAATTTCCCAAGGTCACACAGCTAGTAATGGCAGAGGCAGGATTTTGCGCCAAATCTGATTTACTGCAAGCCTGTGTTCTTTCTGTCATGGTGTACTGCTCCCAAGGTCTCACTCCACCCAACTGGCTGGTGCACATGAAAGAGAAGGCAGAAGAAAGGGGGCCGAGTTCCAGGGTGGCTTCCCATGTAAAGAACTCGGGGAGCCTCCCTTTGTTGGGCAGGTCTAGAGCAAATAAGTAGGCTGGCAGATTCAGGTGGCAAAAGATCTGATGCCTCAGTGATAAGAGATTTAGCTCAGCCTGGGAACAAGGACCACAAAGAAGCCAGCCAGTATCTGGGTTAACAAAAAAAAGAGTAAGTGAACAGAATAGATCTTGAAGGTCATTTGCTATTGGTTAGGACTTGGATGGGGCCTTCAATCTTATGAACCTGAGAAGGGAAGGTTTGGAAAGACTGTAGTGCTATTTAATAATTATTCCTTTGTTTGGACAAAAAAATGGGGTAGAAATGGGAGAGAATGGGGGAAAAGCTATAAGCCATTTCCTCCTTTTATGCCAGCTTTCCTGAACTTAGTTTATTTTGTTGTTGTTTGTCCTTTTTTTCTTTTTTTGAGACAGTGCCTCAGTTTCACCCAGGCTGTAGTGCAGTGGCTCAATCACAGCTCACTGCAGCCTTGACCTTCCCAGATTCAGGTGATCCTCCCACCTCAGCCTCCCAAGTAGCTAGGACCAGAGGTGTGTGCCACCATGCCCAGTTAATTTTTGTATTTTTTGTAGAGACAGGGTTTTGCCATGTTGCCCAGGCTGGTCTTGAACTCCTGGACTCAAGTGATCCTCTGGTCTCAGCCTCCCAAATTGCTGGGATTATAGTGTAAGCCACCTTGCCAAGCATGTTCTTTTATTTGAAAGGTAATACATGCCCCTCAGAGAATAGCTTTCTAGACCTTTTCTATGTACAAACATATATATGCATATTTATAAGGTTTTTTAAAGTTACTTAAAAATATATATACGGAGAGATGGGTCTCGCTATGTTGCCCAGGCTGGACTCAAACTTCTGGCCTCAAGCAATCCTCCCACCTCAGCCTCCCAAAGTGCTGGGATTATGGGTGTGAGCCACTGCACCCCGCCAATTTACTTTTTTTTTTTTTTTTAAACAAAGATGCAGTCCTACGACATATACCACCTGGCAGTTTGCTTTTTTCATCTAACCATGTATCCTGTCCCAGTAATATTGTAGATCTCATATTCTTTTTAGCAACTGTTTCCACAATGGATGGCCTGTAATTTATTTCATCATTCCTCTCCAGATAGACATTCTAAGTATGACTGGATTTTTTTATTTTAAAATTTGATTTTAATGAAAATTCTAATAGAACACTTTCCATTTATAAAAATTCAGAAATTAAGGCTGAGAGGGGTTCTGATGCTCAGCTAGTTCAGCTAGCCATTCTGTCCTAGAATTCTCTCTCCAAGATGCTACCTAGCTTTTGTCCAGTTTTGCTCTTCCTTCTGTTGGGGAGACATCTGTCTTTCCCAGTTTGTGCTGTTAATTCTCTTGTATAGGTCATGCCTTGGCATATTAGAAGACAGAATTCAAGTTCTAGGCTCCCTTTTAAGTTTTTTTCTCTGGGCTCTCTCTTGCAAGCTTTCCTTATCTGACATGGTTTGCCTGCTCACCTCAAAATTGTGACACCCAGGCTGGGTGTGGTGGCTCATGCCTGTAACCCCAGCACTTTGGGAGGCCGAGGTGGGCAAATCATCAGGTCAGGAGTTCGAGACCAGCCTGGCCAACATGGTGAAACCCTGTGTTTACTAAAAATACAAAAAATTAGCTGGCATAGTGGCAGGTGCCTGTAATCCCAGCTACTTGGGAGGCTGAGGCAGGAGACTCGCTTGAACCTGGGAGGCGGAGGTTGCAGTGAGCCAAGATTGAGCCACTGCACTCCAGCCCAGGTGACAGAGTGAGACTCCATCTCAAAAAAAAAAAAAAATTAAGGCTGGGCACGGTGGCTCACACCTGTAATTCTAGCACTTTGGGAGGCCAAGTAGGTGTATCATGAGATCAGGAGTTCGAGACCAGCCTGACCAACATGGTTAAACCCCCTCTCTACTAAAAATACTGTAATCCCAGCACTTTGGGAGGCTGAGGTGGGTGGATCATGAGGTCAGGAAATCGAGACAATCCTGGCTAACATGGTGAAACCCCGTCTCTACTAAAAATACAAAAAAATTAGCTGGGCGTGGTGGTGGGCGCCTGTAGTCCCAGCTACTCGGGAGGCTGAGGCAGGAGAATCGCTTTAACCCAGGAGGCGGAGGTTGCGGTGAGCTGAGATCATGCCGCTGCACTCCAGCCTGGGCCAGAGAATGAGACTCCATCTCAAAAAAAAAAAAAAAAAAAAAAAAAATTGGCCGGGCGCGGTGGCTCACGCCTGTAATCCCAGCACTTTGGGAGGCCGAGACAGGCGGATCACGAGGTCAGGAGATCGAGACCATCCTGGCTAACACGGTGAAACCCCGTCTTTACTGAAAAAATACAAAAAATTAGCCGGGCGTGGTGGCGGGCACCTGTAGTCCCAGCTACTCAGGAGGCTGAGGCAGGAGAATGGCGTGAACCTGGGAGGCAGAGCTTGCAGTGAGCCGAGATTCCGCCACTACACTCCAGCCTGGGTGACAGAGCGAGACTCTGTCTCAAAAAAAAAAAAAAAAAAAGAAAATTAGCCGGGCGTGCTGGTGCGTGCCTGTAACTCCCATCTACTTGGGAGATTAAGGCAGGAGAATCACTTGAACCCGGGAGGCAGAGGTTGCAGCGAGCCAAGATCTGCAGTGAGCAGAGATCCTGTCTCAAAAAAAAAAAAAGAAACCATGACACCCAGATGAACTCAGCAGTCTAGGAGTGGTACAAAGTAGAGCAGTACTATGGCCTCCATTATTAGACCATATTTATATTGCTGGTGCCAAAAATAACAGCAATTTTTAATTTTTTATGATTATAAAAGTAATTCTTTATCATTGTGAGAAATTCGGAATATAAAGGAAAGCATATAAAACAACATAAAATTCAGGCACACAGCTGTAATCCAAGCACTTTGGGAGGCCAAGGTGGCAGGATACCTTAAGGCCAGGAGTTCAAGACCAGCCTGGGCAACACAGCAAGACTCCCTCTCTACAAAAAACTTTAAAAATGAGCCAGGCATGGTGGGTGGCACACACCTGTAATCCCAGCTACTCAGGAGGCTGAGGTGGGAGGATTGCCTGAGCCCAGGAGTTCAAGGTTACAGTGATCTATGATTGCCTCACTGCATTCCAGCCTGGGTGACTGAACAAGACCCTGTCTCTAAGAAAAAAAGAAGAAAATTAAAATCATTGGGAATTCCACAACCTATCTGTAACTCCTGCTGCTGTTTTGGAGTATACCCTTCCAGTGTCAGTGTCAGTGGTTTTTTTAGGGATCCCCCATAAGTACTTTATATGTGATGTTGCTAAGCCATAGCTTCCCCATTTTTTGTGAGTAGTTGGCTTCCTGAACCTGAGAGCAAGGAATGCGTTAAATTCTCATCTTGTTCAGTTTGGTGCGTTTCTTCAGTCATTTGAAATGTGTCTGTGTTTATCAGTTTACTAGTTGTCCCTCTAGCTTTGAAGCCTTTAACAAATTTGTCAGGGCTGGGCGTGGTGGCTCACAACTGTAATCCCAGCACTTTGTGTTGTTCAGGCAGGAGGATCGCTTGAGCCCAGGAGTTCAAAACCAGCCTAGGCAACGCAGTAAGACTCCATCTGTACAAAAAATTTTAAAATTGTCGAATCTTCCCTGGGTCTGCAGGATCTGCATTTACCCCAAGCGCATTCAGCTCAGCCTTTGTAGAAGGCATCAATAAAGCATAAGACCTAAAATATATATGTATAGATCTTGCAAAGAATTTGAAGTTCAATATATATTTTTTGAGATAGGGTCTTACTCTGTCAGCCAGGCTGGCATGCAGTGGCGCAAACATGGCTCACCGCAGCCTCAAATTCTCAGACTCAAGTGATCCTCTAGAGTCCTCCTCAGGGTTCAACTATCAGCTATTTTTTTTTTTTTTTTTGGTAGAGACAGAGTCTCCCCATGTTGCCCAGGCTGGCTTTGAACTCCTGGGCTCAAGCAGTCCTCCTGCCTCAGCCTCCCAAATTGTTGGGATTACAGGCATGAGCCACTGCACCCAGCCTTGGACTTTATTATACTTGCTTTATGATTTAATATTTTTATTTTGAATTACATAAAGGCCTTATTTTGGCCCTTGCATGGTTTGACATAACAATATCAATTAAAAAAGGACTAAGGTTAAACCACAATGAAAGAGTCTCTGTCTAGACTGGCATCACTTCATCCCTAACAACCCATTACTGCCTCACTTAGGCCTTATAGCCAGGCTGTATTTCTCTACCTTGTCCACAAGGATATTATAAATAATCTTTTCTTTTCTTTTTTTTTTTTTTTGAGATGGAGTCTCACTCTTGTTGCCCAGGCTGGAGTGCAATGGCGTGATCTCGGATCACTGCAACCTGTGCCTCCCAGGTTCAAGCAATTCTCCTGCTTCAGCCTCCCAAGCAGCTGGGATTATAGGTGCCCACCACCATGCCCAGCTAATTTTTATTTTTAGTAGAGATGGGGTTTCACCATGTTGGCCAGGCTGATCTCGAACTCCCAACCTCCATCACCTCAGGTGATCCACCTGCCTTCAGCCTCCCAAAATGCTGGGATTACAGGCATGCACCACTGTGCCCGGCCTATAAATAATGTTGTTGTATGTTTTCTGATGCTATCTACTCTTGCAGCACCTTCAGTTCTCCTTAAGCCTCTCCTACCCTCACTCTCAACTGGTTATCTTACATCCTATTTTGTAATTATTAATTTATTTATTTTTTGAGAGACAGGGTCTGTTACCTAGGCTGGAGTACTATGGCACAATCATAGCTCACTGCAGCCTTGAACTCCTGGGCTCAAGGAATCCTCCCACCTCAGCCTTCCAAATTGCTGGACCTACAGGCGTGTGCCACCATGCCTGGCTATTGCTTTTTTTTTTTATTTTTGTTTTTTTTGTAGAGATGGAGGTCTCACTATGTTGCTCTCAGCCTGATCTCAAGCTCCTGACCTCAAGCGATCCTCCCACATTGGCCTCTCAAAGTGCTGGGATTATAGGTGCAAACCACTGGGCCCAGTTAAGATCTTACTTTAGAATGAGTAGGCTGGGCACAGTGGCTCACACCTATAATCCCAGCACTTTGAGAGGCCAAGACAGGCAGATCACCTGAGGTCAGGAGTTCGAGACCAGCCTGGCCAGCAGGGTGAAACCCCATCTCTACTAAAAATGCAAAAATTAGCCAAGTGTAGTGGTGGGTACCTGTAATCCCAGGTACTCAGGAGGCTAGCAAGAGAATCATTATAACCTGGGAGGAGGAGGTTACAGTGACCCAAGGTGGCACCACTGCACTCCAGCCTGGGTGACAGAGCAAGACTGTCTCAAAAAAAAAAAAAAAAAAATTTATACAAAGGTCTCACTATGTTGCCCAGGGTTGTCTTGAACTCCTGGCCCTGGCCCTAAACAGTTCTCCCCACTTGGCCTCTCAAAGTGCTGGGATTATAGGCATGAGCCACTGGGCCCAGTTAAGATCCTATTTTCTTGAGCAAATTAAAGTTATCAGAAGAGAACTGCCAAAGGATCCCACCCCCACCATCAACCTGCCACCTGCATTTGTGCCCATATACTCTGCTTTTCCTCCTATTCCAATGGCACTGTCTCTGCTGCTGTCTGCAGCCAGCCCCGCTGTGCTCTAGATCTCATCCCTTCAAGGACTCTTGTGCATCATCAATTGTCCCTCTCATCTGAGTCATTCTTATCTGTATGCAAACATGCTGGCATTTCTCCCATCAGAAAAACAAACAAATTTGAACTCCCTTTCCCCTCCAGTCACAGCCTTTCCCTACTCACCTTTACAGAGAAATTTTGTGTAAGCGTTTATTTATATTCTGCCTTCAGTTCCTCTCCTTCCATTTCTTCCTTGAACCCACCCTAAATTACGGGTTTGTATCCAGCACTTCACCAAAACTTCTCTTGTAAAGGTCATTTATGATCTCTGCATGGCAAAAGCTGTTTGGCTGCTACTCCCCAGTCTCCTTGGGCTCAGTCTTGGGTTCTCTTTATCTGCACTTACTCCTGGGTGATCTCACCCAGTCTATGGTCTTAAATATCTAATGACTTTTCAACCTCCAGTACCATATATATAAATATATATATATATTTTTTGGGGGGTTTGGGGGAGGTTTTGTTTGTTTTTGTTTTTTAAATAGAGATGAGGTCTCACTATGTTGCCCAGGCTGCTCTTGAACTCCTGAGGTCAAGTGGTCCTCTGGCCTCAGCCTACCAAAGCGCTAAGATTACAGGCGTGAGCCACCACACCCGGCCTCCAAATTCTAATCTTGACATCTGAACCTTGGTATCTAGTAAGCAATCATGTTTCTTCCAAATCTGTTCCTCCTGCAGGCTTCCCCCTCTCACATAACTCCATGCCTTCATCCTTGACTCCACCCCACGTCCAATCCTGTCTGTCTTTGCTTCAGATTATATTCAGAATCTCACCACTTTCTCACTGAGCTGCTGCAAAAGCAATCAATGCTGTCGTGGAAATTAGAAAAAGGGGCTGGGCGCAGTAGCTCACACCTGTAATGCCAGCACTTTGGGAGGCCAAGGTGGGCAGATCACTTGAGGTTAGAAGTTCAAGACCAGCCTGGCCTACATGGTGAAACCCCATCTCTACCAAAAATACAAAATTAGCCAGGCATGGTGGTGCACACCTATAATCCCAGCTACTTGGGAGTCTGAGGCAGGAAAATTGCTTGAACCCAGGAGGTGGAGGCTGCAATAAGCTGAGATCACACCACTGTATTCCAGCCTGGACGACAGAGCAAGACCCTGTCTCAAAAAAAAAAGAAAAAGAAAAAGGCACCCCCTTTGGCAGATGCAGCTGTGCACTTGTGTAGGGTACACCCTGCTTCTACACGTGTCCCACCTTCCCACAGCCTATTGTCCACACTGCAGTCAGAGGGATCCTTTCAAATCAATCCCTGTTTCAATCATGTATTGCTGCTGGAAGGTCTGCTAGACTAGAAGGGCCAAAATGGTCTCCCTCACATGTCTGGCAGTCAGCTGAGCCAGGGGTGCTTGGTTTTCCTCCATATGGCCTCTCATCCTCCAGCAGGCAGGATTGGGGTCCCTCTCAACATGGTGGTCTCAGAGTTTCACAAGTGTGGTCTTTGGAAATCAGGCCCCACCCCAGATCTCTTGAATCAGAATCTGCATTTTAACGAGATCTGTAGGAGATTGTTATGCACAACAAAATTTGAGAAGCATTGCTTTAAAACACAAACCTAGGCCAGGCACAGTGGCACATGCCTGTAATCCCAACACTTTGGGAGGCCAAGGCGGGATAATCATTTGAGCCCAGGAGTTTTGAGACCAGCCTGGGCAGCATAGCAAGACCCCATCTCTCCAAAAAATAACAAAATTAGCCAGGCCTGTTGGTGCATGCTTGTAGTCCCAGCTACTCCAGAGGCTGAGACAGGAGGATCACTTGAGCCTGGGAGGTCGAGGCTGCAGTGAGCCATGATCATACCACGGCACTCCAGCCTGGAGGACAGACTGAGGCCCTGTCTCAAAAATAAGTAAGTGAATAAATAATAAAATAAAAATCTGATCAGTCTCTGCCCAAAAACCTGTAAAAGGTTCCCACCTCACTCACTGAAAAAGCCCTTACCTTGGCCTACAAGGCCTGTGTTGTACAGGCCTCCTTGACTTTCTCTGCTCCTCCTCTCCCTGTTACTCCCTTCAGGGACCTCCATACTGTGCATTTAACAGGCCAAGCATGCCTGGCCCCGGGGTGTTTTTCAGTACGGTGGACAACCCTCCCGTGAACTTGCTGTCCCCTCTGCCTGGAATGTTCCTCAGTCAGCTCTTTGCATGGCTGCCTCCCTCACCTTTAGGTCTTCACTCAAGTCACCTCATCAGTAAAGCTTCCCCTGACAACCTTCTCTAAAACCACAACTCCAACCACATCCCAGCTTTCCATCCTCTTTTCTGCGTATTTTTCTACATAGCGCTAATTAACATCTAATATAGCATATCTTTTACTTATTTATTTAATTTATTTATTTATTTTTACTTTTTTTTTTCAGATGGAGTCTTTCACTGTCACCCAGGCTGGAGTGCAGTGGTGTGATCTCGGCTCACTGCAGCCTCCGCCTCCTGGGTTCAAATGATTCTCCTGCCTCAGCCTCCTGAGTAGCTGGGACTACAGGCAGGCGCCACCACGCCCAGCTAATTTTTGTATTTTTAGTAGAGACAGGGTTTCACCATGTTGGTCAGGCTGGTCCCAAACTCCTGACCTCATGATCTGCCCGTCTTGGCCTCCCAAAGTGCTGGGATTACAGGCGTGAGCCACCGCGCCAGGCCTTATTTTATTTATTGTCTGTCTTCCCCCTCTAAAAATGTAAATTATATAAAGAGAGGGTTTTTTTATTGTGGTAAAATTATACATAACATAAAATTGACCATTTTAACCATTTTCAAGTGTACAGTCCAGCAGTATTAAGTACATTCATGTTGTTCTACCTTCACCAACACCACTATGCATCTCCAGAACTTTTTCATCCTCCCAAACTAAAACTCTATACTCATTAAACATTAACTCCCCATTTTCCGCTTCTCCAGCCCCTTACAATCTCCTATAGTACTTTCTGTCTCTATGAATTTGATTGCTCTAAGCACATCATATAAGTGGAATCATACAATGTTTGTCCTTTTTTTTTTTTTTGAGACAGAGTCTCGCTCTGTTGCCTGGGCTGGAGTGCAGTGGCATGATCTTGGCTCACTGCAACCTCCACCTCCCGGGTTCAAGTGATTCTCCTGCCTTGGCCTCCCAAGTAGCTGGGATTACAGGCACCTGCCCTGCCACCACGTCCGGCTAATTTTTGTATTTTTAGTAGAGATGGTGTTTCACCATGTTGGCCAGGCTGTAATGTTTGTCCTTTTGTGCCTGGCTTATTTCACTTAGTCATGTCCTCAAGGTTCATCCATGTTGTAGTATATGTCTGAATTCCTTCCTTTTTTTTTTTTTTTTTTTTTTTTTTTTAGAATTTCCTTCCTCTTTAAGGATATGTATATACCACATTTTGTTTATCCATTTGTCTATTGTTGGACATTTGGGTTGTTTCACCTTTTATTTAGCTATTGCATAATGCTCCTATGAACATGATATACAAGTATCAGTTGAAGTCCATTCATTTCTTTTGGGTATATACCTAGAAGTGGGATTGCAGGATCATACCCACCCAGCAATGAGATTGCTGGGTAATTCTGTTTAATCTTGGCAGGAACTCTAAAGGTAAGAGTTTTTGCCTGTGTTGTTCGCTGATAGAAGCCCAGAGCCTGGCACAGAGTACACACTCCGTAAATTCTTGTTGAACTAGCTGTTTAATTTCCCTGTCTAGGAACCTGGAATCTCAGTCTAAGAAGGCTGTGCAGCTTATCTGACCCAGCTTGCTCTCAGTAGTCCCATTCTGACTTCTAATGCTTGCTGTTTCAAGTTCAAAGCCCCCCAAACAGGCCGTAATAATGTGTTCTAGAACTTTGCTGGGGAATCACATCAAGCTCACCATTGCTTTATGGACTCCACCTTCACTTCCACGGCCCCTTCGGGTTCCCGACCCCTTTCTCTTTCTCGGAAGCTCCTATGTCACCAACAGAAATCCCATTTACAAGTTCTTGCAGTGCCCTTGGCTGTCATATCTGGTCCCTTTTAGATGAGTCTGGTGCTTGCTGGGTTTCTTTGCTTCTCTTGAGATCACTTCCCCCATGTCCCCAAAGGCTCCACTGCTCCTTAGTGCAAAAAAATGATTCTCTTTCATAGGAGACAGAGGTGAAAAGGCCTGAGGGAATTCTGCTTTCTCTGTTACCTCCAACCTGACCCCTCAGGCCCAAACAAGCCTAGCTTTTTCTTTGTTCTTGTTCCACATATAATGCTTTTTAAATTGTCCTTCGGGGGGCGCCGTGGCTCATGCTTGTAATCCCAGCACTTTGGGAGGCTGAGGAAGGCGGATCACCTGAGGTCAGGAGTCTGAGACCAGCCTGGCCAACATGGCAAAACTGTCTCTACTAAAAAATACAAAAATTAGCCGGGTGTGGTGGCACACACCTGTAATCCCAGCTACTTGGGAGGCCGAGGCAGGAGAATTGCTTGAACCCAGGGGGCGGAGGTTGCAGTGAGCCAAGATCAAGCCACTGCACTCCAGCCTGGGCGACACAGTGAGACTTGGCCTCAAAAATAATAATAATAGGCCAGGCACAGTGGCTCACACCTTTAATCCCAGCACTTTGGGAGGCCGAGGCGGGCGGATCATGAGGTCAGGAGATTGAGATCATACTGGCTAATATGGTGAAACCCCATCTCTACTAAAAAATACAAAAAATTAGCCGGGCATGGTGGCACGCGCCTGTAGTCCCAGCTACTCGGGAGGCTGAGGCAGGAGAATCGCTAGAACCTGGGAGACAGAGGTTGCAGTGAGCAAGATTGTGCCACTGCATTCCAGCCTGGGTAACAGAGCAAGACTCTGTCTCAGAAAAAAAAAAAAAAAATCTGATGTAGAGTCTGCCTTCTTGCCATCGTTTAAATATTTAGGTAAATTTCTTTGCACCTTTCTTCATCTACTCTTTCTGCTTCACCAGATGGCTTCATATAAGTGGAAACCGACCAATAGCTGCATCCCAGCAAGGCATTCTGTATAATTTTTTTCTTAAGGTCTTCCTGTATGGCTAAAATATTCTCTAGTTGTGAGAAAGCTTGCTTCTGATCATGTTAAACATTGAAGCTAAAGAGGGTGGGGAGTCCTCTGAACCTCTTTTGGTTCTAGGGGCTGCTCAATTTAAAAACATTAAAGAATAGATAACTGAAAATAAACTAAAAATAAAGAAGTCACATGTAAACCAACATGACTTCTGCATTACACTGACATCGTTCCCTTAAGTTACCTATCACCAGTGAGCCAGTTCATGTTAAAGAAGCACTTTGTAGCGCAACTGTCTGTATTTAATTGTGATCATCTGGTTTCCTCCCACTTTTATCCCTTTTTTTTTTTTTTTTTTTTTTTTTTCTGAGACAGGGTCTCACTCTGTCACCCAGGCTAGAGTACAGTGGCGCAATCACAGCTCACTGCAGCCTGGACCTCCTGGGCTCCAGTGATCCTCTCACCTCAGTTTCCCAAGTAGCTGGGACTACGGGTGTGTGCCACCATGTCTGGCTAACTTTTTTTTTTTTTTTTTTCTTTTGGTAGAGATGGGAGTCTGGCTATGTTGCCCAGGCTGGTCTCCAACTCCTGGGCTCAAGCAATTCACCTGCCTTGGCCTCCCAAGGTGCTGGGATTATAGGCATGAGCCACTGCACCCAGCCTCCTCCATATATTATTTTTAAAAAATAAATAGAGATGGTGTCTCGCTATATTGTCCAGATTAGTCTCAAACTCCTGGCCTCAAGCAATCCTCCTGCCTCCGCCTCCCAAAGTGTTGGGATTACAGGAGTGAGCTACCACACTAAGCCTAATATACAAAGTAAGTTACTGTTGATGATTGAACAGAAATTACTCATCTTCAAGTTTCTGACATACATTAATTTTCTCAATGCTTTGTACATCCTAAATTCTCAAAATGTTTAAAGAAAGCAAAACTAGGAACAACTGTATAGAACTCTAGATCCATGGTAGGAAGATGGATTGCAGCCCTGGGCGATTTGGGGAGGAAAGTGCATGGTGAAAGGTGTGAAGTCATGACCAGGTAGATAAACTTCAGGGCTTCCCTTTGATGGGAGTCACAGTGTTGTATAACCTAATCTCAGAAGTTACATGCCATCATTTTCGGCATCGTCTGTTAAAAGCAAGTCACCAGGTTCAACCCATATACCAGAGGAGAGGCATGCTCAAGGATGTCAATACCAGGAGACAGAAATCATTGTGAGCTATCTTAGAAGCTGTACACCACACTTCCATTTCACAAATCAAGAAACTGAGGTACTGCCAGGCATGGTGGCACATGCTTGTAATCCCAGCATTTTGGGAGGCCAAGGCAGGAAGATTGCTTGAGGTCAGGAGGTTGAGGCTGCAGTGAGCCAAGATTGCACCATTGCACTCCAGCCTGAGCAACATAGTGAGATCCTTGTCTCAAAACAACAACAACAACAACAACAACAACAACCACCAGGGTCAGAGAGGTTTAGTAACTTCCTCAAGGTCACCTAGTAATATGCTTAGGCAGGATTCAAACCCAGAGCAACTCTCCCTTTAATTAATTTATTTTTTTTGAGACAGGGTCTCACTACTCTGTTGCCCAACAATTCAGTAATGTAGTGCTGGCTCATTGCAGGCTTAACCCCCTGGGCTCACGCAATCTTCCCACTTCAGCCTCATGAGTATCTGGGACTACAGGCACGTACTACCATACCTGGCTAATTTTTACATTTTTTTTTGTAGACAGAATCTTACCGTTTCCCAGGCTAGTCTCAAACTCCTGGCCTCAAGCAATCCTCCCACCTTGGTCTCCCAAAGTGCTGGGATTACAGGCATGAGCCACCATGCCTGGCCCTTTTAATCACTAAGTATATTAACAAAGTCACCTTAAATAATATTTAAGTAGTAGCTACTATATGATGCTTACATGTTCTCTCATTTAATCTTCACAATAGAACTGCAATGTTGGTTAATATAGTTC